>NW_027205937.1:9277500-9877500 GCF_024711535.1 Dipodomys merriami
CAGATCAGAGACCTTCTCTAAACAGAGCCCTGAGTTATCTGGAGGGACGACTTGGCCCTGTCTGATGGCCTGGTAGCTGTTACCCAGCTCTGGCTCTTTTGGCTTAGTGGGTGTGGAGGCCATGGTGCAGGTGAGGAAGGTCCTTTCCTTCTGGCAGCCCAAGGAGGAGATGTGGTTTGTCCCTACCTCTGGGCATTGCATTTTTGTCTTATAAGCTTAAATGTCTCTGGTCCTGGAGGAGCTCAGAGTCCAGAAGCAGAGAAATGACAAAGTAAGTCCTGACAAACTTGCTTGTCACTAGTGGCAAAAGGTAGCCCAAGGTGTGGGCTGTCAGGCATTCTGGACCTCAGACATGCAATTATTCTACTCCAATGCCATCACGACCTGCCCTGCAGGCAGAACACTTATGTCATGGGAAGATATGGTGTAGTAAATGCCAGGTGGGTTTGCCATGGAGATGCTCTCCAGGGTCAGACTCTTGAGTGGGGGTGGGCAACTTCACCTACCCCTACCAAGTGCTGAAGGGCATTCTTTCCACTAGGAAATAGCATTTTGTCATTAGTGGGAAGGGAGTTTGGGGGACAGATTGCATAAGCAGGGTACAAGCAAGATAGCTGGTAGCGAGTGGTGAAAGCTGCACTGCAGAATGAGGAACAGGAGGATGTAAACAGTTTACAAGGAGCCTTGAGTAGGTTGAGGTTTAAGTGAGCTCAGTGGGCGAGACCAAAGGCAGAGAGATTAGTGTTCAAGGCTAAGACTGAAAGGGGTTTTGAGAATCGTGAGGGCCCTGAGGTTGAGGTAGCAGAGGTAGGATTGGGCTTGGCTGTATGGGGTTGTGGATGCAGGAGCATGAGGGTTGGGACATGAGGGAGTGGTGGCATTCTGGCCTGTGCACATGGCATGAGTGAAGAGGGAAGGTACAGGGAAAGGACGTCTGAGGGCTCACTGGAGTCTGGGGCTAGGCCCTTGTATTGGGCCACTGAACCAGATGTGCTCGTAGTCTCTGAGTGATGCCTACACCCTTGGGAAGCAGACACACAGAAGATGAGCCTTTTCCAGGTTGCACCTACATACATTCAGGCATTTGATCTGTGTAGAGATCTGTGGTCCCATTGTGTGTGGTCAGGTTGAATTGGCCCAGGTCACTAGACAGGAATATAGACATCCTTTGCCCATAGGTCAGCTCTGAGGACCAGCAGAGTGGCAGAAGCACAACTGGAAGCTCGGTCCATGGAAAATCCGCACTATCCTTATCCTCCTTTTCCAAAGCCTGAGGTATCAGACACAGCAGGAAAAGGCACTGCTGTCAAGGTACATAGGATATGATCTCTCAGTGGTAGCTTTTGAGAGTGTGAAATTGAGTTAAGCTGGGCAGTAATCTTTATCGACAAGAATCAAGGTTTCATTTTAGACACAGTATAGGAGGCATTAGCTGGTGAGTTACTGCTCCCATCGCTCACCTCCATGGAAGTTTGTACTGGCCAGCCCAGTACTGTGAGTCCCATACAGGCCCATCATCCTTCCCCCTCTGGGACAGGTGGGAGGCCTCATAGGGACAGACAGCAAAAGACAGGGTCCTTGCTGTCCCAGAGCCTTCACTTGGATTAGCTTGTCACTTGACACTGGGAGGCAATTCTGGCCTCACTGTCATCTCTCATCCCACATGCCCACAAGCATGCCATGCCAACCTACCATCAACAATACAAGTCTATGGGCTCTGTTGCTGTCAGGGAAGGTGCCAGGCCCATCTGCATCCACGGGGACACAAACAGCCCCAACAGCAGCCACCCCATTCCCCTCCCTCCCACCCTCATTCTCCTTACTGCCCACATGCCGCCCCGGTCTTTTCAGACTTGTGCACAGGAGATGACCCCGGCTGGCAAACATCAGCTGACCCTCCACCTGCCTCAGTGTGACCACTAGGCACCTGCGTTGGTCACTCACTTGGGTGAGTGTGTGTGCACACTTGTTCCCACACAACACACTAACACTGGGTCGGGCTTAGACACAGTCACACAGAGCTTTCTCTGCAATTACCACAATGCCCTAGGCTCCTTCCTTCCCCAGACATCCTTGAAAATGAGATCACTGAAAAGGGCCCTGTGCCAATGTAATCCTGGCCCTGTCTCCATGCCCACTATCCAACACTCCCCCAGTTTAGACACTCATCACAGGAGAAAGAAGCTTGATGCCCACATGTGAAATGAGGTATCACAAGAGCTGCCTCTACCCATCTGCATTTCACTTGGCATGCTTTGGCTGAATTCTGACATTTCCCCTCCTAGCCAGTCCCAGGCCCAATACTGCCTCTCAGCTCTGTTGCCAGGGGCCGAACACCTTCCTCACCTTTTGTAGGCTTTCACACGTGTGTGTGTGTGTGTGTGTTTATCCCATGATCCTCCTCAGTTCCCCTTTCTAAAAGTGGTAGAGTTTTTCTGAGCTCCTGCCAGCAAGCCTCCAGGGAAATGGGTCTTACTTTGCCAAGACATTCTGCCCATACCTGGAGAGAAAATGGGATGATGGTTCTCATGATTATGGAGGACATGTACACCATATGGACAGTAACAAAGGGTACTTGTTGCAGATGCCCAGGGGGTATCCACAACCCTTTTGGCCCCATGGAGGCACGGTGCTCCAGCAAACAGGCCCTGTGAGTGACCAAGTGATCCTTGTCCTGCAAGGCTCTCACTGATTTGGTCAGCTGGAACACATCCAGGTCTCACCCAAGTGGACATGTAGTTCTTTGCAGAACCAGCTTTCACTCCTCTTCACCCCTTCACTGGCCTCTCTGTCATCTCTCCTCTTACAAGCCCCCAGGTGCACCCACTCACTCAAATTCCAGCCATCAACCCTGCAAGTCTGTGGGACTTGAAGCTGCCTGGGAAGGTGCCAGGCCCACAAACTACCATGTAACCACAAATAGCCTCAACAGTTACCACACAGCATTTTCCATCCCCTCCCAACCAATGCTTCTTTCTGGCCTTATGCCACTCCCTGTCTTTTCAGACCTAGCAGTTATATAAACACATGCAAGGAAGGGCTGGCTGCATCTTCCTGTATGAGGCTCTCCCATGGAGTTCCTAGTCTCTGTCCTCCCATATCAGTGGAAACATCTGGAGGTGAGGCTGCAGGTGAAGGCGACTGGCTTGGTGCTGTTCCTTCCAAAGAAGGGATAGCCAGCCTTAGGTACAAACACACACACACACACACACACACACACACACACACACACACACACACACACACACACACACACACAGGTGAAAGCCATTCAAGGGCAGAATACTGTCTGTTGTGTATGGCAGAGACACCAGAAGGAGAATGTGTGTGTGTGGAGGGAGGCAGCATCGTGGAAGGCCTGATGTGGATCCTTTGGGGACTGATCTCCTGAGCTCTGCCGGCACTGCTGTTAGCACTGGCTTGCACCATCTTCCAGCTCCACTGACACCAGAGCAACAGCCATCACCACAAATGCACTGACCACAAGCTTCTGCATGCAGGGAATCTTGCCTAAGGGCTCTTCAGACAGCTCCAGAACTAAGCCCCACCTTGCACCAGCCCCTGCCACACACCTGACTGCCCTCTTACTCATTAATTCTCTGCCTTCTTTCCCATATGACCTACTGTTTCCTTTCTTTCTACTGTTCTTATTGTTAATTTCAAGAAAAAACTGGTACACAATGACTTCTCTCTGGTGGAAAAAAGTTCCAATCCGTGGCCCCAAATCATGTTTGAGTTGGTGCAGCCCCTGGTACTGTCTACTAGGAAACACAATCCTTGAACAGTTACCCTTCAGAGGACGTCCCCACTCTTTGCCTCCTTGTTTTTGGCAGTCAAGAAGCCATCCACCTTCCTTATTCTGGATTCCTTACCTTTTTGCTGGTAGCCTGTTATCTGCCCATAATTGTAGGAGTAGTACCTCTGATTTAGGTCACAGGCCTCTGTGTCCCAACAGTAAATGGAACTCAGAACCGAACTCACAGGGCATCTTCCTAAGGTGGCAGGGAATTTTGGAGGACAGGAGTGCAAAGGAAAACACGGAGGGAAGGGCCTACTCCAGTTGTTGCCCAGTCCAATGCAAGGAGAACTACTCTGGAGGGTACATGTTGGGGAGACATCCTGGGGCCCAAAGTTCACATAAAGTGCTATCAGCAGTTCTGTCACACAGGGATTTATGAGGGGGAAAGAGGAAGGGAGAGCCTGTTTGTCTAAAGATATGGCCAGCCCATGTCTTATCTTCTGCTGATGACCTCACATGAACAGTTGGAACTAACACACACACAAGCCCCTACAAAACAACTAGCATGTGTGCAAACCAATGCACACAGTCTTCAGATAGCATTTCTGGCCAGCATCCTGGCAGGTAGGTTGGAAGAAGCTGCTGGCTAGCACTGAAGAGAATGTAGAATGTTGTAGACGGACCACTGGGAGAACTCTCCCTAGATGAATCTGTGCTAGCTTGGAGAACCCATCCAAGCTCTGAAGAAATAGGTCACTTGAATTAATAACAGCACCAATGCTGGGGTTTCCTGCCACAAGGACTTTTGCACAATTCATCAGGATATCTTGGCAAGACTACTTACTCCTAACAGCACTGGGAAGTCCAAGGGGTTAGAAGGCTCTAGAATGTCCTTGCAGGCAGCACCAATGTATATTTCCAGTCCATGGCTAGCAGGAAATAGTGTGTGAGGGAGGGGAACATTAGATTTTGGAAGGGAGGTGAGGGGGAAGCGGTTGGACAGTCCCAATCTCTGTCAGAGAGACTGCAAGAACCCTAGCAAAAACCTTCCTTTTACTCAACAAAACAGGTATGGATATTTCATTGTGGAAAGCACTGCATCTGGCTTAGACATTCACGTGTGAGCAGAAACAGAGCAAGGAACCTCTGGCACCACCAGACATAAACCTCTTGACCTCCCTGACTGAACCTGACTAACCTGACTGGTTCTGCTGTGGCATGAATTCTGCCAGCCATTGTTTTGCTCACCAATGGATGCCATCCTGCAATGTGCTCCTCATGGGCCTGCTTTCCTAGAGGAAGGTTCATCACATGCCATGTCTACCCTCTGCATTCTCAGTGAAAGACAGGTGGCTTCCTTCAGGGCACTGAAGCAAAGACAAGGTCTTTAATTAGAAAAAAGATAGAATTTCACAGGAATAAGAACAGGGGGATATTAAGAGTGACTTTAGTAAGGAGCCATAAATGTCTGTTCCACACCTATATATGCTCCACTCCCATACTGAGTTTTATCACAACATCTAACTCTGTCACATGCAATGTGACAGAGGCGTCCCAGGAAGGAAAGTCCTTCAGAGTATTACCTCCAATTAAACATAAAAAACCCAGAAGAAATGACATGGCTCAAGAGGTAGTCAGTGTCACCCTTCAGGACAAAACCTCCGTGACAGTTTCCTGGCCTTGAGTTTAAGCTGTACAACTGGCACTGAAATAATAATAGTAATAATTCTACAGAGATATGACAGATTTGTGGCCATTGGATAAGATGTCCACTCAAATCAGGTGATTGGGATAGTTAATATCTCTGAAAATATTTTTTGGTGGAGTCCTACTTTTCTTATCTTTGTGGCCAGGTGATCCTTGCTCTAAGTTTAGCAGTCCCATTACTATGTTGGTTTCCATTCTGTGGTTGCTGGTGGCAACTTCAGTCTGAAAGAATTACAGCCCTGCATGCCCCTGTGGAAAACATTGGAGACCATACGAAGCCTTTACCAGCTTGTTAGCATCAGACAAAGTGTTGGCACAATCATCATCTCATGCTGAACCAGACAGTCATGACGCAGAGAAGCCATGCTGCTGAAAGGAAAACCTCCCCTTCCTACTGCTTTAACTCATGCCAATGTGCACTTACTTTTCATAATGTCACCCATTCAATACTGCCATACACATGCAATCACACTGTGCATGACTGTGAGGGACAGCACTGCAGGGACTGCTGATTTCACTGTATCTTGTTCCTTCGTTTTTCCTAGTACTACCCCAGCAAGGGGTAGGAAAACAACCACTGGGCCAAAGAGAAGCTGCACTTATAGGCTATTTTTCTAGAGTGGGTGTACCATTTGCACTCTGCTGCCATTGGATGAAATGTCTGAATCTCTCTGATCTTAACTAATATCACTATAACAAACATTGTTAGTGCAAATTTTTGTGAGGTCTGAGGTTACACCTCCAGTGTGCTTCAAATAGGTAATGGCATCCAAAACCCTGCCATGTGTTTGTCATCTATATTTGATGGTGGTCAAAGCTGACCGTACAAGTCTTTTGCTCACATTTCAGTTAGGTTGTATTTCTGTGTTCTGACCATGGAGTTGTGAGCCACGTTCCAGAACATTTTACCGGACTGCGCGAGGTGACAAAATCAGAAAAAGGTGAAGGTTGTTCAGAGTCTAAATTTTTCAAGGACAAAGCTGAGATTCAAACATGGGGAGTGCGTGCTTAGACACCATCGTGAGCAGTTGCTCACCACAATCATCACTGTGGGCACAGATGGACAGCCATTCAGAGGCACAGGTACCTCCTAGCATTATTAATTATGGGTACCTGTGACTGGTCTAGCTGATCTGAGGACAGCTAAGGAATACTTTAACTCACACACTAATGGGCTAATAAAAGTGACAATGTTTCATTATGCTACAAGGTATTTTATACTCTGGATTCAATACTTTGGACAAGGAGCACTAAATTGTGACTGTATCACTTTTTGGGAGGCAGCAGGGGAAGCAAGTGAACAATCTCTGAAATGTGAAAGGTCATGAGCTACCACCTCCTATCCACATCCTAAGGCCCCTTTGCTAGACAAGAATGCATCTCCTCCCTAAAAGCATCCCCAGAAGAATGGCCCAGTATGGACCTAAGGAGGTTCTGTAAGCATCCAAAGAAAACCAGGTTTCAAGTGACTCAGTGGCAACAATAGATTTGCCAACCAACTGCCACCATTAGGAGGTCAGAGTGAGTTTACTTTGTGGCTTGGGTAGTAGGAATTGGAGGCTGACTTGATGGGACTTCTGAAGAACCCTGCAGGGTTAAATAAAGTGGCCAAGCAGATTGACACGCCACAGTACCTGTGCCCACATCACTCAGTAGCTTATCACTAGGTGGTTCTACAGACTACCTGACAGTGCACAGAGGAAGGCTGCATAGCCAACTGCTCAGGATACACTGACCAAAGGTTATTGCTGAGGAACAGAAATGAGCAGAACAGGCTCAGCTCCTCAGTAACCTGGACTCTCCCATTGGGTGAAGCACAAAAACTCTGAAGACATACAGGCCTGTGTTCAAGTCCTATTTCTAACACATTGGAGCAGATTAAGCCAGAGCTCAAGTTCTTCTGGTACAAAGCTGTGATAATATCCTTGTCTGTTAGGGAGAAGTCACATGTTGCTTGTTATACTCCAAGCTCAGTGGTAAAGGAAGCACATGTCCACAGACACAGATAGCTCTCATTCACTCATTGCCAATCTGGACACAGGTGACAATGCTGAACCCCAGAACACAGACTGGTCATAAGAGGCCCTAATCCCTTCACCAACTTGGCAAAGTGAGACCTGTATTTCCAGCAAAGCAGAGGAACCACAAATTGCAGAGTCTCTGGAATTCCAGCACAAACTTCTTAATCCTGGTTCTTCACAATCTCTATAAGCGTAGTGCCCATCCCTCATGGTCACTATGTTGACTGAGTGTGGCTGAAGGCTCAGCCAATGCCAGAGGTAAAGGCAGCTTTCGGGGTATGCACAGGGTGCCTAGTGCCTGGGCCTCCAAACATTAGTGAGAACTAAGAGCAGAAATCCTGTGGTCAGGCCTCCTGAGCCCCATGCAGAACAGCAGCTGAACAACTGCCTTATCTTCAGCCACAGAACCAGGGGGACTGTTATCAGACTCAGCCAAAACACACAGGCTCAGAGTTGCAAAAGAACAAAGTTTCTGAACACTATAATCAAATTCCACTCAGAAGTGAACCGGAGGGAGACACATTCATCTACAAATACTGATAGATGGTAACCTGCCTCTATAAAACCTTAAAAGAATCAAAAGATGGGGAAGATAAGGAGTAACAGCCTTCCCTGATAACCCTATAAGGGAAATGCATGCAAATACATGCTCCTTCTCAATAACTTCCTATTGACACTCTGCAATCACTTTGCTTATCATGGAAAAAGTTACCTTGCTGCCTAGCCAGCCAAAGACCTTCTTATCCATCCACTAAGGCTCAGTCGTAGAGTGCTTAGAGTGCAGAAGGCACTGGGTCCAAGCCCCAGCATTTTTCACACACAGAAACACCACCACTATATTGTGACACATGATCCTGATCAAGGGCTGTCAAAAACCAGATCCACAATCTTACAAACAGCCATAAAGAAAACATTCTGTTTGTTCTGAGATAAGGACATTTAATTGAATATTAATATGGCCCATCCCCTCTCCTGCTATTGAGAATGACTCAGGAAGTTTGCTGTTTCTAGGACACCAGCCCAAGCAGAAGCAGCACAAGCTTCATCAGCAGGTCCAACCTCTAGCTCCACAGAACCAAGAACATTATGCAAGACAGTTAATTCAGTCAACACTACTTCAGGATGTGTTTCATCGGTAACACAGGTCAAGCCATAGAGATCACAATGGCAGAAAACTCAACAACATCCACTTATGGCTGTTGGTAATGCTCTGGTAAAAGAACTGCTCTTACAAAAGACTTAATGGCCTTTGGATGAGGCTCCATCAATGCTTGATACAGGATGCATGGTGTACTTCCCCTCCCTTGTTCACCCACAGCTCAGTGTGTGTAGTGCAGTGACTACACAAAGACAGCTGGGAGCCTAGATTACACAGGCACCATACAAATTCTAAGGAAGAGACCTTTCAAGACCCACACCCACTGCATCTGGGACAGACACCAAGTCACTGAGTCAGCAAGCCCAGCAAGCAGCAGGCATTCAGAAAACTGGGTCTCAAAGAAGGAAAATGGTAACATCTGAAAGAGTGTGCCCCAAGACCACTGATATTCTATGGGACCAGAGTACAATGGGCAGTGGGCAACATTTGCCTTCCAAACATCAACTTCCTAAAATCTGCAGGATACTGTCTGCACCCCTCCCCTCTATGTTGAGGGATCACTGTGCTAAGATTTTGCTGCAAATCTTCTTGTAGCCCTGATTAAAACTGAAAAATACTGAAGAGGAAGAAGAGGAACAGCCAGCAGGTGGCATGTGAACTACAGGGGAGCCAAGAAAGAATAGCAGAGGCCTATTTACAATGACATGAACAAACAATGAAATGAGAAGGCAAAATCAACAGCTTATCAGGAGCAGGAGAAAAAGACACCCAATTGGCAGGAGTCAGGCAGCTGGCCCACACTGCCATGGAACCATAATCTGCTCCCAAAGGAAAACCCTTTGCAGCTGCCAGCACTGCCTGCCAGCCAGCCTGACACCATACTGTGCATTCTACCCTTCAGCCTCTAATCCATTTCACCCAAATTTCTGCTCAGATGCCCTTATAAGATCCCTAGGGCTGGGTGCTGGTGGCTCATACCTGTAATCCTAGCTACTTAGGAGGGTAAGATCTGAGGATCACAGTTCAAAGCCAGCCTGGGAAGGAAAGTCCGTGAGACACCTATCACCAATTAGCTACTAGAAAACTAGAAGTGGCACAGTGGCTCAAATGATAGATCACTCGCCTTGAGCTGTTGATTACAGGGACAGGCATAGGACCAGAGTTCAAGCCCCATGACCTACAATAATAAGTAAATAAATAAATAAGTATATAAATAAATAAATAAGATTCCCTAGGAACATAGCTCTTTGGCCTTACCAGGTCTCCTAGCCCCATGAATGGGATACTGACCTGCCACCCAAGACCAGCACAGCCAACCCAGGACACTAGGGCCAAGAGCAATGTAATGAATCCAACTACTAAGAGCAAGGATCCTCATCCTGGATGCCTGGCTAGTTCTTCAGTGTCTGACAGCTGCTGGGTACCTCATGCTCATTGGTCACCCTACTTGTCACAGAGTCCATGTGCACCAGGAGTCACACAGAGCAATGAGCCACAGCCATGTGAAGTCAGAACTTAAATGACCAGCACACAGAGTATAAAATAAAACCCACCTTGGAAAAACACACAGAATCAGGCAGGGGAGGTTCTGGGGACCTCACTTTAGACACCAGAGATGCCAGTGAATAGAGCTCATGGTGACTGCTTGCCCACAGAGAGTAAAACATTGGGTATGTCCACAGGACACACTGAGCTCACGTTTCCTCCCAGGGTGGTTGCATCAAATCTGGGTGCCCAGGAGTCCTGAGACAGGGCAGAGAAAAGGAGTGACAGGGACAAGCCTGCTGCTGGAGCCTTCACTCCCCAACTTCTCCCTAAAGAAAAAGCATGAGCTATTGAATCTACACTTGTGACCCCGCAGAGGCTATACAACCATGCATATCATGCAGATCTCTGGTCCACGGGGATCTCTGGTCAGACAGCGATCTGTTACTTGTCACAGCAGTTAGTACAGAAAGTACCTCACTTTAAGCACACACTTTTCCTTTCTCTTGGTAGTGCATTCTGTTTCATACAGTAAAATGAAGAGCAACGCCAGGCTCTCTTACCAAATCACTTCTCATGCCATTCCATCCAAAAGTATGTTGAAAGTGAAAAAAGCAATCTTTATCATTTTTTAAAGCAAACTGATGTTATTATGTCCAACATAACCAGCTAATTCTTTTTTTGGGGGAGGGGTCCAGTCGTGGGGACTGAACTCTGGGCCTGGGCGCTGTCCCTCAGCTCTTCAGCTCAAGGCTAGCGCTCTACCACTTGAGCCACAGCGCCATTTCCAGCTTTTTTCTTTCTGCTTAAGTGGAGCTGAGAAATCGAACCCAGGGCCTCAGGCATGCAAGGCAAGAGCTCTACCACTGAGCCACCTTCCCAGCCCCAGGTAATTATTTAGTTTATTTTTATAATTATCTTTAAGTAGTTGTACAAAGAAGTTCCCATTCTACAAAATAGTATATGAGTACAAAGTGTCTGACAACATTGTCACTCTCTTAACCCATCCCTTCTCTCACTTTTTTTATTTAATTGAGATTAGGTGATTACATAAATTTCACATATTTACAGTATTGTGAAATAGTGATACTTAGAGTCATGATCACATTTTAACTTTCACAAGGCAAATTGTCATTATCATGGTTTATATAGTTTGTGAATTCTATGAGCTTTGACAATACAAGTTATTTTTTCCACATCTGGTGATGTTTAAATTTCTTTCTTTTTGCTTATTGTAGGATGTTTCCACTTATTCTGTTCCTCTTCCTGGCTTCCCTCTGTGTGTGTGTATATCTATCATATATATAGTCAAGAAAATGGAGTCATTTAGCAATGACATGACAAAATGGTTGGCTGTCCTTTGTTTCTTCAGTCCTGTTACTTTGCCATATCTTCTTGCATTTGGCTTTATCATCAACATATCAGGGAGACCATGTACCATTTCTCTCTTTGTTCTTGGCTTACTTTGCTCAAAATAATCTGCTCTAGTTCCATCCATTTCCCTGCAAATGTCATTATTTTGTCCTTTCTAATGACTGAATAATATTCCATTGTATATAAGTACCACAATTTTTGGGTGCACTTATCAGTAATGGGGAATCTGAGTTGTTTCCAAATCTTGGCTATTGTGAACAGTGCTGCAATAAACATGGAGGTGCATGTGTCTTTGTATACTGGTTCCTGTTGCTCAGGGTAGATGCCTAGGAGTGGTATAGCTGGGTTATAGGGGAGGTCTATATTTAGCTTTCTGAGGTACCTCCAGACTATTTTCCAAAGTGATTGTATTAGTATACATTCCAACCAGCAATGCAGTAGGGTTCCTTTTTCTTCCACATCCCCTCCAGCATTTGTCGTTGGCTGACATTAGGATGTGGACCATTCTGACTGGGGTAAGGCGGTGTCTCAGTGTTGTTTTTATTTGCATTTCCTTTACAGCCAGGGATGATGAACATTTCCTCATACCCAGCTAATTCTAAGAGCCAAGTGATATAAGAGAGCAAAGGAAAGGGTAACACTGTCCAAAAAGAAATGATTCCCTGATTTCTGTAAATATAAACCCTCTGAACATCACCTTTATATACTTTTTTTTTTTTAAATTTTATTCATGGGGCTTGAAATCAGGGCCTGACCACTGTCCAGGAGCTTTGTTCCTGAATGCAAGTGGCTCTACAACTTTGAACCACTGTGCCCCTTCCAGTTTGCTGGTGGTTAGTTGAAGATAAGAGTCTCACAGACTTTCTTACCTGAGACGGCTTTGAAACATAATTCACTCTCAGCCCGCTGAGCAGCTAGGATGACAGGCATAGCCACTGTAATGCGGCTCAATTTTTAAAAGTCTTTAATACTTAAAACCAAGAAATGTACTCATTACTTGACTTAGGAAACAGTAACCTCTCTGTGTATCACCTTTGTCATAACAACAACAAATAATAATAAAATAAATTATTAAACCACTATCTCCACATGAGAAAGAGCCCGTGGCCTGACAAGCAATGGCAAGAAGGGTGGGTCTGAGCTCTCTTCACAGACCTGCCTGTCCACAGGTCGGTCTGTGCAGGGCTCTCCTCCTCACCGTGGTCAGGCAGCATTTACTCTATGGCTCTGAAGGAGCCTGATCATACAGAGTGATCCTCCACACCAGGTCCTCCAAGGAGTCAGGAATAAATGTGAGGCACCCCATGAGTGTCAAAGGTTAAAACGCAGTATTGGCAAAGCACTTGCTGTCCAGAAAAAAAAGAGGCTGAATGCTCAGAGCAAGCAGGGACACAAGAACCAGGAAGCCAACAAGCAGGTACTAGAGATGAAACTCTCCGGAGCCCTCAAGTGCCACTTACCACTTGTGATAGAAACATGGGTCATTTCCACCAGACTCCAGCCCCCAACCACTGGCTCAGACCAGAGCCAGTGAAGCACAGCCATCCCCCAAGACTTGCAAGTGTTATCACGGTACACACGCATACGGAGGTGAGACTAGATAGGCCCTAAGGTCCAAAAGAGTAATATTTCCAAAGGACTGAGTTGGATCTCAGACCCTTTCATTAGTTCTTGCAAGAGCTAATATAGATGACTGGCCTTTTTCCTCCTCCAGCTTCCTGTGAGGTGGGGTGATATCTCTGCCCACATGAGGCTCTTTCCAACCCCAGGAAGTGCCAACCATAGCTAAGGTGATTTCAGCAACAGGCTCTTTTTATCTCCAGAACTGTTAGCTAAAGCAACCTCTTCTTTAAGAAGTACCCAGCCTCTAATACCTTATCCTGTTAATGAGATACTAAGAGATCCTGAGGGTTACACAGTTTCCTCTCAATGGCCCAATGAGTCCCCATGGATGCCCTGAGTGAACATCTACCTGGTAGTGATATCACAGTACCAGTGTGCTCCCTCAGTGACAGCTCCCATAGTTGAAGCTCCACCACAAATCCACAAAGGTCTTCTGGAGTCCTGAGAGAGGAAGAAGACTGAACACAGTCCCATGTACCCCTGGAAATGGACTTAATCCTGTACCCAAGATACAGGGCAAAAATCATACCAGCCACTGACTACTCAAGAGACCAGGACAAGTCACACATCGAGCTTTTACACCAGTAGGGTCAAAACACAGCCTCCACAAGCTACACACTGGTTCCAACCCAGTTCCTCAACTACACAAGGTTACTTTCATGAAGTCAGTTTATCCACC
The DNA here is from genome assembly GCF_024711535.1 of Dipodomys merriami. Taxonomy (NCBI): domain Eukaryota; kingdom Metazoa; phylum Chordata; class Mammalia; order Rodentia; family Heteromyidae; genus Dipodomys; species Dipodomys merriami. Next base: position 9,291,228 of record NW_027205937.1, read on the forward strand.
TGGAAAACCAAGAGACAGCACATAGCAAATAGTGTCACTTGCCCAAAAACATACCAGTCATGAGGCAGTACTGGGCAGAACTTAGCTCCTTCCTAGATTTAACAAAACATTCTGTGCAATAGCACAGGGAGGAATAGTACAAAGAAGCCTGTGAATGAGCTGCTCCATGAAAACCACTCACATCTTCCTCATTATTTCCATCCGGCTATGAGGAAACTGGGGCTTCAAGATATGTTTGGTGATGTAACATCCCCTCCATCCATGAATGTAAGCACACTCAGTGCAGACCTCACCTTCTGACTACTGCTGCCAGAAGACATGTACCCAGAGCATCATACATTGAAGAGTGGTGCGAGCGTCCCAGACACACCTGTGGGCTTGTGGCATGGTACTGGTGGGTGGCACACAAGTTTGAGGCTGAGGATGAATTCTGCTCGTCATCACCTGTCAAAGCAGTGAGCACAGAGCACACAAAAGGAATGTGCAGGCAGAGCTATGTAGTGTGAGCTGCCCACAGCCTCAGCCCTGTCCCTGTTAAGGCACCCATGGCAGCACTGACTGGGTGGAAGCAAGCTTTGCACTTGTCACTCTGCAAGGAGAGTCATAAATCACACTATAGGACTGCACTGAGGCCATCCTCCTAATCCTCCTACCTGCCTGTGGACTCTGCTGATGTCTTTAGGATGACAGCAAGCACCCCAGGATGATCTCAGGTAGGCAGTACTAGCATACAACTGAAAGACCATTCATTTTTCTAAGGAGCTCTAGGTTCCCATGGGCAGGGCCCTTGCCAGCACTGATACAAAGGAGCCACCCCAACCCACTGTCAGATTCATGCTGCTGTGGAGCCACTCTGGCCTCTTCTAATTCCTATGCGGAAGCACTAACTCTGTAGGAGGGTTTTTGAGGTGAGTAGGGTAGGTGTGAGGCCAGGAAGGTAATGTGCATTTTGGAAAGTTAATGCACTCACCACACACTTCTCAGGCCAGCACAAATCTGGACAGCAGAACACAAGGAAAAGGACATATAGAAAAGGAATAGGGGGTAAAGTTCAAGAAGCCCTGGTAGTCATAAATTAGGTTCAGCTCTGCCAAAGAGAGCACAACACTCAGCTTTCAGTGGTCCATCCTAAACACTGAGCTCTGCTGGAGAACAGGGGATTCCTTAGTTGCTGATAATCCTGGAAGATGAATACACAATCATAACCCAAACCACAATGCAAACCACAGACCTGGGTCCAGCATTCCTCCAAAAGGGAAGAAGAGGGTTTACTTTCTCAATGCCTACTGACCTGAGTGTGGGTAAAGCTACTCAGAGATGCTTACCCAGGACACTGCAGGGTTTAGACAGAGTAATACCAAGTGCCATTACAGACTACAAATATTAGCAGTGTCCACCTTGAAACCAGCACTTCACAAGTACAAAATAGAAGTAGTTGGGCTTCAAAACCCTTGAGCACAAACACAAATGACAAAAAAACAAACACAAACACATATCATTATGAGGAAGGGCAAATGATTGGTATCGCATCTACCTTATACTGAGGACTGCTAAAATTCATCATCACCAAGCTATTCACAATATGAGGAGTTGAAAGAAAGTGAGACTAAGAGAAATGACTCCTACTTCAGAAATTTGTCTTATGGAATGCAGCTTCACACAGACGTCAGGGCACTGCAGCTTCCCAGGGTAGAACCTACTTGAAAATTTATGTCAGGGTCCCCTATCTTATTATGAACACACTATACTTTAAATTCTCCTCTGGGCCAGCTATGAGACCACAATGATTAATTCTCACCAATTAATGAGACTTGGTATATCTTAGCGATGGTAAATAATTCTGCAATAAACATAGTTGTGCTGGTAGCTTTAGTATGGTCTTGCTTTTGATCATTTTGGTAAATGCCCAAGAGTGGGATTGCTGGGTCATAGGGGAGCTCTATGTGGAGTCTTTTGAGGAACCTCCATACTACTTTCCAAAGTGGTTGAACAAGTTTACACTCTCACCAACAATGGAATAAGGTTCCCTTCTGTCTACATCCCCTCCAGCATCTTGCTTCTAGCTTCTAACTGGGGTGAGATGGTATCTCAATGTTGTGTTGATTTGCATTTCTTTTATGGCTAGTAAGGTTGAGCATTTCTTCATGTGTCTATTGGCCATCCTTCTTTGTTGTTGCTTTCTATGTCCCTCCCCCATGGTATAACCCCTGCTTTCACTGTATTTGATGTTGTTATAATTTGTGGAGGGGAAGGAAAAGAACAAAAATTTTTAATATGGATACAGGGGAATCCATTACAACAATGAGATGTACAAGATGTTATGTCGAAAAACAAACTTTACAACTTTGACTGGGGTTGGTGGTGGTGGTGGTGGTGGTGATGGTGTGGATAGGGGCCGGTGGGAGGAGAAAGAAAGGGATGGGAAGGGAACACAAAGGAGGAAGCAACAATGCTTGATAAGAAATGTACTCATTATCTTGCCCATGTAATTGTAACCCCTCTGTATGGTATTCTCACAATAAAAAATAACACTTGGCAGCTCTGACCAAGGAAACACAACTTGCAAAGCCAGCCCATTGAAAATTACGAAGGATTCCTGAAAAATAATGAAATGATGGTAGAGAGTGCATTGTCAGGAACTGGAAGGTTTATGGTAAAAATGACAATTATCCCCAAACTGACCTATAAATTGAATATAATTCCAGTAAACATCACAAGGCATTTTGTAGATATCAATGACCTATTTCTAAAATATATTTTAAAAAGCAAAGGAATCTTTAACAGCAGGACAATCTTAAAAACGTATTTAGGACACTGTCACTACTACCATTTTTAAAGTCAATGTAGTGTTAGGGGATGTGTCTCAAGTGGTAATATGCTTGCCTAACAGGACGGGGATAAGTTAAAACCCCAGTTACACACACACACACACACACACACACACACACACACACACACACACACACACACACACACACACACACACACACACACACAATTGCATCTCTACCAGTTAGCACCAAAAGAATATGGAAGACTAGCTCAAAGCTAGATATTTAAAAACAGAAAAAGAAACAGACCAATATGTATACAGCAGATTTATTTGACAAAAGCGAAAACATATTTAAGCTATTCAAAGGATTGAACTTTTCAAGAATACTAACACAACAAATTTGGGGGGACAAGATGGCCCTTCATCCTACCCTCATGAAACAGGTATGATGGATCATAAATCTGTACATAAGAAGTAAAATTACGAAGCTTCAGAAAGAAAATACACTTGCAACCTCAAAAATAATTGTTTCTCTTTTTGCCGTAATAAGGTTAGAAATCACACTTTCTAATCAGGTACTCTTCAACTGGTGGCACCCTTCCTGTCCAAACAGACGCTTGTTTTGTTCTCCTTCTGACATCATGTCTCTTCTGGTCCAAGATAAAAGCCACCGGGAAAATAGAAAGTCCTCCCTATCCCCAGTATGCATAAAATCATATTCCAGGGACCAGTTAGGTCCCATGAACATCCCTGCAACAGTTGTGATCCATAACCCAGACCTTCTCCACATCCGACTCCAACAGGGTAAATTCCTTCTAAATCTACAGGGGACCACCATTCTTAATTATACTCAATTCCAATATGCCAATCATTGACATAAAATGAACTATTGCTTTCATATAGACCACATATATTCTCCTATATGCTTTAAAACATCTTTAGTTTACATATACCAAACATTATTTTGTAAGGGATCATAACAACAACCACAAAAAAAGGTCTGTACATATCAGCACAGTTCCAAGCAACTTTTTGGAATAACTCTGAATTGCATTCTTTGGACCCAGAGATACAGAACTTAATAAGACAAAAGAACAATCGTATGAAATTAAAAGTTCCATTTATAATTTGATGGTGTTAATTCAGCCCAGTAATAAGTAATAAGTCAGGTGTAGGATTATAATGAAATAACAGGCCCTAGCTAGCACATGAAGCCCTGGATTCAAGAAGGAACATAAGAAAAAAGGAAGGCAAGGCCAGACAAGGGCAAGGGCATGGGCAAGGACAAGGGCAAGGTCAATGCCAAGGCAAATACAAGGACAAGGTAAGGACAAGAGCAAGGACAAGGGCACGGGCAAGGATAAGGGCAAGGGCAAGGCAAGGGCAAGGGCAAGAACAGGGACAGGGACAAGGACAAGGGCCAGGACAAGGACAAGGACAATGGCAAGGGCAAGGAGAGTGCAAGGACAAGGACAAGGGCAAGGGCAAGGAAAAGGACAAGGACAAAGACAAGAACAAGGACAAGGACAGGGACAAGGAGAAGGACAAGGGCAAGGACAAGGACAGGGACAAGGACAAGTATAAGGGCAAGGACAAGGGCAAGGACAAGGATAAAGGCAAGCATGGGCGAGGACTAGGTCAAGCACAAGGGGAAACAAGGGCAAGGATATGGACAGCGACAAGGATAGGGACAAGGACAAGGGCAAAGACAAGGACAGGGACAAGGACAAAGACAAGGGCAAGGGCAAGGACAAGGGCAAGGACAAAGACAAGAACAAGGACAAGTACAGGGACAAGGAGAAGGACATGGACAGCGACAAGGACAGGGACAGGGACAAGGACAAGGGCAAAGACAAGGACAGGGACAAGGACAAAGACAAGGGCAAGGGCAAGGACAAGGACAAGGGCAAGGTCAAGAACAAGACTCAGAGTTTGGAGTGCCTATATACCAAGAGTAATGCCCTGGGTTCAAACCCCAGTACTGCCAAAAAATAAATTTAAAATAAGTGATCGGGGCACCCCATAATCCAATCCCTAGGGAAAATGAGTGGCTGAAGGCCAGCTGGCCAATTTTCACAGAACCCCGGGCCAAGTGGCTATGATGCAGACCAGGTTTCTGGGCAGCCCAGGGCAAGGATTCAGTTGGGCTGACCTCAGGCTAGCCCAGTGCACTTTGATATCATTGAGTCCTCCTCTCCCCCGCCTGCCCTCTACCATTTTCCCCACCCCCCTGCCCTCTCTCTCTGGCCTATCTGTCCCCCTCCAGCCCCCTGCCATCCTCCACGACCCCTCATGTCCTCGTCCTCTTCACGTCCCATCTCCCAATCCCCCACTTGTCCCCTTCCTGTCCCCCCATTCCCCTCTGCCTCCCTACCTTTCCCCCTACACTCCCCCTCGTCTCCCCTCCTGTCCCCTCCTCATCCCCTCCTGTCCCCCTACAGTCCCCCTAGCGTCCCACCTGCTCCCCTCCCCTTCCTTCATCCCCCTCCCTGGCAACCCCTGACCCTTCCTCCCTTGGCCGTCCCATCCACCCTGCTCCATCAAAGGTCGCCGTGGATCTCTGGCCTTGCTGCCAGCTTGCTGGCCAGCTGAGGTCTGAAGGGAGCAGGACTTGAACAGAAGGAAGCACCCGGTGCTGGCCACCCTGGCTTGATCCAGAGACCCTGGGGCGCCCCCAGACGGGACTCGAAGTGTTAGAGTGTTAGAAGCAGACTGGGTCCAGAAACAAGTCAGAACCAGGGCCAATGTCGGACTAGGGGCTGAGTCTGTCCGGGATCTCAGAGCAGCCTAGGACCAAGGGCTGGGATCCAGACCCGGATCAGGCCAGGGACCGCCTGGGGCGGTCCTTGGGCTGGCCCCTGGCACCTCCTGGCAGGGCTCACCATGGCTGCTCCAGGGCTGACGCCTCCCTCCCTGGCCTCTCTGGGCACTGCCCCTCCTGTCAAAGCTCACCTCTGAGGCCACTCCTGGCTTGGCACCTCTGGAAAGAGCTCACCTCCGTGGCTGCTCCCAGCTGGGGGCCCTCATACTCATGGCTCCCTGCAGCCCTCACCTCAGAGGCCAATCCCTGGCCGGGATCCCGGCTCCCAGCTCTGGGCAGTGCTCACCTCAGCAGCCACTCTGGGCTCCAGGATTCTGGCTGGGCTCACCTCAGTACATGCAGATACCCCGGGGCCCCATCCACGGGTCTCAGGATTCACTCTTGTGCCCCAGACTCAAACAAATGGCCAGAAAGATGGATTCTCTGTTCTACAGTAGTATGGCAAAGCCTCTCCAGCCACCAGATGAACGAGGTCTGCCAGGGTGGGCCCATGAACCTAAGACAAACCCTGGGCCCTGAGGCCCTGCCTTGGGTGCTCCCGCCAGATGCTCTGGGGAGGCAAGGAGAAAGGATGGGCAGAGGGCGGCCAGGGCCCGGGGCTGGTAGGAGGTAGGAGCCACCTGGGTCCTGGGGACCAGAGCAGGTTGGAGGGTTTGAAGGATGTGAACAGTCACCAGCCAAGGGGCCATTAGGCCGCTTCTGGTTTCTTTGACTGTGGTGGACAATGTTCTACCGACATGGGTGTGTCTACCCCTGCCTTCACCTGTTGGCATGCACTGGGATCTAGCGGTGCACACCATCTCCCCACACTGCCACTCTGCAAACTTTAGGGACATGCTAAGCACATCACTTCTTAGAACATAGCACAATCAGCCCTGTTTGTTTTTGTCACTTTAATAACTAGTGATTTTGATGCACAGTTCCCTAATTACTGGTAAGGGGCATCTTCTCCCTGTACCTCTCATGATATCCACAGGGCCTTTTGTGACCTGTCAGAAGCATTTTGCCCAATTTTTATCATGTTAGTTATTGTTACTTTCAAATAGTTTTAGAGAAGAGTTTTGACTTAACAAGTCCATTTATGTGCACAGCACATCTTGTACAATCATTTCCCTTCCTCCACCTATCCCAGTTGGGATAGGTATGAGTATATTGAGATTCCATGGCATAACCCGATCAAAAAGCTAACAGTTGAATAAAAGTGAGTATCTGGAAACTGAAATTTGTCTTGACTAGAGGATGTGGTTGCTAATTGGAGGGGAAGTGAATGGAGATAAGAATGGTGGGAAAATGTACACATCAGCCTTGCCTCCATTTTCAGCTTCATAGGGATCCACTGCCCAGTCCTCTGTGTGTCATCTGGGCCTCAGATGGAAACTAAATGGACCATCATGTATTTCAGAAGAGATGTATGCATAATGGGTAGGAAGAGCTAGATAAAACATTTCTTAGTATCTTCTGACCTCCATGCTCCATGTTTTGTACACTTTTCCTTTACCCAGGAAATTTCTGGTACCTAGGTGTGTTTTTCTCTGCTGAGCACCAAAGCATCCCTTCAGGAAAAGATTTGCTAAAATTCTTTCCACTTTGGTGTGACTGGCTTCTACTACCTCTGAAGACAGTACTCCAAGATGAGTCCTAACTTGTACCAAAAGTTTTCTTCTGGAGAGACATTTCTAAACTCGAAACTGAATTGGAGATGATCTTTAAGGGACAGGAAATACTTTCTTTTTGAATCTTCCTAGTATCCAGATTATCAGTGATCAGTGAAAGCCAAAAAATGCATTTTCTTAAGAGTATAGGGTTTGATGCATCATAGGTCCAAGTAAATATAGTGACGACTTTTTCCACACATAAGTAAGATACCAAAAGAAAGATAAAGCACATAAGCATATATGAAATTATCTTTAAAATGTGATACCTAGGCAGTACTCAGAGGCAAATTTATAGTTCTGAGTTCCTACATCAACAAATTGGAGAGATCTGAAACCAACAATTTAATGAGACATCTGAACCTCCTTGAAAAAGAGCAGCAACATAAACCACAATCCAGTAGACGGAAAGACATAATTAAAATTAAATCAGAATTAAATGAATTAGAATCCAAAAAAACTATAGAAAGAATCAACAAAACACAGAGTTGGTTCTTCAAAAAAATTAACAAAATTAGCAAATCTTATCAGAAAAAGAAGAGAACATACCCAAATAAATAAACTCAAAGATGAGAATGGAAACATCCCCACGGGAACAACCAAGATTCAGAACATTATAAGGGAATACTTCTCAAAACTTTATGCTAATAAATTTGAGAACTTGACAGAAATGGACCTTTTCCTAGCAAATATTGACATGCCAAAACTAAACCAAGAAGAGTTAAACCAGCTTAGCAGGCCCATATCAAGCACTGAAATAGAAAAAGCAAGGAGAGACTTCCAAGCTAAGAAAAGTCGAGGACGAGATGGTTTTACAGAGGAATTCTACAAGGCCTTCAAAGCAGAGCTCACACTAATACTCCTCCAACTCTTCAATGATATTAAAAGACAAAGTTCATTACCAAACACATTCTATGAAGCCATCATAACCCTCATCCCAAAACCAGGCAGGGATTCATTAAAGAAAAAGAACTATAGACCCATTTCTTTGATGAACATTGATGCAAAACTTCTCAACAAAATTTTGGCCAATTGACTTCAACAATTCATCCAAAAAAATCATACACCACGATCAAACAGGATTCATTTCAGGGATGCAAAGCTGGTTCAATATAAGCAAATCAATTAATATTATTCATCACATCAACAGGAGCAAGGATAAGAACCACATGGTTATCTCAATAGGTGCAGAAAAAGCATTCGACAAGATCCAACACCCATTTATAATGAAGGTTTTGCAAAAATTAGGAATCCTTGGAACATTGCTCAATACAATAAAGGCTGAATATGACAAACCTACAGCCAGCATTATACTTAATGGTGAAAAACTAAAGCCATTTCCTCTTAACTCAGGAAAAAGACAAGGCTGTCCACTCTCTCCACTTCTCTTCAATCTAGTATTAGAATGCCTAGCTACAGCAATAAGACAAGATGCAAACATAAAGGGGAACCAAATAGGGAAAGAAGAAATAAACTTTTCCCTCTTTGCAGATGACATGATCTTGTATTTAAACAATCCCATAGACTCGACTCCCAAATTACTCAAGCTGATTCAAAACTTTGGCAAAGTAGCAGGGTATAAAATTAACTCCCCCAAAATCAATGGCTTTTCTGTATGCCAACAATGAGAAAAGAATGGCTGAAATTAGGAAGTAACTCCATTTGTAATAACCCCTCAAAAAATAAAATACCTAGGAATTAATTTAACCAAAGAAGTGAAGGACCTCTATGCTGAAAACTTTAAAATCTTGAAAAAGGAAATCAAAACAGAACTTAGAAAATGGCAGAACCTCCCATGCTCATGGATTGGCATGATTAACATCGTGAAAATGGCAATACTTCCCAAGGCTATCTACAAATTCAATGTGATGCCTATCAAAATTCCAACCTCATTCTTCAAGGAAATAGAAGATGCAATCCAAAAATTCATATGGAACATTAAAAGACCCCGAGTAGCAAAAATGCTCCTCAATGGAAAGAACACTGTTGGTGGAATATCAATACCAAATTTCAAACTCTACTATAAAGCAATAGTAATCAAAAGAGCTTTGTACTGGCATAAGAACAGACCTCAGGACCAATGGAATAGAATTGAAAACCCTGAAATGAACCTACGGACCTATAGCCAAGTAATCTTCGATAAGGGAGCTAAAATAATAGAATGGAAGAAAGACAGCCTCTTCAGTAAATGGTGCTGGCAAAATTGGTTAAGTACTTGTAAAAAACTAAAACTAGATCCTTATATATCACCCTGCACCAGAATCAACTCCAAATGGTTCAAAGACCTCGGAGTCAAAGCAGACACTCTGAAAATATTACAGGACGGAATAGGAGAAACCCTAGGCCTCCTTGGCTCAAGCCGAAATTTTCTTAATAGAGACCCAGAAACACAACAAATCAAAGAAAGGTTGGACAAATGGGATTGCATGAAGTTGCAGAGCTTCTGCATGGCAAAGGACATAGCTAGCAAGATCAATAGAAAGCCCACAGATTGGGAGAAGATCTTCACTAGCCATACAATGGACAAGGGTCTCCTATCAAAAATATACTTGGAACTCAAAAAATTAAATCCCCCAACAACAAATTCTCAAAGAAACAACTGCCCAATAAATAAGTGGGCTAAAGTCTTGAAGAGAAACTTCTCTGAAGAAGAAATAAGGATGGCCAATAGACACATGAGGAAATGCTCAACCTCCCTAGCCATAAAAGAAATGCAAGTCAAAACAACATTGAGATACCACCTCACCCAGGTTAGAATGTCTATAATTAAGAATTCTAACAACAACAGATGTTGGAGGGGATGTAGACAGAAGGGATCCTTACTTCATTGTTGGTGGGAGTGTAAACTTGGTCAACCACTTTGGAAAGCAGGATGGAGGTCCCTGAAAAGACTTCACATAGAGCTCCCCTATGACCCAGCAATCCCACTTTTGGGAATTTACCCAAATGTTTACAAACAAGACCACACTAAAGCTACCAGCACAACTATGTTTATTGCAGCATTATTTACCATAGCTAAGATAGGGAACCAACCCAGATACCCCTCAGTAGATGAATGGATCAAGAAAATGTGATATATATACACTATGGAATTCTATGCCTCCATCAGAAAGAATGACATTTCCCCATTTGTTAGGAAATGGAAAGGCTTGGAAAAAATTATATTAAGTGAAGTAAGCCAAGCCTAAAGGAACATAGTTCCCATGGTTTCCCTTATTTGCAATATCTACTATATGTATGAGTCAAGCAGGAAAGGTCAGATAATGTGATGTTAGGAAAATGAAACCTTAGATATGTATTTAAATGTTTTTTTTCTTTCATGCATTTGTTTCTAACTCATTTATAAGATTATTTCTTTGTACCTTTGTATGTCCCTCCCCAACATTATAACCCCTGCTTTCACTATATTTGATGTTGGTATAATTTGTGAAGGAGATGGGGTGGACCTGATGCAACTATCAGAAGTACAAGTTGTCATGTCAAAAACAAACTTTACAAGTTTGGTGCGGGGGGGGGGAGGGATTGGGAGGGGGGGCGAGGGGGAACCTGGAAAGGCATGTGAAGGGTAAATAAAGGAGGAGACTGCAATGCTTGATAAGAAATGTACTCATTGTCTTGCCCATGTAATTGTAACCCCTCTGTACAGTATGTTCACTAAAAAATAACAATTAAAATTAAAAAAATAAAACAAAATGTGATACCTGATGTAGTGCCATATATCTGTATGACTCAGCACTATAGCAATTAAGGTAGGAGAAATGAAAGTTTAAGGCTAGCCTGAGCTGCATAGTAAGACCTCAAATTCAAACAAACAGCCCTTTTAGAAAATTAAGAGGGTTTTAGTTAAAGGGCACACTGTGTATTTGTGATAGAATCACAGGAAAATACCTATGAAAAAGCAAAGAAGAGGCTGAGTAAACATGGAGGCCAAAAAAGGAGTGAGCAATGTAGAGACACTGATGTGCTTGTTGTGATCATATTTTGAATCGATTACCTTCCATTAGGACTTCCTGCAATGATGGAAGTGTTTTCAGGTTCAGATTCCAGGATGGCCATCCTCAGCCACACTTGGCCTACTGGGCACAGAAAATCTGGCTAGTGTGACTAAGCAAGTGGATGTTAATCTTGAGGGATGTGAACTTATTTAGCTACCCAGAACTAGTAGTTTACACATTGTAAACTGTAGTTATAAAAACCATTGCTTTTGCCAACTGCAATTCTAAAAATATTTTTTTAATAAACACTCTTGATAGGGAAATGATAGAACTACCAATATTTCACAGCTTTCAAGATGCAAACAGCTTATTTATTGAAAAGATGATTTCTTTTTTTTCTTTTTTTGTGAAAATATTGTACAGAGGGGTTACAATTACATGGACAAGATAATGACTACATTTCTTATCAAGCATTGTAGCCTCCTCCTTTGTTTCCCCTTCCCATCCCATCCTCTCCCTGCAACCAACCCTCCTGCCCCAGCAAACTTGTAAAGTTCGTTTTCAACAAAACGACTTGTATGTCTTATTGTTGCAATGGGTCCACCTGTATCCCCATTTAAACGATTTGTTTTTTCCATTCCCCGCCACAAATTATAACATCATCAAGTACAGTGAAAGCATGGGTTATACCGTTTGAGAGGAACATACAAAGCAACAAAGAAATAATCTTATAAATGTGTTAGAAACAATCGCATGTAAGTAAAAACATTTGGATACATATCTTAGGGTTCATTTCCCTAACATCAACTTATCTGAACTTTTCTATTTGACTCAGACATATACTAGTTATTGCAAATAAGGGAAACCATGGGACCTATGTTTCTTTTGTCCTGGCTTACTTCACTTAATATAATTTTTCCAAGTCTTTCCATTTCCTAAAAAATGGGGCAATGTCATTCTTTCTGATGGAGGCATAGAATTCCATTGTGTATATATATACCATATTTTCTTGATCCATTCATCTACTGATGGGCATCTGGGTTGGTTTCATATCTTAGCTATGGTAAATAAGGCTGCAATAAACATAGTTGTGCTGGTAGCTTTAGTGTGGTCATGTTTGTGAACATTTGGGTAAATGCCCAAAAGTGGGATTGCTGGGTCATAGGGGAGCTATATGTGGAGTCTTTTGAGGAACCTCCATCCTGCTTTCCAAAGTGGTTGAACAAGTTCACACTCCCACCAACCACTTCTGTCCACATCCCCTCCAACATCTGTTGTTATTAGAGTTCTTGATTATAGCCGTTCTAACTAGGGTGAGCTGGTATCTCAATGTTGTTTTGATTTGCATTACTTTTATGGCTAGAGAGATTGACCATTTCTTCATGTGTCTATTGGCCATCCTTCTTTCCTCTTCAGAGAAGTTTCTCTTTAAGTCTTTAGCCCACTTATTTATTGGGCAGTTGTTTCTTTGAAGATTTGTTGTTGGCGGATTTAATTTTTTGAGTTCCAGGTATATTTTAGATATGAGACTCTTGTCTGTTGTATGGCTAGTGAAGATCTTCTCCCAATCCGTGGGCTTTCTATTGATCTTGCTAGCTATGTCCTTTGCCATGCTGAAAACATGATTTCTGACTGACTCATCTCCTGCTCCAACCCATTACCCAGTTTTCATAGCCTTGGTGTCTTTCACTGGTTTCTAGAATAACCCTTCAATACTGGATTTTGGAACAAAGTAGCTGAACTTAACTCTCCAGGAGATAGTTTTCTGCCTGCTCAATGAGAGGACAAAGCAGTGGCATCAAGGCACCCATGTTATTAATGAGCTGCTTTTCCAGGGGTGACAACTCTGTCTGTGAGTGGTGTTGACTCTTAGGAGCATTATTTGATCTTGCATGAAGATCTATTTCCAAACATGCAAGAGATGTGGTTTTCTTCAGTATGCTTGGACTCATACCATTGCTTAGAGAAAAAGAAAATACAAGCTGTTAGGTGTCAGAATGCCACACAGGGCAAATAAAGGGTGAATGTATAAAAGGTGTCTTAGAGTGACAAAATCCTGAAGAGGAGAAAAAAGTGTAACAAAAGTTCCGATCTTATCACCCCATTGTTTCCTAGACCAGTGTGATCCTGTCAATCCTTCTTCGAAGTTGGTGAGGGCACAAGAGGGCTTACTGATCTCATAGTAGCTAAACTTGACTATATATGACACACTTGTAATACTGAATATCAACAGGGAAGTCATCAGGCATAAAATTCTGTCTTTAGGGAAGGTGACATTGATGGATTCCACCCACACTTGAAGATAATCTATCAGAATGAAGTTGTCATCCTTGATCTGCATGGGTTTGCTAGAGCTAGGGGAAATCTCTTTCAGGTCATCTGTAACTGATGACGAAGGATCACAGATTGGGGGGGCTCACTATGGACTTGTACAGAATGATGTCATTGTTCAAATCTGGGTACATACTCATCCTGAAAGAATTTGGCTGCATGGAATGTAACTCTTACACAGAGACTCACAACTAGAAAGTGATTCCTACTCGGAGCTTGTGGTCCTTTCTGTAGAAAAATTTGTACCTTCTCAATATCAAAATAAAACCTGAACAGACAACTCTTGGGCTCTCTCATTCCGTGTTTCAGCTCTTTGTCAAGAGCCGTGCCTTTGGCTGCTTGGTGCTTCAGTCTTAGGGCTGCAGACAGAAGGGACACTGTGGGAAGGTCCTGGGGAGAGCGGTGGACATTCGGTGTACTTTCTGATTATGCATGAGAATGGACGAAAAATGCTTTGAAGTTCTTTATACTGTACCCAGACCCTTTACCTCATTCCTGTTTGGTTGTTGCCATACACTACAAATGATCAGGAAAATGCCTGCCAAATGAGATGACACAGATGAGTGTACCATACTCCATCGTGGCACGTGCCTTCAAGTGTCCATTTTTATGTTTGACAATAGTCACACTGCCTGTTTTTACCCCTCACCCCCCCCCCGCCCGCCTTGTTTCCTGCTAGCTGTGGGGCTTAAACCCAGGGCCTGGGAACTGTCCCTGAGCTTTTCTGCTCCAGGTGAGCACTCTACCTTTTGATCCACAGTGCCACTGGAGATTTTCTGGAGCTTCATGAGAGGCGGGAGGTATCATGGCTACTGCGTGGCAGCAGCAGCGGTTGGAGGGGAGCGGCCTGAGCCTGGTCCAACCCTCCAACAGCCGGGCCATTGGGGAGGAGCCCTCGAGCATCCTGGGATCCCTGGAGCACCCCTGGAGCATCCTGGAGACCCCTGGAGTATTTCGGGGAGGACTGGGACTGTCGTGCAGGGATGGGCACCTTTACTGCTGCCTCTTTTGGCCTCCACACCCTCAGAACTTGGAAGCCCGCTGACCTCTGTGCCCATGAATCCTGGATGTAGCCTAGCCTCAGCACAGAGCTAGTCTGTCTTGGATGCCTTCACCCTGGGCCCCAAGGCCATTCAGAAAGGGGTCAGGCTGTCCTGCTTGTCCCGAGGCCTCATCTGAGCCTTGTCTAGGTCTTTACACTGGCCATTCAGGCCACAGACCCTGGTCCTGCACTGCCCTGGGACCCAGCCACAGATGGCCCGGCCCCTCTGCCTGGTGGACCCCGAGACTGTCATAACCCATAGGCCCTGATAGTCAGCAGGGGCCTGATAGTTAGCGCAACCCCTGGTCAAGCCTGCAGTAAGGGGCAGGCATCAAGAGGCAAGCATCACTGATCTACAGACTGGGGCCTCGCAGACTGATCTTCGCACACCCGCGCTCGGCACACCTGGCCACTGGACAGAGCTGGACATTGAGGTTCTGACGTCACTGCCCCACCTGGTGCTGCAGGAGGGACATGCAGCTGAAAGGTGCATGTCAGGCCGCCAAAAGAGGGTGTGGAGGCTCACATGGCGAGCTGCCTATTGGGATTGGACAGGGGGCAGCTTGGGGGATGAGCATGAATGGTGGCTTGAAACCATTATTGGGGGAAGGCAGCAGCCTATTTGGGTATATACAGGCTGAGTGCTCTGAGGTCATGGGAACTTAGGGGGTAAACAGTCCATAGGGAGGAGACCAGGAGTTCTGGGGGAGGGGAGTCCAGTGCAGACAGAGACTTGAGGATATCAGGAGTACTGAGGAGAGCAGTCCGGAGCAGATTGGGAGTCCCAAGGGGAGGAGTCTGGAGCAGACCTGGAGTCCTGAGGGGAGGAGTGTAAAGGAAAACCCTGAGTTTTGAAGGGAGTAGAGGAGGGAGTAGGGGAAAGCTTGTTGCAACACAGCAGGGCGGGCCTGTGGAGGCCATTTGGGGCCTCCTCTGGAGGTCATTTGGGACCTCCTCTGGAGCTCATTCGGGGCCTCCTCTGAAGGTCATTTAGTGCCTTTTCTGGAGGCCATGTGGGACCTCACTCTAGAGAGGCTTGTGGAGAGGCACCTCCTAGAGCAGAGCAGGGCAGGCCTGTGGAGAATGGAGAGGCCTGCAGTGGAGGACTGGAAAAGCCTTCCCCTTTGGAGGTTCAGAGCTTTGGAGCTTTGGAGGTCTGAGGTTTGGAGGTTTGCAGACCTACTAATTGGTGGTTTGCAGAGCAACTAATAAAGGTGGGAGGGTTGGGGCTGCCCACTGGAGGCTTGGAGGTTTGGTGGTTGAGGCGGCTCTTGGTTCTGGGTATCTAGCCGAGGACAAGGTAGACTCAGGACCCCTTTCTGGTGTAAATAGTGTAAACTAACTTCTTTTGTTCAACTTTCACTGTGCCTCTATGGATTGTCTTGCTCTCAGGATGTCATAGGTAGACCTGTTCTGGCACACAGCTTCTGGCTTTGTGCTTCTCTGAGGATCTTGCAGGCCCTTGGTCCCTTGCCTGGACTTGTCTAGGTACTAGGATCATCTACGCTGTTTCCACACTCCATTTTGCTAAGGTTCTCCTGAAGTGGTCAGAGTTGCAACTCTACCTCTAAGGCGTCTGTCCCACTGGGACATCCAGAGGAGCCCTTCTGCAGGTAGACTTACTAGGGGACTAGCCCAGCTGGATTGTCATTGGAGGGCATGCTTCCTGGACAGTGTGTAAGTTTCTCCTGCAAAAGGCATTTTATTTGTCTCATTTCTTAAATGAATTGTCTGTTCTCGGTGCTCTGCATACTTTTATTGAGTTGTTATCTTTATTGGTGTTGATTTTTCCACTATCTTCCTTTCAGAGACAAGTCTTTCATTAAGAAATTTCTAATGGCAACAGTGCCAGCCAGTCTGTGGTTTGCCTTTTCATTTTCAAGAGTGTTAGTATTGAAATGTAATTTATCTTCTATGAAATGAATAGTTTCAATATGTATGCTTTAGCAGCATTTAGTGTATCCAGAAGATTGTACACAGGGACTGTTGTTAACCAGGTTAGGCAGGTTAACCAGGAAAGGCATTCATCATTCCTTTTCCCCTCTGCCCCTTGTAGCCACTGCTCTGCTTTCTGTCTCTGTGACTTGCTACTCCATCTTAAATGGGTAAAACATACAGCAGTATGGCTCTTTCACTTGGCATGGGGTTTTCAAGCTTGTTCTTGAATTTTTGAGATAAGGCATTACCATCCAGTGTATTGCCCAGGTTTGCTTTTAATTCATAGTGCTCCTATTTGCTGAGGTTATAGGCTTGTGCCACCACTCCTGGCTTATTTATTCTTATTTTTAAGTCATATCAGACATTTTACTTGAGAGGAAATAAACAGCTTACCGAAGTGAACTCCAAGAAGTAGAAACAAGAAGCTCTTTATTTTAATTTTTGCAATTCTTGTGTTTTTCTGGTTCCCCCCACACCTTTTGCCTCTGTTTTTGATATCTGTACATTTTGTCTTGTATGAAAGTTTATCTGATTTGTGGAGGGGAAGGGGAACTACAGAAACGATGAGAGAAAGGGTGAACTAATTCAGCAGTGATACTCATTAGATGTTGGAAATGCCTTTATTGTGATTAAGTGATTTCATATATTTCACAAATTTCACAGTATTGTGAAATAGTGATAATTCAAGTCACAAATATACTTTAAACTTCACAAGGCAAATGGTCATTATCATGGTCTATAATGTTTGAATTCTATGAGTTTTGACAATACAACTATTTCTTCCACATTGGGTGATATGTACATTTCTTTCCTTTTGCTTAGTGAAAGCTGTTCCCTCTTTCTTTCTCCTTCGCTCCCTCCCATGGCTGCCCTTGAGTTGCTTAGTTTATTTTCATCAATGTCCATTGCAGCTGATGGGCCCCTCTGTTGTATATTTTCCTGTTTCACTCTGATTCTGTGTCTTCCTTCTAGCTTCCCTCAGATTTGCATATATATATATATATATATAATGTCAAGTACATTGAGTCATTTAGAAATGATAAGACGAATTGAGTGGAGATCCTTTGTTTCTTGAGACCTGTTTACTTGGTCATATCTGCTTGCATTTTGGATTTAACTGCTTTCAACCATGCATTCTTCTTGGTTAGAGGGAAGGTTCTGTTGTAGGTGTTGTTCTCTGGGAGGGAAGGAGGATGTCTTTTGTGGAGTACTCATGCTTTCCCTACAAAAAATAAACTGAAATGTATTAGATTACCTGAATAGATTTATTTACAATAAAATCAGAGTCTGCTCCCAAGAAAGGTATCATCAGACCTCTATGTTCTGCCTGTTCAATGCCACTGGACAGCTGTTGAATAATTGATCCAGGCTGATACTACATCCTGTACATCATAGAGGTTGCCTCATTTCCCAGACTTTGTGTTAGAACAGCTTCTTGAGTTGTTCATTCCTGTTCAGGGATCTAACTTGCCATGTCACTGCTGTTCACTCATCTATTTTGCAACTTCTGAAGGCTTTTGATGTGAGGTCCTTTTTATATTTTATCTTCAGGGGTAAGCCTCAGAGATCAGGAAATCCTTTACTCCTGCCTTATTGCTACTACGAATATTTGGTCCTGGAGCCACTGTCTTGAACTAAAGTCTCTGTTTTTCCCTTTTCTATAGTGTGTGTTTGTGTGTGTGTGTGTGTGTGTGTGTGTGTGTGTGTGTGTGTGGTGTGTGTTATTTTGTTTTGTTTGCCAGTCTTGGGGCTTGAAATCAGGGCCTGGGCACTATCCCTGAGCCTTTTTGCTCAAGGCTGGTGCTCTATCACTTGAGTCACAGTGCCACTTCTGGCCTTTTATATGGTACTGAGGAATAGAACCTAAGGCTTCATTCATGTTTGGCAAGCCTATACCACTAAGCCACATTCCAGCACTTTCCTGTTTTATACAAATCAAAAGCACTTTATTTGCAGTCTGTTTTTCCACTTTATATTGTAGATTTCATAGTTTCAAATACTACATAAAAGTTTGCCTCCCTTCTTCCTTCCCCTCTTCTACACTTCTCTGCCCTCTTGTCTCCATTTCTGCCCTCTGTGTCCTTTTCTTCCCTTTGTGCTAGGAATCAAACCTAGGAAGTTTTGCATATGATATCAACTGCTTGCTCCAGTAGTAGCAGTTTTAGGTGTGACTAGTAAAAGGGTGCTAAGTTTATTTCCTCCACTGTAGACCAGACCCACAAAGTGCACTAAGTTCTATAGGCATCCTTAGAAGGTTTAATCTTCCCTACCTTTTGAGATTGGTTTCCATGAAGCAGAGTAAGTCCATTTTAAGCTGTTTTCTTTTCTTTTCTTATTTTGCAGGGCAGGGGCAATTCTGGGGGGTTGAACCTAGTCTCTTGCACTAGGTAGGTAATTAGGTGCCCTACTTATGGAGGTAGGGCCTCCCAGCCCTTTTGCTTTATTTTCTGAATAGGGTTTTGGGGTTATTCTTGGACCTCTGTACTCTTGTTTATACATCCTCCATAACTGGAACAACAGGCATGTGCCACCACACCAGTTTTTCTTGAGGTGAGGGCTTGTGAATTTTTGACTGGCCTTGAATTACTGTCCTCTTGATCTCCACCTTCTGAATAGGAAGGATTACAGGTGTGTTCTACTGTCCCTGTGTCCACTGAAGTTTAATCACTGAATCAAGGCTGGGGCAAAGCTATCGTCCATCTAGGAGCAAGTCAGAATATATGAAGATCTTTGAAGTATTTCTGGTTTTTGTTTTTCAATTTTTAGGTTTGGTTTGTTGTGTGGTTGCTTTGTTGCTCTGTGATTTGAATTCAGAGCACTGTGTTGGTAGGCATTTTCTGAGTCAGGTACTTTAGTCTTGGGTCTAATGTTGCTTCAGTTTGTTTTGAGATAGGATCTTGTGCTTTTGTGGAGGCTGGCCTGGCCTACAGTCTTCTTTATGATCCCTACATATCTGCATGACAGACATGGACCTCCCTTCTAAGCTTTTACTGTGAGAAATGAAGACTCACGACCATTTTACTCTGGCTGGCCTTGAAGTGTAATGCTCCTGATCTCTGCCTGCCAAGTAGCTGAGATTACAGCTTGTGCTACTACACTTAGCTATCTTTGGTATTTTCAAACAATGATAAAGCCAATTAAAACAATATCTTCTTGTTACCTTCGCCATGAGTCTGCAGAGTTGTAAAGAACAGGAGTGATCAGACTCTTCTCCCACCTTCACCCTTCAGCGTACAGGAGTGTACTCTGGCAGACAAACATGAGTCTTACCTGCCCAATTTTGAGGCAACGTGGAGTTTATGTAGGATCCTTCTCTACTCATGGGCTTTCTCCCTAACCCTGAAATCCGGTTAGGAGAAGCTGTGTTCACTGGAAAGGCAGGATATGTAATCTTCAATAATTTAGTTCATTAACCAAGCCTTATTCTGATAACCTGTTCATAGAGCTGACTTCTCTGTTTAGCCTGTGTGGCATATCATAAGCAAGGTCAGTCTAATCTTTGATAGCCTTGAATGCACTTCTCAATCAAATTCCCAAATTATTGACTATTATGAAAGAGAGCGGAGGGGGCTGAGATGATTAGGACCAAATGAAGATACCAGTGTATGTGTCTTGAGAGTATAAAAGTTTTGCACAAGAAGGTGACACACTTTCAAATAAGTGCACATAATACTTGTTTCATGCACCTGTCTATTGAGACTTGTTTAGAATCTAGCATATTAATGTATGTATCAGATTAAAGTTATCATGTGCATTTTTCTCATTTATTTTGATAAAATCTTTTTTCTAACAGTCCTCTTGCAGTACCACCTTTGGGCAGACCATGCTATGGAAAACCACAAACCTGGAGTACCAGTCAGCACTCCAGAAGACTTGGTAAGATAAGGTGATAGGTGTTTTTGGACACTTGTAATTTTGAATGTTGTAAATTAGATTTGTGCTGTCTTCTTGGGAGGGATTGGAGTCTAGTTTTAGATCATTGGTACTGTTTCTTTTAAGTAATCTTTACTATTAGTCTCTGATAGGGATATCAGCTATCTTCATTTCATAGAGAAAGAGACTGACACCTACAAATGTTTTAAAACAGCAACTACGGTTAAACCTTAGGTAGGATGTGATCGGAAAGATTTTGTATTTGGAACCAGAAGCTTTTTATACAGTGGATACACAGGCACACAATCAATACAGACTTCAGTGTTTGGAGAGGTAAATGGTTAATCTTCATGTTCCCATGAAAAATTAATGGTAAATTGTAGGCATTTAAGACAATCTGAAAATGGGAGTCAAGCAAAGTTTTCAATGTGGGCTTTTACAGAAATCCAGTTGAAATTAAAAGAAAGCTTAAAGACTGATTGGTAAAGTCCATCCTGTTGACTCTGATAATCAGAAGAGTCAGGTTACAAAAGAGATACTATTCTGAATTGTTAAAGAGAAGCAGAAGATTGAGAACCACAAATTATGTAGCAGGATGGCAGAAAAGCTTTGAGAAATCAAGTTTCAAGAAAGCTGATCTGAAAAGTGAGATGCATGTAGTGCAAGTTTTGTTGTGAGAGCAGAAGTAGATTGATGTCAGAGCTCCAGTACACAGGCAGAATAAAAGGAATTTCTCCTTTACTCAATCTTCTTTAAAAAATTCTGTTGTGTAGGAACTAGATGATATTCATTCACATTAGGAATGGCCATCTTCTTAATTGAGTCCACTCATTTTGATGATCATCTCATTTGTTATCATCTGGCCAGATGCAGCCAGATATAATGTTCAACCAAGTAAAGGGCACCCTATGGTTCAATTGCATTTACTAGTATCATTATCTGTCAGAACATGGATGCATGGTGGATCTTTTTATTAGCTCGGAAGCTTTCATCTTATCAATCTTATGACACCTCCTTTTCCCCTTCCCTTCCACTTCCCCTTTCTCTTTCCTCTTTCCCCTTTTGCTTTTCCCCTTCCTACTCCACCTCTCCCTTTTCCCTTCTCTTCCCTTCTTTTCCTTTTCTTTTCCTTTTCCTTTTCCCTTTCCTAGTCCTAGCCTCTTTGTCCTTTGCCTTGCCTATGCTTTGAATTTCCTTTTGAGTTTGCTTTTATTCTTGGCACTGCTCCCACCTTTTCCTTTTCCCTTCCCTTGCCTTTGTCTTGCCTTTTTCTTTCTTATGTTCAATCTCAAACCCAGGACCTCATATATGCTAGCTAGTGGCCTATCATTGAACTACTTCCCCAGCCCTAACTTAAATTTATTATTAGACTGAATTATCCCTGCAAATTACTTTCATTTTCAGACAATTTTTCTTTTATCTTAGTGGCTTCCATATCTCTGGGTTCAAAAAATGTAGTTCAAAATTATTCAGAAAAGATACTTGCAACTTTGCTGACATTTTTAAACCTTTTTTCTTGCATGATCCCTTTAAATAATACTGTATAAGGCATTTAACATAATGCTTACATTATATTAGGTACAAGTAACCTACAGATCATTTAAAGCACATAAGAGTATGTATATAGGCTATATGAAAATAGGCTGTTTTAAGTAAATGACTGTGAATATCATTTGATTTTGATATTATTAAGAATGTTACACCCTTGTAGACTCTGAAGGAATTTACCTTGTTCTAGATGAATGTGGGGCAATTTCTGGATTATGGATTTTGTTTCAGGGATGTTCATGTGGCTTATCTGGTCTTAGGCATGTGATTGTTAGGAATTCTATGGGGGGAATGTCTCCCCAATCCCATCGGCTTCTGTCTTAGACTAGAAGAGACCTTATGAGGAAATGAGATAACATGAGGAAAAGAAAATCTAGAGACCATGACTAAGAAGCTTCATTTCCTGTGTTTTGTGGAAAAACCTAGGCCCATAAACACAGAATTGAGCTGTGAATTGAGGTGAATCAAGTGTGTGGTGCTGCGGTTTAGTTGTATGCTACCCTTATGAATGGTCATCAGCTTCTCTTGGTAAATCAATCATTTTTCCAAAATGCAGATCTAGATATGATTTTTCATCTGTTTATGAATAGGTATGATTTCTTATCTGGTTATGAAAATGTTGGCTCCAACATCCAACAAAAGCCCTGCAACCAACAGCAAAACACACAAACAAAAACAAGGCAAAACAAAACAAAAATCTTGTCTTTAAACTGCTCTCCCCTACAATGGTCAGTGTTTAGTTGTAGAACATTAGTGTTTTTAATGTTTATTTCTCGATATAAAACCCAGGCCTCACACATGTTAGGCATTTTCTCTAACATGTCTCCAGCTTTTTTTCACTTTTTTGATTTTTCAGATAGGCTTTTTCATTTTTGCCTAGGTTTAGCTTTGTCTTACAGTATTTTTACCTACACCTTCCATGCCACTGGGTTTACAAGTATGGATCAGCAGGCTGAACTTGTTTACGATGGAGTGTCACTTTTTCTTGGCTATCATCAAACTTCTGTATTTCCAATCTCTGTCTCTTGATAAGCTGGGGTTATAGATATGCATCAGCATGCCTGATTGGAGACTTTTAAGTGTTCAAATTATTTTTAAGTTTTAAAATGATGGGTACTGCATTTTGAAGGTGAAGGACATAGGTTAGTGGCTAGACTAGGGAATGGAAAAATGCCAAATCACACAAAGGTAAAAAAATGGGACTTTGATCAATGTCAACATGAAAAATTGGCAATTTGGGCATGTGCTGGAATGATAGAGTAAGTGTAACTTTGCTTTATGTCATTTTGATGAACATTTCTGCTGATAAGTACTAGAGAATGGCAAGAAAACAGGAATAATGGTAAAGGATCCTAACATAGTATGAAGAGATGAAAATGTTCATCATACATCCATGCATAATCAGAATTGTACACTGAATTTCCACCGTTCTTCCCCATAAGCTCCCCACAGTCTGCATTCTTTCTGCATCTCTAAGATGGAAACACCATAGTCTCTAAGGCAAAACCTGGGACAAAGAGATGGAAACATGTAGTAAAGGTCGTCATAACTGTCTTCTGTTCAGATTTATTTGCTTATGAATGTATTTATTTTTATTTACTTTTTGGTTAGTCATATGGCTTGAACCTAGGCCTGAGTGCTGTCCCTCACCTCTTCCGCTCAAGGGTAGCTCTCTACCACTTGAGCCACAGCACCACTTCCGGTTTTCTGGTGGTTTATTGGAGTTAAAAGTTTCATGGGCTTTCCTGCCCGGGCTGGCTTTGAACTTTGATCCTCAGATCTCAGCCTCCTGGGTAGCTAGGATTACAGGTGTGAGCCACCAGTGCAGGGCAAGATTTATTTATTTTGTTTTTCCAGTCTTGGGGCATGAACTCAAGGCCTGAGTACTGTCCACTTGAGCCACAGAGCCACTTCTGGTATTTTCTGTTTATTTAATGCTGAGAAATGGAACCCCAGGGCTTCATGCATGCTAGGCAAGTACTCTACCACTAAGCCACCTTCTCGGCCCCATGTTCAGATTCATTTTGATGCTAAGAAGGCACAATGTTTTTTTTCTAGAAAATGTTTAAGTGCACTGTAGGAAACTCTTAGTTTTCAGTCTAACCCAGTATAAGAGGTTACATTCTATGTACCCAACTTCTTTTAGCATGTGTATATGCACAGATTTTAACAGTGAAAACATTCTGTACAAGACCCTAGTAAGTTCTCTAAAATCTGTAACTTTAGTGGGATGTGTATATGAGGACTCATTTTTGGATCATGTGGATGACCTAAAAGTGATCCACTCTAGCTCTACCAAGCTTAGATCAAGGATGACAACTTCATCCTGACAGGTGAACTTGTACACACTAGATACATCGTCCTCAAGTATGGATGGAAGACTTTCCCTAAAGACAGGAATTTCTTGCCTGATGACTTCCCTGTAGTTGTTCAGTGCTCAGAGAGTCTCATATATAGTACAGTTCAGCCACTATGAGATCATTAAGCCCTCTAGCGCTCTCATCAACTTTGAAGAAAGGCATGGTACGAAGATTTTTGTTACAGGGTTGTTTTCCTTACTTCATGATTTTCTTTGTCACTCTGAGACATCTTTCACACAGTCACCTTTATCTTACCCTGTGTGTCATTCTGAATTTTCTTTTCATTTTCTAAACAATGTTATTTGGTCTAAGCATAGTGAAGAAATATCCAGGGGGGGGACACATCTCTTGGGTTGCTAGCAGTAGGGAGATATCTGCGGCAAGATCGAAAAATGCTCCTAAAACAAATGATCCCTTAGGAGTACCACCTCCTCTTTTTGACTCTACCTACCACCTGGAGCAACGCCATCAAACACTCCCCTACAGAGTCATTACCTGTTACTGCCCAGTTGTGTTAAGAAATGGTTTTTCTTTCTTGCTATTGTTTCTAACATATTTATAAGATGATTTCTTTGTTGCTTTGTATGTCCCTTGCCCATGGTATAACTCCTGTTTTCATTGTATTTGATGTTGGTATAATTTGGGTAGGGAAAGGAAAAAAACAAATTGTTTAAATAGAGATACAGATGGACCCATTGTACAAGACGTTATGTCAAAAATCAAACTTTACAACTTTGGCACTGGGCGGTGTGTGTGTGGGGGGGGAATAAGGGAAGGAATGGTAAGGGGAAACAAAGGAGGAGGCAACAATGCTTTTTAAGAAGTTTACTTATTACCTTGATCATGTAAGTGTAACCCCTATGTATGGTATTTTCACATTAAAATATAATGAAAGGGAAACAGAACAAAAAAGAAAGGAGTAAACCAGTGAGTTCACAAAACTTATCAACCTTTGGTCCTCAGTACAGAGAAAGATTTCTCTACCACTTCTAGGACAGGAACAATTAATCGATGGAAGAATTGCAGCATAGCCTGTCATGCAGTTGGCAATATGCTAAGGTAGGATCCATCTTCTCCACCTTTACTGGTAGAGAAAGAGGATTCAAGAGTAGTGTCATCTATTCCTTATAGAGACAATAGGGGCAGTCAGGAAAAGCTAACCTCATTTTATTTCCTCCTAAACACTAGCCATAGATAACCCTAAACCCATACCAACAAAACAGAATGTAAAAGACGGAACTGCTATAAGGGCATTTATTGGAGATGAGAACAAGGTAATGTATTGGAGGTTTATTAGGGGGAAGTTATGAATTATTTTGAGGGAGGAAACTCTTGTCCCTGCAAATGATGGAGGAAAAGTTTCCCTTTCAAAAGGGAACCACTCCCAACACACTGCCATTAGGAATGGTAGGGGTAGCCAGAGGCACTTGAAGCACTTGCTGTCTGCAGGTGGGTCTGCTGTGGAGCCCTGGTTCCCTGTATTCCATGGCTGTGAGATGCCTTCGCTCAGGAGTTAGCACACTCTTTGTTGGCTCTTTGTGCCAGCCTGTGCCCTGCCTGTTCTTCTTAAGGTAACTCTCTGTCTAAGACTAGCAGCTTCTTGTGTGTAGGACTTGACACATGCCACTTTAGAGCAGGAAGCTTTGTGGGGTGCTTGCCCTGGCTACATTCTGTCTGTGTCTGAAGTTCTGCCTTTGGCTGAGTTTTCCCAGACTTCATGGGAGATACAAGGGATTCCTGGGGGCATGTGACACTTACTCCATGCCTCTGCCTTTATTTTGCCACTGGGACTTTACCAGTGTCTCTGGTGACTTTCTGATTTTCAGTGTTCCCA
Organism: Dipodomys merriami; assembly: GCF_024711535.1. Taxonomy (NCBI): domain Eukaryota; kingdom Metazoa; phylum Chordata; class Mammalia; order Rodentia; family Heteromyidae; genus Dipodomys; species Dipodomys merriami. Next base: position 9,317,335 of record NW_027205937.1, read on the forward strand.
GATAAAGAAGCTTTCCCTTTACCTAGGCTTCTGGCCTGAGCGGATGATCATGGAGAACTGCCCTTTCCAAGATAGCTTTCTTGTCATTTGCCATTTTTACCTGTACTAAGCCACTGACAAAAATGTTTCATGTGGTTTCTGAAATGGTTTTCAGGAGGAGGCTGTCCCTTCTGTAACAGAATATAGGATGTCCCCGCAGGTGTCTCCTTTAATGTTTTATTTTGAGGATGGCAGCTCCTCTTCTGAGTTGTGATGTCCCAAGCCATGTATCTCCTCCACCAGACTTGTCTGATTTTAGTGTTGGAGGACTCGTGTCATTGTTACTTTGTGGAAAATTTTTACCTTGGCCCTTGTGGAGGTCACTATGGTGCAACGCTTCTGGCCCTGCCCTCTGCTGATCGTTGTCTTGTCCAGTTGTTCATGCAGTTCATGGGAAGCTGCCATGTCCACACTGGTGACACTAGAGTTTAAAGTAAATAAAGTCACATTTTTCAAGTTATCTGACTCCAGAGGCTGGTCATCCTGAAGACTCTGGGCCTTTCCTATCTTTCTGCTCTGCAGTTTCAGTTTTAATTCATTGAAAAGTCCATTTTTTAAAGTCTGATAACTCAGACCTTGGGAAACCAATGTATCTATTGGGGTCTTTTTAGTGGTCAGGATACCCTGTGCTTTGCTTTGATTGATAGGTATCACTACGGAAGCTTTGCTCTCATTGGTGATGTTGCTTTTAGCTTCTAATGGAAGATTACAGAATTCCTTTGTCTTGAATATCTCCTTAGAGATATTATATAGGGAAATTTTCTTTGAACATATCCCTTTTTCATCAGTCTTTTGAATGCTTTGTCTAAAAATTTGTTTCTTATCATCTGCATCAGGTGCAGCCACTGCTGTCCTCAGGAACACATTTGGACTGCATATATTGTCTGCTATGGATTGTGTCACACTGGCTTTTTCTAGGACACCATGTGTTGGGTGCAGAAAAGGCCATCTGCCCTCTTTCATTCTATGTAGGTTCTCAATGTACTCGTTGTTGGTATCAGAGAGTAATTGTCTCTGAAACCACTGTTCTTTCTTGCTCACAGGTGAGGCTGAATTTGTTGTTCCCATCTTCTTTGGCTATTAGCAAAAGACTTTTGTCCATGGGGCTGGGATACCCCAAGTTTAGAATATACTCCAGAAAGAGGTGGATGGGGAGGAAAGTTTAGAGTTGGAGCAAACCAAGATGGACCTTCTTTCACATAAGTGGTTTCTATTGATTCCTGGGCCTTCTGGGGAAGACATTGCATTGTCTTCATTTGAAAAAAATGTAATTCTGTCTGCCACGATATTTGACGTGCTGGAATCAGGGAAAGAAATATCATGGGGTGTGGCCAGACTTCTGTCTTTCCCTACGAGTGGTGCCAAATCTCTCTGTTTCTTTTGGCTAGGGGATTTTTCACACAAGGGCAAGTACATGCTGTTGGAATGACATGAACCATGGAACCTGATACTCTTTGATTTCTGTAAATTTCTTGTTCCAATGTACTTCCAGGCATCCTTGAATTGTTTCTGATGCAGAATTACCAGTCGGGTACTAAAATCATTGCCTGACACAATCCCTGTGAAACTTTCAGAATTTGACTCAGACTGACACTGTGAACTATTATGTGGAGCCCCCACTGAGGCATTGGACAGATGGTCTTTGGGGCCAGTCTCTGCACTGTGTCCTTCTTCCTTCCCTACTTCCTCATCTACCAGAGGTATCTCTATGCTCTTCTCATTAAAACTTTAAAGTTAGCTAGATTCAAAGTTTGGATGTTTGCACTTCTGATGTTTAAAGGAGGAAATCCATGAGAGACTCTGACTGCTGTTAGACTCAGAGCTTTGGGGAATTTCTATCCTACGACTTACCAGTAACAGAGACTCCTGGATCCTGGGGGCAGGCCCCAGTGCTGCTGGATGAGCCTCTTTCTGATGCTCTAGTTCTTGCCGTAGGTCACCGGTGAGGGGGAAATTACTAGGAAGGATGGAGACCATAACTTTAGCTTTAGAATACTGTCTGACCAATGGAAGTTTTGGAGCTGGAGAACAAAAGTCGTCCTGAGATCTCTGGACCACAGAGGGTAAATCCTACACATTCTCTTGCTTTTTCTGCAATATATTATGTTCTGGGTGATAAATTTCAGATGGTGTAAGGAGCTGTGCCTCACTCTGCAGTCCATGAAAACAGACTCCAGAAGCCCTAACCTGAGGTTCAGGAGATGGCAGGCCATGGAGCAGAGAGTGAAGCTGGGCCTGTGCCTGGGTTCCTAGAAGATGTTGGTGCAAAGCCTCAGGCAAGACTTGAGATTGGATCTCAGGCAATGGCAGAAGTTTAGGGTCAGGGATTACTGGCGATTTGTGGTCTGTGAAGACGTTGGAGATTATATTGAAGGAGACAAATTTCAAAGAATAGTCACCTAAGCCATAGATAGTGGAGCTTAACGCTCACTGGACAAAGATGGAAGATCCCAAAAGAGTTGCATAGACTTTTGCCGAGAATGGCCTTCATAGGGATTTGGACATGAGGCCTGCATTTAATTGTGCAGCTCCCCTTGCTTGCTGTTGGAGCTCCCAAATGGAAAGGAAATTGCCAATTCCTGCTGCTCAGCAACCGACACTAACACTTTCCCTACAGAATTCAATTGGCATCGTAGCTTATCTTGTTGGGCATAAGAATCAGTTTTTCTTTCCTTTTCTTTCCACATCAAGAAGCCACCTCTCTTCTTGATTTGGATCTCCAAGAATGCTAGAATGCCAAGTCTGACAATTGCGTGGTTATCAGGCTCGATGTGTTAGGATGCAGCAATACCTTCAGTAGAGTCCTTGGAAGGTAGAGGGCAAGGGATTCCCGCTTGGTCTCGCATTCTACTAACTCACAAGGGAGCGGGCTTTTCACACCCAGCTCTCTGCAGGACAATTCTCTGGTTAGTGGGTCATGAGTGGGCAAGTCAGAAGCTTTGCCAGTCATTCCACAAGTGGAAGCATGTTGGAGAACATCTCCTATTCCTCAAGTATGATGTTCTAGGGGAGGAAGATTTGAGGCGAGTTGTTGGGATGGTAATGGAGCTGCTTGAAACTTAGTTTCCAAAGGAAACATAGTCTCTAGTGACAGAGCATGATCTGGTGGTAAGATCACCTGCTTGGGAGAGTCTGTGGAGGGTAGAGTTAGAGAAGGCTCGGGTGTTGTAGCTGGAATTACATTTTCTGCTAGGTTTTCTGAGAGAGGAGTGTTCAGTGATGCAGATGACTTTTTCACAAGAGTTTTGGAAACTAATGGAGACCCTGAAGAGTCAGCGACTTTCACAGATGCTTGAGATAGCAAGTGACTGGCCTCCACCACTGTCTTGCTACACATCTGAAAGAGGGGGTCTGGACATAGCAGTTTCCAAAAGTGAGTAGTGTTGGGATGCTTGTTCAATAGGCTACAGATAATAAAATGTACAAACTTGTAACTAGGACCAGTCCTGTGAATAGAGGGTCTGCTGGTCTGTAGTACAGGAGTAAGTAGGATGGGGCAGGGAGAAGGGTGCAAAGAAAGGACTCTTATTTTTTTGGTCGTGGACCTTGAACTCTGGGCATGAGCACTGTCCCTCAGCTCTTCAACTCAAGGCTAGCACTCTACCAATTGAGCTATAATGCCACTTCCAGAGAAGGGACTTTTGAATCTAGCTACGGTCTTCATAATCTTCTACATCTACTCCTTATCGCGTCCTCATAATAGTAGCCATTACTTTATCCCTCTCATGACTCCGGCTAGCTGTACTGAATCCCATGTATGCAAAGAACAATAGTGACCAGTCACCTTGACACCACAGAAAGCAGCTTCTGCTCCTCTTCAGCTTCTTTACTCAGAGGTCTCCGTCTTGTAAAATCAGGATGTAGTTTATACGTGATAAAAGTCAGAACACAGAGATGTTACAGGAGAGCACCTCTTAGTATAAGGCTCTGCTTTAAATAAAGGTCTAAAGCTCCAAGAAGTAATAGAGAAAGTCAAAAGTGCAACAGTAATGTTAAGATTATTCACTTGTTTATGTGACTTCATTTTCACAGCATCTGCATGTCAACCTATACAATACAATACAATATCAAACTCCCATGTGAAGCACAGAAGTGACTGGACCCCTCAGACATGAAGACAGAGAAAGCACTTTGCACAATGTTAGGACACAGGCATTGTGACTCAAAGCATCTTCTAGTCCTTTCTCCACATCTTACCTGGCCAGCAGCACCCACTCCAGCACCCACCCAGATCCTTCATGTTGGCAGAGCTGGGACTTTGAGAGGCTTCTCAGTCCTGTCTGTAAGCCTCTGCTCTGAGCGTCATTTTCTGGTATTCTGTGCCTAGCAACGGTTGTTCTCATGGGCCTGTTATCTCCAGAAAAGAAAAGCGGAATTCAGTTGTGGCAAGCTTAGATCAAGGAAGAAGAAACATACCTCTAAATTCTCTCTTTTTTCTGTACAATATTGTTGGTCTCTGAAAAGGTTACAAAATATTTGGAGATTAAATTTGGAAATTATAAAGTATATAAACCATTTCTACAGATATCATTTTTATTTAATTATCATTTTTCTCAGTTAATTAAAAGTGCTTTATAAGTATAATTTTAATGACCATGTTGGCTGTTTGGACAAACACCTATGGGACTTGAATGACTTATTTCCCCTGATGGAATCTATGACCTCAGAAAGGAAGTTGGCACCATTAAACCATCCTGTAAGAAGAATGACAGCCTGTGTCTACACAGAACACGCTGGTTTTAATTATACGGTCATTTTCTTCCTCCTTCTTTGGCCCATCTGTTTACACTGTGGGAGTTGGTTTCTACAGTGATGGTGTCAGGGTATTTGCTTCACCTGCTGTCTTAGTAACTAAATCTCCTTCTAATCACTCGTTGTTCTGAAGCATTTCTAATGAATGCTCCCAGAAGCTAAATGTGTATCCTGAATTTCAGGAGACAAGGTCATGGTCCAGGCAGAATAGTTGATAGTAGTAGATAAGTTGCTATGGGGCCACAGATGTGGGCTTCGTGGCTCTTATTCAAGGTACCTCATCAAAGTTTATCTGTCTTTTCCCCATTGTAGTTGCATATAGTAATTTAAGTTTCTTAAGTTTACTTACACAGATACATTGAATGTTTCTTGCAATTTCTTTCCCTCAGTTTACAGGCACCATGAGGAAATTACTCTCAGAGAATGGTTTCTTTTACTAATTTCCTCTATCGCTTGGTTTACATGTATCATTTGGGGATTTTTTAAAATAGGTTTTTATTTGTTACAGCAGAAATAATTTTCTTAAGCAAAAAATAATTGGTTATTTTATGGAAACTCTAAGGAAATACTATTTAAAACCAATAACTAATAGATGTACAAATATCAATGGTCTCCCCTTCCCTTCCCTTCCCTCTTTCCCTTCCTTCTGATCATTCTGACCAAATATTCCCACCAAGATTTCACAGTGCTATATTTGGAGGATGGTTTCTTGACACAGATAGAAATGTCATACTGATCTTGTTTCTGAAGGGTGTTTTAATCTTATTAATTAAGCAACCTTTACTGCTATTCAGTAAAGTTCTCTTGAGAGTGAAGGGTCTTTGATTAGTGAAATTTCCTAATTGGATCAAACTCTCATCAGAAAATATCACAACATGCTTTACCTCACCCTTAGGATCCCATTGTTTAGCATAAAACTACTTCAACAAGAATTCGATCAACCTGTGTCAATATTAGCCTGCAGATATTTGGACCTAGAGAAAAGATCAAGTCACTTAAGCAATCCCGGAATTTAAGGAAAAGGGATGGAGTTTTGATTCATAATAGTATAAATACATATCGTATATGAATTTGGGTTTCTATATAGTTACTCTCCTACACTGATTGCAAATTTTAATACTTCTTTTTCCTGTGCATCTCACCTTGGTTTTAAAGGGTTTATTATGTGAATACTGTATTCATGCACAGACAAAGGTATTGCAAAGTGTTTTTTGTTTGTTTGTTTGATTGATTGATTTTGCCGGTCCTGGGGCTTGAATTCTGGACCTGGCCACTGTCCTAAGCTTCTTTTTGCTCAAGGCTATTGCTGTACCATTTGAGCCTTAGCACTGCTTGTGGTGGCTTCATCCTCCTCCTCCTCCTCCCCCTCCTCCTCCTCTTCCTCCTCCTCTTCCTCCTCCTCTTCCTCCTCCTCCTCCTTCTCTTCTTCTCTGCCCCCACTCCTCCTTCTCCTCCTCAACCTCCTCCTCCTCCACCTCCTCCTCCAACTCCTCCTCGTCCACCTCCTCTTGATCCTCCTCCTCCTTCTTTTTGAGTCGTTTATTGGAGATAAGAGTATTGCAGAGTCTCCTGCCCTGGCTGGCTTGGAATTCTGATCCTCAGAGCTCAGCCTCTTGGGTATGGAGGATTACAGGTGTGAGCCACCGGTTCCCATCTGTAGTTTTAATGGGTTCATCTTCAAGTCTTAATTATTATTACTATTTCTATTTTGTGTCATCAGTGCCTTTAGCTTTTCTGTTTGTTTTTTGGGATAATTTAAAGCAAAACTCACCTATAAACACTTCAGTTAATCTTAAGAAATGAAAAGAACTAAAGTAAGTACTAACACATTGAAGTACTAATGTATAATATTTTATTAGGTTATCATAAAAGGTTGTTAATTATCTGCTCACGATTGAGCAGTTTTTTTAAAGAAAAAGTTGTGTTTCAATGAAAACTCCATAGTGGCAAGTGATTTCTACAACTTCATTATGCTGTATGTATGACCATATCAAGTGAAAAATTATGTCCTTGGGTACTATACTTTAGTTACTAGCAGAAGCTCTCTTCTTTAGTTTTGTCCTCTCTGTAGACCAATTAAAAGAAGTTGAAGGTGGCCAGAAGGAAGTGGTCACTATAGATGTGTAGTGACCACTTTTCATGGGGCTTGAACTCTGGGCCTGGGTGCTATTCCTCAGCTCTTCAGCTCAAGGCGAACACTCTACCACTTGAGCCACAGCGCCACTTCTGGTTATCTGGTGGTTTATTGAGATAAGAGTCTCACAGACATTCCTTTCTGGGCTGGTTTTGAACTGTGATCCTCAGATCTCAGCTTCCAGAGGAACTAGGATGACAGGTGTGAGCCACTGGTGCCTGGCTCAAAGACAACTTTTTATTCTGACATTTTGGTACTTGGGACCTTGTTGATCTGGAGAGAATATCCTTTCCAGGGATTACCACACTTTATGCCACTACCCATCTGCTGGGGAATGGTCTGAAATGTGAGGACTAGGTAAAAGACTTACCACAACTAGTCTGGGCCTATGCTGTAGAGGTTGTTAGATTTATTCAAATTAACACATTCTAAATCTTCTTTTGTGCCTCAGTGGTTGTTTCCATAAAATTCACTCTGTTGGGTCTTGCCTGTGTTTTGCCTAGTCTCTTACTGCCTCCTGACCAAACTTTGTGCTCCCTGTATGTGTTCCCAGCGTGGTAAGCATTAGAAACTAGCCCTTCAACTAATGAATAAACAAAATGGAGCATAACCATACAATAAGATATTTAACCATAAAAAGGAATGACGTGCAGGTCTATGCTATACATGGATGAATCTTGAAAATAATTATGGTAAATTAACATTATGCTAAGAAAAGATCACACTATTGTAGGACTCCAGTCATAGGACATGCATAGAAGACAGAGAAATGAAGGAATTAATTTTGTTCAGGAGCTGAGGGGGAAGATGGAATGGAAAGTAAATAGCTAATGTGTGCAGGGCAGAATTTTCAAAATATTCTGGAATTAGTGATGACAGATTCACAACTTTGTGAATATCAATATATTATATACTTTATTTTTAGCTCTTGATGTTTTATTTTTCTCATGCCAGCATATATTAATGTTACATGACATATCATGCATGTGCATAGTATACTTTGACCATATTCACCACCATCATCATTTCTTGGTCTTCTCACACAGATCCTCTTTCTCTTCCAAAACCATACTCTTTCTACTTCCAATTTTTCTCTTAAAATCTAGTTTTTTCCTATGAGAGAAAATATGCTTTTTCCACATCTGACTTATTTTTTATCACCATAATTATATTCAGGTCCACCTACTTTCCTGCAAATAACATTTTCTGTTCTTTATTATTGTGAATAATTCTCCTTGTGTTTAACATAAATACACAAGGAGACATACACACACACATAAACACATACACACAGCACATACATACAAACATTTCCTCTACATCCCCCACCCACATTAAGAGGGTATTCTTTTTGCATCTATTATCTGCTGCTATTTGTGGATATTTTTCCCTTCTGATAACAGTTGTTTTGACTGAGATGAGATAGAATATCAATGTAGATTTGATGACTGTCTGTGAGCTTCTTTTGCTCAAGGCTAGTGCTCTACCACTTGAGCCACAGCACCACTTCCGGATTTTTCTGTGTTTGTGGTACTAAAGAATCGAACCCAGGACTTCATGCATGGTAGGCAAGCACTCTAACACTGAGCCACATTCCCAGCCCCCCATTGGTACTTTTGAGAACTGTCTCATTCATTTGGCCATTTATTGATGGGATTTTTTGCTGTTTATTTTTTTATTTTGTTTATATTATAGATATGATTTCCCTGCAGATCAATTAAACTACCTGAGCATTTTCACTCATTTACTACAGATATATACCTTGATATTTGTAGATCACTGGTCTTGCAAATTTCTATTTAATTTGTAAATCAGACATATTTCCATTTCCATTTTCTACACTACAATGTCACTCTTCCTTTTCTTTTTGCTTTTTTCCAAGTGTCAGGATTTGAAATCAGAGCCTAGCACTCAGTTAGCATTCTACCACTTCTGTCAGCCTTCCAGAATAATTATTTTGCTAAACATTTTTGGGAATGCAGTCTCATATCCCTTTCTACTTGGGATGACTTCAAAGTAGGATCCCTGAATCTCAGCCTCCTGAATAGCTAGAATTATAAATGTAAACCACTGGCTCCCAGCTCATCCTTCTTTCTAATTATGATGCTATCCATTATTCCTCTTATGATTTATGCAGCAGTTTATAGCGGGTAAATTTGCAGTTGATAGAAAGTACATTTGTAAGATTACAATAGATTTTTTAAACAATTGTTAGGAAGAAAGTGCCTATCATTTCATAAGTTAACAAATGAGTACATTTCCTATCTTTGGGGAACGTCATCCTTCCCTTTCCTTTCCCTCAGTCCAATAGATTTTTATATAAGAAAGATAGTCAAAACAAGTTCCAAGGAAGATGCAGTAAGTTTACTTCATTGCTACCTGAGTCTAATTTTAATTTGGATCTAACTTGTGTCTAGATACTATTACAGATGGCAATTGCCTTCTGTTTTTGTCTGTCTTAGTGATTGCCTGTTTTGCTTGTTGCTACTGGTTTTACTGTTCTCTAGTTTTAAATTTTAGACAGGGTGTTTCTTTGTAGCTCAGCTTGGCCTCAAACTTGAGAGCATCTTGTGTCTGACTCTTGAGTGCCAGAGTTGCTGATGTACACCTGCGCTTCATCTGCTAATAATCTATATAAAGATGAGCATTATGATCCCTTTGATGTGCTTACTATATATATATATTTGAGCTTCCCCTTTAAGCCTAGCTGAACTGTAATGGAGAGTGAATACAGAGTGTGCTGTGACAGGCTATAAGGCCCTGTGAAATGTGAACTTCAAATTGTGTCCTTTGAAACAAGAGCAGCTAGCTCCCCATACTGACATGGAACTACAGAAAGGTGTTATTCATTTGGAACGAGTTTTCTCCGGGTTGCCATGGCAGTGGGCTTCCGTGAATGATTGATAAGTTTATAACATTTTCCACTTAGAAAATTACCTTCATTTTCAAGATGGGCTGTGCCACATAACTGGCAAAACGTTCTAAGAATTATACATTGCCAACTGGTAAGAAGAAGATACTTTTCTCCATTCAGGCTTCCTTCCTAAATCCAAGATCATAATAATTAAGGTACAGAGGACAGAATGTCTCCAGTGTTATGAGTTTATTGGGTCACATTTTCAATATCTTCCTGATAATGACAGTCCCAGCTCTGTTTCCTGATAACCATGGCAACATTCCCATTTCATTGATCCTCCTGGCACTCTCATAGGATTATCTAGTGGATGCTTCCATTTATATTTTACTTCCCTGCCTTGAATAAAACATTCAGTTGACCCAAATGTAAATTAATTCAGTTACAGCACAGTTTTTAAGGCACCCAAGCCAGTACTTCAGTAGTTCAGTTTATGGAGAGTTGATTAATAGGTAAATATTTGATAAACACTCATGTGTTTCATTGTTTTACTACAACTCTTGAAATTACAGGTGTCCCTGAGTAGGGTTGCCTAGTTTAGCAAGACCTACTCTATTACTAGAGGAAAGAAGTTTCCATTCTAATAGTGACGGGAAGTTCCACTGCTGGCTAACTTATTCTGAGAGAAACACATTTAATAAACATGAAACCTGCCCTCATGTGATCTTCCCCACATGAATGGATATGTTTCCTTAAAGTAATCCTTATGCTTCCAAAACCACCCAATAGAAATGAGTGTCTGCATTTTGTGGTGCAACCACAAGCATTTTTGTCAAGATTTAGAGTGAGCCAGAACTGAATAGGTACAGTGAGACAAAATTGGAGTCCTGTTTACTCATTTGCTAACAGACTGCTACTAATGAGAATCACAGGCCATTCTCTGTGTGAAGCAATAAGACTTCTAACTAATAAAGCACTCAGAGTGTGGGCGGGAAACATTCTATGTTTACATACATACATGGGAATAGCTTTCATTTAATTTGAGAGCTAGAATTGATGTGGACTATGGAGTACAATTCTCAGGTCCAAACTACAGCTCTTTTATTAGCTGTGTGACCTTGGTTAAGTTATCTAAACTCCTCTGTGTTTCTGTTTCTTCATCAATAACAAAAGGAAAACACCAACACCAGGGCCAGAAAGGGGATGAACTGGGTTAATACAGGAAAGGATTTAGGAGGTGAGCAGATTGAAGCACACTGCTCAGGCTGCTTATTTGCTCATATTTCTATTAAATTTTTCTTTAATGCAAGGCTTAGTTATTACAAACAAACTCCTGTTATTGATTTAAGAAAAAATGCTTCTCTGTTCAATAATATTTTGAGAGAAGAAATATCAGGATTACTGAATTTAAATCTATTTTGAAGATTTCAGAATTTCCATAATTATGAAATTGTTAGGAAAGAAGACATTTTCAAAATTGATTCATTTGAATAATCATTGCAACCCAATTTTTTACCAAGCTGAGTGCCAGTAGCTTATGCCTAAAATCCTAGCTACTGAGAAGGCTGGGGTCTGAGGATCTCAGTTTGAAGTTAACACAATGGCATACCAGATTTCAGTATTTATGGAGCCAAATGGAGAGTACAGTGAAATGTATAGCTCCTCTATAAATTCCATATTATTAATATATAATTAGAAGGAAGCACACAATGAGTTTTATATTTTTAGAATATTTCTGGACATTGAGAGGTTAGGCCTCAAGGTACTTGTACCCTCAGCAGAGACGTGAGGATCCCAGTATAAAGCCAGGTCAGGCAAACACATTCATGAGACTTTTACCTCCAGCAAACCTGCAAAAGAAGTGGAGCTGTGGCTTAGGTGGTAGTATGTCATCTTTGAGTGGAAAAGCAGACTAAGAGTAGTTGGCTCTGAGTTCAAGCTATAGTACTTCATTTCACTATTTTACAGAAGTTTTCAATTTTTCTGCTTGAAGATTAATTTTTTTGAGACTGGGACTTGAACTCAGTACAGGATACTTTCACTCACTGACAAGTGTTCTACCCACTGACCCATGCCTCCACCTCAACAGGGCTGGCCATTTCAATTACTTTTTGTCCAGTGTAGATTAGCTTTTAACTATTTGTTTGTGCAATCTTTTAAAGGTTTTTAAGTTCGTGTGACATCTTTGAAGATGATTTTCTGCCATCAGATTTCTCTACTCTTTCTTTTCTATACTGATACTAGGGCTTGAACTTAGGGTCTGGGGCTATCCCTCAACTTTTTCACTGCCATTTAAGCCAAAGGTCACTACAGCTTTTTGGTGCTTAATTGAAGACAAAAGTGTCTCATAGATTTTCGGGCTCAGACTAGCTTTGAACCACAACCCACAGATCTCAGCCTTCTGAGTAGCTAGAATTACAAGCATAAACTAGGATTACTGGCTTAGCAGTAGATTTTTAAATCATTATGTCACAGATGAATTTAGTATGTGACTAAGGTTATGTTCCAATGTGCATTGGAGCACAAATTTTCAAGAAATGGTTTGAAGAAACAGCAATTTATGACTAAGGCAACTTCAAAACTGATGTAGTTCAAAGGATCCGTGGAGGAAATACAAGGGAAGATTTCTTTTAATCAGTTCCCTATGTGCTCTGTACGAGCTGTGTGTCCAGTTTTTAACTTAAGATTATATGATAATTAGTTTTCAGAGGTACTACATGTCATAGTTTGCTATCAGCCTTCCTCAGCATTTTTAAACTTTATTCTGTCTCCTTTCTTTTCCCTCTTCTTCAAGAAAGCAAATTTACATTTGAATATCAGTATTATGTCACTGAAAACAGATCACCACAAGATTCACAGCTCAAAACAAGTCACATTTATTGTCTCACAGTCCACTAAGTCAAGGAACAGGTTAACTGGGTCCTTGGATCAGGGTCTCAGAAGGTTAGAATCAAGGCCTTATTTCTAGCTGGGGCTGTGTTCTCATTTTATACCCAGAGTCCTCTTCCAAGCTCATTCTGGTGGTTGGCCATATTCAATCCTTCTCGGTTTTAGGACAAAGGCATCCTTCCTTGCTGGCTGTGAGTATGGTCATCCTCAGCTCCTAGAGGCTTTCCTCAGATATCTTCTAGGCTTCTTAAACGGTTGCTCAGGACCTAGCTGCCCAGCCTTCTCATGTTATGATAGCTCCTCTCTTCACAGGCAGCAGGGGAAGAGAGTTTCATTTCATCTAAAGTTATCACAGCCCTGATTTCTCATCATGTTCTTGGGTCCTGTTCCCTGTAGTGTTCAGAGCTTGAACACTAAAGGGAGGGAATTTGGGAGCTCTTGTAGAATCATATTTTAAACAGTTAGCTGTTTTTGATAACCAATTAAACTGAGAGCCATTTTTGTTTTTGCTACACATACTATAAATGATAAAGTTTTGTTTCAACTGAGAGGAGCAAGATGTTCAAGAACCATATTGTGTACATGTGGGAAAATGACACAGGAGTCTTGTTCCATCATTACAGAAGAGATCAAAAGTTTTGAACGCAGCATTCCTCCCTCAGTTCCAGGAACGAATGTCAGCAACAATCTGGTTTGACTTGTAAAATAGTGTGTGATTCACTTTGGAGCACAATAAAGATGTCTGGTGTTTAATAATAAGAAGTTCATCCAAGCCTAATATCTGCTAATAGAGCACATAGATAATGTTGTAGATGAGTTCCAGAAAAATACGATGAAGTGAAAAGTTCAACTCAATCTCTAATGCTTTATTTGAAAAATAAAACAGATCAGAGTTAAATATGCTATAGTATTCCCATTGTATCCTACTCTGTAAGAGTATATGAGTATTATTTTATTTTCTTCCTTTTATATGCATTACATAAGTAAGTAAATATGTATGCTAACTCATTTGTGCTAGGAAATTCTTTAATATTTTTCTTTTCACTTTCTTTCAAATAGTAAGCTATGTTTATGTAGTTAGTTGCTTATGAGAAAAGACTCCAGCACGCCAGCTCTTTCAGTGGTGCATAAGTTTCAGAGAATTCTCAAACCTACCCATAACTTCCTTTAGTGGTATTCCATTACTTGGCTATCTAGGTCTATCTTAAATTGAATATCAGATCTTTCTAAGGCAGAGTAACTTCAGGAGTAAAACAGTTACTGAGGATGCTCTTATGCAATAAGGAAATTATACATGGTTCATTGCAACAGGCTTTCATTAAAAGCTTATTTCAGCAGGTGAAAAGCAGGTTGCATTGCTGATTCTCAATACTGCTTTGGGATGTTGGGTTGATTTATGATGCAAACAAGGAATAATTTCTTACAGTAGCCCTCCCTAGTCATTGTCTACCATGAAGTTTTCCAAAGTATGTTCTCAACAGCCATTACTCTGGAAAATTCATAGGAATTCCAACCAAAACCTTGAACTAAAAGCTTTCATAATAAAATTCAACTAAGAAATATATATCTGTATTTCATCCCAGAAGGAAATGATAGGAATGTTTTTCAATTTTTTATGAAAGTATTTGATCACAAACCTTCTTTTGCAAGGATATCTTTTCACTATTTTAAAAACATGCTCTAACAAGATTATCTCTAATTTTTAAACTTCTTGAGCAGCCAGAGAGCAAGCTGATCTTTCTAAAAGGCATGATGGATCCTTATTCCATCCAATTCACTGGCTCAAAGACTCCACTTTTAGTTCCAATTCCTGTCTGGTTGTTCCTGGATGCAAGAATAGAAAAGGAAGGTTTCCTGTTTCATTCTTTCCTCTGTTGCTTGAAAATAACATTATATTACATCACAAAACCTTGGCTTTTCCTAAGAGCACTCATGGAGATCTTCAAAAACTTTCCTGAAGCTCTTACTTGAACTGACATAAGAACACTCTGAGTGTCGCATTTGTTAAGTGTCAAATCACAATGAAATTGTGGAACCATATTCAGAAAAGCAGAATCCTACTGAAGCTGAGAAATGGCTTAGATGGAAGAGAGAAGGCCTTTTGTTTCTTTTTAGCTTTCTCAGCTTTATCACTACTAGCATTTTTGATCAGGTAATTTGCTTTAATGGGATGAGGGGATAGAGGCTTTTACATGATATGAACTATTATTACTAGCATCTATCTAATAAATACCAGTAGGAAACACCTCAAATGAGGAAACTAAAAATGTCTTCAAATATTGTGTGTATCCTATGGAACAAAACTGTCATCTGACTGGGACTCATTGAACTGGTAAATAATGGAATAATTAGTGTTTAAAAAGGACTGTCCAGCAAGTACTTATGGTTTGAAGCTAGTTTAGACACATAAAGCCTCCAGATTTTTACCTTAGATTAACCAGCAAAAAAGTTGAATTGGAGGTGTGGCTCAAGTGGTAGAGTGCCAGTTGTGAGCAGAAAAGCTGAGCTAGTGTAAGGCCCTGTGTTCAAGCCCAGGTGGTATAGGATGAATAGGAGAATGGTAGATTAAGACCCCAAGAAGATGTAGTAGAATGTCCAGTTACCCGGGTGTAGTTTACTGCCGTAACAAGAACCTTCAATGAGGCATATCTTTCTGTATAAATGGCTGTGTAGTTCCCTCTTACATGTGCTCAGAGCTTGTCAGGTGACTTGCCATGGCCAATGAAGTATCAGCAAGTACAAGCTGAGAGCTGAAAAGTACTCCACCTGCCCACTCTGGGAATACTGTTACTTTAGGACCAACTCACTGCCAGTCTCCACCAGACACTGCCGGCCACTGCCAGCCTCTGCCATCCACTGCCATCCACTGCCAGCCACTGCCAGCTTCTGCTGGCCACTGCCAGCCTCTGCCGGCCACTGCCAGACTCTAAGCTGTGGCCAACCTCCTACCTGAGCCTTGCCCGGTTAAAGGTGAGGGTTATGAGGACATTACAAAGTTACTGTGTCCACACTGTATGTGATGGCTTGCATTGGCCATGGCCGTGTGGGTGGAGAAGACAGACACTTGTGGAGAGGTGGAGATAACTCACCGTATTTGCAAGCCTGTGTTCTCGATGACTTCCAAGGAAGGGCTCCAGGGAAGGGGTGTAAAAATTCAGAAACCAGGGTGGAAGGTGAAGTGGAGACTCTGACTGGAGGCTGCCAGGCCAACTCTGAACCATGCCCACGATGTGGTTTAAAACATGAACTTGTTTGGAAAGACTCCACTGTGCATGTCAGATGGGGAAGATATTTAGTAATGGTCTGAAGCAGCTGGAAAGCCCTAGGGTTAACAGATGCACTGAAAAGCGGCTTATAGTGTGTGGAGAGACCGGCTGCGGAGCCGCAGGAAGACATGGACTAAACCTGCTTCCAAGAGGAGACCCATTTCACCGCATGAGCCGCCCCATGTCCTCAGACACTCCCTCCAACTCAGGCCTCTGAGGTGATGGCTGGGGCAGCCTGGGTGCAGGGCCCATCCTGAGGCCAGGGAGCCCTCAGACCTTGCCAGCAGGCCAGAGAGCCATGGATCCCCGCTGTGCGGCAGCCATAGTGCACCACAGCTGAATGAAACATGCAGAGGCTGGACTGCCCGAGTTGCCTGTCTGGTTCCGGAACAGAAAGGCCTCCAAGCTACCGTTTTTGCCTAGGCATTCTACTCCTGCTGGTCATCTTTCTGCCCCGCAAAGCTCGGCAGGCCGGGCCCCAGCCCCACCGCTGCCTCACCCTATCCCGGCTCTGCCCCCCTGCCTGGCTCCGCCCCACCCAGGCCTGTCCCACCATGTCCAGGAAAGCAGAAGCTCACAGCTGGAGGTGGAGGCTAGAGACCGAGCCTTCATCCCTGCCTTGGAGGGCAAAGTCAGGTCCTGTGAAATGAGCAGCCAGTGCTGCATGCTGGGTGCTCCAGGGAGGTCAGGGGCACATCGCCCCGAGTCCCAGGAACCAGGTGGAAGCCCCGCTCGCCCGGCCACGGTGACGGGCCTGGATGCTTCATCCCTCTCGGACACTTCCGCCAGTGGTTAGCGCCCCTCCCTCAGACTAGGGAACTGGCCACTCCTTGCATGGACCAGCCCCTGGCCTGACCCCTGGTGTGGCTCCTGGACTGGTCTAGGACCAAGTGCAGCTCACAGCAAAGAGCTCCCTGGCCAGCGCTGGCAGCACGGATGTGCTTAGGGCCCTGGAAGAGTGGGCCCAGGCAT
The DNA here is from genome assembly GCF_024711535.1 of Dipodomys merriami. NCBI lineage: Eukaryota > Metazoa > Chordata > Mammalia > Rodentia > Heteromyidae > Dipodomys > Dipodomys merriami. Next base: position 9,334,241 of record NW_027205937.1, read on the forward strand.
GGCTGCACTCAGACTTCACTGGCTGCCATGTGAACTGCTCAGGCAGCCTGAAGTAGGAGGAGTTCAGGGCACTGTGCTGTGAGCTGAGTCTGCGGTCCATAGACACTAGGCCATGGCCCAATGCCTGGACTCCAACTCCGATGGAGCCATCACCTTCCAGGAGTTTGTGAGCTGCTTCCCAAGGGCAGCAGAGTGCCAAGGGCCCAGAACGGGGGTCGAGGTCCAGAACCACAACCAAAACCACCACAGCCTCAACCACGACCACCAGCACCATGAACACCAGCACCACAAGGACGAGGATGAGGACAACGAGGATGAGGACTGGGAAGGTGGCCCGCATGTCCTGGGGAGCCTGGCAAGGCCTGAAGGCCGCTCTTAGTGGGACTTCCAGGGAGGACTGGGGGCAAAGCCAGACTCATTCCCAGGTGTGCAGGTGGTGATGGTGGTGGTGGTGGTGGTGGTGGTGACTTTTGGGGTGTTCAGTCTCAGTCCCTTTCTGGGCCCCTTTCTCCTGCTCACTTGGCTTTTCCCAGGAGAGGCCTGAGGGATCTCCAAGGAGCCAGGTAGCAGGCTGACCCCTGTCAGGGCTGTCGGGGTGCAGGGATCCATAGACCAGGCTCCTGCCCAGGCAGCGAGCCCATTCAGCCTCCTCCAGGTAGGCAAGGAAACTTGGTTGTGCTTAGGCTCAGATTGTTCACAAGTGCCCACTACACACAAGGCATTGTACACAGGTGTTCACAATTGCCCAGCACTCACCGGGCCTTGAACACAGGTGTTCACGAGTGACCACCACACTCTGTTCTTAGGAACAGAAGAACTGGCTTATTACACAATAGAATAAAATAACAAATCTCTGTCTATGAGAGAAATAATTGTATACCACATTTCTCATTTAGTTCCCAGGAGGGAAGGGATGCAATCAGGCCAGACTATAAGACGTCCAGGGAGGAAAGACAAAGAAAAGTTTCATCTTCATCTGCATCAATCCCTGCCTTGGAGTCAGGTCTCCAGTTGTTAGTTCTACTATTTATTCCCCATCTCTCCCATTCAGTTAATGCTGAGAAGGTTCTTCTGCTTTCTGTTTGGATTTTTAGTTAAAATTGTATTGAGCTCTTTTTGTTATTACTAAAATTGAAAAGATAGTACATTGGCTGATGGTTTGCCTGAGTCTCAGAAAAGGATATTTTGTTCCTATGTGTATCAGGGTGCTTACTACTTACTGGCTTTGCACTCCACATATATGTAAGGCAGACTTGAGGTTGGACAGGGAAGAGAGAAGTTCCGCCTCCCTCCCAACCTCCAGTCTGGGGAGTACAGGGCTCTGGAACTGCTTCTAGAGAAGGAGCAAGTGACTCATCCTGCCATCAGAGGGCTTGTGTAGAGAAAGTGAGTGTGGCAGTTGATCTTTTCTATTTACAAATGGGGTGAAACCAGTGTCTCCTTCAGGGTGGGAGGAAAATGTAAACATGGCTGCACATTCTGCTCTTTCTTTGAATCATCTTTCAGTGTAACTTGGTCCAGCTAACTAAGAATAATAATACTTTCAGGAATGAAAGCCTGTTCTTGAGGGTTCACTTCTATAATCCTAGCTACTCAGGAGACTAAAACCTGAGAATCTTATTTTAAGCTAGGCTGAAAACAAAAGTCCAGGAAATTCTCATCTTTAATTAAATCCACAAAAAGGTGGAAGAAGAGTTGTGGCTTTGCACAAAATAAGCAAGGGGCAGTGGTGGCACCCAAAAACAACACCAGCAAAATCGTAAATCAGCTTTAGGAATGAAGTAGTCATACTGTCCATATTTGTGTACATAAGATCTTTCCAAAGTTATTCAGTATAGGAACAGATGGTTAACTTTTAAATGATTATTGAACTTTTTTTGTTTTTAAAGATCATTCCACCAATCAGGACTTCATATCATTGGTAGAATTATTACTATCATATGCCTTTCCAAACGTTCATAGGTTATTATATTTAATTAGCACGAGTCTCACCTGGCAGATTTGTCTCCTAAGCCTCACCTTTCATTGTGAGGTTAACAAATACAATATTTGCTTTACTGAACTTGTCACAGTAGAAAAGAAGTCCACTTGAGTGGGTTCACCTGAACTTACCATGACAACCATTGGCTGTTTTGGTAAATTGGATTGCTTTTACCCAGTTTCTTGATGTAGCTGTTGGTCCACCTATCCTTTCAACCAAAAGTTACTAAAAAAAGTCTTTTGTTATTGATAATGTTGTCATTAGTTTTGCAAACTTTAGTGAGTGTCCTATTTATACCAGATACTGTCTTAGCTATTCTTGTATGTTCTAGGGGACAAAGATAAGATAAAATTCAGAGTATGGGTGAAACATTTCTCAAAAGTTTCACTAAAGAATATTTAAAGGCAAGAGGGTTATTTGCAGGAAGTTTCGATATTGTGGACCCCTTTAGTAGAAGTTTTTTCTGTATACAAAACTGGGACCTGATTTTAGAAACCTGTGCTAACTAGGCGGTGCTCTATCATGCTTTCAGCCCCTTCTTCATTTTTTTATTTTATTGTGAAAATAATGTACAAAGGGGTTACAATTACATGGGCAAGATAATGAGTACATTTCTTATCAACATTAGCCCCTTCTTCTTTAGTTTTTTTTCTTTTTTCTTCAAATACCGTCTTGGCATTTATGCCCTGGTGGTTCTGGTCTATAATATTCTTTAATCTACCTACTTCAGCTGGGGTGACAGGCCCATGTCATTAAACCTAGCTTTTTATTGGTTGAGAAGAGGTCTCAGGAATTTTTTTGTTGTTGTTCAGATGGGATCTTGAGAGTTTTTTGATCGGACTGTGGAAATCTTGATTGTCCCTATCTCTACCTACATGCAGCTGGGATACCAGATGTGAGCCACTTCACTGGTCCTTGTAATTTTACCTTTAACTACTTGTTCATTTTATTAATCATTAAGGGGAGTGTGTGTGTGCGTGTGTGAGTGTGTGTGCATGCGTGCATGCGTGAGCAAGCTCATGCATGTGCATGCATGCACACATATGTGCTAAAACTGGGGCTTAAACTCAAGGCCTGGGTGTTATTCCTTAGCTTTTTTACTCAAGGCTGGCACTCGACCACTAGAGCTGCAGCTCCATTTCTGGCTTATTGCTCTGTAATTGGAAATGAATCTCATGGACTTAATCCTGCCCCAGGTGGATTCAAATAAAATCCTCCAGATCTCATCTTCCTGAGCGCAAAGGATGATAAGCATAATTTTAATGACTGGCAGGGCTTATTTTAATATAAAACATTGTGTCTTCTTCTGAGGGGAAAAGTGTCTGTCTAGGAGAGTGAGCTTTGTGTCTTTGTTCCCCACCTGACACTGTCTTATCAGATAGCTCTCTTCCCCATGCCTGTCCAGTTTGAGAGGAGTGGTTGGTAGATTTAAGATTGTAAAGAGGTAAGAGGTAAAGAATGGTCATTTTGACAGGATTTCCTCTTCAACATTGAATCATAATATTGAATGACTTTGGATTAAATTCTCCAATCTCCAATAACTGTGAGATTATAGAAGAAATAAAATTATGTGGTAAGAGGTTGAAAGTAGCATTTTTGATGTGTGTCAATACATTCTTTAGTTTGGATCTCTTAGGAAGTCAGGGACTGCTTTCCTCAGGTTGGTGAGAGAAGTGGCCTAGAAGGCATGGGACCTGTCATCTTCCGTTTGGCAGGTGTAGATGGTCTACAAGCTCAGTTTGGGTTTACTACTTCCTGTTGAGATAAAATCAGATTTTCCTTATTCTGTCTGTCTGATGAGACAGAATGCAGGATGGAAGGGGATACCAGTTCAAGAGAAGATCTGGAAATAGGAATTGTGTACTGGAGGGTGATGTGGGGAGGCAAGAGGGAAAATTTACAATGCAGCTTAGCTCATGTCTGGCTCCTGGGTCTTTGTCTTGGTGAAAGGGAGTTTTGTATATAGTAAGTATTCAGCAGATGTTTGCTGAGTGAATCAAATAGTCTATACTCTTGGATTCACTTCCCAGTTTATATAATAAACCAAATATCCTTGAGATTTGTGCATAAAAAACAAGGAGTTTTATGAAGAATTTATTTTTCAATGACAGAATGAATAAGGAGAAGTAGACAAAAGGAGGACTTGAAGATATTGGCCCTTGACGATGATCTTTATACTTTCTGAGCTGGAAAAATATCTTTAGCAATTTCTAATCTTTAGAAAATTCTTCTAGAATGGTAAAATGTGTCAGGTCTATTCAAAATGCAGGTAACCGTCAGGACACCATTTTTCTGGACATGCTTTTAATTCTTTCTGTCTGTTTGTTGTAAAGACTTCAGAGGACAGCCTTTTGATCATCTCAAAGAAGTTAGATTTAGATAGCCTCTTTATGTCTTCTAACTCGCCTAATTTCCACTAGCCCTGAACTATATCCTAAGCACTGGAGAAAATACACCTAATCAACTAATCAGCCAGTCAGCCAGCCAGCCAGTCAACAGGTCAGCCAACCAATCAACCAACAAATAAATTTCATTGAGAAAAACCAATACTATGCATGTGCAAACTGTACATATTGGAAATGAATGTATCTCAGTCTAACTCTGCCAATAGAAGTGATCTCTAAACTCAAAGGGAAAGGCTTAACAATTGTAAATCAGTTCCACTCAGTTGTGATGGCTTGAATAAACAAAGTGGCAGAAGCTAAGTTTCCTTAGTGGTCAGGGTTTCTTAGTATTTCTTCTTCTCGGTTTCCTTGTTAGGCTTTTCCAATGTGGAAAGGACTGATAGAGCACTTCTTTGGTAATAACTTTCTGTGTAGTCTCTTCTCTTCTCTTCTTTGGCTGCCTTAATTTACATGATTTTGCAAAATGGTAACAGAAAAGAGAGATGGAGGCCAAAGAAGACATGAACCCAACAAGGAATAACAGAAGGAGGGGCTGCATCGTGAGAGGGAGCCAAAGACTGATCAGCAGAGAGTTGGAGGGAAAGAGAGACAGGCTCATTGATTCCATCTTGTCTCAGTTTCCCCCATCTTCCACCTAGTGAGCTTTTGGCTTTGACCCATCTTGAGATGATAGAAACAAATATACTTTTCTCTCTTTGGTCTCAGCTCTTCTCTTCCACAGGTGAGTATTTCAGCATTCAGAGTGTGGTTGTAGAGTTAAAAGACAAATGTACATTTTAATGCACATGTGCTATAATACTTGATTCTCTCCCAAGGAGATATTTATTCCAGCCTTGAATCCCAAGGGTGTGTTGCACTACAGTCCTGGGTGAGGTTTAAGGGTAGTTTTGATAATGGGTTTAACATCAGTTTTCTGGAGGTATCTGTGTCTTTTCTGGATCTGAACCATGAATCAGTGTTCTACCCTCACCTTTACATTTCTGCCGATGTCTATATCTGTCTATAAATATCTGTATCTGTATCTTTAGATACATACCTATCCATAGATAACTATATGTAGGTATATACAGATATAGACATAGGTAGATATAGACATAGATAGGTAGATAGATATAGACACAGGCAGAAATATATATGTATATATATATATATATATATATTTCTTTGATCTTTTAAACTATTGCTGTTCTTACTCCATTTAATATATATTCCACTATAATCATGTATATAATTGCCCTGCTGAATGAGAGAAGCAGTGTGTTAAAAACCACAGCTCCACTTTTAACCTTTTGGCTTCCTGGCGCCTTTTCACTATGTGCATAGCTTAGGTTTTATTGTGTGAACTTGCTGGTAGTAGTCATATTGGATTCTAATATTTGAATACAATCTGTTCTGGCTGTATATGGAAGGTGGCCTACTCTTACCCTCAGATCTCACTGTCCAGAGGTTTATTCTCAGAATTTGAAAAGAGATGATTTATTTTGCTCTTACAGTTTAGTCAAAAAGGAAATAAGCTCCCAGGCACAGGTGGCTCACGCCTGTAATCCTAGCTACTCAGGAGGATGAGATCTGAGGATGACGGTTCAAAGCCAGCCAGGGCAAGGAAGTCCATGAGAACCACTAGAGAACCAGAAGTTGTGCTATGGGTCAAGTGGTAGAGTGCTCACCTTGAGGTGAAGAGTACAGGAACAGTGCCCAGGCCCAGAGTTTAATCCCTATGAACACGAACAATAAAAAAGGAAATGAGCTTTAAACTAAGTGTCTTTGATACTATAAGAACTACAGACACTTATCTAGGTTTTGTTTTAACATGAACTTTTCTCCAAAATTATACCTCAAATTCATGGTCCTACTAGTCTTCTCATTTTAAGCATTTAACATCTTTACTATAATCATCCTTTTAGCTTGGATTACTTCATCTTTTCCTTCACCTCCATCCTGCTGTCCTGCTTTGAATAGACAGGTGGATGGATGAAAGGTGCATTTTTTTCCCATCAGATGTAGGGCTTGAACTCAGGACCTGGGTGCTGTCCTCCAGCAATTTTTGCCCAAGGCTAGCACTCTACCACTATGAGCCACAACTCCCTTTCTGGTTTTTTGGTGGCTAGTATAAGATAAGAGTCTCATGGACTTTCCTGCTCATGCTAGCTTGTAACTGTGATGCTCAGATCTCAGCCTCTTGAGTAGCTAGGATTACATATGTGAACCTCCAGTGCCTGGCTTGAAAGACTGGAGATGTATTTCCTCTTTCTAGCATTAGAGTATAGATAAAATCGTCATCACTGCATCACACATAACTGTAAAATACAGGTGGCACTTGGATGCAGGATGTAGTTGGAATGAAGAAATGGTATGAGATAACTTATCCTGGGTTCAGACTGCTTCCTTCCACTGTACTAACTTTGCATCATGTAACAAAGTGGAAAGTAAACACGAACTCCCAAAGGAAAATGCTGATGGTGAAATCTCTCTATGATGTTTAACATTTCCTTTGAATCATTTTCTTGAACAAATTCATTGCTTCATCTTGTAAGCATTAAGGATCTTCTAAGTGAAAATTTATTATAATCTCTCAATTATAAAAGGAGAAAAGCTAATTTTAACTCTTGTCTATTTGCCCTTATAAAAACAAGATAGCTGAATCCATACTACCAACAGAGTTCTCTAATTCTTTTTCTGGTTCACTATTTTTTTTGGTCTGCCATGGGGCTTAAACTCTGGGCCTGGGTGCTGTCCCTGCACTCTTCAGCTCAAGGTGAGTGCTTTACAACTTGAAGCACAGTGCCACTTCCAGTTTTCTGGTGGTTTAATAAAGATAAGAGTCTCATGGAATGTTCCTGCCGGGGCTGTCTTTGAACTATGATTCTCATGAACCCTGACCCTCAGATGTCAGCCTCCTGAGTAGCTAGGATGATAGGCGTGAGCCATCGGCGCCCAGCCTGATTCACTACTGACGTTGTCTTTGACATAGAACTCAACGTAGACCTGACATTGACCTCAAACTTTTTAAATATCCAGTAGTCCCTGGTACCTGAAAGACCTAGGATGCAGAGTAACAACCAGAACAGTGATGTTCTTGCATAACAGAGCTTGGATACTCTTGGACACATCTCAGTCTATTCTCAAACGAGTCATCAAAGACACTTCAGGGTGCTTACTTTTGTGTTGGAGGGTTTTTGTTTTGATAACAATCTAAGACAAATTAGTAAAAGTACATCCTTAGAAGAGCACAAAGGGTTGAAATTTTTGTGGTATCCATAGGAAAGTGATGAGAGGAATGGGTTTTGTCTGTGGCAGTGTGCTTGAGAAAGCCACCTGCAAATTGCCAGTACCATCTTGACATTGCCCCGGTTAATTTCATTTGAGTAAAATTGTATCTTCTGTCAGGTTAGCTGGACACTGTTAATTCTGACTGCACTGATTTTTTAAATATTGGCTATACGGCATAAAGATTTTGTATTGGTTATTTGTTCATTGAGAAGAAATGTGATAGAAAAATAAGCCAACTCTGGAACTTTAGGAAATACTTCCTTTCATAAGTTCTACATGTTAATCAGGGATATGAGATATTTTCCTAAAGGGATTTGAAGTCTTCAAAAACTGTATAGATTTGATATTGATCTATTTTTTGTCCATCTGGATCATCTCCATAAATTAAATTGTGGAAGATGTTCATATTCAGCTACTAAATGATAAACAAAGTATCGCTTCTCTTCCCCCAAGAAAGAAACTCTTGTTTCATTTGCTAGTTTTTAATCATTCATTCATTCATCCATTCATTTCCTTACTTAAATCTGTGTGTGTATGTGTGAGAATGTGTGTCTGTGTGTATGTGTGTATCTACTATGAACCTGGTATTGTACCACACACTGAGTCCTTTAAAACAATATCCTGTGAAAGGTCAAAAATTGAGTGGGGTGCTGGTGGCTCATGCCTGTAATCCTAGTCACTCAGGAGGTTGAGATCTGAGGTTTGTGGTTTGAAGCCAACCTGGGCAGAAAAGTCCATGATACTCTTGTCTCCAATTAATCACAGAAAAGCCAGAGTGGTGCTGTAGCTCAAGTGGTAGAATGCAAAAAGCTTAAGGACAGTGCCCAGGCCCAGAGTTCAATGCCTAGGAAGGTTGGAGGAAAAACAAGAAAAAGAAAAAAAGAAAAATTGCCTAGAAATATTCTCTCTATCCAGAAGGTGAAAACACCAGCAATGTTGTCAAGTGGGGGGAATGGCTTGGCCCAGAACTTACTTGTGATGAAGAATCAGGCCAGATGCTGATTTTAGAGTCTGTTTCTCCCTATGAAAGAGAAGTGACATCTTCTCTCTTCTGTGAACCAGCCACCATTCCCTATCGTCTTGTGGTGGCAGAATAGTTCCCTTGAGAGGATTTCACCATGTGTGGGCTGCATTTGGTGAAGTGGAGCTGGATGGGGCTTATGGACCTGGAAGCTAGGGATAATTGCCCTTTACCTATGCGAGGAAGAATCTTCAACTCAATATTCTTCTGCTACTTCTCAGCTCAGGAGAGCCTGCTGCCCTGCAGGAAATAAAAGCACTGCTTTCAACGATGTCTGATTTTAAGGGGGAGGGCATTTCTAAGTTTATATATGCAGTGAAAGTCCAGTGAAGAGGCTAGGAAAGGGCATTTATGCCACCACCAATTCCTACCTGTGAGTATGTGCTGTGGACTCACATGTCAGGGATGGTCCCCTTTTCAATATCTCTATTGCTCTGAGCTTCTAGTTCCAGCCTGACTTAGAACTTGAGTGGGGTTGCTTTCCTCTTACAGGGGAGGGGATAAGACTTTTTACTTAACGACTTTCTGTGTCTTCGCTATTATTTTTTTCTTGCGTATTGTCTGACTTTGCAGAATTACTTTGACCAAGTTCAAAAACTGTTGTCCAATATTTTTTTTAATTTAATTTTATTTTATTTGAGAACATACTGTACAGAGGGGCTACAATTACATGGGCATGATAATGCATATATTTCTTACCAAGCATTGCCGCCTCCTCCTTTGTTTACCCTTCACCTCCCTGCCCCGCCTCCCACCTTCCCCACCCAATTATACCCCCTCACCCCACCCAATTATCCCCCCTCCCCCCCTCACACCGACATTGTAAAGCTGGTTTTGACATGACATTTTGTACTTCTCATTGTTGCCACAGGTCCACCTGAATCCTTAAACGACTTGTTTGTCCCCATCTCCTCCACATGTTATACTGACATCAAATATAGTGAAAGCGGGGGTTACACTGTGGGGGAGGGACATACAAAGCAAAAAAGAAATAATCTTATAAATGCGTTAGAAACACATGCATGAAAGAAACGAAAACATTAAAATACATATTTAAGGGTTCATTTTCCTAACATCACATTATCTGACCTTTTCCGCTTGACTCATACCTATACTAGATATTGCAAATAAGGGAAACCATGGGACCTATGCTTCTTTGGGCCTGGCTTACTTCACTGAATATAATTTTTTCCAAACCTTTCCATTTCCTAACAAATGGGGAAATGTCATTCTTTCTGATGGAGGCATAGAATTCCATTGTGTATATATACCACATTTCTTGACCATTCATCTACTGAGGGGCATCTGGGATGGTTTCATACCTTAGCTATGGTAAATAATGCTGCAATAAGCATAGTTGTGCTGGTAGCTTTAGTGTGGTCTTGTTTGTAAACATTTGGGTAAATGCCCAAAAGTGGGATTGCTGGATCATAGGGGAGATCTATGTGAAGTCTTTTGAGGAACCTCCATCCTGCTTTCCAAAGTGGTTGAACAAGTTTACATTCCCACCAACAATGAAGTAAGGTTCCTTTGTGTCCACATCCCCTCCAGCATCTGTTGTTGTTAGAGTTCTTGATTTTTGCTGTTCTAACTGGAGTGAGGTGATATCTCAATGTTGTTTTGATTTGCATTTCTTTTATGGCTAGGGATGTTGAACATTTCTTCATGTGTCGATTGGCCATCCTTCTTTCTTCTTCAGAGAAGCTTCTCTTTAAGTCTTTCGCCCACTTATTTATTGGGCAGTTGTTCCTTTGAGGATTTGTTGATGGGTGGTTTAATTTTTTGAGTTCCAAGTATATTTTAGATATGAGACTCTTGTCCGTTGTATGGCTAGTAAAGATCTTCTCCCAATCCGTGGGCTTTCTATTGATCTTGCCAGCTATGTCATTTGCCCTGCAGAAGCTCTGCAATCTTATGCAATCCCATTTGTCCAACCTTTCTTTGATTTGTTGTGCTTCCGGGTCTCTATTCAGAAAATTTCAGCCTGAGCCAAGGAGACCTAGGGTTTCTCCTATTCCATCCTGTAATGTTTTCAGAATGTCTGCTTTGACTTCAAGGTCTTTGATCCATTTGGAGTTGATTCTGGTGCAAGGTGATATATAAGGATCTAGCTTTAGTTTTCTATATGTAGTTAACCAATTTCGCCAGCACCATTTACTGAAGAGGCTGTCTTTGTTCCATTCTATTGTTTTAGCTCCCTTATCGAAGATTAGATGGCTATAGGTCTATAGGTTCATTTCTGGGTTTTCAATTCTATTCCATTGGTCCTGAGGTCTGTTCTTATGCCAATACCAAGCTGTTTTGATTACTATGGCTTTATAGTATAGTGTGAAATTTGGTATTGATATTCCTCCAGCAGTGTTCTTTCCGTTGAGGTGCGTTTTTGCTATTCGGGGTCTTTTATTGTTCCATATGAATTTTTGGATTGCCTCTTCTATTTCCTTGAAGAATGAGGGTGGAATTTTGATAGGTATCGCGTTGAATTTGTAGATAGCCTTGGGAAGTATTGCCATTTTCACGATGTTAATTTTGCCAATCCAGGAGCATGGGAGGTTTTGCCATTTTTTAAGTTCTGTGTTGATTTCCTTTTTCAAGATTTTAACGTTTTCATCATAGAGGTCCTTCATTTCTTTGGTTAAGTTAATTCCTAGGTATTTTATTTTTTGTGGGGCTATTACAAATGGAGTTTCTTTCCTAATTTCAGCCACACTTTTCTCATTGTTGGCATATAGAAAAGCCGTTGATTTTGGTGTGTTAATTTTATAACCTGCTACTTTGCCAAAGTTTTGAATTAGCTTGAGTAATTTGGGAGTGGAGTCTATGGGATTCTTTAAATACAAGATCATGTAATCTGCAAAGGGAGAATTTTGTTTCTTCTTTCAGTATTTGGATCCACTTTATGTCTGCATCTTGTCTTATTGCTGTAGCTAGGCATTCTAATACTAGATTGAAGAGAAGTGGAGAGAGTGGGCATCCTTGTCTTGTTCCTGAGTTAAGAGGAAATGGCTTTAGTTTTTCACCATTGAGTATAATGCTTGCTGTTGGTTTGTCATATACAGCCTTTTTTGTATTGAGGAATGTTCCATGGATTCCTAATTTTTCCAGAACCGTCATCATAAAGGGGTGTTGGATCTTGTCAAATCCTTTTTCTGCATCTATTGAGATAACCATATGGTTCTTCTTCTTGCTCCTATTGATGTGATGAATAATATTAATTGATTTGCGTATATTGAACCAGCTTTGCATCCCTGAAATGAATCCTGTTTGATCATGGTGTATGATTTTTTGGATGAATTGTTGAAGTCGATTGACCAAAATTTTGTTGAGAAGTTTTGCATCAATGTTCATCAAAGAAATGGGTCTATAGTTCTCTTTCTTTGATGAGTCCCTGCCTGGTTTGGGGATGAGGGTTATGATGGCTTCATAGAATGTGTTCGGTAGTGACCTTTCTCTTTCAATTTCATTGAAGAGTTGGAGGAGTATTGGTGTGAGCTCTGCTTTGAAGGCCTTGTAAAATTCCGCTGTAAAACCATCTGGTCCTAGACTTTTCTTAGCTGGGAGGTCTCTTATTGCTGTTTCTATTTCAATGCTTGATATGGGCCTGTTAAGCTGGTTTAACTCATCTTGGTTTAGTTTTGGCATGTCAATATTTGCTAGGAAAAGGTCCATTTCTGTCAAGTTCTCAAACTTATTAGCACAAAGTTTTGAGAAGTATTCCCTTATAATGTTCTGAATCTTGGTTGTTTCCGTGGAGATGTTTCCATTCTCATCTCTGAGTTTGTTAATTTGGGTGTGTTCTCTCCTTTTTCTGATAAGGTTTGCTAAGGGTCTGTCAATTTTGTTAAGTTTTTCGAAGAACCAACTCTTTGTTTTGTTGATTCTTTCTATAGTTTTTTGTATTCTAATTCATTTAATTCTGATTTAATTTTGATTATTTCTTTCCGTCTACTGGATTGGGGTTTATCTTGCTGCTCTTTTTCAAGGAGGTTTAGATGTGTCATTAAATTGTTAGTTTCCTATCTCTCCAATTTGTTGATGTAGGAGCTCAGAGCTATAAACTTGCCTCTGAGTACTGTCTTTGCTGTGTCCCAGAGGAGCTGGTAATTTGTGTGTTCATTTTTGTTGAATCGCATGAACATTTGAATTTCCTTTCTGATCTCTTCCATGACCCACTCATGATTCAGCAGTGTGTTGTTCAGCCTCCATGTGATGCCGGACTTTCTTTGGTGGCTTTTGGTGTTGAGTTCTAATTTTATTCCCTTGTGGTCAGAGAGAATGCAAGGTATAACTTCAATGTTTCTGAATTTAGACAAGTTTGCTTCGTGGCCTAAAATGTGGTCTATTTTAGAAAACGTTCCATGTGCTCCTGAGAAGAACGTGTAATCTGATGCTGCTGGGTGAAATGTTCGGTAGATGCCTGTTAAGTCTAGTTGATCTATGCAGCTGTTTAGATCTGCGGTTTCTTTGTTGAGCTTTTGCCGAGTTGATCTATCTAGTGGGGAGAGTGGTGTGTTAAAATCCCCAACAATTAATGTCTTTGGATCTATATGGGATTTGAGGGAAAGTAGTGTTTCTTTGATAAATTTGGGTGCTCCATTGTTTGGCGAATAGATATTTAGAATTGTAATATCCTCCTGAAGGAGAGATCCTTTAATTAATATGTAGCGACCTTCTTTATCTCTTCTCACGAATTTTAATTTGAAGTCTATTTTATCTGATATTAGGATTGCAACTCCCGCCTGTTTATGAGGGCCGTTTGCTGGGTAGATTTTGTTCCAGCCTTTAACATTGAAAATGTGTTTGTTTTTACGGGCAAGATGTGACTCCTGCAGGCAGCAGATAGAAGGGTCTTGTTTTTTAATCCAACTAGACATTCTATGTCGCTTAATTGGAGAGTTCAGTCCGTTAACGGTAAGAGATAGGACTGAGAGGTATTTGGGAGTTCCTGCCATGTTATCCACCTCCTTGGAGGCTGTGAAAACTGGGTTCTTCCTAAGGTTCTTGGATTCTCAGTTTGGGTGCAGTTTCTTGGCCTTTGTTGCGGTCTTGCTGGTTTTCTATGTGTAGGACATCTTTAAGAATGTTTTGCAAGGCTGGTTTGGCGGAGATGTATTGTTTTAATTTTTCTTTGCTATGGAAGGTTTTTATTTGGCCTTCAGTTATGAAGGAGAGTTTAGCTTGGTACAGTATTCTTGGTTGATAGTTGTTTGTTTTTAGGGCATGGCATACGTCATTCCAGGCTCTTCTTGCATTGATTGTCTCTGCTGAGAAATCTGAGGTAATACTAATTGGTTTCCCTTTATAGGTGATTAACCTTTTCTCCTTGACAGCTTTAAGGATCTTTTCCTTGGTCTGGGTTGATCCTGTGTGGATTATAATGTGACGGTGGGATGTCCTATTCTGGTCTGGTCTATTTGGGGTTCTAAAAGCTTCTTGTATCTGAACAGGCCTATCTTTTTGTATGTTTGGGAAGTTCTCTGCTAGGATCCTGTTAAACAAATTTCCTAGACCATTAACTTCTGTTTCTAGGTGCTCCTCTACACCCATTATCCTTAGATTGGGCCTTCTGATGGTGTCTTCCAGGTGTTGGATTGACCTATCATATTTCTTGGACTTGTCTTGGATGGTTGTATGTTCTTTCTCTATAATATCTAGGCTGTCTTCAAACCCTGAGATTCGATCTTCTGCATGGTCTAACCTGCTGTCAAGACTCTCTACTTTGTTTTTTTATCTCTTTTCCTTCTAGTTGGTCAGCTTTGATTGCTGCAAGTTCTTTGTTGAAGCTCTGTGTTAGGTCTTGTATGAATTTCTTTACTTCCTTAATTTAGAGTTCAGTGTTTGTTCTCAAATCACTTAGTTGATTGGTTATGGTTTCTTTGGACTCCCATTTCTTCTGTTGGGTTCCATTCAGCATTCCCTTTGTGGTCTCCCTGACTTCCTTCAATTCTTTGTTAATGGATTCCATGAATGCCTTTAGTGATTTTTGTGTATTCTCTACCTGGTCTCTCAATTCCTGAATTACTCTTTGATTAGCTTTCTCCCGTCTGTGGGATTCCTGCAGTTCTCTTTCTTCCCGTTCGTGGGATTCCTGCAGTTCTCTTTGAGTGTTCTCAGCCTGCTCACGCCATTCCTCCCTTTCTCTTTGAGTATTCTCAAGTTGTTCACGCAAATCCTGTATCAGTTTTTGAGTAGCTTCCTCACGCTTATGATATTCCTGTATAAACTTCTGGGATGCCTCCTCTCTCTCCCTATCACGCTCATACAGAGTACTTTGTACATTGTCAAAATTCTCATTTATCATGTTTGCTATTAGTGTTTGTAGAGCTATTTGGGAACTCTCCTCTGGATTATTCTTTATCTGTTCTAATCCCTGATTATCAAGGTTGGGAATTGAGATACCCGAATTTGCCATTTTTCTTGTGTTTTTCCGGCTTACTCGGCCCATTTGAGATGAAGATTGCACCACAGTTTTGTGCTAGAACACTATCTTAAGGCAACCATCAACCAAAGTTTGCATTGTACAGTCAATAGTCTACAGATACAATCTAGTTCAACAGATACATCTATTTAACATCAAACAACTATATGTTAAAGGACTTCGAACCGCAGAAAAGAATTTGGAAAACCAGGAATTATTAGGATTAGGGAGAGATGTGGGTAAAAAATAGGAATAGATTGGTGTGGGGTGGAACAGGGAGAGTTAACTATGTCCTAATCACAATGCAGGAAATGGGTTGGGTAGGATGCAAGTAGAGAGAGAGAGAAAAAGAAGAGACAGAAAGGGGAATAAAGAGAGACCAGAAAAAAAATAGAAACATAAAAATTAATGTTATTATACAGGTTAAAAGACCGTCTATTTAGAGAGGAATGTGAATATGTTCAGAGAAGGGGAGGGACATAGAATAGAGGTGAAAAACTTTAAGGATGGGAAAGGGAGAAGAAAAGATCTGAAGTTCAGTAGAGCTAGATAAAAAACAAAAAGATAATTAAGAAAGAAAGAAAAAGAGAAAGAAGACAAGAAAAAAAAGGAAAACGCTCATTCACGTATTCCTAAAATAAAAATTATAAGATGAGAAAAAAAAAGTTACTGGAAAACAATTATTTTTTCAGAAGAAGCAAAAATTAAAGATTAATAAAAGTTTTAGAAGGGAAAAAATTTATATATATATATATATGGTAACAAAAAACAAATGACAAGCAAAAAAAAAGAAAAGAAGAAGAAGAAGAAAAAAAGAAAAAAAAGTCTTTTGATTTTTTTTTTTTGGGGGGGAGGAGTGGGAAGAATCCTGTATCTCACTTTTGTCTGTAACCAGTCTCTTGTTGGAGTCTCTGGTCAGCTTGAGGTCCTGTGGCTTGATTGGTTTCTTAAGTCGGTTGGTTGGAAGAGGCAGAAAAATGCTCTGCTTTACCCAAGATTTTGAGATCCCCCTCCCAGGTTAGTTTTCTGGGAGGGTGGTCTGCTTTGAGAATCACAAAAGAGGGGGATGTGGTGATGAGGCTAGGTTCTGGGTAGAGTTGAGGCCTTTCAACGAACAGTAGCTTTTTCCTGGGGCTATTTTATGATAAAGCTCACAGCACCCAGCCTGGAGCCATTCTCAGGGTTTCTGTTTTTCAATTGATTGTGGTGGCTGCTAGAGGGAGGGGCAGCCTCTGGCTCTGGTTACCCAGTGAGGCAAGGCACTCCAATGGCTGGCGCCTGAGCTGGATGACTTTTCCCTGGATGGAGCTGAGTCTGCCAGGTCACTTGGCAGTTAAGTTCTTGTGACCTGCTAAATGACTCATTTTATTCCAAGGCCTGAGCTGGAACTAGCAGCTCCTCCGAGCTTTGTCGGTATCCAAGATGGAGATCACCGGTGCTGGGGGGGGAGGGGTGGCCTTCCCTCCTCTGCTCCCTGAGGAGTGAGGACCTAGGGCTTGTACTCACGCCGAGTCTTGGATCCTGGGTCGTCTCTGGTCTGCAAACAGCAGGATGAAGATGTTCGCTCCTTGTCGGTTCTTGTTTGTGTTGAGTAGAATCCGCTCGTCCGCTGCGTCTGGCTCCTTCGTCCCCGACTCTCTGTGTCTCAGCTATGACCCCGCAGCGGTGGTCGCCGCCGCGACCCTGCCGCCGCAGCGGTAGCTGATGGGTTTCCTTGGCTTCCCCTCTCTTGTCTAACTCTCTGTCTTGTAATGGCACACTTGGTGTGATTCTCTGGCTTAGGACTGTTCACTGGAACTCTAAAACTGCTTTCTATGTGAGAGCTTGTTCAGATTCCAGCTTCTCCTCCGCCATCTTCCTGGAACCCCTTTCTCTGTTGTCCAATATTTTCTGCTCTAGGTTTTGCTGCATTACTTAATAGGTCCATCTTTGGGAAGCCAGCCTGAGTAAAAGTACATGACTCTTTCTGTAGAATAAACTAAAATAAAAAGTGAAAGGATCAGGGGTTAGCAAGTGATAGCACACTAGATCTAAGCAGGGAGCTCTCCATCCTGGAATATGAACACACTGGCAAAAGAATAGTTTTGTGGTTGGTTGCCAGGATCTCCAGGCAAAAGCTTTGTTTCCAGGGCAGAAGGCTCCTGGGAGGCTGGGGCAATATTCATTAAGGCTGACCTGGGCAGCAATGGCAGACGGTTTTTTCATACATGATACGTTAATCTGTAATTCATAACTTCTGTACCCAAGAGTTGCAATCTCCTCTGGATTGAGGTGGAATAATTCCATAACCACCAGCTCATGTTTGTTTAGGAAAGGAATGTTTTAGGATCTTCCTGTGTCATATTCTTTGACAGAGACACCATTTGCTAGCATGAGTCATTGGGATGCAGAATACTTTTCTTATATTCCTCAGAGATCTGTTGGCCTAGTACCTGCTTCCCACTGTGGCTTGGTTAGATGGATATGCAAATGAAGGAAGGAAGGAAGAAAGGAAGGAAGGAAAGAAGGAAGCAAGGAAGGAAGGAAGAAATCACAGTGCTGGAAGCTCTCTTCTAATATAATAGATGCATTCAGGGAAAAGTAATATTCTGCAAGCACACAGCAGAGGAAAAAAGCACAGACCTCTCAGTGTATGTATAATTCTCTAACCATAAGACTCAAACAGAGATAATCCAGATGAAATACAGCACCATAAGGAAGTCATGTAAGATTGTTCACATAGAGGAAAAAACAGTCTGAAATATCTGTAGATGATTGACTAAGTGATAATAAATAGGTTTGTTTTCCTGAGGTGAAGCGAGCTTGAGAGAAAGTGGTGTGTGTTTTATGGCTGCTTAGTTATGGTGACAAGGACAACATATACAAAGATAGGAGAGAACACAGAGAAAACAAGTGGACAGTCTGTGCCTGGAGGGAAAGCATGGCAATAATTCTGCTTCTTACTTACAGAGTGCCGGAGCCTACCGACAATGAAAGGGAATCCTGAATTAGGGGGTGAGGATTCGGAAAAATAAAGACATAAGACAAAAGATGGGGTTGGGAGGTCTGCAGCTCAAGACTGCAGCACTGTTTATGTTTAACTTTCCCTAATATATACTATTAGAAGTCAAGAGGTAACATAAGGTTACAATAGTCCAGAAAAACAAGGAAAATTTAAGTAAAAACAGAGTGCAGTAAAAACAAGACAAGGTCAACTGGTAGAAAGTAAAACAAACTCTGCAGACATAGCAAAGCAATCCCAGTCACGTGGTCTTTTTTAAGTAAGCCAGTTTCTTGTACATGACCCACGTTGAGTACTTTAAACTTTACTGTCAGCTCCCAACATCTCCCCCATCTTTGTTTAAAGAAGTGAACTTGCCTGTCTTAGGTTGGGTGGATCACCTTGTCTGCCTTGCCCATCATCGGGAACTTCTTCAGAGTGAAGCTGAAGGCCCTGTCATAGGTTGGTCAGACTGGCACCCCCTCTTACCCTTCTCTGGCTGCAGTTCCTTTCAGGGAGAATTCATTTATATGGAGCTTGATCTTATGTAGCTGGCTGGCTAAACGCATAAATGAATTTTGCAGTGTCCGTATAATACAAGGAAGGCATAGAAAAACCACCAGCAAAAGCACTCCCAGGCCAAGCAATGACATTAGCAATCCTTTAACATAAGTCAGGGAACAGATATAGCGTTGAAATTATTTAAACAGTTTTGTAGCAGTTTTTGCCACATTAGTGTCCAGAGGTAGGGCTTGTTTCAGTCTGGCTATTTGTCTGTGGAGTTGAAAAAGATCTAAAGATAAGTTATTATGGTGCCAAATACCGTTGAGATGTGATACAACTTTTTCCCATGATTAATTTGATTCATTATATATGTGAGGGGTCACACAAATAAAATCAAACTTGGCATGACAGCACACTCACTGTAAAGTTTGCAGAGCACAGACTTGTTCTCCTAAAGATAATACTAACTCATACAGTGCTTCTAGTTTTTGTTCTACCTTGTCATAAACCCGGCCTTGAAAGTATAGAGCCTGTGTAGTATTATGAGCAAGCTGATTAAGATAATGGGCAGTTTGTACTTTTTGTGTTAGCACCACAGCAGCTGCTGCTGTGGAGGCAGCTATCGAAATAAAGGCCAAAACATCAGCTACAAGTAGCCCAACAAATTGACAAGGGCACATTAGTTCTTTCAATTGTCTTAACACCTGAATGCCAGAATCTTCATACCAAGTTTCAGAAATATTTACAGGAAGCATAACAAAAGATCGTTTTCTAACAATAAGTATGGATTAAGTTATGCTGCTATATGAGCAATTAGTAAAAGAAAAATTAGAGCAGGTAACATTAAAATAATTAGCTCCTACAGAAATATTAAACGGTCCATACATCATGACATAGGGTGGTGATACACAACTCATAAATATTTTTTAAAGGATTAATTGGGCCAGGTTATGTTATTGAGTGCAGCCACCAGCATCCAAACATGATGTTGAGCATGCCCATTCATCCACCACAGTCCAAGATTGTATTTATTAGTAAGATTAGCTCCAGACCAGTCCATTAGTTGAGAGTTAGTTCCAGAAATATTGGTAACAAATGGCTGTACATGCCTGTACCTTATTGGATGAGGCTATCCTGTAGATACTACTATTTGTGAAGAATTAATGCAACGGGGTATCATATAGGATGGAGTAGAATTTGAGTGAACTGGGTGCCCAGTTGGTAAAGATGCCATCTGTATATTGCACATTTGATTTTTGTCTTGGATCTAAATTTTGTGAGTCACGGATAGCATTATAATACAGCCTGGAATGGAGCCTTTAGAGCTGGTGATAAAGCAAAAAGGAGTTCCAATGTGTGAGGCTGAGATATCTCCCATCTTGGTGTGCTGGATGAAGGGATCGGGGGCTGTACTGTATGCTGATCTATTGACGTGAATGAGTACTTCAACTCCCTCCCAAGTTGTAGGGTGCACAATCGGGGGATCCAGAATGTAAGCCCAATGTGTCAGCTTTTGTGTCATCTGAATGAGCCTCCACAATCCTAACGCAATGCTCAGGCAACTAGTGGGATTTATTTTCTTGCTGGGAAAAAAACAAACATGTCCTCGACCCCATGTTAAAACCGGATCGGGTCCATGCCAATCACCTGTTAAAGGATCCTTCCACTTAACTTGGGCAAAAGCTCTTTGCTCTTTTTTCCCCAAAACCGCTGTGCTGTGAAATTTCATTACAATCTAAACTTTAAAAAATTAGTACAAATAAAACATGAGAAGAATATTAACAGGAGAGAAGGGGTATAATTCCCCACATTTTAATTTAAAAATTTGGTGTTTGAGCAAACCATTAGCTCGTTCAACAATTCCTTGACCTTGAGGATTATAGGGAATACCTGTAGTGTGAATAATCTGGTAAGATTTACAAACATTTTGAAAAGCTTGTCTGACATATCCCGGACCATTATCAGTTTTAATATGTAAAGAAGTCCCATAGTGGCAAAGCTGTGTAGGGAATGAGCAATACAATGTTCGTTAGTCTCCCCAGCAAGAGGAATAGCCATAATAAAATTAGAGTAGGTATATGGTAACATGGACAAAGCGAAGCCATCCAAAAGATTGAATCAGGCAGGAATTTAATCTACTTTTTCCATGGTGGAGGTGTTCAGGGTAATGATGTAGATTTCCTCCAGGTGACTGTCAGGCTGTAGCAGCAGCAGCCACAGCAGCAGGGCTTCTCAGTGGCTCCAAGAGACACCAGCTCACCTCGTGCTGGGCTGTAAATTTCTACACAGACTGGTTAAGGATACAAGTAATACATAGGCTTGGCAGGCTATGGCCCCACTAGTTTATAAGACTATTTAGACAATAGCCCAGGACAATTTACCAAGATGACAACTTTTTAAACTAGATAGTTCTTTTAATAGGGCTGATTTTCTAGGCAGATATAGAGGGCTCAGGCCTGTACTACTATTTTCCAAGCCCTTTTCTTCTGTCTATTTTGCCACATTTTTTTTATGACTCTGGTCCCTTGTTCTAAAAAAGGGATGATGGGCGAGGTTTCATCTTCTGTAACTTCTTCACGCTGACTCAGGGGTGTTGATCCTACCTAGGCAGGAACCTATAACTTTATTCTATCTTACGAAGAGGTTACCAGGATTAGATGTCCTTAAGAACAATATTTTAACTTTTGACAAATGTACAGATTTTTTTTCCAGCTACAGCAGGGTAGCTTGTTTAGCACTCTGGTTTGCAAAAGCATCTTTAGGAATGTAACCTTTAGTGACCCTAACAATGCCTAAGTCACGTGTCCAAGCCTTTAGACTAATGTTAATAGAAACACACTCTCATGTTTACAAATTTTTTTTCTTGAACAGATAGATTTCATGTAGCTGGAGTTAGTTCAAAAGTTACTGCCAAGCGGTTCCGGGAAGATGGCGGAGGAGAAGCTGGAATCTGAAAAAGCTCTTGCATAGAAAGCAGTTTTAGAGTTCCAGTGAACAGTCCTAAGCCAGAGAATCACACTAAGTGTGCGATCCCAGGACAGAGAGTTAGACAAGAGAGGGGAAGCCAAGGCAAAAAGACACATCTGAGCGCCTGCCAGCTGCTGCCGCGGCGGCGGCAGGGTCGTGGCGGAGTCCGCAGCCTGGGCCATAACTGAGCACTCACACAGAGAGTCCGGGACGAAGGAGCCAGACGCAGCGGGTGAGCATATTCTACTCAACACCAGCAAGAACCGACAAGGAGCAGACATCTTCATCCTGCAGTTTGCAGACCAGAGACGACCCAGGATCCAAGACTCGACGTGAGTAGAAGCCCGACGTCCTCACTCCTTCTCAGGGAGCAGAGGAGGAAAGGCCACCCCTCCCCCCCCCAACACCAGTGATCTCCATCTTGGATACCGACAAAGCTCGGAGGAGCTCCCAGCTCCAACCCAGGCCTTGGAATAAAACGAGTCATTTAGCAGGTCACAAGAACTTAATGGCAAAGTGACCTGCCAGACTCGGCTCCACCCAGGAAAATGTCACCCAGCTCAGGCACCAGCCATTGGAGTGGCTTTCCTCACTGGGTAACCTGAGCTAGAGGCTGCCCCTCCCTCTAGCAGCCTCCACAATCAATTGAAAAACAGAAACCCTGAGAACGGCTCCAGGCTGGGCTCTGTGAGTTTTTTTTCACAAAATAGCCCCAGGAAAAAGCTACTGATTGTTGAAAGTCCTCAACTCTACCCAGAACCTAGCCTCACCACTGCATCCCCCTCTTTTGTGATTCTCAAAGCAGATCACCCTCCCAGTAAACTAATCTGGGAGGGGGATCTCAAAATCTTGGGTAAAGCAGAGCATTTTTCTGCCTGTTCGAACAAACTGACTTAAGAAACCAATCAAGCCACAGGAACTCAAGCTGACCAGATACTCCAACAAGAGGCTGGTTACAGAGAAAAGTGAGATACAGAATTCTTCCCACCCCTCCCAAAAAAAATCAAAAAAAAAATCAAAGAACTTTTTTTTTCTTCCTCTTCTTTTCTTTTTTTTTCTTTTTTTCTTTTTTTTGGTACTTTATATATATATATATTTTTTTTTCCTTTTCTAAAAATTTTATCAATCTTTAATTTTTGCCTTTTTTGAAAAAATAATTGTTTTCCAGTAACTTTTTTTTTCTCTTATAATTTTTATTTTAGGAACACATAAATGTGAGTTTTCCTTTCTTTTCTTGTCTTCTTTCTCTTTTTCTTTCTTTCTTAACTATCTTTTTGTTTTTTTTTGTCTAACTCTACTGAACTTCTGATCTTTTTTCTCCCTTTCTAATCATTTTCACCTTTTCTTCTCTTTTGATCCTCTTTATGTGACTTAACTCTTGTCCTGCACATCCTCAGATAAACCCGTAGTTAACTAGTAGACCTTATCCCCCATTGTGTACAAACTTAATCCACAAATTTATTACGCAATTCAAAACCTCTGAGACTTAAATTCCTTAATAGCAGTACTACCTCTTTATACCTATATAATATTTTAAGCATTTTTTTAAGTTTTTCACTTCTCCTCTATGTCCCTACCCCTCTATTAATATACTCACATTCCTCTCTAAATAGATGGTCTTTTAATCATAATAATATTAATTTTTATGTTTCTATTTTTTCTGGTCTCTTTTCATTTCCCATTCCCATTCTTCTTTTTCTTTCTCTCTCTACATGCATCCTATCCAACCTATATTAGGACATAGTTAACTCTCCCTGTGCTTCCCCACACCAATCTATTCCTATTTTTTACCCACATCTCTCACTAACCCTAATAATTTCTGGTTTTCCAAATTCTTCTCTGCTGTTCGAAGACCATTAATATAGTTGTTTGATGTTGAAAAGATGTATCTGTTGAACTAGATTGTATCTGTAGACTATTGACTGTACAAATGCAAACTTTGATTGATGGGTGCCTTAAGATAGTGTTCTAGCACAAAACTGGTGCTATTTTCATCTCAAATGGGCAGAGTAAGCCAAAAAAACACTAGAAAAATGGTAAATCCGGATATCTCAAGTCCCAATCTTGATAATCAGGGGTCAGAACAGATAATGAATAATGCAGAGGAGAGTTCCCAAATAGCTCTACAAACACTGCTGGCAAACATAATAAAAGACAAGTTTGACAACTTACAAAGGATTCTGTATGAGCGTGAAAGGGAGAGAGAGGAGGCATCCCAAAAGCTTATACAGGAATATCATAAGCGTGAGGAAGCTACTCAAAAACTGATACAGGATTTGCGTGAACAACTGGAGAATACACAAAGAGAAAGGGAGGAATGGTGTGAGCAGGCTGAGAACACTCAAAGAGAACTGCAGGAATCCCACGAACGAGAGGAAAGAAAACTACAGGAATCCCTTGAACGGGAAGAAGCTAATCAGAGAGTAATACAGGAATTGAGAGACCAGGTAGAGAATACACAAAGATCACTAAAGGCATTCATGGAATCCATTAACAAAGAGCTGAAGGAAGTTAGGGAGACCACAAAGGGAATGCAGAATGGAACCCAACAGAAGGAATGGGAGTCCAAAGAAACCATATCCAATCAACTAAGTGATTTGAGAACAAACACTGAACACCAAATTAAGGAAGTAAAGAAATTCATACAGGACCTAAAACAGAGCCTCAACAAAGAACTTGAAGCCATCAAAGCTGACCAACTAGAAGGAAAAGAGATAAAAAAAACAAAGTAGAGAGTCTTGACAGCAGGTTAGACCATGCAGAAGATCGAATCTCAGGGATTGAAGACAGCCTAGATATTATAGAGAAAGAACATACAACCATCCAAGACAAGTCCAAGAAATATGATAGATCTATCCAACACCTGGAAGACACCATCAGAAGGCCCAATCTAAGGATAATGGATGTAGAGGAGCACCTAGAAACAGAAGTTAATGGCCTAGGAAATTTGTCTAACAGGATCCTAGCAGAGAACTTCCCAAACATACAAAAAGATAGGCCTATTCAGATACAAGAAGCTTTTAGAACCCCAAATAGACCAGACCAGAATAGGACATCCCACCGTCACATTATAATCCACACAGGATCAACTCAGACCAAGGAAAAGAACCTTAAAGCTGTCAAGGAGAAAAGGTTAATCACCTATAAAGGGAAACCAATTAGAATCACCTCAGATTTCTCAGATGAGAGAATCAAAGCAAGAAGAGCCTGGAATTGTGTATGCCATGCCCTAAAAACAAACAACTATCAACCAAGAATACTGTACCCAGCTAAACTCTCCTTCATAACTGAAGGCCAAATAAAAAACTTCCATAGCAAAGAAAAATTGAAACAATACATCTCCACCAAACCAGCCCTACAAAAGATTCTTAAAGAGGTCCTACACATAGAAAACCAACAAGACCACAATAAAGGCCAAGAAACTGCACCCAAACTGAAAATCCAAAACCATAGGAAGAACCCAGTTTTCACAGCCCTCAAGAAGGTGGATAACATGGCAGGAACTCCCAAATACCTCTCAGTTATATCTCTTAATGTTAACGGGTTGAACTCTCCAATTAAGCGACATAGAATGTCTAGTTGGATTAAAAAACAAGACCCTTCTATCTGCTGCTTGCAGGAGTCACATCTTGCCCATAAAAACAAACACATTTTCAAAGTTAAAGGCTGGCACAAAATCTACCAAGCAAACGGCCCCCATAAACAGACGGGAGTTGCAATCCTAATATCAGATCAAATAGACTTCAAATTAAAATTCGTGAGAAGAGATAAAGAAGGTCGCTACATACTAAATAAAGGATCTCTCCTTCAGGAGAATATTACAATTATTAATATATATTCACCAAACAATGGAGCACCCAAATTTATCAAAGAAACACTACTTTCCCTCAAATCCCATATAGATCCAAAGACATTAATTGTTGGGGATTTTAACACACCACTCTACCCACTAGATCGATCAACTCGGCAAAAACTCAACAGAGAAACCGCAGATCTAAACAGCTGCATAGATCAACTAGACTTAACAGGCATCTACCGAACATTTCACCCAGCAGCATCAGAATACAAGTTTTTCTTAGCAGCACATGGAACGTTTTCCAAAATAGACCACATTTTAGGCCACAAAGCAAACTTGTCTAAATTCAGAAACATTGAAGTTATACCTTGCATTCTCTCTGACCACAAGGGAATAAAATTAGAACTCAACACCAAAAGCCACCAAAGAAAGTCCGGACTCACATGGAGGCTGAACAACACACTGCTGAATCATGAGTGGGTCATGGAAGAGATTAGAAAGGAAATTCTAATGTTCATGCTATTCAACAAAAAAGAACACACAAATTACCAGCTCCTCTGGGACACAGCAAAGGCAGTACTCAGAGGCAAGTTTATAGTTCTTAGCTCCTACATCAACAAATTGGAGAGATAGGAAACTAACAATTTAATGACACATCGAAACCTCCTTGAAAAAGAGCAGCAATATAAACCCCAATCCAGTAGACGGAAAGAAATAATTAAAATTAAATCAGAATAAAATGAATTAGAATCCAAAAAAACTATAGAAAGAATCAACAAAACACAGAGATGGTTCTTCAAAAAAATTAACAAAATTGACACACCCTTAGCAAATCTTATAAGTAAAAGAAGAGAACACACCCAAATTAATAAACTCAGAGATGAGAATGGAAACATCACCACGGAAACAACCAGGATTCAGAACATTATAAGGGAATACTTTCAAAACTTTATGCTAATAAGTTTGAGAACTTGACAGAAATGGACCTCTTCCTAGCAAATATTGACATGCCAAAACTAAACCAAGATGAGTTAAACTATCTTACCAGGCCCATATCAAGCACTGAAATAGAAACAGCAATAAGAGACTTCCAAGCTAAGAAAAGTCCAGGACCAGATGGTTTTACAGAGGAATTTTACAAAGCCTTCAAAGCAGAGCTCACACCAATACTCCTCCAACTCTTCAATGAAATTGAAAGAGAAAGCTCATTACCGAACACATTCAATGAAGCCATCATAACCCTCATCCCAAAACCAGGCAGGGACTCATCAAAGAAAGAGAACTATAGACCCATTTCTTTGATGAACATTGATGCAAAACTTCTCAACAAAACTTTGGCCAATCGACTTCCACAATTCATCCAAAAAATCATATACCACGATCAAACAGGATTCATTTCAGGGATGCAAAGCTGGTTCAATATACGCAAATCAATTAATATTATTCAGCACATCAACAGCAGCAAGAATAAGAACCACATGGTTATCTCAATAGATGCATAAAAAGCATTCGACAAGATCCAACACCCCGTCATGATGAAGGTTTTGGAAAAATTAGGAATCCATGGAACATTCCTCAATACAATAAAGGCTATATATAACAAACTTACAGCCAGCATTATAATCAATGGTGAAAAACTAAAGCCATTTCCTCTTAACTCAGGAACAAGACAAGGATGCCCACTCTCTCCACTTCTCTTCAATCTAGTATTAGAATGCCTAGCTACAGCAATAATAAAAGATGCAGACATAAAGGGGATCCAAATAGGGAAAGAAGAAATAAAACTCTCCCTCTTTGCATATGACATGATCCTGTACTTAAAGAATCCAATAGACTCCACTCCCAAACTACTCAAGCTGATTCAAAACTTTAGCAAAGTAGCAGGTTATAAAATTAACCCCCCAAAATCAATGGCTTTTCTGTATGCCAACAATGAGAAAAGTGTGGCTGAAATTAGGAAAGCAACTCCATTTGTAATAGCCCCACAAAAAATAAAATACCTAGGAATTGACTAAAGAAGTGAAGGACCTCTATGATGAAAACTTCAAAATCTTGAAAAAGGAAATCAACACAGAACTTAAAAAATGGCAAAACATCCCATGCTCCTGGATTGGCAAGATTAACATCGTGAAAATGGCAATACTTCCCAAGGCAATCTAAAAATTCAACGCAATACCTATCAAAATTCCAACCTCATTCTTCAAGGAAATAGAAGAGGCAATCCAAAAATTCATATGGAACAATAAATGACCCAGAATAGCAAATACACTCCTCAACGGAAAGAACACTGCTGGAGGAATATCAATACCAAATTTCACACTATACTATAAAGCCATAGTAATCAAAACAGCTTGGTATTGGCATAAGAACAGACCTCAGGACCAATGGAATAGAATTGAAAACCCAGAAATGAACCTACAGACCTATAGCCATCTAATCTTCGATAAGGGAGCTAAAACAATAGAATGGAACAAAGACAGCCTCTTCAGTAAATGGTGCTGGCACAATTGGATAACTACATTTAGAAATCTAAAGCTAGATCCTTATATATCATCCTGCACCAGAATCAACTCCAAATGGATCAAAGTCCTTGAAGTCAAAGCACACCCACTGAAAACATTACAGGATGGAATAGGAGAAACCCTAGGTCTCCTTGGCTCAGGCCGAAATTTTCTTAATAGAGACCCGGAAACACAACAAATCAAAGAAAGGTTGGACAAATGGAATTGCATAAAGTTGCAGAGCTTCTGCAGGGCAAATGACATAGCTAGCAAGATCAATAGAAAGCCCACGGATTGGGAGAAGATCTTTACTAGCCATACAACGGAAAAGGGTCTCATATTTAAAATATACTTGGAACTCAAAAAATTAAACCCCCCAAAAACAAATCCTCAAAGAAACAACTGCCCAATAAATAAGTGGGTGAAAGACTTAAACAGAAACTACTCTGAAGAAGAAAGAAGGATGGCCAATAGACACATGAAGAAATGTTCAACATCCCTAGCCATAAAAGAAATGCAAATCAAAACAACATTGAGATATCACCTCACCCCAGTTAGAACGGCAAAAATCAAGAACTCTAACAACAACAGATGCTGGAGGGGATGTGGACACAAAGGAACCTTACTTCATTGTTGGTGGGAATGTAAACTTGTTCAACCACTTTGGAAAGCAGTATGGAGATTCCTCAAAAGACTTCACATAGAACTCCCCTATGACCCAGCAATCCCATTTTTGGGCATTTACCCAAATGTTCACAAACATGACCACACTAAAGCTACCAGCACAACAATGTTTATTGCAGCATTATTTACCATAGCTAAGATATGGAACCAACCCAGATGCCCCTCAGTAGATGAATGGATCAAGAAAATGTGCTATATATGCACAATGGAATTCTCTGCCTCCATCAGAAAGAATGACATTGCCCCATTTGTTAGGAAATGGAAAAACTTGGAAAAAATTATATTAAGTGATGTAAGCCAGGCCCAAAGAAGCATAGGTCCCACGGTTTACCTTATTTGCAATATCTAGTATATGTATGAGTCAAGCAGAAAAGGTCAGATAACGTGATGTCAGGAAAATGAACCCTTAGATATGTATTTTAATGTTTTTTTCTTTCATGCATATGTTTCTAACACATTTATAAGATTATCTCTTTGTTGCTTTGTATGTCCCTCTCCCACAGTATAACCTCTTCTTTCACTATACTTGACGTCAGTATAACTTGAGGACGAGATGGGGAAAAACCAGTTGTTTAAGGATACAAGTGGACCTGTTGCAACAATGAGAAGTACAAGTTGTCATGTCCAAAACGAACTTTACAACGTCGTTGGGGGGGGAAGGGGGGGAAGGAGCAGGATTGGGATTGGGGGGGATGGGGGAGGCTGGGAAGGGACGTGAAGGGTAAACAAAAGGAGGAGGCTGCAATGCTTGGTAAGAAATGTACGCATTATCCTGCCCATGTAATTGTAACCCCTCTGTACAGTATGTTCACAAATAAAATAAAATAAAATAAATTTTTTTTTTAAAAGTTACTGCCAATTAGGGCTTTTGGCACATATAGGATTTGGGATTTAAACCATCCCCCACATTTTATAACTTTAGCTTTTTAGTACTATCACAGATTACTAACAAGTTTCTGTCCCTACAAGGTAGATAGTCATGGACATTAGGCATGCTTACAAACTATCTTTCCATGACCTCCTGGCTTTGACCAATTTTTGCAGGGCCATGCACACATGATTCTAAGATCTGACATTTTTGCCATCCAAGCAGTGGCTTACTGCCTCTGGATGATCCTCCATTGCTCTTGTCCCAGGAATGTCTTCTCTATATTGGAATAAGTGCCTCTTCTGCATTTCCCTTAGCTGGTCACTGGACTTGAACTCGGGGCCTGAGTGCTGTCTCTCAGCTCTACAGCTCAAGGCTAGCACTCTGTCTCTTTGAGTCCCAAAGCAACTCTGCTAGCTCTTTCAGCACTCTGCTGGCTGAGTAGAGGTTACAGTCTCACAAGGACCTATTTTTGCCCAGGCTGGCTTTGAACTACTTTGTAGATCAATGAGTCTTATAAAAGGCCACTTTACTACAATTAAAAGCAACAAGGTGGTCAACATAGAAGTAGCTTTTAAGCATGCTCTTACCTGAAACTTATTAAGAGCCAAAGTTATATCTGACAAACTTGTAAGAATCCTGTGCTTTGCCCTGGGCTTGCTGGAAACTTAAAAAACACATAAGAGCGAACTGGAATAGCAATTAATTTGGTAATCCTAATTTTTCCATTTTAAGACAAATGTTAAGAACAATTTACTTTTAAACTTTATATCCAGAAATCCATTTCTAATATTTAAGCCACCTACTAATTTCTTTAATTATTTTATATTTGAGTTTTTACTTACATTAAAAAAATCCCTTAAAATCTCTAGGCCAAGTGTCACTCATTGTCTCTTGGCTGCTTCTTTTAAAACACATACACATTCAAACTTTTAAACTGAAATGACAATTTTTTCTTAATGTAAGAATTACAATCACCATCACTGTACAAAGAAGCTAAACTTAACACCTTTATGACTTTTAAAAACATATCCTAATTGTAGAACATCATTGAAAGGAAGTCACATTATACAAATACATTTTTAACCCTCTTTTTAAGTCCAAGGGGTCAGTTTTAGCAATACTAATCAGATCATCACATCACTAATTTTTACCATCATGTTTCTGGTATCTATCTGTAGAGAAAAAGGACAGAATAAAGATGGGCCACTTGGCCCGTCTGTGGAATGGGAACGCACCTAATCTCACTCTTTAGGGTAAAATGAACTGCGTTTGTGCCAGCTTGTCCTCTTTTACGATGTGTGGAATCCTCCCATGGCCCGTCCCACCATGTGTGACCAGCTCAACTGCACTTTTGAATGTTTACCTCTTACCCCTAAACATGGGTCTTTTGTTGGAGTTTAAGTTTTTCCTTTTCTTATCTCTTGGTTTTTGAATGAAAAAAAATAGTTTTAGACAGACAGAACAGGTAATGTTTTTGACAGTGTTAAACAAACTTTTATATTTAAACTTCTATTATTTATCCCCAAATTTTAGCCAAGGGAACTAAACTCCAAACATCCAATGCATTTTTGTTAAGCCAGATAACTTGATTACAGTGTAAACAGCCTTATGCATTTTAAAATACCAGATTTTTTAATTTTTAAGTTAAAGAATCCTTGAAAAGTCATTTAAAACAATGTGAAAATCTTTAAAATTTTTGATAATGTCCAAACCACATAAACCTTTGAATTTTAAACTCACCCAATTGTTACAGCATGCTGATAATTTTTATCTTGAACATATTCACAAACACACACAGATCTTAAAGCGTGCAAAAATCAAAATCAATCAAAACAGCTTGGTACTGGCATAAGAACAGACCTCAGGACCAATGGAATAGAATTGAAAACGCAGAAATGAACCTACAGACTTATAGCCATCTAATCTTCGATAAGGGAGCTAAAAAAATAGAATGGAAGAAAGACAGTAAATGGTGCTGGCAAAATTGGTTAACTACTTGTAGAAAATTAAAGCTAGATCCTTATATATCACCCTGCACCAGAATCGATTCCAAATGGATCAAAGACCTCGGAGTCAAAGCAGGCACTGAAAACATTACAGGATGGAGTAAGAGAAACCATAGGTCTCCTTGGCGCTGGCCGAAATTTTCTTAATACAGACCAGGAAACACAACAAATCAAAGAAAGGTTGGACAAATGGGATTGCATGAAGATGCAGAGCTTCTGCATGGCAAACGACATAGCTAGCAAGATCAATAGAAAGCCCACGGATTGGGACAAGATCTTCACTAGCCATACAACAGACAAGGGTCTCATATCTAAAATATACTTGGAACTCAAAAAATTAAATCCCCCTACAACAAATCCTCAAAGAAACAACTGCCCAATAAATAAGTGGGCTAAAGACTTAAAGAGAAACTTCTCTGAAGAAGAAAGAAGGATAGCCAATAGACACATGAAAAAATGCTCAACCTTCCTAGGCATAAAAGAAATGCAAATCAAAACAACATTGAGATACCACCTCAGCCCAGTTAGAATGGCAAAAATCAAGAACTCTAACAACAACAGATGCTGGAGGGGATGTGGACAGAAGGGAACCTTACTTCATTGTTGGTGGGAGTGTAAACTTGTTCAAACACTTTGGAAAGCAGTTTGGAGGTTCCTCAAATGTCTTTACATAGAGCTTCCCTATGACTCAGCAATCCCACTTTTGGGCATTTACCCAAATGTTTACAAACAAGACCACACTAAACTTCCAGCACAACAATGTTTATTGCAGCATTATTTACCATAGCTAAGATATGGCACCAATCCAGATGCCCCTCAGTAGAGGAATGGATCAAGAAAATGTGGTATATATACACAATGGAATTCTCTGCCTCCATCAGAAAGAATGACATTGCCCCATTTGTTAGGAAATGGAAAGACTTGGAAAAAAATATATTAAGTGAAGTAAGCCAAGGCCAAAGAAACATGGGCCCCATGGTTTCCCTTATTTGCAATATCTAGTATATGTATGAGTCAAGCAGAAAAAGTCAGATAATATGATGTTAGGATAATGAACCCTTAGATATGTATTTTAATGTTTTTTTTTTCTTTCATGCATTTGTTTCTAACGCATTTATTTATAAGATTATTCCTTCATTGCTTTGTATGTCCCTCCCCCACAGTATAACCCCTGCTTTCACTATATTTGATGTCGGTATAATTTGTGGAGGAGATGGGGAAAAACAAGTCATTTAAGGATACAGATGGACCTGTTGCAAGGATGAGAAGTACAAGTTTTCATGTCGAAAATGAACTTTACAACTTTGGTGTTGGGGGGGAGGGTTGGGTGGGGGTGCGGTGGGGGAGGCTGCAAAGGGATGTGAAGGGTACACAAAGGACGAGGCTGCAGTGCTTGATAAGAAATGTACTCATTATCTTGCCCATGTAATTGTAACTCCTCTGTACACTATCTTCACAAAAAATAAAAATCAAAATTAAAAAAAAGTCAAAATCAGTTGTACGTACATTTAAAACTGATGCCAATTCTAAAACAGAACTAGACAAGACAACACCAAAGGCTGAGTTTGGGGCTAATGGGCCCCCAATTTATCCCTACCTTAGAAAACATAGGACAGAAAACACACCGAAGTAAACACGACAAACAAGTGGCCACAAAGACAAAATCAGGTCTCAGTTAATGGGGCGACATCTCACTCCCGTTGACAATTGGGACTCAAATCCACCTACCAGGGGACTTGAACCCCCTCTACTCACCTCTGAAGAATTTTTTTCTTTTAGATTCTTGCAAACGTTGACCCAGGGCCTTCTAAGGTGGAGGAGAACTCCCAGTCATCTTGGGGCAAGGGAAAGAAGTCCCTAGCGGCTGTCCCCTCAGACTGACAGGTTCTCTCCCATACTCAGACCCCCTGGGCCAAGGCCCTAGGCTAAGATCTTGCTGGTGTCACTTGCAGGTGTTCAGTAGCAGTTTCCTCTGGCTGCGGGTTCTCCCTGATGGCCTTTTTAAGTTATTGTTAGATCCTGCAGGTTTCTCATCCCCTACCCTCCCACATCTGTATCCAGAGAGGGTGGAGGAGGTGGCAGTGAAGGGTAGAAACGGGGGTCAGTTTAAAGTGTAAGTATAAAAGAAGGAGCTAGAGATAAACAGATATTAAGAGGTTGTTGAAACAGATATTAAAAGGGTGTTATCCAGTCTCCTCCGGGCTCTCGCGTTAGGATGCATCTCAGAGAAGAAACATTCCAAGAATTCCAGAATACATACACACAAACATTGAGACAAAACACATTTACAGCATGCACGTAGTAGACTGTCAGACAG
Organism: Dipodomys merriami; assembly: GCF_024711535.1. NCBI lineage: Eukaryota > Metazoa > Chordata > Mammalia > Rodentia > Heteromyidae > Dipodomys > Dipodomys merriami. The sequence continues at coordinate 9,367,962 of NW_027205937.1, forward strand.
AGAGTACCGGACTACAGAAGTGCCCAAATGCCCACACTAGTGGATAGTTTACCCTGATGGTGATCCAGGGGATAGCTCCCACCGGCCCAGTTGGCTGTCTTATACATTGTCTGCCAAGACCGCTTGCCAACCCCAATACAGAACCTGCAGGCTACACAGATACCAGACAATTACAAAGCAGCAATATTTCAACTTACAGGCCATTTGCATCATAGTGTCCCTGAATCCTTTTTTCCATTTTTTTTTTTGCTAAGTTTCTAAACTAATGGTTCCTTTCTCTGGGAACCTTGGGTATACTTCCTCAACAAAGTGAAAGAAACATTCTAACTGACTCTGTCTAACTTTCACTCCTTGAGCGTGAAGCACACCCTTGAGAGCCTGCACATATAGTGTGCAGCTGTTACCTTGCCCCATAATTTCTTGCTCCTGACTATACTCTCCCTTGCTCTCTATTTTTGGACATCCTCTTAACTTAGAGGGGTCTTCTGCCATGATCCCAGGTTTTCAGGTCCCTGTTCGGGTGACATTTGCCCAAGCCTGTCAGCAACGAAAGGCAATCCTGAATTAGGGGGCGAGGATACGGAAAAATAAAGACGTAAGGCAAAGGATGGGGTCGGGATGTCTGCAGCTCAAGACTGCAGCACCGTTTATTTTTAACTTTCCCTAATATATACTATTAGAAGTCAAGAGGTAATATAAGATTACAATAGTCCAGAAAACAAGGAAAATGTCAGTAAAAACAGTGTAGTAAAAACAAGATAAGGTCAACTGGTAGAAAGTAAAACAAACTCTGCAGACATAGCAAAGCAATCCCAGGCACGTGGTGTTTTTTAAGTAAGCCAGTTTCTTATACATGCCCCACATGGAGCACTGGGGTCAAGATGACCTTTAAACTTTATTGTCGGCTCCCAACAACAGAGCAGTTGGTGGTATTCATATCCCTGCATTGTGGGGCTGTGACATGGAGAGACTCAGTAACATGCCTGACAAAACACAGAAGAGTGTTGTTTCTGCATTTGTGTCTCTCACCTGCTGACCTGGAGAAGGAGCTGATTAATTTCCCATGAGCCTGCATGAGGGTAGAGCGGCCCTGCCTTTGTAGGGAGTTACAGAAATCCACAGGCAGACTACATTTGGTTCTGTGTACATGGATTTGTGTATGTATGAATGTGTATATGGATGTGTGTGTGTGTGTGTGTGTATGTGTGTGTGTGTGTGTGTTGGCCTAAAGAATAATGTATCAGCTGTCTCCTGAGAGAATATGGGGAGTACATTCTCATTTCATTAATAAAGTTCACTGATATATTAGGCAGATTGTTTAATTTTCAAATGTATCTGGAAAAATTTTCATATGTGTTTACCCTAATAACCACTACCTTGAGTTAAAATATGACAGTCTAGCTGTGCATCTGAGACTTTAGAAAGTGGCCTGCTCTACTGAATAGTATTTCAATGTTGTAAACTCAGAAACAACTAGAGTTCTCTTGTGTTTTTAGAATGTTGGCAATACCATCTCTACTGTCAGGCTGGTACATTAGTTTACATGTGATTAAAGGGTGAAATGACTTCAACCATTTGCACTAGAATTCCTCTGAGAAACATGACCAATAATTGATGTGTGCATGCACATGCATGTGTGTGTGTACACACAAAAAATACATATACACAACATATTAAATAGGGTAGGGTTGATGTTAAGGGATTGACACATTATTGTGGAGTTACAGGGGAGGATGACAGGTTGGAGACCCAGGGAAGTGCTGATAGGGAGAAAAAAGTCTGTTTGTGCTCATCTCTATAATCTCGGCATTGGGAGGCAGTGACTGGAGGATTATGGTTAGTAGTCAGCCCAAACAAAATGCACAAAGCCCAAACTCAACATCTGGCAAGGTGGTATATCACTGCTACTCCACCTATGTGGGAAATATAAATAGGAGGGCTAAAGTCTAGGCTGGTCTGTGGGAAAAAGCAAAGATGTATTCTTTAAAAATGCTAAAATCTGGGGGCATGTCTCAAGAAAGAGTAGAGTGTCTGCCCAGTCAGTACAAATCCTTAAGTTCAAATCTCATTACTGCTAAAAAAAAAAAAGCAATTACAATAAAAATCACAAACGACCACAAAAATCCACCATTAAAATCATCTGCAGGCTTTCTCAGGGATGTCAGAGGTCAGTCTGTTCTGTTTGGGCATTCACTCTTAGATGAGCCCTGCCCACGTACAGAAGGTCATCTGCTGTACTCAGAGTCTCTGGATTTAAAGGCTAATGCTTCTCACTAACATCCCTAAGAACGGACTATATATAAAAGTAGCAAGTTAACTAAGAAACTATCAGATAGCCTGGAATTTGATAACACTCTGTTGTGGGGGTCAGTTTCACAAAATTCAGAGAGAATTCTAGCAGAAAAATTTCAAATTATTTATATGTGAAAAAATCCTTATACATTGTCTTTTCCCAACCTTCCCCAGCACCATGTTCCTTCAAATGACTAAACATTCAAAAACACTGTACCTAATTTCTGTAGTTGCTTTAAAATTTGGAACATTTTTCTCCCTGTCAAGAAAAGGCTGGCTTACCTCTGTGCATGGCTCTGAAGGCCCACCTAGAAGAAGAGAGCTTATTATTTATTCCTGGTTCCTACTGAAGGGTTAAAGTACTTGAGCCAGTGACCATTTGTTGCTTGTTTCAGAGCAGAGCAACACGTGGTGCTAAACCACCTGGTTGTGTGCCTTTATAAGACCTGCCAATCCTTAGCTCCAGGCTCTCCTCCTGGGCTCTGCTGTGTCAGAGTGTAGGATAAGGCCCGAGCTGCAGCCCATTTAAACAAAACAGCTGTCGAGTCTGAGTCTCGGTGACCTTCTTGGTGGGGGGTCCTGTGACCTTGGCTTAACATATTAGTGGGGGCTTGTCCGGGATCCCCACAAAGACCCCCAAGACGTCAGACTCCAAAGGTAAAACAGTGCTGTCCTTGTTAATTTTTCTTGTCCTGTCATTTGTCTGTTTTACTTTCATTTCCCTTGTGAGGATGGCCGCTCCGATTCGTAAAGGGTTGTCAAAATGGACGTGCTTGCACAACAACCCTGGAGGAACTGGGAGACGTCCCAGATCCTCTTGTGGGGCGAGGGTAACCCTGCCGTGTGAAGCAGGGGTCCTTGGAACCATGCCGTGTGGGGTGGGGGTCCTTGGAACCCCACTGTGTGAATTGTGGGGCAGGGGTCTGTTTGGTGTTGGGCCAGAACTGACCAATAGGGCCTCCTAACTGAGGCCCAACTGGCCCACTGTGGGTCTGCTCCTTCTGCTGTGGGGCATGGGTATGGAGCCCTGCCATGACAGGAGTCAGCAGACCAATTCCGGGAATCTCCACTTAGTAAGCTTTTTTTTTTTTTTTGTAACTGTCAGGCCTGCGTGTGTCTTGTTTGTACTGTTTATTGTTTTTGGACTAAATGACTGATGGGAATGGAAACAATGGGCACCACTCCATCTATCCCCCTAGACATACAAAAAGAAAAGAGGAAAAGAAAAGGTACCCCCTGGTTTTTTCAGGGAAATAACTTGGAAGAAGAAATGTTTCTTCCTCCATATTCCCCTTCCCAGGTTCCTTTTGCAGAATCTGAGAATGATCAAGAGGAGGAGGGAGCTATAGAACACTTGGCACCTGCCCTTAAAGTTTCTGAGGGGCCAGTCACTCGATGACACCATGGGATCAGCCCCCCTTCTAGTGCAGCTGTTGTTTCCATACTCGCCATAGGACCTGTGGATGTGGATGGTGAACAGAAACTCCAATATTGGCCATTTTCTACCAGTGATCTATACAATTGGTGCACCCAAAATGCCCCCTTTTCTGAGAAACCCCAGGATTTAATTTGTTTGCTTAAAACTATTCTCTTTACTCATCAGCCCACTTGGGATGATTGTAGTCAGCTTTAACAGGTCCTTTTTACCACCGAAGAGAGAGACCGTATCCAAGAGGTGGCCCCACAGGAGCACCCATCACGGATCCTGCCCTGATTGCTGCCCATTTTCCTGAGATCCGACCAACATGGGACTACAATGCGGTTGAAGGTAGGGAGTGACTCCTTGTCTATCACCAGGCTCTGTTGACAGGTCTCAAGGCGGTGGCTCGCCGACCAACTAATTTGGCCAAAGTTTATGTTAGACAGAGAGGAAGTGAAAGTCCGACAGCATATCTTGAGTGGCTCATGGAAGCTTTTAGTCAATATACTCCATATGATCTTGAGACCCAGAAGTTGGCTCAGATGATTATGTTTGACTATATAAATCAAGCTGCACCAGACATAAAGCAAAAGTTGCAGGCTCTAGACAGACTTGGTGAAAAGTCTATTAGGGATCTAGTAGCCGTGGCAGAAAAGGTTTACAATAAGAGAGAGAAAGAGGAGCAAAGACAGGAAAGGAAGGACAGAGAACGTGTAATTGAGCATGAAAAGAGAGACTGAGCCAAGGAAAAGAGACCAGATTTGTTGGACTTGCCACTATCACATGTTGAACATACCTGGTTCTCATACCTCAACAATTTCATTCAAGATGGAAAAAGGTACTCGGGTTCAGCAGTCACCATGGACACTGAGATAGTGTGGGCAGAAGCACTCCCCCAGGGAACGTCTGCACAAAAACCAAAAGTAGTGGCACTAACAAAATCCCTAAAAATGGGAAAAGGAAAGAGACTAAACATGTACACGGACAGTCAGTATGCTTTTGCCCCCGTCCATGTACATGGAGCCATTTACCAAGAGGGGGGGCTACTGACACCTGAGGGAAAGACTATTAAAAACAAACAAGAAATTTTAAGCCTCATCTGGGCCTTAAGGGAACCAGCAAATATTGCCATTATGCACTGCCCTGACCATCAAAAGGGAACTGATTCTATAACCAAAGGAAATACCTTGGCCAATCAGGCAACTAAGGAGGCGGCCCTCCAGCCAAGAGTGGAAGTATTGACTCTAGTAGACCCAAAGCCTTGAGCTTTGCCTCCTGAGCCTCAGTACTCCCAAGAAGACTTGGAGTTGATAAAGAAAATTCCCATGGCCTATAAACCCCCGGACAGAAGGAAACAAAGACTGGTGGAAAACTGGTGAGGGGAAACTTATCTTGCCACAAAGATTGGGCAAGGGGATTCTTAAGAGAATCCATCGGGTCTCTCACAGGGGAGCCCGAAGAATGCAGGACTTGCTCCGATACTCAGAAGTAAAAATTAGGCAAGGAAATCAACTCATTGAGGACATGGTTAAAAATTGTAAAGCCTGTCAGCTCACCAATGCCCCCAATCAACCTGTTACAAAACGAGCTCGCCACCATGGAGATAGTCCAGGTGTGTATTGGGAAGTATACTTCACAGAAATTAAAACTGGAAAATCTGGATATAAATATTTGCTAGTTTTTGTAGACACTTTTTCAGGATGGGTTGAAGCCTACCCAAAAAAGCATGAGACTGCAAAGTTTGTGGCTATGAAGATCCTGGAATATATCCTACCCAGGTATGGCTTCCCATCCACCGTCGGGTCGGACAATGGATGGGCCTTCATCTCAAAAGTAAGTCAGGGAATAGCTGCGGCACTGGGGATGGATTGGAAATTGCACTGTGCTTATAGACCCCAGAGTTCAGGGCAGGTAGAAAGAATAAATCGGACTCTAAAAGAGACCTTAACTAAATTGGTCATGGAGACTGGCACAGACTGGGTATCGCTCCTTCTTTTCGCCCTGTTTGGAGTAAGACATTCACCCTATCAGCTTGGCTTTACTCCTTTTGAAATAATGTATGAATACCCTCCACCCATTACCCCTAGCCTTCAGACTGAATTGCTTACTGATTTGGATGATACTGAATTTCTGTGTAAGCTTGAATGTTTACAGCTGTTACATAAGAGTATGTGTCCCCAGCTTAGAGCATTATATGATTCTGCTTCTATTCCTACCCCCCATTTGTTTAAACCAGGGGACTGGGTGTTTGTTCGAAGGCACAACTTGAGATCTCTGGAACCACGGTGGAAGGGACCTTACATGGTGCTACTGGCTACTCCTCCTGCCCTTAAGGTGGATGGCATTGCTGCTTGGATCCACTGCTCCCACGCCAGGCCGGCGGACCCCTTTGCCCTGGACCATGGGGAAACATGGGAAGTCTCCAATCATCCTACCCAACCAATCCTCATACGCCTCAAGAAAAGCAAAATGGACTGATTGTTATTGGTATACATGCTCAAGATCAAAAGCTGTTGGAGTTTAGTTTTGGGTCGGAGCCACAAGATTGTGTCTCAGGACCATAAGTCAAGGGGGGGGAATGAAAGGTTAAAGTAATTGAGGCAGTGACCATTTGTTGCTTGTTTCAGAGCAGAGCAACAGGTGGTGCTAAACCACCTGGTTTGTGTGCCTTTATAAGACCTGCCAATCCTTAGCTCCAGGCTCTCTTCCTGGGCTCTGCTGTGTTGGAGTGTAAGACGAGGCCCAAGTTGCAGCCTGTTTAAATAAAACACCTGTAGAGTCTGACTCTTGGTGGTCTTCTTGTTGGGGATTCCTGCGACGTTGGCATAACACTATCTAAGCATCATTACCCAGTAAGCTCAGTCTTCATCAAAATATCCATGACTCCAAACTAAGCAAGCATACCTCGGAGAAGGCCCTTTGGATATGGGTAGCTAGGACCATTTGGCAAGTTCTTCTAGCCTTCCCATGACTCTATGTTCCCAGGCAAATTAACTACTTGCTGTCTTGCTTTCTTTCTTCATCTTCTTCCTTCTTCTTTTATTTCTGTGAAAGAAACACACTGTACCAATAAGTCAAGGTTGGTGTTTTGATAAGGAACATAAGAAACTCTACAGAACAAAAATGAGTTCTTATTCTACTGTCTACACCTACTATTTTTGGTGTCTGAGTTGGTATGTATTTTGAGTGATATAACTTGAGTGCATAAAGTCTCAAAAGTGTATTACCAAATATAGGTCCTAAAACACGGCCACAAGAGAGGGAGATTGCTTATTCATTTGCCAGGAGCTCAGCAGGGAGTGGTTTTAAATCACATCTTTTCTTATGCTTTGCTGAACAAGGAACTGAGACCTGCAGCATTGGTTCCCCAGGAACTTCCGAAAATTGCAGACCCCTGTCCACCGACTAATTGCTGAAGAGTTGGGATCTGAACAAGGTCCCTGTGCTGTGTGTCTCCTGTTGAGCTCTCCTAAGGAGATCTTGAGATACAGACATAGCACCTGGAATTGCTGAAAAAGGAATAAAAGACCCAGGAAGAGAAGAGAATTGAATAAAGGAAGAAAAGATGAACTTTATGGAAGTAGAGCTGTGAGCCAAGTGGTAGGGCACCAACCTTGAATGAAGAACCCAAGTTAGTATGCGAGGCCTTGATTGAAAAGGACACACACACACACACACACACACACACACACACACACACACACACACACACACACACACGACACGACACGACAAACTTCACTGATTTCCAACTTTGAACTATTTAGATTTTGGAGGGTCCAAGAATATAATGAGACTTGGTTCTAAGTGGCCGTATTATGCTTTATTTGTTCACGGTGTTGTTTATAACCTTGAGTTATGTCTCATGATTATTTAATTGGATATTATAGACATTAGCACTTGATAATTCTGTGTAGATGATAATGTTTTATACTAAGAACAACACTCTAGTGCTAAAATGTATAAGCATAAAACAAGTCTGAAAAAATGAGGGAAAATAAGGATACAGGTGGACCTGTTGCAACAATGAGTACAAGTTGTCATGTCAAAAACGAACTTTACAACTTGGGGGGGGGGAGAATTGGGAAGGGAGGGAGGATGGGAAGGGATGGGAAGGGTAAACAAAGGAGGAGGCTACAATGCTTGATTAGAAATGTACTCACTAATAGACACATGAAGAAATGTTCAACATCCCTAGCCATAAAAGAAATGCAAATCAAAACAACATTGAGATATCACCTCACTCCAGTTAGAACAGCAAAAATCAAGAACTCTAACAACAACAGATGCTGGAGGGGAGGTGGACAGAAAGGAACCTTACTTCATTGTTGGTGGGAATGTAAACTTGTTCAAACACTTTGGAAAGCAGTATGGAGGTTCCTCAAAAGACTTCACATAGATCTCCCCTATGACCCAGCAATCCCACTTTTGGGCATTTACCCAAATGTTTACAAACAAGACCACACTAAAGCTACCAGCACAACTATGTTTATTGCAGCATTATTTACCATAGCGAAGATATGGCACCAACCCAGATGCCCCTCAGTAGATGAATGGATCAAGAAAATGTGGTATATATACACAATGGAATTCTATGCCTCCATCAGAAAGAATGACATTGCCCCATTTGTTAGGAAATGGAAAGGTTTGGAAAAAATTATATTAAGTGAAGTAAGCCAGGCCCAAAGAAACATAGGTCCCATGGTTTCCCTTATTTGCAATATCTAGTATATGTATGAGTCAAGCGGAAAAGGTCAGATAATGTGATGTTAGGAAAATGAACCCTTAAATATGTATTTTAATGTTTTTGTTTCTTTCATGCATGTGTTTCTAATGCATTTATAAGAGTATTTCTTTTTTGCTTTGTATGTCCCTCCCCCACAGTGTAACCCCCGCTTTCACTATATTTGATGTCAGTATAACATGTGGAGGAGATGGGGACAAACAAATCGTTTAAGGATTTAGGTGGACCTGTTGCAACAATGAGAAGTACAAAATGTCATGTCAAAACCAGCTTTACAATGTCGGTGTGGGGGGGGGAGGGGGGTATGATTGGGTGGGGGGAGGGGGGAGGCTGGGAAGGGAGGTGAAGGGTAAACAAAGGAGGAGGCTGAAATGCTTGGTAAGAGATGTATGCATTATCCTGCCCATGTAATTGTAACCCCTCTGTACAGTATGTTCTCATATAAAATAAAATAAAATATAATATAAAAAAAGAAAAAAGAAATGTACTCACTATCTTGCCCATGTAATTGTAACTCCTCTGTACAGTATTTTCACAATAACAAAAAGAGAAAAAAATGAGGGATACTCTCAATTCTTGTGTTTGGTTTTACAATGTATAAATGGTGGCATATATAATGTTTTTGTTTGTTTTGTTTTTATGTACCAGTCCTGTGGTCTGAACTCAGGACTGCTTGGGTGCTGTATGTGAGTTCTTTTACTTAAGGCCAGCATTCTACCACATGAGCTACAGCCTCACATCCAGGTGTTTTCTTTTTTTGGTGATTAATTGCAGATAAGAGTCTTAGGTTTTCCTGCCCAGGATAGCTTTGAATCAAGATCCTCACATCTCAGCCTCTTCAATAGCTAGGATTACACATATGAACCACTGGTGCCTGGCTAATGTTTTAACCCACAATGACATTAGTTCTGTGTTATTACTTTTTTCCTTTTTATTTTTAATTTTATTTTATTGTAAAAATGCTGTACAGAGGGGTTACAGTTAGATGAGTAACGCAATGAGTACATTACTTGTCAATCTTTGTTATCCCTTCCCTTATTGTTGTTGCTCTATCACTACCCTTTCCCTCTTCCACCTCCCACACTCCTCCCTACCCCACCCCACTCCTGGAAGTTGTAAAGATCATTTCCAATATATTGTCCTGTGGATAACATTGTTGAAATGGTCATCCTCTGTCCTTATTTCACGGTTTTGTTATTCCCCTTCTCCTCCTCAGATTAGACAAATGTATATACCAGATGCAGGGTACCAAAATCAAGTACAGTGACAACAGGGGATGTGCAGTAGGGGGAAGAATATACAAAGGGAACAAAAAAATCACATAGTACATTTAAAACAACGACAACAAAGAAAGACCTCTTGTGTCCATATCTTGTGGCTCATTTCATTTAACATCATCTTATATGGTCATATGTACACAGCTTTTGATCTTTTCAGCTCATAGGATAAGATTATCCTATATGTAAAATAATTATTGCAAATAAGGGAAACCATGAGACCTAAATTTCTTTGGGTCTGGTTTACTTCACTTAATATGACCTTTTTCCCCAAGTCTTTCCATTTCCTAACAAATGGGGTGGTGTCATCCTTTCTGATGGAAGCATAGAATTTATATATATATATAAATTCTCTCTCTCTCTTTATATATATATATATATATATATATACATATCCCACGTTTTCTTGATCCATTCATCTACTGAGGTGCATCTGGATTGTTCCAGACTTTGAAATGTTTTTTTAAATTTTTTTTTTATGATACTGCTTTTCAGGATTTGGACCATAACTCTTAACAATTGGATTAGCCTCTTCCTAGTCCATCCCACAGTATTTCTGCCTTGCTACTTTATTTTTCTATGGTTCACACTTTAATTCACCATGGTATTTTATTTTATTTTTTTCTAGATTTTTTTTATTGTGAAAATACTGTACACAGGGGTTACAATTACATGGGCAAGATAGTGAGTACATTTCTTATCAAGCATTGTAGTCTCCTCCTTTGTTTCCCTTTCCCATCCCTTCCCATCCTCCCCCTACCCCCCAATCCTCCCCGCTCCCCCCCTGCACCAAAGTTGTAAAGATCGTTTTCGACATAATGACTTGTACATCTCATTGTTGCAATGGGTCCACCTGTATCCCTACTTAAACGTTTTGTTTTTCCCCTTCCCCTCCACAAATTATACCAACATCAAATACAGTGAAAGCAGGGTTTATAATATGGGGGAGGGACATACAAAGCAACAAAGAAATAATCTTATAAATGCGTTATAAACAATTGCATGAAAGAAAAAAAATTGTTAATACATATCTTAGGGTTCATTTCCCTAACATCACCTTATCTGCTCTTTTCTGGTTGACTCCCACATATACTAAATATTGCAAATAACTTATTTCAAAGACATTTTTGTCAAATATTTTGACACATTTCTCAGCTTAATATAGATGAGACTTGGTAAACAAAATATGTCTGTGACAATTCTTGGGAAAGTTCCTTACATTTAGATGCTTCAAAATTATAGAACATTTCATTCTATTATAAAATACAGTATTCATTAGCACAAGATAGGGCATCCATCAAGAAAGGCTTGTTAGTTGAGATGTTCCTGGTCACAGCTGGAGTTCCATGGTTAACATTGTGTACTGAGTTCCTATCATTAGTTCTTGCAGTTCCTCTGTGTCTTTCTGTTTCCTAGTGTTACTTACAATTTTAATCTACTTCAGCTTTAAGAGCTGAAGGTAACATTGATAACTCACTTTGCTGAATGATATAAGCTTTTCCAAGTGACTCTGAACAAAATTTAACAAAATCTTAAGAGGACTGATTTACAAACAACAAAGACATTTTGGATCTTTTGTTAAATAGTTTTTCAACGATGCAAACCAAAACTTCCAGAATCCCAAAGAAAGAACACGTTTAATGTATATATTGCTCCTGTTTATGGAACAGTATATAATAGGACAGTTATAGCTTTTAGTCAGTTGGCAAAATATCAAGTGTTTGAATTAAATCATATATATCTTCAATTCCATGTCCCATTGTATGCTTCTATTTGTATTATTTTTTTAACTAGACAAATTTATGGGGCATGGAAGGACACTTCAGCATATATACATGGTTGTAATGATCAAGTCAATACAGTTCCTATTTCTATATCATTAATATTTTTTGGCTACTAATGTGTAATTTGTTGGGTAAAAATAAAATAAAAACCTCAAAAGCAAGACATGGTTATTCCCCTTCAGATGATATTTCCCTTGAAAAATTATTTAATTATATTGTCAAGGTGATGTCCATAGGAGTTACATTTACATAAGTAAGATAGTGAGTACATTTCTTGTTGAACATTGTTACCCCCTCCCTCCTTTATCTCCCACTTCCCCACCTCTTACCACTCCCCACACCTTGTGATGTTCATTTCCAACATATTGTCTCATGAGTTTCACTGTTGCATTGCTTTGCTCTGTCTTTTGTCTCACCATTTTATCGTTCCTCTTCCCTATTCAGATAAACGTATATACAATACACAGTGACCCAAATCAAATAGTGACAACAAGGGATAATCCATAGGGAAAAGATAAAGGAAAAAACCTACCACCTTAAAAAACAACACCAACAAAGAAAACCCTCTTGTTTCCACATCTAGGAGTTCATTTCGCTTAGCATCACCTTGTATGCCCCATATGTACATAGCTATTGAGCTGTTGTGATACTCTTCTAGGACTAAACTAGACATACACTAGTTATTACCAATGAGGGAAACCATGAAGTCTGTTTCTTTGGGTCTGGCTTACTTATTTAATATGATTTTTTCCTACTCTTTCATTTCTTTACAAATGGGGAGATGTCATTCTTTCTGATGGGAATATAGAATTCCATTTTGTATATATCCCATATTGTCTTGATCCATTCATTTACTGAGGGGCATCTCAGATGGTTCCATATGTTAGCTATAGATTATTAATTTTTTAAGTTTGATTAGTCCATATGGTACATATTTATGGCATATGGTCTTATATTTCATTGCTTGTGTACAACATGTACTGATTATCTTATTACTTTGTATTAGGAACCTTTAAATTCTTCAAATTCCTCTTCTGGTTATTCATAAATGTTGACCAGCTGGTTGTTATTATTGTTTTTTAAACTATATTTTCTTAAAAGAATAGATTTAGATAAAAGCAAAGTTGGAAAAATAACCCAGAGTTCTTATAGGAACATAGACTTTCCTGCCCAGGCTGGCTTTGAACCACGATCCTCAGATCTCAGCCTCCTGAGTAGCTAGGATTATAGGCGTGAGCCACTGGCGCCTGGCTAACTGTTACTTTTTTTTGGTAAAAAATGAGTTTTTTAAAATTTTGTTTATGTGTGTGTGTGTGTGTGTGTATGTGTGTGTGTGAGAGAGAGGGAGGGAGAGAGAGAGAGAGAGAGAGAGAGAGAGAGAGAGAGAGAGAGAGAGAGAGAGAGAGAGAGAGAGAGAGAGAGAGAGAGAATGAAAGAGTATTGCTGCCAAAGAGGATTATTGAAGAATATAAAAACCTTAACGTCTGATAAGATAGTAATATATTTTAAGCACTTGGAAGTGGTGGTATCACAGTTTCTCTTTTCTGAACACACAGTATCTGTGTCTCCCCAATGTTGTCCTGATCTGGTTTGTTGTGCAGGAGACAGCATAGCTGTCCAATGTTGCAGATGGCAGGCCGCGGCCATTGCCTCCAGTCTTTCTTCACCACTTTCTCAGCCTTGAAGAAATTGTGTATCTCCAGTTTTTCTTGTTTGAGCTTAATTTATTTTATCAGTGTGCATTCTATTTCCTGCTCCTGAAAAGAAGTCTCAGTTACATAGACCCGGGAAAGAGCCAGGAGCAATGGCCTTATCACTGATTGCCTTCCAACATAGCCAACATATTCCTGAGAGATCTTCAACCCACACTGCACATGGAAGTCCTCACACTCATCCTGCCTCATTTGAACGCATCTGTGATAACTTTAAATTCAGTGAGTATGCAGTGTAAAAACTCAATGTAATGCTTTGAGGACAAAATGACCGAGCCACAGGTAATCATCCACATTTTTCACTGTGTTAGCTGTCTCTCTGATGAGAAAATAATCCTGCCACGCAGATGCATATCACTTATACAAGATGTTTGCCAACAATTCTTGTTGTTATATTGCATTTCTCTTCCTCCTCGTGTGTCCTCTCCTCCTCCTCCCTGTCTTTTTTCCCTCTTCCTTCCTTCCTCTCCTCTCCTTCCTCCCTTTCTTCCCCTTCTCCTCTTTCGCCTGATCTTCCCTTCCTCTTCTCTTTTCTTTTCCCTCCTCTCATCCTTTCCTCCTCCTTTTCTCTTCCTCTCTTCCTCCTCTTTTTCAATTTCTTCTACTTCTTTATGGTCCTTGGTCTTGGACTCAGGGCCTGTGCTCAATAAGCAGATGTTCTGCTGCTTGCTGCAGGACTCCAGTCTGGACTTCATTTCAATGACACTCTATTTGTGATTTGTTTTTAAGTAGCAAACCGAGCAAAGACTTTTGATTAAGGATTTAATTCATTGTATATATTCTACACCATAAATATATGATACTTCATACAGTGTGGCTAATACGTTTTGATTATTCTTTGGGCTTCTGATAAACTCATCAGAAACAATGATCCTGTGTTACTCCCAAATTAATGAACTGGTTACTTTGCATCTTGCTCAAGTACTTCCGTATTGCTCCCAGTTTAATGAACTATCACTTTGTGGTAGCATCACAGTAACACTAATCCGAGGATTGCTGAGGATCGGAAGATTAAGTCCAGACAGGAAAATATGAGATATATATCTCCAATGAACTACTAAAAAGCCAGAAGAAGACCTAAGGCTCTGTGGTGTACTGCCATCCTTGCACAGAATAAGCAGATGACAGGACCCAGGCCTGAGTTGAAGACCTGTGGTTGATGCACACACACACACACATACACACACACACACACACACACACACACACACACACACACACACACACACACACACACACACACACACACACACACACACACACACACACACACACACACAGAATTTCCCAGCTAGAGAAAGTGCAGATATGTTTTCCTAGCATATCTGTTTCTATCCTATGTGTTTGGATACTTTTGAAAGCTTCATAATCACCTTCCCTAATTTCAATAAATGACTCCCTGTTCACTATTTTAATTCCTGGTTGGAAAATATTTTAAGGCAGTTTTTCATGTAGAATATTGATTTTGCTCCCCACACTGTTACTCTCTTGGATTGTAAGAACATAAATAATTATGCAGTTAATATTAGCTCATAAATTAAATTAAATTAAATGCTTCCATTAAGAGTTAAACTGTTGCTCAGTGGGAAGAGTTTGAAGTCACTTGTCTGAATTTGAAAGGTGGAGTGAGAGTTGCAGAGAAGCCTAAGGTAGTTATGGTAAGAGACAGATGAAAGGAAAAAGAAAATGAACTTTAGACTCCTCTTGAGGCCAGTTATCTTTCACAGGCCTGCACTTGAAATCAGTATGCAAATTCTTGATCATTATCAAGCACTCTACCCACTGGGCCACATTTCCAAGCCCTGAAATAATTCATTAGTGAGGAGCATTCCTGGAGTTTGAAGCCAGAGCCTGGGCTCTGTCCTTGAGCTTTTTTATCAAGCATTCTAGCACTTAAGCCACAATTCCACTTCTGACTTTTGGTAGTTAATTCAAGCTAAGAGTCTCAAAAACTTTTCTGCCAAGGCTCACTTCAAACTGGGACCCTCCGATCTCATCTCCATAAGTAGGGTTTCAGGTGTGAGCCACACCCACTAAAAGCCAGTTATTTCAATGAGACTCCTATTTCCAATAAAAGTCTCAAACACACACACACACACACACACACACACACACACACACACACACACACACACACACACACACATGCAAAAACTTGAGCTATTGCTCAAGTGTTATAGTGTTAACCTGAGGCAAAATCACCCTGGGACAATGGCCAGGCCCTAAGTTCAAGTGCTACAAGCAACAGAAAAATAAATAAATTCATTAATTAAAATTTAACAAGGTCAAACAAAAAATAAAAGGAAAGTTGGAAGAAAAGAGGGGTGGGGAGGCCTGGCTACGTTACTAGAGCCAATAAGTGAAAGCATCAGGTGGCCTGTGGGAGTCCTGCTCCTGGAGGTAATAATATGGAAAAAAAGAAAATCGATTAAAGCTTCAAAACTGAGTCAGGAAGTGGTGGCTCAAATATGCAATCCTAAGTACTTAAAATTAGCAAGCTGAGGATCTGGATTCACAGTCTGCCCAGGAAGAAAATCCTCCTGCCTGCCTTCAACCAGCAATGAGGCAGCATCAGCCCTATGCCTGCAGCACAGCTGGACCCTGCCTAGCTGCAGAAAACCTCCCCCAAACAATCTCGACCCCATGACAAAATCCAAGCCTTCCCCAAGTAGATTCAGAGCTCAAAAGCACTTTCTGTGCTCCAGGTACCCCATGGTTTGACTGCTCCATGGCAACATGTGGGGCAGACACTTACATCAAAACTCTACCTTAACTTGCTGGCTCCCTAGGTCTAGGGGCCCAGCCCAGGCTCCCTTCTTGCCCTACAGGGGCAGAGACTAAACCCTATTTTTAGCTCCCACATCACCTGCCTCCCTGGAGCACTAGAAGCCCCTGCAAAAAATCCACTCCTGACTCACTTTCTTAATGAAGTTGGGGGCTGGAGACATCTTGAATGTTCCCTAAAGCCAGCAGTTTCTTCCTCCTCCCCATCTAGCTTGTCCTGTCTATGCAGTAAGCCAGATGGTGAGGGTGTGGGTGTGGCAGGACCCACATATGCCCGAGTCAGATCAGGAATCCAGCTTGGTACCTAGTGCTGATGCTCATTGGCTAATGCTCAACAATCTTATCACTCCTCAAAGCCCTCTCATTTTAATTTATTTATTTAATTGGGAAGGGAAGTCCCTGAGATAGAACTCATGATCCCTGTGCTTCTTTTGCTCAAGGCTAGCACTCTACCACTTGAGCCACAGCTCCATGTTTGGCTTTTCTACTTTTTTCTGATAAGAGTATCACAAACTTTCCTGCCCAGGCTGGCCTCAAACTGTGATCCTCAGAATTTAGCCTCCTGACTACCAAGTTTATAGGTGTGAGACACCTACACTGGAAAGCTTTTATTTATTTGTTTATTTATTTATTTTGGGCTTGGGGCTTGAACTCAGGGCATGGGTGGTGTTTCAGTGCTCTTTTTGCTCATGGCTAATACTCTACAATTTTAATCCACAGCTTCACTTTCAATCTTATGGTGATTAATTGGAGATAAGAGTCACACAGACATTTCTACCAAGATTGGCTTTGAACTGTGATCCTTAGCTCCTGTTTAAGTAAGATTACAGGCATGATCCACCAGTACCCAGGCAAACCAGATTTTTAAGACACTCTTATTTTCAACAACCCAACAAGGAAAATAAGCCAGAAGTTGAGCTGTGGTTGAAATGTTATGGTGCAGTTGCCTTGAACAAAATTGGACTAGGATGGGCACCAGGGTCTGAGCATCGTGGTTCAATGCCAGCCTGGGCAGGAACGTCTGTGAGACACAACTACAAAAAAAATCACCAGAAGACTGGAAGTGGCATTGTGGCTCAAGGGGCAGAGTGCTTGCCTTGTGCTGAAGAGCAGAGGGACAGTGCCCAGTCACAGAGTTCAAGTTCCATAGCCAACAAAAAATGGTCCTGGACATGGGCAGGCCCTGAATTCAAGTCCTACCTAGAACCAGAACAAAATAAATAAATAAATTCATTAAAAATAAAAGAAGAAACTGTAAAATAAAAAGAAAATATGTGTTGGAAAAAAATAGACATTAAGAGAGTTGGGAGGTGTGATCAAGTTGGCAGAGAGTCAGCCATGAGATCAAGTCTAAGGTAGCAGCAGCACTGGCCTTTCCCACACAATCGTCTCCTTCCTCATTGACTACTTGAGCTGGGAACTGGGGGCATTGGTACAATTCCCCAAACCAGCAGCTCCTCCACCTGCCTGCAGTTCAGGCCAGGCTGCACATCTGCTGAGATAGAGAAGGCTGGAAGAGGGAGGAGTGGAGGCAGGGCCTGCCTCTGCCCTGATACCACCCCTCAGTTAATATTAGTCTATTTCTTTGGTTTTCCTTTCTGTTTATTTCTGGTCTCAAACTAGGATGTGAACTCAGTATTTGCCACTTTTACTCACTGACTAGTGCTCAACTGACTGAGCCATATCTCCAACAATTAGAGATATTTCATTTTTAAAATTAATTGACTTTTAAATTTATTTACATATTGTGGGGCAGGCCTAGAACTTGAACTCTTGGTTGGGTGCTGTCCCTGAGCTTCTTGCATTAAAGGCTAAAACTCTGGCACTTGAACCTCAGCTGCACTTCTATCTCTCTATTGTCATTAATTTGAGATAAGAGTCACAGACTTTCCTGCCCAGGCTGGATTCAGATTGGAGCATTCAGATCTCAGTGTCATCAGTAGCTAGGGGTACAGGTTGAATCACCTGCACCAGCAAACCATGTTTTGTTTGTTTGTTTTCATTTTTTCTTTTTGTTTTTTGTTTTTCCCAGTCCTGGGGCTTGAACTCAGGGTGTGGGATCTGTCTCTGAGCTTCTTTTACTCAAGGCTGGTGCTCTACCACTTGGGTCAAAGTGCCCCTTCTGGCTTTTTCTGTTTATGTGATAAAGAGGAATCGAACCCAGGGCTTCATGCATGGTAAGCAAGCACTCTACAAATAAAACACATTCCCAGGCTCTGAATACATGGTTTTATTGAAACTCTCAATTTCTAAAAAATCAGCAAGATTAAAAAGGGAAAAAGAAGGTGAAACATGTCTTAAGCTATAGGCTGGTGGTTTGAACCTGAAACCCCTGATTCTGAGGAGGGTGAGAGCTGAAGGATTTGGGTTACGAACCACAGAACAGCCTAGTTTTCGAGAACTGATTTGGAAAATCACCAGCACAAATGAAGTAGAAGTCGCATGCTGCTGGCTCATGACTACACAAGTCTGGAGGTTGGGATCTGAGAACCACCATTGGAGGCCACTTCTGGCAGGAAATTGCATGAGGTTTGAAAATCCAATAAAGATACAAAGGCAAAAAGTAGGGATGTGGGCAAAAAGTGATGATGGACAGAGCACTGGTCTGGAATAGATTAAAAACGAAAATGAAAAAAGGAAAAACAGAAGAATGGAGTGGAAGTATGATTGATGAGGTCCTGGGTTACTAAATACAGTAATGTAAAAATGTAGTCCAATCCAAACACAAAAGGAGTAAATTTATTACTCATGGGTATATAGAGATATATTTAATGAGAGTACAGAAGGAATTTCAAATGTAAAAATGCCACAAAGGGATTTTTTTTCTCTTTCTTCTTTGGTGCTAGATGGGGACTCAAACTCAGGACCTGACTCTGGTTCATTGGCTATTAGTCTACCAACTGGGCCACACCTCCATCACCACATGCAAATCATCTCAGCTTCTCATGCTTCTGTTCAGCAGCACATGCATTCTTTTGATTGCCCACTGGGTTTGCACATGACACTCCAAGGACAGCTCCAGCTGCAGCCTCTTGAAGAGGTAGGGGTAATTAGGGTCCCACAGCAAAATCTCTTCTAAACTGAGTGGGGTGCCTCTTGCCTATGCTCTTGCTATAAAGGAAGTGAGGTGTGTGGGTGATGGTAGGAAGGCAGCTTAGACAAGGGGCAAAGAAACAAAAATTTTCCCTATCAAATGACCCCAGGGCTTAAGTAAGCACTATGTGGACCTACCTCCAGGCACTCAGCCTCTGGACTGACCACTCTCAGCTATCAATCCTCGGTTTGCACGGCCACAGCTGTCTGGAGGTTGACTTCAGGATACCCCACTTTCCCCTGCTCTGTGCATTCTAATTGAGCTCCCCATGAGTGCATGAGTTACAAAGGTTGCAGTGTCCATGCTGCAGCCCCTCGGGTTTCAGGCTATGACTGTAGCCACTGCTTCAGATTCCCCTACATTACTGCTGCCTCTTTTTGGCTTTTGCCCTTTTGCATTTTTGGCTCTTTGCCCTCATGCCTGGCCTGTCAGAGCCAAAAAGGACCTCCAGGAGGACCCCTCCACACATGCATCAAATGTACCCTGGACTCCCAGTGACTCCTGGTGGTCAGTAGGACTTATATGAACACTAGGAGAGCCTGAAGATAAATGTTACACACACATGAAAACTAGTATGATGGCTTGACCTTCAAGGTCTCTAGAAATGGAGGTTTGACCCCCATAAATTTTGCTTCACTATGAATTTTCTATTTTCACACTTAACACCATATACTTTCCTTGTGCTTCCTTTATTGGATTTTGTCTTACTCTTTCCAAAGAATTATTCTAGTGCGGGTTGATACCATGTCTCTGGTGATGACACCAACAGACTCAAGAGGAAAAGGAAGTGGGACATGGAGTACCCATCCTTTCCAAAAGAGTCCACCACAAGTCAGAAAAGCAATTCTTAGGACAGTGGGCACAGTTTCTGCCTCCCTCTCTGAATCAGGGCTCAAGTTTGGAAAAGGATTTCAGGACACCTGAAGTATAGAATTATTGAAATACTGAATTATCTCCAAGACCAAAGAAACAACCACATCTTGTACATTGATCTCAAAAATATACCATGGAGTTCCAGTGAAAATGATTACTTAGATGAAGATAAGACACTGTTTAAAATACAGGGAGGGGAGACCAAGATGGCGACGGGGCAGTAGGGGAACGCCACAGCTCTCCCCAACCAAAAAGAGAGTTCAAGTTCCAACGCTAATCTCCCCAAGAGACCAACAACAACAAAAAGACGAACACTCAGAGAAAAACCGGAGGTGGAAAATAACAAAAAAAGAAAGAGAGGAAAAGAAGAATTTCAGAACAGAGAAGAGTGAAGACCCCTCCCCCAACCTTTACTGGCCGCGCGGCAGTGCGCCAAGTCGCCGGCCAGCCGGCCCAGCGGGGGCTGCCGGAGCCCCAGATACACAGGGGGCCGCCTGCAGATCACCCGCACAGAAGCCTCCTGAGGTACCGGCTTGCAGAACAACTGATCGCCAGGAACAGAGAAACCTACAAGCCGGGAGTCTCCACAAGGATCCCACCTCCACCCCTCACTCTCCACCCGAGCAAAGAGGCTCCATCCCGCCAAAGCTACCCGGCAACGGCAGCACGACAAAGGGACCTATCTGCAGACCACCCTCGCAGAAGCTGCCTGAGGCACTAGACCCACCCGTTCGCGATCTCAACGACCCGGCGGGGACCGCCCGGGTCCCAGAGGCACAGGGGGCTGCCTGCAGATCATCTGAGCAGAAGCCGCCTAAGGCACCGGTGTCAGACCCACCAGATCTCTACAACTCGCGAAGAAGCCGCCTGAGCGTGGACTCTGTGGACCCGACAGCTTCGATAGAGGCAGAGACAGAAAAGAATCACACAGAGCCATCACCGCCCAGCCCAGCCCACAACCACCCCAACTGAACTCGGATTGCAACAACAACTGATAATCTACACCACACAGAAACAACCAGCTCCAGGGTGAATACGCTACAGGGGACAGAGTATCCCTCAAAGGAGACCAGAGCTGGAGGGAATCCCCAGGGGACAGTGTATCTCTCAAGGGAGACCAGAGCTGGAGGGAATCCCCAGACCCTGACCTAGACTCCCTACCCCAACACCCGGACCACAGAACCCACTAAAACTGGGAACTGTTCCAGAGCTCCACCAGCCCATGGAGCACACTCCGCTGGCCAGGCCAGAGCAAGAGTGCCCCTGGAAGGGAACTTAAATGCCCAATCCAGGAATAGCGCCCCTGGGTCAAGACTACAAACAGTAGAAGGAATTTGAACTGTATCCTCCAGGCTGCATAACCTAGGTGGTATACACATCAGCACAGGCCTAACGAGCGCGCTCCAGGCTGCATAAGCTAGGTGTTATACACATCATCACAGGCCTAGTGAGCACGCTCCAGGTGGGGGCCAGAACCAGGCCTGGGGATCCAGTGCCTGAACAACACAACCAACTCCTCCCAACTGAAGTAAAAAGCTGAGCATACGCCTCAACAGAGGGGAGAAAATCAGGAAACAGCACTCCCCAGGAAGCACGCCCTTGACAACAAAATACCTGGAGGCTCAGGACAAGAGAAGCCCAAACCCCAACAAAACTCCACCCATATACCCTAGGCTGGAAATTGGGCAACACAGGCTGCCAGCACCTGATAGTAAGCAGGAGCTCAGGCGGATAAAGTGGCTCAGCAGTAGAGTGAGAGTCTTGGATGTATGAGGCCCTGGATCTGATTCCTCAGCATCACAAAAACAAAAAGGGTCAGACGTGGTGCTGTGGCTCAAATGGTAGGGTGCCAGCCTTGAGCTGAAGAGCTGAGGGACAGCACCCAAACCTAGAGTTCAAGCCCACAACCAGCCCAAAACAAACAAACAAACAAAAACACATCAGGAGCCCATAGCAGACTCCATTATTTGGGAGAGTGCATCCAGAGCATCTGATCTTCCCAAGAGCACCCGTAGGAGCAAACACAAGCAGTCTAGGCTGCTCAACTCTTCCAAAGGCGGGAATTGCCAGCAATCTACAGCAGAGAGCTGAGAATCCTAAGTAGGTCAGAATAGCAGCTGAAAATAGGCTCCCAACAGAACCCGGATCAGGCACAGACTCTCTCTACCAATGCAGAATTAGCAACCAAGCAAAGACAGACACACCAAAACAAAATTGCAGAGCAGTCTCCTGAACCCCCATGCGAAAATCACAGAGAAAAATCACAAGGTTTACCACAACCCAGGAGAGCAAGCTCACCTCAAAAGCCATCAGCCATGCAGGGGAGAGCCCCAGTGGGAGCAAAGCTGGAATGGAAGACAAAAGCTACATCCAAGGGTTGCTGGAGGCAATGACTCAAGAAATAAAGCGAGAAATTGATCAGAAATTGAAAGAGCACAAGGATGAACTATCAAAAGAGATACAGGATATCAAACAAAATTTGGATGCAAAAATAGAAGCTGCACAAACCTCAGTAAGAAGTGAGATAAACGCCAAATTAGAGGTAATACATACTGAGATCAGTACTTTGAGAACCAACATTGAATCCATAAAGGGATCCATTTCCTCCATGCAAACCACAATAGAAGCCATGGTCAACAGAGTGAATGAAATGGAAGGTAGAGTGTCAGATACAGAAGACAGAATACACCAACTGGACCAAAAAGTGACAGATATGGAAAAATCACTCAAATTAAACCAAAGGGAAATTCAAGAGGAAGCAGATAATGCCAAGAAATTTAACCTTCGCATAATCAGAGTGGACGAAGGTGAGGAATTCCAGAGCAAGGGAATGCAAGACCTATTTAACAAGATAATCAGCGAAAATTTTCCCCACCTCAAAAAAGACCATCTTAACTACATTACAAAAGCTTATAGAACACCCAACAAGCAAGATCCCAGGAGAAACACTTCTAGACACATTATAGTAAAAATGATAGATCTGAATAATAAGGAAACAATCCTGCATGCAGCAAAAATGAAGAAGCAGCTATACTACAACGGGAAAAAATTACAATCCCTGCAGATCTCTCCACACAAACAATGAATGCAAGAAAAGCCTGGGAAAGCACCCTACGAGCCCTGAAAACCAATAACTGCCAACCCAGACTGATATATCTGGCAAAGCTAGCATTCACATTCGATGGAGAACTGAAAACTTTTAAAAGCAAAGAAAAACTAAATGAATACATGAACATTAAGCCATCATTACAAAGAATTCTAAGAGGGGGCACACAACCTGAAGAAAGAAACCAGGAACTGGGACCTGCCCCAAACAGGCATTACTCAAAGTCTAACTGAGCAAGCACAGGAGGAAAGGAAAGAAGAAAAACTTAGGAAAACGGAATGGCAGGGACAACAATGCATCTCTCTATACTTTCTCTTAATATAAATGGGCTGAATTCGCCAATTAAAAGAAAACAAACTGAGGACTGGATCAGAAAACAAAACCCATACATCTGTTGCCTTCAGGAGACCCACCTCTCAGCCAAAGATACAAACAAACTCAGAGTGAAGGGGTGGAAAAAGATCTACCAATCAAATGCCCCCAGTAAGAAAGCAGGTGTAGCTATCCTGATATCTGACAAAATAAATTTTTCATTAAAATCAATACAGAAAGACAAGGACGGACACTACATTTTAATACAGGGAATAATCCAAGAGGAGGATATAACCATCATCAACTTATATGCTCCAAATATTGGTGCACCCAGATACATTAAACAAATGCTCTCAAACTTACAGAATAAAATAGATCCCAATATGATAATACTAAGAGACTTTAACACACCACTCTCACCAAAGGACAAGTCTACCAACCAGAGGACTGGCAAAGAAGCTACCGAATTAAGTGAGGCCATACTTCAAGCAGAATTAACTGACATCTACCGAGTATTTCACCCTAAAACAACACAGTACACATTCCTCTCAGCAGCTCATGAAGCTTTCTCCAAACTAGAACATATCATAGTTCATGCAAGGAACTTAAGCAAATACAAAGGGATCGACATAATCCCCTATATCCTATCTGACCACAGTGGAATCAAGCGAGCTATCAGTAACAACGCATACCGCAGAAATTTCTCTAATAGATGGAAATTGAACAGCACACTCCTTAACAATGCCTGGGTAACGGAAGATATCAGAGAAGAAATAAAGCATTTCCTACAACTCAATGAAAATGAAAACACCTCACAAAGAAACTTGTGGGACACAGCAAAAGCAGTCCTGAGGGGCAAATTTATTGCCCTCAGTGCCCATATCAAGAAAATGGAGACAGACCAAGTAAATAATCTCATGTTGCAATTAAAACAGCTGGAAAAACAAGAAAAAATGGGACCTAAATTTACTAGACGAAGCCAGATAACCAAATTAAAAGCAGAGATTAACCAATTAGAAAATCAGAAAACCATAACCAAAATAAACCAAACAAAACCTGGTTCTTTGAAAAAATAAACAAAATTGATGGCCCGTTGGCTAGATTAATTAAAAAAAGAAGAGTGGAAACCAATATTAATAGGATTAAGGATGTCACGGGAAACATCACAACACGTACCCAAGATATCCAAACAATTCTGACAGACTACTTTCAAAAGCTATACTCTCAAAAGGAAGAAAATCTGGCAGAAATGGATGCATTTTTAGAGAAATACAAGTTGCCCAAACTGAGCAAAAAGAAGTTAACCAATTAAATAAGCCAATATCCTATAACGAGATACAGGAAGCTATCAAAACTCTTCCAAAAAAAAAGCCCAGGACCAGATGGATTCACAGCAGAATTCTATAAGACCTTTAAACAAGAACTAATACCCATACTCCTCAAGCTCTTCAGAGAAACAGAGAAGGAGGGAGCTATCCCAAACTCATTCTACGAAGCCAATATCACACTCATCCCCAAACCAGGCAAAGACCCAAACAAAAAGGAGAATTACAGGCCAATTTCCTTGATGAACACAGGTGCAAAGATCCTTAACAAGATTCTAGCTAACAGAATCCAGAAACACATTAAAAAAATTATACATTATGACCAGGTAGGCTTCATCCCAGAGACACAGGGATGGTTTAACATACGTAAGCCAATAAATTTAATCCAACATATCAACAGAGCCAAGGTCAAGAATCACATGATTATCGCCACAGATGCAGAAAAGGGCTTTGATAAAATTCAACATTCATTCATGCTAAAAGCTCTGGAGAAAATAGGAATAGAAGGAACATTTCTAAAAACAATAAAAGCCATTTATGACAGACCAATAGCCAATATTATACTTAATGGGGAAAAGCTACAACCAATTCTCCTAAAATCAGGAACAAGGCAAGGATGCCCCCTGTCTGCACTCCTCTTCAATATAGTCCTGGAACCCTTAGCCAGGGCAATAAGGCATAAAAAGACATTAAAGGGATCCGCATAGGGAAAGAAGAAGTTAAACTATTCCTTTTTGCAGATGACATGATACTATACCTTCACGATCCCAAAAACTCCATCCCCAAACTCTTAGAAATCATAAATCACTTCGGCAAAATAGCAGGATACAAAATAAACCCACAAAAATCAGTTGCCTTCCTGTACACTGACAATGTACAAGAAGAGAGGGAAATAAAGGGAGCAACCCCATTCACAATAACCTCCCAAAAAATAAAATATTTAGGAATTAACCTAACCAAAGATGTAAAAGAACTATTTAATGAGAACTATAAAAAGTTAAAGAAAGAAATTGCAGAAGACACTAGGAAATGGAAAGACCTCCCATGCTCCTGTATAGGCCTACTTAATATAGTAAAGATGGTAATACTTCCAAAACTAATATACAAATTCAATGCAATTCCTATTAAAATCCTAATGACGTACATCACTGAAATAAAGAAAACAGTCCAAAAATTCATATGGAACAACAAAAGACCTAGAATAGCCAAAACAATTCTAGGGGATAAAGACAATATGGGAGGGCTATCCATGCCAAACTTCAAACTCTACTACAGAGCTATAATAACAAAGACAGCATGGTACTGGCACAAAAACAGACCCGAAGACCAATGGAACAGAATAGAAGACCCAGAAATAATTCCACAGGCCTACAGCCAGCTGATATTCGACAAAGGAGCCAAAGACATACAATGGAAGAAACACAGACTCTTCAACCACTGGTGCTGGGAAAACTGGGCAGCCACATGCAGAAAACTAAAAGTGGACTCCAGCCTATCTCCATGCACCAACATCAACTCAAAATGGATTAAAGACCTTAACATTAAACTTGAATCTCTGAAACTACTGCAGGACAGAGTAGGAGAGACTCTTGAACTAATAGGCACAGGAAGGAACTTCCTGAACAAAGTCCGAGGTTCACAACAAGTTGGAGAGAGACTCGACAAATGGGACTACCTTAAAATAAAAAGCTTCTGCACAGCTAAATCTATCACAACTAAGCTAGAAAGACAACCAACTAATTGGGAAAAAATATTTACCAGCAATATATCAGGCAAGGGGTTAAGAGCTCAAGAAACTAATCCCTCCCAAACCTAACAAACCAATTACTAAATGGGCAAGGGAACTAAAGAGGGACTTCTGAAATGAAGAAATAAAAATGGCAAAGAAACACATGAGGAAATGTTCATCATCCCTGGTGGTGAAGGAAATGCAAATAAAGACAACCCTGAGATACCACCTTACCCCAGTCAGAATGTCCCACATCCACAAATCAGCCAACGACAAATGCTGGAGGGGATGTGGAGAAAGAGGGACCCTATTACACTGCTGGTGGGAATGTACTCTTATACAACCACTTTGGAAAGCAGTCTGGAGGGTCCTTAGAAAGCTAAAGGTTGACCTCCCTTACGACCCAGTCATACCACTTCTAGGCATTTACCCTGAACAACAGGAACCAATATACAAGGACACGTGCACCTCCATGTTTATTGCAGCACTGTTCACAATAGCTAGGATATGGAAACAACCCAGATGCGCCACCACAGATGAATGGATCCAAAATATGTGGCATCTATACACAATGGAATATTATGCGCCATTAGAAATGACAAAATAATGGCATTTGCAGGGAAATGGATGGAGCTAGAAGGAATCATGTTGAGCGAAGTAAGCCAAGAACGAAGAGACAAACGGTACATGGTCTCCCTGATAAGCGGATGCTAAATCCAAAATGTTAGGTGATACGACAAAACTAACAGGACTTAAGAAACAAAGAACTCCCACTCATCTGGTTGAACCACTACTAAATATCCCCATGCTGCTGATCACATATATGGTATATAACATGTGAACACCGTTATATGGTACAGACTGTGATAGACAATTTGCTCCAGGAAAGTTAGAATGAACTTGTGACTTTAAATGAACATCATTATTCCACAATACTGTGAAATTCTGGAAATTATGTAATCACTTAATCACAATAAAAAAAAAGAACCTTGGGGAAGGGAGGGAGGGAGGGGATGGTAGGGGGAAAACAATGGAGGGGGTAACAATGTTCAAGAGGAAGTGTACTCATTACCTCACTCATGTAACTGTAACCCTCTGTATAGTATCTTTACAATAGAATATATATATGTATATATATATTATATATATATATATATATATACATATATATAAATACAGAGAAACAATGGGAATGCCACTAGAATAGGCAGGGATAATTTGTGTGCAGAAGATATGGACAAGGGAGATGAATTGCAGTTGATTAACTGGGAAATGGACAGTGACAGAGAAGAAACTATTAAAGGCAATTAATGTGAAGATGGAAGGGGTGCCATGGAAATCTCAGATGGTGATTCTCGTGCAAGTAGTTATTCTTTGGCAAGTGATGATAGGAAACCTGAGCTTCCTAAGGCAAGACCTGGCTTTATTGCTTAGCTGGACTAAAACTGAAGATTCTCCTGCCTCAAGTTCATGAGTTCTGGGATTACAGTCTTGCACTACCACATTCCTGTTTGAAACATTTAACTCTTATGCTAGATTATTGCTTTTTCACCTTTGAACTTTATAAGCCTTACTTCGACATTTCTGGACCTTGCCATGAACATGTGTCTGAATTATGAGGAAAGGATCGTTCCAAAAGCTTCCCATACTGAAGTAAGGTTCCTTTCTGTCCACATCCCCTCCAGCATCTGTTGTTGTTAGAGTTCTTGATTTTTGCTGTTCTAACTGGAGTGAGGTGATATCTCAATGTTGTTTTGATTTGCATTTCTTTTATGGCTAGGGATGTTGAACATTTCTTCATGTGTCTATTGGCCATCCTTCTTTCTTCTTCAGAGAAGCTTCTCTTTAAGTCTTTCGCCCACTTATTTATTGGGCAGTTGTTCCTTTGAGGATTTGTTGTTGGGTGGTTTAATTTTTTGAGTTCCAAGTATATTTTAGATATGAGACCCTTGTCCTTTGTATGGCTAGTAAAGATCTTCTCCCAATCCGTGGGCTTTCTATTGATCTTGCCAGCTATGTCATTTGCCCTGCAGAAGCTCTGCAATCTTATGCAATGCCATTTGTCCAACCTTTCTTTGATTTGTTGTGCTTCCGGGTCTCTATTCAGAAAATTTCGGCCTGAGCCAAGGAGACCTAAGGTTTCTCCTATTCCATCCTTTAATGTTTTCAGAGTGTCTGCTTTGAGTTCAAGGTCTTTGATCCATTTGGAGTTGATTCTGGTGCAGGGTGATATATAAGGATCTAGCTTTAGTTTTCTACATGTAGTTAACCAATTTTGCCAGCACCATTTACTGAAGAGGCTGTCTTTCTTCCATTCTATTGTTTTAGCTCCCTTATCGAATATTAGATGTCTATAGGTCTGTAGGTTCATTTCTGGGTTTTCAATTCTATTCCATTGGTCCTGAGGTCTGTTCTTATGCCAATACCAAGCTGTTTTGATTACTATGGCTTTATAGTAGAGTTTGAAATTTGGTATTGATATTCCTCTAGCAGTGTTCTTTCCGTTGAGGCGCGTTTTTGCTATTCGGGGTCTTTTATTGTTCCATATGAATTTTTGGATTGCCTCCTCTATTTCTTTGAAGAATGAGGGTGGGATTTTGATAGGTATCGCGATGTTTCTAACGCATTTATAAGATTATTTCTTTGTTGCTTTGTATGTCCCTCCCCCACAGTGTAACCCCCGCTTTCACTATATTTGATGTCAGTATAACATGTGGAGGAGATGGGGGCAAACAAGTCGTTTAAGGATTCAGGTGGACCTGTTGCAACAATGAGAAGTACAAAATGTCATGTCAAAACCAGCTTTACAATGTCGGTGGGGGGGGGAGTATAATTGGTTGGGGGGAGGGGGGAGGCTGGGAAGGGAGGTGAAGGGTAAACAAAGGAGGAGGCTGCAATGCTTGGTAAGAAATGTATGCATTATCCTGCCTATGTAATTGTAGCCCCTCTGTACAGTATGTTCTCAAATAAAATAAAATAATATTAAAAAAAAAAAGCTTCCCATACTGAAACACCTACCTTGTGTACCTGTCAACTCACTCTGCTCATCTGGCCTTTGTGGAGATGTCCCTTCTGCTCTGGTAATTAAGAGGTCTGCCAGATTCTCATCTGCTTACCAGAAGAACACAGAGGTGGAGGGCTTAATATGGCAATGAGAAATAAGAAGTTTACTTCACTGAAACTTCTGTTATTTGCCTTATTTTTGTTTGTCATGTTTACCTTGCTCACAGATTACATTCTTTTTATGGTATGATGGAGTAATACATTTATTTTCCTCAGTATTTAAGTTTAGTTATTTGTTTTCATTGAGACAAACTTCTGAGAAAGAACAACTAGCCTCATGTTCATTTCCACAAATGGATGTTTTGTTTCTCATATTCCCTTGTAAGACAATAATTATTGGTCTGGAAAGTCAGGAAATAGAAATAGATTAAAACTTTTAACAAGACATATTTATTTGTGAAGTTAGTAGGCTTTGGATTTTTAGTCTAAACTGTGTGTGACTAGTATTCAGTCTGGTCCACTCAGATGACAAACTTTTGGAGGTTTTGCTTTATTTTCTTGGCAAACCATTAAACATTTCTTCAGAGAACATAAAAATCAGACTTTCTTCTCTTCAAAGAGTCCATTATGCTTCAGATAATTCATCTGTAATCCTCAGCCAAAATCCAGTGCATTTGCTTTTGATTTATTGGAGCAGTCTAACTGCCAAAAATAAGGGAAACCATGCAGCCTGTCTTCTCTGAGTCTGGATTACTTCCCACAATATAATGTTTTCCCTGTCTTTCTACATTGTTACAAATGGTATTCAATCATGCTCTCTGATGGATGAGTGGGGTTTGTGTGTGTGTGTGTATACACACACATATACATATGTGTGTGTGTGTGTGTGTGTGTGTGTGTGTGTGTGTAACCTCATACATATATGCCACATTTTATTGATCCATTCATGATTTAAGGTTTTTCTAGTTATTGGAAAGTGAGAGACATGAACCTTATCACCCGGTTTGTGGGCAGAGACATGAGCTCTTGGAGCAACAGTCCTGACTCTTGTTACTCTTTTTTATGGTCTGAAGTGGCAACAGCTGATCAAATATTAATTTGTTCATTTTTGTAAATTCTGGGACCTGAATTCAGTGCCCGTGCACTGTCCCTAAGCTTTTTTGCTTAAGTCTAACACAAAAACACTTGAGCCACAGCAACACTTCTGCTTTTTCTGGATATGTGGTTACTGAGGAATCAAACCAGGGCTTCATGCATGCTAGACAAGCACTTTATCACTGAGCCAGCTTCCCTGTCCAAGATTTTATTTTTTAAAACTAACATGTAATAGAACAAACGACATGAACAACTATATTACAGCAGGCAAACTCCTTGATTAGAACCATGACATCCCTGGCCAGAAACCTGGGACACCAGGTCTTTGCCATATATCTCCTATGCAGTGAGCTTTTATCCACTGATCAACATTTCATTGGCCTGAAAGGAAGCAGAGTGATGTGTTGTGAAACATGATCCAAGGAGAC
The DNA here is from genome assembly GCF_024711535.1 of Dipodomys merriami. NCBI lineage: Eukaryota > Metazoa > Chordata > Mammalia > Rodentia > Heteromyidae > Dipodomys > Dipodomys merriami. The sequence continues at coordinate 9,398,940 of NW_027205937.1, forward strand.
AGAGGGGGCCTCATTCCTCAATGTCAACACTGAGGATGAGTATTCACTAATCCCAGACCCTCGGGGAGGGGTTGTGCTAGTGGACACCAAGTATAAATTGTGTGGGGTCATAATCCAATGGGAAGATAAGCTAGGCGATTAAGAGATATAACCTTATTGAGAATCACATGGACTCCAAAACTGTGAACTAAAAAAGATCTCTTTGGTTTGATGTTCTTGTTCTAACTTCCTTTTTCTGTACTCTGGCTTCTAAAGCCAGCTCTCATGTGTGAACTCTTCATATGCAATAAAATAAGCCATAAATAAGGCCAAATAATTGGTAATCTTATGGAAGTGAGCCAGGCATAGAATGGCTGTCTGGAGTTTCTTTTCCTATATGAGTTATGAAAATTGACTTATTCCTGAGATACAGAGAACATGATCTATGGCTGAGGGTATTGCTGCTGGATATCACCTTAGAGATCACATTTCAACACGTGGATATAACTATAAGAGAAAAAGTGACCAAGACTTTCATGTTCCCAAAATTATTGCCATAATGAGTGAGTCTGACACATGACATCCCATGACTGTATGGAGCAAGTGAACATTCTTTTGTTTTTAAAACATGTAGTATATACATATATACATGCTTATACACATTACACTGACGTTAACTTTGTCCAAAGTTTTCATTTTGGTTTCAGAGGAAAGTGTTTGGATTTCACCATTCCAGAAACAGTCTCTCTCTGGGTGAGGATGTGAGAATGGGTCGAAATGATGACTTCCTTCTGTGTTTCTCTGGCAGTGCTGAAAACCAGACCAAGAGCTTCTGGTCTTCAGGTAAACAAATTGTTGATAGAGACTCCCTTCTCAAGAGATGCAATCGTCATGAATAGTGCTCACTGTACACTACAGTTTTACTTCCACAAGTGCCCAGAGCACACGAGCGAATGCTGGAGGGCACAGATGTGGGTGATTCTCCTTTAAGAGGGGCAGAAGGGATGAACACAGTGGCAGGAAACCTGTTCCTCAGCAGAAAGCCTTGCAAAATCTGAACATGACCCTATGTGAGGCTGGCTATTTGAGCACAGTCTTGGACAGGTCATGAGCATCTGAAGAGTGTGGAATGTTCTGCTAAGCCAAAGGTTGACTAGCAGCCTCTCCTTGGGGGAAAAGGATGGTCTAAAAGTAAACACTTATTAGAAATCTCACTAAACCTTGTTTTTTATATTAAGTCAGTTCTTCAAGGCAGAGAAGTGAGAATGGATAAAGGAGAAGGGTCCTAGGACCACTGAATTTTCCCATCTTAGAGCATCATTTTCTTTCTCAACATACAGTAGAGAAACCACAGCTTAATCCCCCAGTCAAGCAGGAACTATATTTTCAACACAGTATATGCCAACATGTTCAGGTTCAGAGAACCCAGTGATAGTGGTTCCATTATATTCTCCACAGTAACTTTTCTCTTTTGTGAGATCGGGTCTAAGTAGGCCTTTGGGCTAAGCTACATGTGTATGCGGATCAGAGGCATATACCAGCATGCCTAGCTTCGTTACTACTTTTTATGTTTTCTGCCTTTTCAAGGTCAGTCAATAGCTCTAACATGGCTCTCTCCCATTTGTCTTCTATTCATGCCCTTACATGGTTCTCTTCGTCTGGTCTAACTGGAGCCATCTGTCTCTAGCCATCATACTGTTATGGTGGCCCATCTTGCTTCTTTCAAGCTAGCTCCATACACATCTTATTGTTACTAGGGAGTCTTTCCTGAATTGTGCTTTTCTCTTTTCAAAATGCCTGGTTGTGCAGGACATTGAAAGGAATTCCTGAATTTTCTCAAGAGTGTAAATGACTAATTCAAGGCTGTTAACAGTTTCCCACTTAAAAACACAAGTAGTAGGCCAGGATTGGTGGCTCACATCTGTAATCTTCGATACTTAAATCTGGAGGATGGTGGTTCCAAGTCCAACCTAAGCAGAAAAGTCTTGAGATCCCACCTTCAAAATAATCACAAAAGAAGGGCTGTATGTATAGCTTAAAGTGACTCTACAATCTGAGCAATAGCTGTCATAGTATAGGTCACTTTGTGCTTCTTGTACCACAGGGTCTTTAGTCCCAGGTTTGTACTAATAGCAACTCTTTAATTCCAACTTTGCGTATGTGAGTGTATGTGTACAACTTTACACACTCATGCACTTTTTGTGTACATTGAGTATTAATTAAGGTGCAGGTGCTTATGTTGCAGAGACTTCAAACAAATTTGAATCTTTCCAAATACAATGAACCATCAAGAATTCTACCACTGTCATTATTCAGTACAAAGTTTCCATTTCCAAAATGCCATTTCGCTAGATGGTGTTTATCTATCCAAATTTACTTAGTCTTTCCTCTAGTTGACCCTCATCCTTCCATACCATTGTACATCCATACACTCCCCAGATTATTGCTTATAATGATCATACCATGTTCCTGAAATAAGGATTCTTTAGTGAAAGAATTAGCATTTAATTGTTAGCAAGTCACCTTCTTCAGTAATAACTCACAACGAGCTTAAAGTTCTACCCTTAATTTGGTCGGGCTAGGTGGACACAGCATAATAAAATGGACAAAACATCATTTCAATGTCAGGTAGAGCACTATGGGACCTGACCTCATACCAATTTGTGCTAAACATGGCCCTCACAGGTGAGGGCAGAATACCTTTTTGTCCTTGTGGGACTCCTGAATTTCAGGGAAGCAGGACGCTGAGACTGAGCCCAACCCTTACACTTCTCAGATTGCTGGCCAAGTTTCAGAAAAACTCAATAATCTGCTCAAGGAAGGTATGCCAAGGTACAGGTGAAGAAAAGACAGGAGCTAAAAATTTGGCATGGGATTTCTGAGAAGACACCTTTATACTTACTAAGAACTTAGGGCTTTTATAAATGGCTCAGGATTGGTTGTGGTCAGACAGTGTGGGTATGCAAGCCAATGAGGGGACTGGCAATTTCAATACAGTGTCATACAATAGTGACAAAAAGAGAATAACCCCAAATGGGGCTTCACTAATCATCTTCCTGATATCAAAGTATTGTGTCTGACCAGTACTGAGTGTGAACCTGGACTGCTGGGCATAGGATATAGGATGTGAATTGAGTTATAAATGGAGGGATGGGTTGATGAAAATAATTGTCAAAAGCAACAGTACACTCACATCTACCGGGGATCAGTTTTAAAGGGACAGTGCACTCAACCATATGAACCCATTAGCACTGCTCATTCTTGGTTGCTGGCCAATCACTTCCTGGCTTATCAAACAGCATGCCATGTGGCAATGGTTTGGTGGACACAGAGGGCTAGCATATAAATATCAGTGAATACCTGGCATGGTAGTGGAGAGAACCAAGTCTTGGCCACCCTGCACTGCTCATTCCCAAGGTTCTCAGCCTGTTAGCTCCTTGTGGCAAACTCACTTCTCTGATGGGAACAGGTGCTGCCTGCAGGCCTCCCTGTTTTGCGCTCCAGGTCTCAAAAGTCCCCCAAAGGCTGGTCTAAAAGTGTGGGATCCTAATGCAGGCAAAGCCCAAGTGTTGGAAGTTCCAATTCATAGCAGTGACAGGGTGCTGCAGAGCTCTGTAATGTGTTGTACCTCCAAGGGAAGGAGGCACTGACTGTTGGTACATGAATGCAACAGGGTTTCCTGATCCTCCCTGCCCAACAGCAGCTGTTCTGGCTTGAGCAGTACAAAGGAATGAGGCATGAGACACCTTGGGGACAAGCACCCACCAGTAGAAGGGTGGCTAGGGCAGGTACATCTACAAAGAACAGTGCCAGTACTGGGGGCTGTGCTCTTTTATCAACTTCTCCACATTTCACTTTTCAAAAACATCTTAGACTTTAGAGTAAGTTTCAACCTATGGACAATTTACATTAGTGTTTCTCTGGACTGTCCCAGCTCTCCCTCAATGCACATGTCATAAAACATATGAATCAAAGCCAGAACATTTCGACTGAAGTCAGATTAGTCACTAAACACAAACCCTATGCCAACCTCACCATTGCCTACTTCTGCCCACCCTTCTCTCACTCAGGAGTCTATCTGGCCCTGCAGATTCCTGCTCTCTTTCCCTTTGAGGAACAAAAGTGCCCACCATACCTCCATGGTTAGACATCGTGAAGGGTTCCACTCAGCATTTGCTGTCTTTGTAGGCATAGATTGTCGAATGTCAACAGACTCTTCCTCTTTGCCAGCAGTCCACAGAGCAACATATGCTACAGTCATCTCAGCGAATCTCACTGGGACACGAGTTCACCAAGCTTACACTTGTTCATGGTACTCGTGTTAGAAGTCAGAGTCTTGTACTTAATAGGTAGGTGACCTATACTCCAATTTTGTGCTGGTCATTTTTAAGTTGTGATCTTGCTTCCTATCCAGGTAGATGCCAGGGCCTGGACTCACCTATTTTAAGCTTCCTATTTTAATGAAGTTGATATGCATCCCTAGCTTAAGAGGAGATGTCACCCACTTTTTGGCTTGGGTTGGCCCTGAATAATGATCATCCACATCTCAGCATCCTAAATAGTTAGGATTACACAGGCGACTCCCAGCTCCAATGTGCCTTCCTTCTCAACACTACCCACTCAGCAATGACTGACAGTTTTCTCTCCTGTTACTCTTACCCTCTGGAATTTCAGAGAGGAGACACACATTTTCTTCTTCATTGTACTCTAATTGCTCCCAAGATTGCCTGAAATTGTACTGTCTATCTCCCCTCATTGTAGGCTCCATAAGGAAATGATACCCCCAGATCCTGGATGTTTATGCATGAGGAGGTAGGTCCCAGTGACACAGAGGTAAACTTAGTTATGAACCCCAAAGGGAAGTCCTGCTACTCCAGCTGTGGGCTGTCAGTTCCTTCTGCAACTCCCTCAGCTACTCCCTCAGCTACAGTCATCCTCCATGCACTCACCACACATGAAGACAGCATCATGCCAATTGGCCAGGTCAAACTCCGGGCACCCAGTGATGGAGCTGGAGGAGTTGCACTTGTCCCCCTATCCAACCTGACATCCAGTCCCTCCCTTCAACAGGGTTCAATCTCTGTGGATGCTCCTCTCTACAAACTCTCTCAGTCTCTCTCTAGAAGTAAGGAACAGGTATATGTAATTGAGAAAAAGCAAACACAATCTCTCATCATGAATGGGCTAATTTAAATAGTGAAAAAACCCACAAATTTATACTGAACCCCTCTCCCCACTTCTTTTATTTATGTACAGATCTCGAGGCTCCTCATGGGAGGAATGGCCTCCTGGGAAGGATCACAGCACTACCTGAACCAAATAGATTTGATGAAATGTCCCCAGAGAACACACTGGATACTCTGAGTAGAACAACACACAAACCACAGATTTTAAAGAAATTGTCTAAAATAATTTTTTAACCAAGGTACTCACAGATGCCCCTCCCATAATCTTGGGAAAGATAACAGTAGAGCAGCCATCTGGATCCTGTCCGAAGTGGTTATAGGGTGTTTGGAACCAAGCGATTTCCTTGGCCCAATCCACATCACAAAGAGGCAATATGGATGCTCCTACTCCAATGGCTGGGCCCTTTACTGCTACAATATTAGGCTTCTTAAACTGAATGAAAGTATTCACTAAATTTCTAAATTAAAAAATATAAATGGGGAACAAGTAATAACATTGCATGTGTGAGCAGATGACAAAAATCTATTCTAGATTGCAAGTTGCCAAACAGAAAACGTGCAAATCATAAAAGCTAAGATTTGTTAAAAAGCCTTCTCCCAGAAAAGGTAGACTGTGGATCACTGGTTGCATGCCTGGATATCACGCAAAGGTGGCTGCTCCCACCGGTTGTAGATGACATAGCCAGAAGTGCTTTGGGTATTTACAGTGGCTCTTGGCCACTCTGACCATTATATGTAGCATTTCCAACTTTCTCTTTGAATACCCAAGGATCATACTGACTTTAGGGCGTTCTTGTGTTGAAGAAAGAAAATTCAGAGTGAACTTGGCACCAAGATTGTCTGGTAGTGACTAAATGGTATTGACTAAGGGTAATAACCTGCCCCTGCTAGGAGACTTTACACATTGAATCTGGAAACAACGGGTATTTTCTAAGGTCTTATAAACTGGACTAAATTAACTTAGGGATATGGAGCTAGGCTAATTTAAGACATGAGGTTGGAAAGAAACATCATCAAACATCCCAATGCCTGTATCCCATTATGTGTTGGTGGATGCTACTGGCACAGGAGATTGGAGAGCAAAGCAGGCTTGGGGGAAGGTGGCCTTTGCAGGGGACAAGAAATTGCCACAAAGCACAGCCAATGCTTTGTTGGAGTTTGTTTTTACAAGCTTTGTAGTTCCAGGGAGGTTGATGCTATACTATATAGGGAATCTGCTTCTTCCTCCCCTGCCATATAGCTGATTCTGTTTTCAGAGGTGGTTTCTTGTTCTGATTTCACACAGTAGAGGAAAGCATGAACTTATACCTACATATATACAAAGTGATTCTTTTTATGTAGTTTGAGTCTGACCATTGAAGAACAACTACAAGTTTTCATATACAGAGTTCTAAGTCAGGGCTTTACTGAAAACAGCCATTGAGACACTTCCTACTAATTCCCCATCCTCTGAACACTATCAAGATGGAATATAGTCCTGCATCTCCCCTTGCCCCCATGTACCTCCCCACCACAAGTCCTGAGGGTTGAACTCAAGATCTGTTTAGTTGGCTGGCATTTGACTATTTGAATCACACTTCGAGTCCTATCTTCACTAAGCACTTGGAGGCTCAATTTTTACAGAGATTTCTTTTTTGGGGGAGAGGGTCTGGTCGTAGGACTTGAACTCTGGGCCTGGGCACTGTCCCTAGCTCTTCAGCGCAAGGCTAGCGTTCTACCACTTAGGCCACAGCGCCATTTCTGGCTTTTTTTCTTTTTGCGTATGTGGTTCTAAGGCATCAAACCGAGGGCCTCAGGCATGCCAGGCAAGTGCTCTACCACAGAGCCACCATCCCAGCCTTTAACAGACTTTTCAAATTGAGCTTGCCAAGATCGTCTGGATGGATTTTAGACATTTGAGTAGCTAGGATTACAGATGTGAACCACCTGTATCCCTCTAGATTATATTGTAAGGAGGGAGGTTGGGGGGTTTATAAAGAACACAGGAGTACAGGGCTTGCAGAAGAAGATTCCAGCAACTGGTGTGAGGTGTAGTCCATTAGGTGAGACCTCATCTCAACTTTGCCATTTTCCCCCAAGGTTAGTACTGTTTTTACAGTGCAAGAATTAATTATTTTAAATTAGCAAGCTACACTAATATCTGAGTATTCTAAATGAGATGGCACAGGCCTTGTTAGAAAGTTCACACTGCGGTTTAATGATAAATCTGTGGTGCATAAAGACATAAGAATCAAAAACTGTCCACTATTCCATGCTTTTCCCATGATATATTTGTACATATATAAAAAATTCTGGTCTCAAAGTCTATGATGAAAATCAATACCAGGATTGATACAGGGTTGATACATTGTTTTATAACTGCAATTTCTATTTTTGCCTGGTGTGATAATAATGTCAAATGAAGTTATGTCTCTGTTTTAGAGATCCATGCTAAATTTACCATCAGCCCTCCTCAGAGGAAGAGTGCCATGATGATGTGTGAATTCATTTGTAAATATGAGTTGAACAGAAACTCAATTTGTTAAAACACAGTGACCCATCAAAGCTCTGTAGAAATGACCTGTCAGGAGAGACCTCCCCAGGCCACAAAGCTGTAGTTTCATGAATTACAAAAGTCCAGCTGCAGTATATCTAGCGGTAAGAGATCATGATGGACCTAAAGAGGAAAATGTGTACAACTTTGTTAAGTATATATAGGGTTTTGTTTGCTATCCATGGGTCTTGAACATAGGGCCTGGCCACTGTCTCTGAGCTTCTTTTTTATTGTGAAAATACCATACAGAGGGGTTACAATTACATGGGCAAGATAATGAGTACATTTCTTATCAAGCATTGTTGCCTCCTCCTTTGTTTCCCCATACTATCCCTTCCCTTCTCTACCCCACACACCCTCCTACCACCACCACCCCACCCACCCCAGTCCCTCACCCGACCAAAGTTGTAAAGTTTGTTTTTCAACATAACGTCTTGTACATCTCATTGTTGTAATGAGTCCAACTCTAACCCAATTTAAACGATTTGTTTTTTCCCTTCCCCTCCACAAATTATATAAACATCAAATACAGTGAAAGCAGGGCTTATACCATGGTGGAGGTACATACAAAGCAATAAAGAAATCATCTTTTAAGTATGTTGGAAACAATCACAAGAAAGAAAAAAAGACATTTGAATCCTTATCTTGGAGTTCATTTGAACTAACATCAACTTGTCTGACAGTTTCTGTTTGTCTTAGACATATACTAGTTATTGCAAATAAGGGAAACTATGGGACCTATATTTCTTTGGGCTTGCCTTACTTCACTTAATATAATTTTTTCCAAGTCTTTCCATTTCCTAACACATGGGACAATGTCATTCTTTCTGATGGAGAAATAGAATTCCAAGGCTAGTCTTCTACCGAGTTCCAACAACACTTCCAGTTTTTCTGAGTAGTTTATTGGAGATAAGAGTCTTATAGACTTTTTTTTTCTGGGCTGGCTTCAAACTGCAATCCTCAGATTTCAGCCCCCTGAGTAGCTATGATTACAGGCATGAACTAACAGGCTCCTGGTTTATATATCTATATCTATATCTATATCTATATCTATATCTATCTATCTATCTATCTATCTATCTATCTATCTATCTATATATATATATATATATATATATATATATATATCTTTAAGAACTTACAATTAAAGCCCACAAAGATTAAAAGGTGCACAATGCAGCATACTCAATTTTTATTTTTTCCCACTGGATCATCGGTTAACTGAGTTAAAGATTTGCCGCAAAATTAGTTTATGAAGACAGAATTCCTTCTGCAAAGACCCTTGACATGGTTAGATAATAAGTCAGACCCTCATAGAAGGGAGTAGGAATTGTCTCGGAAAACCAGGCAACAAGATCTGAATTAGGAAGTAGTGTGCTGCCTTCCTCAGCTTACTCAGCTTTATTATCTGAAGAAGGAAGGATTGAGTGGGAAGAGGTCAAGTTCTAGGGGCAGTTTTGGGGTTTATTTTGCTCTCTCTCCAAATCCTCTAGTATCGGACTGCTGAGTAATAGCCTCTTCCTTTGAAAACTCCCCACGTTATCTCACTCTATCATGAGAGGAGATCTCACTTCTGTGGAGAGGAGCTTGCCTTTGCATCCTTCAGACACATAGTCTGCAGACATCAAAAGACCAATGCTACAAATGGAACCCAAGCTACTCAGTTTTATAAATGATGTAAGGGCCATTTTATGACAATGAATCAGCAAACTGACCATCATCAATCCAATAGTTGAAATAGCAGCCCTAGACAGTGGATGATGTAAGATGTTATTTGATCTGCATTCTCACTTCCCTTCCTTTCCATTTTGGATATTTGCCACAATGTGGATCTTAGCATCAAAAAGTTTAAGAAATTGAGACATGACCCCAGAGAAATAAGCAAAAAAAAATATACAGAAAGATTGTTTTGTGTAATGTCCTCTTAGGCAAATAAAGTTTTTTTAAATAAAATGAGTAAGAAAGAAAAAGGTTAAGTGAAATTGCTTTAAATAAGTATTTTTTCTGATTCTCCCATATTCCATTAAGAAAAATTCTCGTGACAAAAATAGATTCACTCAAAGCAGCAATAACGCAGGTTTTGCAGAAGCACAATGTTTCTGTTTCCTATAATATCAGCTGAACCTTCTGTGGGAGCCAGGAGAAGAACATGGCAGTGGGACGCTGGTAGAAAAAGTAGGAGTGAGGATCTGATGAAAACATGCATCGAAACTCACCTAAAAGTGCAAGAGATGCGGTTTCTGCTTAACTATATGTATCTATCATTTTTCTTTTTCTAATCCCAGTTCTACAAGCCTCAGCCACTGTCAAGGTCAGATGTACAAAGTCACCACAGAAGACAATGGTGTGTGTGTGTGTGTGTGTGTGTGTGTGTGTGTGTGTGTGTGTGTGTGTGTGTGTGTGTGTGTGTGTGTGTGCGTGTGTGTGTGTAAAAAGTGAGGCTTAAAGTCATGCAACATATCCTAAACTATGGTTTAACAATAAGCAGTGTCCACACATTGATATGAGGTTTTGAAAGTCTAGAGCAGAATTATATCCACTGATTAAGGTTTATAATTTCAAGTCAAGTAATAAGGCAGTGCCTTCTAGTACTACATCACAAAACTCCAATTAAAGAACCCAGAATAATAATGGGATTATAGCATTTCAAACCACAGGCATGTTATTCTGGGGAATAATAGAGATGAGGAAGACTGAGGTCCCAGGCTAGTCTAGGCAAAGTGTTAACAAGAAGACCTTATCTCAAGAAATACTTCTGGCTAGGTGGTTCATGCCTGCAATCCCAGCTCTGAGGGAGGTGTATGGACTCAATGCCCAAAAATTACTTTAAATACTGAAAACAAGAAGGGGGATGGTGGTTTGGTAGAGTGCATGCCTAGCATGTATAAGGCTTTGAGTCCAATCAAACAACAATACTATAAAAAAAGCAAACAAATGTAAGATGTGCTCATTAGATGGATTCTAATACCTATGCAAGAAGCCATAAAAGTACGGCTTCTTTCCACTCTATAAGAAATATTTTGAATTTGGTGAAGTTATGAGAAGTGTGCAGCACAAGTTCTATGCAGCTGTACATTATCTATACAGCACTCTTAATCACCATGCCTGAGACTTGCTGGATTTCACTTAGACTTAAAATCAGTTATTGGCCTCTGGTAAGCAGACATTTATGTCAGACCCATAGAAAGAGCAGATAAGTTGATTGAGTCAATTGAGTTAAATGATAGACATCTGGAAACAACCTGCTTAAACTGTATACAAAGGAAAACCACCAACACTAGAACTTAATATTTGGTTATTCCCAGTGCAAATTGAGATGTGTGCAGTTGTAGAGCTTTCCTGGCCTTTGCATGCTGGCTTTTCAGATACTAGTCAATGTGCATGCATAGAAAGCTTCATTGCTGTGTGCTCTGCCACAACACTAAGACCATTAGTGTTGTAGAATGATAGGGAAACTCCTCACAGAACACAACATAGCCATTGTTATCTTGCACGAATAAGAAAGCTGTCAAGCTGGGCACCAGTGGCCCATGACTGTGAACCTAGCTACTCAGGAGGCAGAGATCTAAGTATGGCAGTTAAAAACCAGCCTGGACAGGAAAGCCCTTGAGATACTTATCTCTAATAAACCACCAGAAAACTAGCAGTGGCACTATGGCTCAAGCGATAGAGAACTAGCCTTGAGCCGAAGAGCTAAGAGACAGTTCCTAGGCCTAGAGTTCAAGACCAATGACCAACAAAACAACAAAAAAAAAGAAAGAAAGGAACAAAAAATAAAGAAAGAAAGAGAAAGAGAGAGGAAAGAAAGAAAAGAGAGAGAAAGAAAGAAAGAAAGAAAGAAAGAAAGAAAGAAAGAAAGAAAGAAGGAAAGAAAGAAAGAAAGAAAGAAAGAAAGAAAGAAAGAAAGAAAGAAAGAAAGAAAGAAAGAAAGAAAGAAAGAAAGAAAGAAAGAAAGGAAGGAAGGAAGGAAGGAAGGAAGGAAGGAAGGGAAAATTGAAAAACAGAAAGACACCTGTCAAGATGAGAGCTATGGCAAAGCTTCAGCCTCTGCAGATAAAGACATTCTGACCTGGGAGATGGCTCAAGGACAGAGGAATTGCTCTTAGTAAGAGAAAAATTTTCCACTGAGCACATACCACTACAATGCAGCAGATGCCCAGCACTTGCCTACTGCCCCAAGTCCGTGTGGTCAGAGTCATTAGCAGCCTAGCTGCCAAGTCCCCTCTGCTTCCCACCTCCTGGGAACATTGTGGACCAGCTCAGAAGGAGGTTTCAGAAGAGCATAAAGAGCCATGCAGCAAAGCAGTGGTGCAAAAGCACAAAGCACATGTCTCTCACCTCTGGGTTTACAGTTATTCTCAGATGATTTGTGGATAACAAGACTTGGGGGAAGCTTCCTGAAATTACTCTGTATCCATAGGCACTCTTTGTCTGCCTCACACTGAAAGGCAACAACTTGTCTAAAGGCTGGTCTCCTCTGTTGCCAATAAATTCCTTTTCCCAGTCATCACTCCTGTAACAGACATATGTATGTTGGCTGATAGCACATCCTTGAATAGAGATGTACTTCCCAAGGTTTTGAAATCACAGTGGTCTGTGAAGTCCTATCACCAGTTGTCTTCCACTATCATCTCAGAATTAGACCCAAAGCGGGTTGCAATTCCAGGACTTATCAACAAAACACTGTCCATATGAGAACCTTGTCAAAGTCTACTTAAAGATACCTTTTAGTTTAATTCTATGTCTGACAGAATAACCACCCCCTACTTTTTTGGTCTAGGATATGTACAGCTCTAAACTGGGAGACTTTTAGAGAATAAGATTAGAGAGAATGGGTCTTCTGGACAGGATCTGCTATAGGTATGACAAGGTGGAAGGAAAAAGGAAACAGCGTAAGGAAATATGATTAACAAGGCCGAAGTGGTCAAAAGAAATCTCTCCAATGCAAGAAGGTCCTTCTGACAAACCTGTTCTTGTTGGGCCATGGCCTGGTATGGTGGTGCCACTTTAGACTCTGGTCCCATTAGAGCAACATACATGTCAGGGCTTCTTCATTCCAGGGCCTAGGATGACTACGAGAAGTTCATTCCCTGTTCCTACCTCTGCTTTCTAAAAGGGTACATACATCAAGGGGCTCTCTTCTTTCCCGCTACAAACATTCTACCAGTGTTCCCTCATGACACAACTCTTCAGCGCTAATCTGGGTGTTTTTCCATGAGCCCTAATATTTTGTCTTCTGAGCCTAACATTTGTTTTTTGTTTTTGTTTTTTGTTGATATTTTATTTTTTTACATTTTATTTTTATTTTATGTTTTTTCTTGCTGCAAAAATTAATTTTATTTAATGTGCAAATACTATACAGAGTTGTTACAATTACATAGGCAAGATAGTGAGTACATTACTTATCAAGCATTGTAGCCTCCTCCTTTGTTTACCCTTCCCATCCATTCCCATCCTCCGTGCCCCCCACCCAATCCCCCTCCCACAAGTTGTAAAGTTCGTTTTTGACATGACAAATTGTACTTCTCATTGTTACAATAGGTCAACCTGTATCCTTATTTGAATGACTTCTTTTTCCCCTTCCCCTCCACAAATTATACCGACATCAAATATAGTGAAAGCAGGGGTTATACTGTGGAGGAGGGACATACAAAGCAACAAAGAAATAATCTTATAATTGGGTAAGAAACAAATGCATGAAAGAAAAAAAAACATATAAAATACATATCTTAGGGTTCATTTTCCAAACATCTCCTTATCTGACCTTTTCTGCTTGACGCATATATATACTAGATATTGCAAATAAGGGAAATCATGGGACCTATGTTTCTTTGGGCTTGGCTTACTTCACTTAATATAATTTTTTTGAGTCTTTCCATTTCCTAACAGATGAGGCAATGTCATTCTTTCTGATGGAGGCATAGAATTCCATTGAGTATATACACCACATTTTCTTGATACATTCATCTACTGAGGGGCATCTGGGTTGGTTCTAGATCTTAGCTATGGTAAATAATGCTGAAATAAACATAGTTATGCTGGTAGCTATAGTGTGGTCTTGTTTGTAAACATTTGGGTAAATGCCCAAAAGTGGGATTGCTGGGTCATAGGGGAGTTCTATGTGGTGTCTTTTGAGGAACCTCCATACTACTTTCCAAAGTGGTTGAACAACTTTACACTCCCACAAACAATGAAGTAAGGTTCCCTTCTGTCCACATCCCCTCTAGCAACTATTGTTATTAGAGTTCTTGATTTTTGCCATTCTAACTGGTGTGAGTTGGTATCTCAATGTTGTTTTGATGTGCATTTCTTTTTATGGCTAGGGAGGTTGAGCATTTCTTCCTGTGTCTATTGGCCATCCTTCCTTCTTCTTCAAAGAAGTTTTTCTTTAAGTCTTTAGTCCACTTATTTATTGGGAAGTTGTTTCTTTGAGGATTTGTTGTTGGGGGATTTAATTTTTTGAGTTCGAAGTATATTTTAGATTTGAGACCCTTGTCCGTTGTATGACTAGTGAAGATCTTCTCCCAATCCGTGGGCTTTCAATTGATCTTGCTAGCTATGTCCTTTGTCATGCAGAAGCTCTGCAACTTTATGGAATCCCATTTGTCCAACATTTCTTTGATTTGTTCTGTTTCTGGGTCTCTATTAAAAAAATTTCGGGCAGCGCCAAGGAGACCTAGGGTTTCTCCTATTCCATCCTGTAATGTTTTCAGTGTCTGCTTTGACTCCGAGGTCTTTGATCCATTTGGAATTGATTCTGTTACATGGTGATATATAAGTATCTAGCTTTAGTTTTCTACAAGTAGTTAACCAGTTTTTCCAGCACCATTTACTGAAGAGGCTGTCTTTCTTGTATTCTATTTTTTTTAACTCCCTCCTTTGGTCCTGAGGTCTGTTCTTGTGCTAGTAACAAGCTGTTTTGATTACTATGGCTTTATAGTAGAGTTTGAAATTTGGTATTGATATTCCTCCAGCAGTGTTCTTTCCGTTGAGGAGCGTTTTTCCTATTCGGGGTCTTTTATTGTTTCATATGAATTTTTGGATTGCCTCTTCTATTTCCTTGAAGAATTAGGTTGGAATGTTGATAAGTATCACATTGAATTTGTAGATAGCCTTGGGAAGTATTGCCATTTTCACGATGTTAATCTTTCCAATCCAGGAGCATGGGAGTTTGTCCCATTTTCTAAGTTCCGTTTTTATTTCATTTTTCGTTTTTGAAGTTTTCATCATAGAGATCCTTCACTTCTTTGGTTAAGTTAATTCCTAGGTATTTTATTTTTTGTGGGGCTACTACAAATGGAGTTGCTTTCCTAATTTCAGCCCCACTTTTCTAACATTTGTTACCTTTTCCTCCTTTTGGTGCTGGGGACTGAACAGAGAGTCTTGTGCATGCCAGGGATGTACTCTACCTTTGAGTTGCATCTTCACCCAGAGCTTTGTGTATCATACTAGTCAAGGACTCTATTAAGTATTTGATACAATTACCAAGGTACATGAGAATAAGGGAGATGCTGCACTTAGCATTTGGACAAAATAATCACCCTGTCTATAGGAGTCACCTCAATGTTGGCTTGTGTGGCAATGAGTGCAGACCTCTGGCTGGGAGGAAACAAAAGCCATGCCTGAGAAATATATGGTGATCTACTGATATAATTATCAAGAAGAGTTTCCGAGGGGTGAGGCAAGAGTTATTAATTGTGAAACAAGAATTACTTCATCAAGAGTGTAAACTAATAATCCAAAGCCACCAGAAAAGGCTCATAAATGAGTATTTAAGAGAAAACAAAAAAATATTCTTAGTCATTTGTTGTTGGGGGATTTAATTTTTTGAGTTCCAAGTATATTTTAGATATGAGACCCTTGTCCGTTTTATGGCTAGTAAAGATCTTCTCCCAATCTGTGGGCTTTCTATTGATCTTGCTAGCTATGCCGTTTGCCATGCAGAAGCTCTGCAACTTTATGCAATCCCATTTGTCCAATCTTTCTTTGATTGTTTGTGTTTCCTGGTCTCTACTCAGAAAATTCCGGGCAGAGCCAAGGAGACCTAGGGTTTCTCGTATTCCATCCTGTAATGTTTTCAGAGTGTGTGCTTTGACTTCGAGGTCTTTGATCCATTTGGAGTTGATTCTGGTGCAGGGTGATATATAAGGATATAGCTTTAGTTTTCTACATGTAGTTAACCAATTTTGCCAGCACCATTTACTGAAGAGGCTGTCTTTCTTCCATTCTATTGTATCAAATCCTCAAAGAAACAACTGCCCAATAAATAAGTGGGATAAAGACTTAAAGACAAACTTCTCTGAAATAGAAAGAAGGATGGCCAATAGACACATGAAGAAATGCTCAACATCCCTAGCCATAAAAGAAATGCAAATCAAAACAACATTGAGATACCACCTCACAACAGTTAGAATGGCAAAAATCAAGAACTCTAACAACAGATGCTGGAGGGGATGTGGACAGAAGGGAACCTTACTTCATTGTTGGTGGGAATGTAAACTTGTTCAACCACTTTGGAAAGAAGTATGGAGGTTCCTCAAAAGACTTCACATAGACCTCCCCTATGACCCAGCAATCCCACTTTTGGGAATTTACCCAAATGTTTACAAACAAGACCACACTAAAGCTTCCAGCACAACTATGTTTATTGCAGCATTATTTACCATAGCTAAGATATGGAACCAACCCAGATGCCCTTCAGTAGTTGAATGGATCAAGAAAATGTGGTATATATACACAATGGAATTCTATGCCTCCATCAAAAAGAATGACATTGCCCCCTTTGTTAGGAAATGGAATAACTTGGAAAAAAATATATTAAGTGAACTAAGCCAGGCACAAAGAAACACAGGTCCCATGGTTTCCCTTATTTGTAATATCTAGTATATGTATGAGTCAAGTGGAAAAAGTAAGATAATGTGATGTTAGGAAAATGAATCCTTAGATAGGTATCTTAATGTTTTTTTTCTTTCATGCATGTGTTTCTAATGCATTTATAAGATTATTTCTTTGTTGCTTTGTATGTCCCTCCCCCACAGTATAACCCCCGCTTTCAATATATTTGATGTCAGTATAACTTGTGGAGGAGATGGGGAAAAACAAGTCGTTTAAGTATTCAGGTGGACCTGTTGCAACAATGAAAAGTACAAATTGTCATGTCAAAAACGAGCTTTACAATGTCGGTGCGGGGGAGATGGGGAAGGATTGTGTGGGCGGGGAGGGGGGAGGCTGGTAAGGGAGGTGAAGGGTAAACAAAGGAGGAGGCTGCAATGCTTGGTAAGAAATATATTCATTATCTTGCCCATGTAATTGTAACCCCTCTGTACAGTATGTTCACAAATAAAATAAAATTTAAAAAATATTCTTAGTCACGGGCTGGGAAGGTGGCTCAGTGGCAGAGTGCTTTCCTTGCACGCATGAGGTCCTGGGTTCGATTCCTCAACCCCACATAAGCAGAAAAAGCCGGAAGTGGTGCTGTGGCTCAAGTGGTAGAGCGCTAGCCTTGAGTTGAAGTGCTGAGGGACAGCACCCAGGCCCAGAGTTCAGGTCCCACGTCCAGCAAAAAAAAAAAAAGAAAAAAAATATTCTTAGTCAAATACTGGTAGATATGCTAGGTGGGACCTCCATCACAGCTTGGCCTCAATCCTTAACCCACTGAGGAGTGAGAGTGCTTTGGCCAGACCTGCCTTCAGTTCTGACCCAGCAGCCTTATTGGGTTTGGGGATCATCCAACCTGATCAGTTCCAGTACTAAAGACCCAGGAATGTCAATTTGCTGGCCAACACCTGCTCCCTAGGACTTCCACATTAGAAGCTCATTGCACTTTGATATGCCTTGGGGCAAGGACAGAAAACATCTTGCTTCTAGTCACAGATCACCCCCTGGGGAAGTTTACTTTCTAATGAGTGAGATCAGCTTGGCTTAAAGATCTGTACCCCACTCATCTCCACCCTACCAACCTCAGGCCTGGTAGAGGAAAGCTTAGGGAAATTACTTTTTCCCAACTTTACTAGCAGCAAGGAACTTGCAACTCACCCAGTAGTATCTTTTCCTTAGAGCT
The DNA here is from genome assembly GCF_024711535.1 of Dipodomys merriami. Lineage (NCBI taxonomy): Eukaryota > Metazoa > Chordata > Mammalia > Rodentia > Heteromyidae > Dipodomys > Dipodomys merriami. Next base: position 9,416,698 of record NW_027205937.1, read on the forward strand.
TTCTAAAAGTTGCTAAATTCCCATAGGTCCTGTTTCTGAATAAAAAGGGGCTTACAGGTTATTGGTGGCCATGCAGGAATGCCTGGCACAGACAACCTACCTGAAGCCTCACTGCAAGAAGAGTGAAAGATTCTGGCAAAAAGAACCCTTGACTGATGTGGCCTCCTGTGAAAACAGAAGTGTTCGACCTCTTCCTGGCCATTGTAGGTTCTAAGCAATTGAGATTTCCATCTTACTCATGTAAAGTAACCATACCCAATAGGCTAGCTCCATGCATCCCTTTTGTCCTTACAACTCCCCCTGGGCCTCAGATAGCTTTGAATGCTGGAAAAGTGAGTATGAGAATGGGTCATTGGGCCATGTCTCCCCTTCTCTCCTTCACTTGGAAGGACAGAATCAAGCAGTTCTTGATACACTATGGGGCTGGTCAGCTTTTCACTCCCTCAAAGAGCTAGACTCACTTCTGTCCTTAATGTTGCCAGATGCCTTGAGAAACTACCCTGGCAACCAAGATCTTGCACTCATCCTGTGAGTTCTGCTTCACTGTAAGCACAGGGATCGGGGTTCCTGCTACAGTTTCTGGAGAATGTGACTGCAATCCCTCTGATGGGGCATGAGACAAGAACCTATCATTGTGTGAAGGAGAAGTAGATGTGTAATGGCCAGTATTCATAACTGCCTTTTGTGGTTCCATTCCCAAAGAGGAATGTGTAATGGGTGGCAGGTATGGCCAGTCCTGTGTCAGAATGAAGGAGGAAGAGGCCCTGCTACCTCAGTGCCCAGACAAGCCTTGAACGTCAATCCTGTCAGTACTCCAAACATCAAATTGGTACTAGGAAAATTGTAATATCTAGTTTCAGTTTTCTTTCTCTTCAAACTGCTTTTTTGCTACTGGCATGCTATTGAGAGATTGCTAACTTTAAAACTGGGCCAGGGAAAATAAAAAATATTGGCATTTGTCATACTCCTCTTCAAAATAGAAGAAATACCATGAATTTGAAACTCCTCTTGAGCACCAGTCCTATATTGCTAAGATTAAATCCTGCTGGCCACCTTTATATTTCAAATACATTGAAAGAATAAAAGGGATTCTTAAGAAGAATAAGGACTAAGAGTATAAAATGTATACTTCTTTATTTATATAAATAAGGCTTTCATATAATTATATTTAAAAGAAATCTGTATTTTTACATTCACCACCAGTGAGTTTCTGACAGGAAAGGCTGTGCATAATGATACACAGCAAGGATCCCACTCCAGGACAACAGGAGCTCAGGAAAGCACCATTAATTTGAGAAGTAGGCAGGCTCTGACACTCCTGTTGCACTGCTAGCAATGGGAAGTCTTAAACTAGTTCCTCCACCAAGTCTTCTTCAAATTCCCCCTGTTCATCAGCAGTGTCATCTTGGCACTGCTGGTACTCGAACACCAGGTCATTGATATTGCTCTCAGCTTCAGTGAACTCCATCTCATCTATGCCCTCACCTATGTACCAGTGCAAGAATGCATTGCACTGGAACATGCCACTGAACTGCTCTGAGATGCACTTGAAGGGATCCTAGATGGCTATGTTTTTGCCGATGAAGGTGGCCGACATCGTGAGTCCATGTGGGGGTGGGGTGGGGGGGAAGGGAAGGGGGGATGTCACACACAGCCGTCTTCACATTGTTGGGGATCCAGTCTCCAACGTAGCTGCTGTTCTTGTTCTGCACGTTGAGCATCTGTTCATCCACCTCTTCATGGACATTTCAGCCTCGGAAGATGGCAGCCGCTGTCAGGTAGCAGCCATGGCGGAGATCACAGGTGACCATCAAGTTCTTAGGGTCAAATATCTGCTGGGTGAAGCTCGCGTACCGAGAGAGCATGGTACTGCTGGCTGGCACGGCTGGCCAGGGGCACAAAGCCAGGCATGAAGAAGTGCAGGCGGGAAAGAGCACCATATTCAAGGCCAGCTTGTGCAGGTCTGCATTCAGCTGGCCAGGGTAGCACAGGCAGATGGTAACCCCGCTGTTGGTGCCTGACACCAGGTGGTTCAGGTCGCCATAGTTGGGCGTGGGCAGCTTCAAGTTACAGAAGCAGATGTTGTACAGGGCCTTGTTGTCGATGCAGAAAGTTTTATCTGCATTTTCCACCAGCTGGTGGACAGAGAAGATCGCGTTGTAGGGTTCCAGCACTGTGTTTGACACCTTCGGGGAGGGCATGACACTGAAGGTGTTCATGGTGTGGGTTGGGTACCCCTCTTGAATATTGTTGAGAATCAGGGTGCCCATGCTTGACCCGGTGCCACCTCCCAAAGAGTGGGCCAGCTAGAAACCCTGTAGACAGTCACACCTTTCTGACTTCCGCCTCACCACATCCAGTACCGGCTCCACCAGCTCAGCTTCCTCTGTGTAGTAGCCCTTGGTCCAGTTATTGGTTGCCCCGCTCTGGCCTATCAGACACAAGCCATGATGGGACACACACTCCAAGAATATTTACTGTGCCATTTGCATTTTGAAGACAACAGGACTCTTCTGAGCCAACCTTTGCTTTTAATTTAGATAACTTTGGTGAAATAAAGGAAATGTTTTCATTGTATCTGGGACCCTACAAATCACCCAGGTTCTAAAGAAATAAAGACAATGTGGAGGAAGATACATTTTAACCCAAATCAACTACTTGTAGAAATGAAGAACAGAGCCTGCCTCAATACTGGAAATGTAATTAGTTTCACAGGAGGGACAGGAGCACATTGTGATCATAGGAAAGCTAAGCTGCAAGCACTTGTCTGCACCTTGCTCACACATAGCTATGCTTTGATTTCTGGTGTCCTGAAGTAGTTCTCTGTTATTGCCGGGCCTTTGAAATGACCAGCAGTGCTGAAACCTTGTTGGAGGCTTTCCCTGATTGCTGATCTTTCCATTCAGAGGCTTCTTTGTCATGGAGGGCTTGCAGAGTTGCACTGATCTGAGCTGTCTGAGTGGCCAGGGGCATGACTCCAGTGGACTGGAATAGGTGGGTTAGGTGAGGACAATATCTAGGTGTATAAAGGCTCAGCCCAGCACTGGAGTGCCTGGATGTTAGGACCCATAGACCATGATGACATACCAAATATGAAGTTGTCTGGCCTGAAGCTCTGGCCAAATGGTCCTGATCTCACTGAGTCTAAGGTTCCAGGCTCTAGGTCCACCATGATGGCCCGAGGAACATATTTTTTGCCTGTGGAGACAAGAGTTGACGTAGGCCTATAATTGACAAGAAACTTAGGGGCAGAGCTTATGATTCTGAGTGACTCTCAGCATTCATTACAGAAATTACAGCATTTGAGACATGGAAACAGAAAAGATTGGTTCAGCCATTGAGGGATTTTTTGAAGAGGAGATTAGCAGTGGTTCTCTCACTTCAGCCCTCCCTTCTTTTCAGGCCTCCTGGTCACTTCTGCCTTTTGCACACCATCCCATCCCTGCCAATCCTCCAGGGCTAGTCAGTCTTTACTGATGCAGTCAATATAAGCTAGCTTATGTGGATTCAGAACAGACAGAAGAAAGTAGAAATGCATTTGGAAGGTGGATGGAAAATGCCTCTCAAATGTGACTACCCTTTTTGCCCCTTGGCCAATGAGACAGTCATGAGACAATCAAATTGCTTCAGCTTTCTTGTCATCAAGAGGTGATTCAAACTTATCCATTCTCTTTCTTGACACTGTCTCTCAAATTACAGAGGAACAATATGGTAATCTTGCTTCACAAAAAAAAAAATGGAAAAGACAACATTGAAGGAAAAGCTCATTGCTTCATGATGAGTGTTGGGCTGTTAAGAGCCAGTTGTCATTGTTGGAGTTTTTTAAAGTTACTCACCCATAAATCCTTACAGGTGTCTTCCTTGCCAAGGTAATTCAAGTCATTGATTGATATTAGCCTTTAAAACTTCCATGGAGATGTTGAATATTTTTGTGATTACCATCTTGTGAGATGAAATCCATTTCTGACTTAGTAAGGAATGGACTTGAGAATTCTGATAATTCTCTTAGAACTTCAATTCTGAAGGAAGCTAAATAAATCTTGATAGGATAAGAACAAATATATGTGAACTAATCCTTCCTCTTCATCCCTTTTCCTTCCCTAGTACTGTTAATTGGGCCACTGGCTCCTCTTCTCCAGTTCCAAATGCCTCAGGCCTTAACCCATTCCTTCTCCACCTCCTCACATTTTTCTCGTCTCCATTCCTGCCAGTTTTCATCTTCAGGTTCACCTTTAATTCACCTGCTATTGTCTCTGCACATTCCAACACTGTAGATTCCACCAAATGTGGCTTGTCAAGGGAAATAATTATACACTATTTTCTTCTCATATACTTGTACTGTACTCTATAGTAAATCCACTGGCTACATAGCATGTACCTGTTATTAAGTATGATGTCATGTAGAGACACTTGAATGTGTGTGGCAGATTATTTGTAGGTTCTATACAAATACTATTTTATATAAAGAACTTGAGTGTGTGAAGATGTTGTTATTGGTGGGGGTCCTCGAGCCCATTCCATGAGGATACTGAGGGGTGATTGAATTTTAACTAATGGTGCTGTTTTCATACTTCTTTAAATGAAGTTATGAACTTATTAAAAGACTATTTTTTCAGCCCTTTGTTTACGGATCAAATCTATAATCCTAGCTAATCAGGAGGCTGAGATCTGAGGATCATGGTTCAGTGTTGTCTCAGAAGGGAAGGAATGTACTTGGAACTCTTATTTCCAATTAACCACACACACGCACACACACACACACACACACACACACACACACACACACACACACACACACACCACAACACAACACAAAGCTAGAAGAGAAGCTCTATCAATTGAGCCACTAGTAGACTTCCATGTGAACAGTGACCTGATTGAGCCTCACAGGTGTCTGCTGGACCAGACATCCATTAAAATGGCTAAAGGATGCAGATATCTCATACAAGCTGTGTGACATCTCTGATTGGGTCTGGGATGGATATGGCCACAGACTTTCCTATGACCTTGAGAGTCATATAGCTCTCTCCTAAAGACAATTAAACCCTGTACAAAGCAACCCAGTAAGTACCTTCCCTTAGGACCCCTCCTGTCTAGCAAGACATTTGATATTCTCTTCTTCAATAAATCATTGCTATTTTATTCTTCCCTCTGCATCCATGAACTCATTCTTTGAGATCATAGAGACAAAATATGTGATTCAGTTATTAGGTTTTCAGTATCAACATGATGGCCTGCTTTAAAACAGAACTTTTTTTTTTAATTAATTGTATTTTATTTTATTTGAGAACATACTGTACAGAGGGGCTACAATTACATGGGCAGGATAATGCATATATTTCTTACCAAGCATTGCAGCCTCCTCCTTTGTTTACCCTTCACTTCCCTTCCCCGCCTCCCCCCTCCCCCCGCCCAATTTTACCCCCCTCCTCCCACCCAATTATAACCCCCTCCCCCCCCACACCGACATTGTAAAGCTGGTTTTGACATGACATTTTGTGCTTCTCATTGTTGCAAGAGGTCCACCTAAATCCTTAAACGACTTGTTTGTCCCCATCTCCTCCACATGTTATACTGACATCAAATATAGTGAAAGCGGGGGTTACACTGTGGGGGAGGGACATACAAAGCAACAAAGAAATAATCCTATAAATGCTTTAGAAACACATGCATGAAAGAAACGAAAACATTAAAATACATATTTAAGGGTTCATTTTCCTAACATCACATTATCTGACCTTTTCCGCTTGACTCATACCTATACTAGATATTGCAAATAAGGGAAACCATGGGACCTATGCTTCTTTGGGCCTGGCTTACTTCACTTAATATAATTTTTTCCAAACCTTTCCATTTCCTAACAAATGGGGAAATGTCATTCTTTCTGATGGAGGCATAGAATTCCATTCTGTATATATACCACATTTTCTTGATCCATTCATCTACTGAGGGGCATCTGGGTTGGTTCCATGTCTTAGCTATGGTAAATAATGCTGCAATAAACATAGTTGTGCTGGTAGCTTTAGTGTGGTCTTGTTTGTAAACATTTGGGTAAATGCCCAAAAGTGGGATTGCTGGATCATAGGGGAGATCTATGTGAAGTCTTTTGAGGAACCTCCATCCTGCTTTCCAAAGTGGTTGAACAAGTTTACATTCCCACCAACAATGAAGTAAGGTTCCTTTGTGTCCACATCCCCTCCAGCATCTGTTGTTGTTAGAGTTCTTGATTTTTGCTGTTCTAACTGGAGTGAGGTGATATCTCAATGTTGTTTGGATTTGCATTTCTTTTATGGCTAGGGATGTTGAACATTTCTTCATGTGTCTATTAGCCATCCTTCTTTCTTCTTCAGAGAATCTTCTCTTTAAGTCTTTCGCCCACTTATTTATTGGGCAGTTGTTTCTTTGAGGATTTGTTGTTGGGTGGTTTAATTTTTTGAGTTCCAAGTATATTTTAGATATGAGACCCTTGTCCGTTGTATGGCTAGTAAAGATCTTCTCCCAATCCGTGGGCTTTCTATTGATCTTGCCAGCTATGTCATTTGCCCTGCAGAAGCTCTGCAATCTTATGCAATGCCATTTGTCCAACCTTTCTTTGATTTGTTGTGCTTCCGGGTCTCTATTCAGAAAATTTCGACCTGAGCCAAGGAGACGTAGGGTTTCTCCTATTCCATCCTGTAATGTTTTCAGAGTGTCTGCTTTGAGTTCAAGGTCTTTGATCCGTTTGGAGTTGATTCTGGTGCAGGGTGATATATAAGGATCTAGCTTTAGTTTTCTACATGTAGTTAACCAATTTTGCCAGCACCATTTACTGAAGAGGCTGTCTTTCTTCCATTCTATTGTTTTAGCTTCCTTATCGAAGATTAGATGGCTATAGGTCTGTAGGTTCATTTCTGGGTTTTCAATTCTATTCCATTGGTCCTGAGGTCTGTTCTTATGCCAATACCAAGCTGTTTTGATTACTATGGCTTTATAGTAGAGTTTGAAATTTGGTATTGATATTCCTCCAGCAGTGTTCTTTCCATTGAGGAGCGTTTTTGCTATTCGGGGTCTTTTATTGTTCCATATGAATTTTTGGATTGCCTCCTCTATTTCCTTAAAGAATGAGGGTGGAATTTTGATAGGTATCGCGTTGAATTTGTAGATAGCCTTGGGAAGTATTGCCATTTTCACGATGTTGATCTTGCCATTCCAGGAGCATGGGAGGTTTTGCCATTTTTAAAGTTCTGTGTTGATTTCCTTTTTCAAGATTTTAAAGTTTTCATCATAGAGGTCCTTCACTTCTTTGGTTAAGTTAATTCCTAGGTATTTTATTTTTTGTGGGGCTATTACAAATGGAGTTGCTTTCCTAATTTCAGCCACACTTTTCTCATTGTTGGCATATAGAAAAGCCATTGATTTTGGGGTGTTATATTTTATAACCTGCTACTTTGCCAAAGTTTTGAATCAGCTTGAGTAATTTGGGAGTGGAGTCTATGGGATTCTTTAAATACAAGATCATGTCATCTGCAAAGAGGGAGAGTTTTATTTCTTCTTTCCCTATTTGGATCCCCTTTATGTCTGCATCTTGTCTTATTGCTGTAGCTAGGCATTCTAATACTAGATTGAAGAGAAGTGGAGAGAGTGGCATCCTTGTCTTGTTCCTGAGTTAAGAGGAAATGGCTTTAGTTTTTCACCATTGAGTATAATGCTGGCTGTAGGTTTGTCATATACAGCCTTTATTGTATTGAAGAATGTTCCATGGATTCCTAATTTTTCCAGAACCTTCATCATAAAGGGGTGTTGGATCTTGTCAAATGCTTTTTCTGCATCTATTGAGATAACCATGTGGTTCTTATACTTGCTCCTATTGATGTGATGAATAATATTAATTGATTTGCGTATATTGAACCAGCTTTGCATCCCTGAAATGAATCCTGTTTGATCATGGTGTATGATTTTTTGGATGAATTGTTGAAGTCGATTGTCCAAAATTTTGTTGAGAAGTTTTGCATCAATGTTCATCAAAGAAATGGTTCTATAGTTCTCTTTCTTTGATGAGTCCCTGCCTGGTTTTGGGATGAGGGTTATGATGGCTTCATAGAATGTGTTCGGTAGTGAGCTTTCTCTTTCAATTTCATTGAAGAGTTGGAGGAGTATTGGTGTGAGCTCTGCTTTGAAGGCCTTGTAAAATTCCGCTGTAAAACCATCTGGTCCTGGACTTTTCTTAGCTGGGAGGTCTCTTATTGCTGTTTCTATTTCAATGCTTGATATGGGCCTGTTAAGCTGGTTTAACTCATCTTGGTTTAGTTTTGGCATGTCAATATTTGCTAGGAAAAGGTCCATTTCTGTCAAGTTCTCAAACTTATTAGCATAAAGTTTTGAGAAGTATTCCCTTATAATGTTCTGAATCTTGGTTGTTTCCGTGGTGATGTTTCCATTCTCATCTCTGAGTTTATTAATTTGGGTGTGTTCTCTCCTTTTTCTGATAAGGTTTGCTAAGGGTCTGTCAATTTTGTTAAGTTTTTCGAAGAACCAACTCTTTGTTTTGTTGATTCTTTCTATAGTTTTTGTAGATTCTAATTCATTTAATTCTGATTTAATTTTGATTATTTCTTTCCGTCTACTGGATTGGGGTTTATCTTGCTGCTCTTTTTCAAGGAGGTTTAGATGTGTCATTAAATTGCTAGTTTCCGATCTCTCCAATTTGTTGATGTAGGAGCTCAGAGCTATAAACTTGCCTCTGAGTACTGCCTTTGCTGTGTCCCAGAGGAGCTGGTAATTTGTGTGTTCATTTTTGTTGAATAGCATGAACATTTGAATTTCCTTTCTAATCTCTTCCATGACCCACACATGATTCAGCAGTGTGTTGTTCAGCCTGCATGTGATACCGGACTTTCTTTGGTGGCTTTTGGTGTTGAGTTCTAATTTTATTCCCTTGTGGTCAGAGAGAATGCAAGGTATAATTTCAATGTTTCTGAATTTAGACAAGTTTGCTTTGTGGCCTAAAATGTGATCTATTTTAGAAAACGTTCCATGTGCTGCTGAGAAGGACGTGTATTCTGATGCTGCTGGGTGAAATGTTCGGTAAATGTCTGTTAAGTCTAGTTGATCTATGCAGCTATTTAGATCTGCGGTTTCTCTGTTGAGTTTTTGCCGAGTTGATCTATCTAGTGTGGAGAGTGGTGTGTTAAAATCCCCAACAATTAATGTCTTTGGATCTATATGGGATTTGAGGGAAAGTAGTGTTTCTTGGATAAATTTGGGTGCTCCATTGTTTGGCGAATAGATATTTAGAACTGTAATATCCTCCTGAAGGAGAGATCCTTTAATTAGTATGTAGCGACCTTCTTTATCTCTTCTCACGAATTTTAATTTGAAGTCTATTTTATCTGATATTAGGATTGCAACTCCCGCCTGTTTATGAGGGCTGTCTGCTTGGTAGATTTTGTTCCAGCCTTTAACCTTGAAAATATGTTTGTTTTTATGGGCAAGATGTGACTCCTGCAGGCAGCAGATAGAAGGGTCTTGTTTTTTAATCCAATTAGACAGACTATGTCGCTTAATTGGAGAGTTCAGTCCGTTAACGTTAAGAGATAGGACTGAGAGGTATTTGGGAGTTACTGCCATGTTATCCACCTTCTTGGGGGCTGTGAAAGCTGGGTTCTTCCTAAGGTTCTTGGATTCTCAGTTTAGGTGCAGTTTTTTGGCCTTTGTTGCGTTCTTGTTGGTTTTCTATGTGTAGGACATCTTTAAAAATCTTTTGTAGGGCTGGTTTGGTGGAGATGTATTGTTTCAATTTTTCTTTGCTATGGAAGGTTTTTATTTGGCCTTCAGTTATGAAGGAGAGTTTAGCTGGGTACAGTATTCTTGGTTGATAGTTTTTTGTTTTTAGGGCATGGCATATGTCATTCCAGGCTCTTCTTGCTTTGATTGTCTCTGCTGAGAAATCTGAGGTTATTCTAATTGGTTTCCCTTTATAGGTGATTAACCTTTTCTCCTTGACAGCTTTAAGGATCTTTTCCTTGGTCTGGGTTGATCCTGTTTGGATGATAATGTGACGGTGGGATGTCCTATTCTGGTCTGGTCTATTTGGGGTTCTAAAAGCTTCTTGTATCTGAATAGGCCTATCTTTCTGTATGTTTGGGAAGTTCTCTGCTAGGATCCTGTTAAACAAATTTCCTAGACCATTAACTTCTGTTTCTAGGTGCTCCTCTACACCCATTATCCTTAGATTGGGCCTTCTGATGGTGTCTTCCAGGTGTTGGATAGACCTATCATATTTCTTGGACTTGTCTTGGATGGTTGTATGTTCTTTCTCTATAATATCTAGGCTGTCTTCAATCCCTGAGATTCGATCTTCTGCATGGTCTAACCTGCTGTCCAGACTTTCTACTTTGTTTTTTATCTCTTTTCCTTCTAATTGGTCAGCTTTGATGGCTTCAAGTTCTTTGTTGAAGCTCTGTTTTAGGTCTTCTATGAATTTCTTTACTTCCTTAATTTGGTGTTCAGTGTTTGTTCTCAAATCACTTAGTTGATTGGTTATGGTTTCTTTGGACTCCCATTCCTTCTGTTGGGTTCCATTCAGCATTCCCTTTGTGGTCTCCCTGACTTCCTTCAGCTTTTTGTTAATGGATTCCATGAATGCCTTTAGTGATCTTTGTGTATTCTCTACCTGGTCTCTTAATTTGTGAATTACTCTTTGATTAGTTTCCTCCCTTCTGTGGGATTCCTGCAGTTCTCTTTGAGTGTTCTCTGCCTGCTCATGCCATTCCTCCCTTTCTCTTTGAGTATTCTCAAGTTGTTCACGCAAATCCTGTATCAGTTTTTGAGAAGCTTCCTCACGCTTATGATATTCCTGTATAAACTTCTGGGATGCCTCCTCTCTCTCCCTATCACGCTCATACAGAGTACTTTGTACATTGTCAAACTTCTCATTTATCATGTTTGCTATTAGTGTTTGTAGAGCTGTTTGGGAACTCTCCTCTGGATTATTCTTTATCTGTTCTAATCCCTGATTATCAAGGTTGGGAATTGAGATACCCGAATTTGCCATTTTTCTTGTGTTTTTCCGGCTTACTCGGCCCATTTGAGATGAAGATTGCACCACAGTTTTGTGCTAGAACACTATCTTAAGGCAACCATCAACCAAAGTTTGCATTTGTACCGTCAATAGTCTACAGATACAATCTAGTTCAACAGATACATCTATTTAACATCAAACAACTATATGTTAAAGGACTTGGAACCGCAGAAAAGAATTTGGAAAACCAGAAATTATTATGATTAGGGAGAGATGTGGGTAAATAATGGGAATAGATTGGTGTGGGGAGGCACAGGGAGAGTTAACTATGTCCTAATCACAGTGCAGGAAATGGGTTGGGTAGGATGCAAGTAGAGAGAGAGAGAAAAAGAAGAGACGGAAAGGGGAATAAAGAGAGACCAGAAAAAGAATAGAAACATAAAAATTAATGTTATTATAGAGGTTAAAAGACCGTCTATTTAGAGAGGAATGTGAATATGTTCAGAGAAGGGGAGGGACATAGAGGAGATGTGAAAATCTTTAAGGATGGGAAAGGGAGAAGAAAAGATCAGAAGTTCAGTAGAGCTAGATAAAAAAACAAAAAGATAATTAAGAAAGAAAGAAAAAGAGAAAGAAGACAAGAAAAGAAAGGAAAACACTCATTCACGTGTTCCTAAAATAAAAATTATAAGATGAGAAAAAAAAAGTTACTGGAAAACAATTATTTTTTCAGAAGAGGCAAAAATTAAAGATTAATAAAAGTTTTAGAAGGGAAAAAATTTACATATATATTTTTATATATACATATATATATATATATATATATATATATATATATATATATATATATATATATATATATATATGGTAAGAAAAAACAAAAAACAAGCAAAAAAAAAGAAAAGAAGAAGAAGAAAAAAAAAAGAAAAGAAAGAAAAAAAAAGTGTTTTGATTTTTTTTTTTGGGGGGGAGGAGTGGGAAGAATCCTGTATCTCCCTTTTGTCTGCAACCAGTCTCTTGTTGGAGTCTCTGGTCAGCTTGAGGTCCTGTGGCTTGATTGGTTTCTTAAGTCGGTTGGTTGGAAGAGGCAGAAAAATGCTCTGCTTTACCCAAGATTTTGAGATCCCCCTCCCAGGTTAGTTTTCTGGGAGGGTGGTCTGCTTTGAGAGTCACAAAAGAGGGGGATCTGGTGATGAGGCTAGGTTCTGGGTAGAGTTGAGGCCTTTCAACAAACAGTAGCTTTTTCCTGGGGCTATTTTGTGATAAAGCTCACAGCGCCCAGCCTGGAGCCATTCTCAGGGTTTCTGTTTTTCTATTGATTGTGGTGGCTGCTAGAGGGAGGGGCAGCCTCTGGCTCTGGTTACCCAGTGAGGCAAGGCACTCCGATGGCTGGCGCCTGAGCTGGGTGACTTTTCCCTGGATGGAGCTGAGTCTGGCCAGTCACTTCGCAGTTAAGTTCTTGTGACCTGCTAAATGACTCATTTTATTCCAAGGCCTGAGCTGGAGCTAGCAGCTCCTCCGAGCTTTGTCGGTATCCAAGATGGAGATCACCGGTGCTGGGGGGGGAGGGGTGGCCTTCCCTCCTCTGCTCCCTGAGGAGTGAGGACCTAGGGCTTGTACTCACGCCGAGTCTTGGATCCTGGGTCGTCTCTGGTCTGCAAACAGCAGGATGAAGATGTTCGCTCCTTGTCGGTTCTTGTTTGTGTTGAGTAGAATCCGCTCGTCCGCTGCGTCTGGCTCCTTCGTCCCCGACTCTCTGTGTCTCAGGTATGACTCCGCGGCGGTGGTCGCCGCCGCGACTCCGCCGCCGGAGCGGCAGCTGATGCGTTTCCTTGGCTTCCCCTCTCTTGTCTAACTCTCTGTCCTGTGATGGCACACTTGGTGTGATTCTCTGGCTTAGGACTGTTCACTGGAATTCTAAAACTACTTTCTATGCGAGAGCTTGTTCAGATTCCAGCTTCTCCTCCGCCATCTTCAAAACAGAACTTTTATCTGCTTCCTGGGCACCAAAGCTGGTGGATCCTGAATGCTTTTATCTTGAGCCCTTTTTGTGTTGCCACCAAACCTGTGCTAGAGTATCATCAGTGCCCAAGGGACACACCGGGAATGCGTTTGTTCCAATCACACTTGGTATACCTAGGTGTTGAGTCTGCAAACATGATGGGTACTCACAGATGTGTGACTTAGTGATGTCAGCCACTCAGCACAAGGTTTCCCTGGACCAGAGTCTCATCCCCATGCATTGGGTGGATGATAGGTGAAACCTTTGTTTCTCATACACAGATTATATCCTGGTTGTTCCTAGCAAATGAATTCCATAGACCCCAGGGGAAACAAGCTGAATCCTTCTTTTAGTCATTTCTTCCCTAACACTGACACATCTGCTCCTTGAAGACACCATGGCCACATACCTCTCAGTAGAGGCTTTCCAAGACCCTACTCCATCATGTCACCCACCCACTTCAGATCTTTTAGCAGCCACTTTCCTCTAATAAACACTTCCCTCACGTCCAGCCTCCCCTATGAAAGTCTTCACTGTTGGGTTTTTATCCTAATGTAGAGGTCACATGCTTAACTATCAAGGTCATGGTTATTTGATATCTTTGGGGTCTACACACAGGACTGCTCAGGGCAATATTGATCCAATGTCTATGGCTCTGTTCACAAGACTGCTCAGTGCCATGGTGATGGGATGTATAGTGTCTGCATATGGGACTTCTCAGTACTATAGTGAATGATGCAGAATATCCATAGAAGGGCACCATTTTCCCATTGAGATTTTCAGCTTTCATTACTTGTGTATAGCTGGTATTCCACACAGCACTCTAAAATCTATGGGAATTTAGGAGAGAGCCTCTTTATCATGAGTTAGCAGAGAATGGAATAAAATAGAATACTCAGCTGTAGTGGTGGTGGCTTTAGCTGGTATTTCTTGATACTCAGCAGACTAAGATCTGAGGATCTAAGTTCAAGGCCAGTCCAGGCAAGAAAATTCATTGAGATTCTTATCCCTAATTAACCACCAAAAATCCCAAAGTACAACTATGACTGAAGTGGTAGAGCACTAATCTTCAGCAAAAAAAAATCCAAATCAATGTTTATGCATTAATTTAAGCCTTAGGACCAACACACACACACACACACACACACACACACACACACACACACACACACACACACAAACACACACACACACAACCATTTGTCCAGCACTGGTGGCTCACACACCTGTAATCCTAGCTATTTAGGACGCTGAGATCTGAACTTCAGAGTTTCAATCCAGCCTAGGCAGAAAAGTTTGAGACTTATCTCCAATTAACCACCAGAAAACCAGAAGTGGTCCTGTGGCTCAAAGTGCAAAAGCACTAGCCTTGAGGGACAGTGTCTAGGTCCTGAGTTCAAGCCTTTCGACTGACAAGAAAAATAAAATGTAACACCTGGATCAGGTCCTTTGTCTCCTTTGTTTGAGGAAAGAGTCTACAGACAAAAAGGAAGAGGTAAGACAGCATAACTTTATTGAAGGAAAAGACCATCAGAACCCTTGCTAGACAGGAGAGGCCCATGGGAGGGAAGGCACTAGTTGGTGTGGGTTATGTAGGTATTAATGAGGTGTCTTTAGGAATGATCTATATGTCTCTCATGACCATTGGACAGTCTGCAGGTCATATCACTCCCCAGGCCTAGTCAGAAGCTCCACAAAGCCAACCCAAGATCTTTATGCATTCTTTAGTCCTTCTGAGTAAGTTATAATTTTGGTACCTACCTCTGGGGTATAGTCACCTCATCACAGTGTTCATTGTTCCAGGGGCGATGGGCCATGATATGATGTCAAGGAGCCTGCACACAGGACTGCTCAAGGCCAAAGTAAAAGAGAACTTCTGTGGGAGAGAGACTTTGCCTCCATTGCACAGACATGCTCTTTTTATGCTCTGATAACTCTGGGCGGTTTTTCCATGTTTTCTCATTTTTTTCTCCAATGCTTTAGATGGAAACCAGGACATCATGCATGTAAGGCAAGCACTTTCCCATTGCACTTATATTTCTTTCCTTGGATTTGTTTTTAAATGAGCAGTAGATTTCATCTTTGTGTATAGGAAAATAGTTATCAAATATCTCCATTTTAAAGGTTTCAGCTGATGAAGTAGCACAGTATTTTTTATAATCTAAAATAGAGATATTCTGCCTTGGATATGTCCAGAGGCCTCAGACATAAAAAGGCTTGGGATAACTGCTGTGCAATTGGAAAGGCCAGGCTGAAGCCTTTTCCTTTTGCCCCAGCTTGCTGTTGCACCAGTGCTCCTTTCACCAGAAATGCTCATTTTCTCCATTTCTGCTCCTTGACACTTAGCTAGAGGAGTCAGCTCCAGCCCTCTGAGTACTCTCTATGGGGGTGCGGAGTGGGGATTCCAGTATGGGAGAGGGCTTCTCTTCCCCCTCCATCTTTTGTGCTGGTCTTGGGCTTGATCTCAGGGACTGGCTCAGTCAGTTTTTCTGTTTGTGTATTTTTTCTTGCTTGTTTGATTTTTAGTCAAGAGTAGAACTTAGGCAACAGTTTCACTTCCAGATATTTGGGCTCCTAATTAGTGATGAGTCTCATGAACTTCCCTACACAGGCTGGCTTTGAACCTCATTCCTCAGATGTTTGCCTCATGAATAACGTGGATTATGAGCATGAGTCACAATCACCTGGCAGAGAGAGGGGTCTTCTTTCAGACATACCAACTACACAGTGACAAAGATCAAGAGGGGTAGCCTCTTTGTTTCAGCTGACCCCATCTTTTTCCATCACATCCAGCGTCAGCCCTGTACCAGCTATGGAGAAGAGCTTGGTGCTTCTTCAGGCCTGATCTGAATTAATTCATTGATCATACTAATAAATAAAATATTTCATGAGTATGTTTGTCTTCTCACCAACAGGAACGGATCTAGAAATCAAGAATCATTTATACCTTAGCTTTCCAACTCCAGAATGTAGAAAATTACTCACGTTGCATATGCCTTTCTTTACTAAGTGAATTAGATCAGAACAGCCTTCACATGTGCTTCTCACCCAGTGGAGATGATAACAAGGTAGCAAGATGTTGGGCAGTCTTGTATAGAAATTGGGCAAGGACCATAAAAACAAACACATTTTGACTTTGAAAGGCTGGAACAAAATCTACAAAGCAACGGTCCCCATAAACAGGCAGGAGTAGCAATACTAACATCAGATAAAATAGACTTCAAATTAAAATTAGTTAGAAGAGATAAAGAAGGTCGCTACATACTAATGAAGGGATCTCTCCTTCAGGAGGATAGTACAATTGTAAATAGTTATTCGCCAAACAACGAAACACCCAAATTTATCTGAGAAACACTCCTTTCTCTCAAATCTCATATAGATCTAAAAACATTAATTGTTGGGGACTTTAACACACCACTATCGCCACTAGATAGATCAACTCAGCAAAAACTCAACATAGAAACCACAGACCTAAACAGCTGCATAGATCAACTAGATTTAACAGACATCTACTGAATATTTCACCTAGCAGCAGCAGAATACACGTTTTTCTCAGCAGCACATGGAACATTTTCCAAAATAGACCACATTTTAGGTCACAAAGCAAATTTGTCCAAATTCAGAAACATTGAAGTTATACCTTGCATTCTCTGAGACCACAAAGGAATAAAATTAGAACTCAACACCAAAAGCCACCAAAGAAAGTCCTGTAACATATGGAGGCTGAACAACACACTGTTGAACCACCAGTGGGTCATGGAAGAGATTAGAAACAAAATTCAATTGTTCATGATATTCAAAAAAAATGAGCACACAAACTACCAGCTTCTCTGGGACACAGCAAAGACAGTACTCAGAGGCAAGTTTATAGATCTGAGTTCCTACATCAACAAATTGGAGAGAGCTGAAACCAACAATTTAATGAGACAGCTGAGCCTCCTTGAAAAAGAGCAGCAAGATAAACCCAATCCAGTAGATGGAAAGAAATAAAGTTAAATCAGAAATAAATGAATTAGAATCCAAAAAAATCATAGAAAGAATCAACAAAAGAAAGAGTTGGTTCTTCAAAAACATTAACAAAATTGAGAGACCCTTAACAAATCTTATCAGAAAAAGAAGAGAACACACCTAAATAAATAAACTCAGAGATGAGAATGGTAACATCACCACCGAAACAACCAAGATTCAGAATATTATAAGGGAATATTTCTCAAAACTTTATGCTTATAAGTTTGAGAACTTGCCAAAAATGGACCTTTTCCTAGCAAATATCGACATGCAGAGACTAAACCAAGATGAGTTAAACCATCTTAACAGGCCCATATCAAGAATTGAAATAGTAATAGCAATCAGAGACCTCCTTTCTGCTGTTTTACAGCGGAATTGTACAAGGCCTTCAAAGCAGAAATCACACGAGTACTCATTCAACACTTCAATGAAATTAAAGAGAAAGTTTACTACCGAATTCATTCTATGAAGCTATAATAACCATCTTCCCAAATCCAGGCAGGAACTCATCAAAGAAAGAACTATGGACCCATATCTTTGATGAACACTGATGCCAAACTTCTCAACAAAATTTTGGCAAATCAGCTTCAACAATTCATCCAAAAACATCATACAGCACAATCAAACAGGATTCATTTCAGGGATGCAGTGCTGGATCAATATACGCAAATCAATAAACATAATTCATCACATCAACAAGGGTAAGGACAAGAACCACATGATTATCTCAATAGATGCAGAAAAAACATTTGACAAGATCCACTACCCCTTTTGAAGGTTCTGGAAAAATTAGGAATCCATGGAACATTCCTCAATACAATAAAGGCTGTATATGACAAACCTACAGCCAGTATTATACTCAATTGTGAAAAACTAAAGCCATTTACTCTAAACTCAGGAAAGAAACAAGGATGCTCACTCTCTCCTCTACTCTTCAATCTAGTATTAGAATGCTTAGTTACAGCAATAAGGCAAGACCCAAACATAAAGTGGATCCAAATAGGGAAAATGAAGTAAAACTCTCCCTCTTTGAAGATGAGGTGATCTTGTATTTTAAGAATTCCATGGACTCTGCTCCCAAATTACTCATGGTGATTAAAAACTTTGGCAAAGTAGCAAGGTATAAAATTAATCTCCCAATATCAATGGCTTTTCTATATGCCAACAAGGGGAAAAGTGTGGCTAAAATCAGGAAAACAACTCCATTCAGAATAGCCCTACAAAAAATAAAATAACTAGGAATTAACTTAACCAAACAAGTGAAGGACCTCTATGATGAAAACTTTAAAAACCTGAAAATGGAAATCGAAATAGAACTTAGAAAGTGACAAAAAACTCCCAGGCTCCTGGATTGGAAAGATCAACATGGTGAAAATGGCAATACTTCCCAAGGCTATCTACAAATTCAATGCGATATCTATCAACATTCCAACCTCATTCTTCAAGGAAATAGAAGAGGCAATCTAAAAATTCATATGGAACAATAAAAGACCCAGAATAGCAAAAAAGATCCTTAACAGAAAGAACACTGCTGGAGGAATATCAATACCAAATTTCAAACTCTACTATAAAGCCATAGTAATCAAAACAGCTTGGTATTGGCACAAGAACAGACCTCAGGACCAATGGAATAGAATTGAAAACCCAGAAATGAACCTACAGACCTATAGCCATCTAATCTTTGATAAGGGAGCTAAAAAAATAGAATGAAAGAAAGACAGCCTCTTCAGTAAATGGTGCTGGCAAAAATGGTTAACTAGTTGTAGAAAATTAAGCTAGATTGTTATCTATCTCCCTGCACCAGAATCAACTCCAAATGGATCAAATATCTCAGAGTCAAAGCAGACACTCTGAAAACTTTACAGGATGGAGTAGGAGAAACCGTAGGTCTCCTTGGCACAGGCCAAAATTTTCTTAATAGATACCCAGAAACACAAGAAATCAAAGAAAAGTTGGACAAATAGGATTGAAGGAAAGTGCATAGCTTCTGTATGGCAAAGGACATAGTTCGCAAGATTAATAGAAAGCCCACGGATTGGGAGAAGATCTTCACTATCCTTACAACAGACAAGGGTCTTATATCTGAAATATACCTGGAACTCAATAAATTAAATCCCCCAACAACAAATCTTCAAAGAAACAACTCCCCAATAAATAAGTGGGCTAAAGACGTAAAGGGAAAATTCTCAGAATAGGAAAGAAGAATGGCCAATAGACACATGCTCAACCTCTCTAGCCATAAAAGTAATGCAAACCAAAAAAATATTGATATACCACCTCACACCAGTTAGAATGTCTATAATCAAGAAGTCTAATTACAACAGATGCTGGAGGGGATGTGGACAGAAGGGAACCTTACTACATTGTTGGTGGGAGTGTAAACTTGTTCAACAACTTTGGAAAGCAGTCTGGAGGTTGCTCAAAATACTCCACATAGAGCTGCAATCCCACTTTTGGGCATTTACCCAAATGTTCACAATCAACAACACCCTAAAGCTCCCAGCACAACTATGTTTACCGCAGCATTATTTACCATTGCTAAGATACGGAACCAACCCAGATGCCCCTTGGTAGATGAATGGATCAAGAAAATGTGGTATATATACACAATAGAATTCTATGCCTCCATCAGAAAGAATGGAATTGCCCCATTTGTTAGGAATTGGAAAGACTTGGAAAAAAAATATATTAAGTGAAGTAAGCCAGGCCCAAAGAATCATAGGTCCCATGGTTTCCCTTATTTGCAATAACTAGTATATGTCTGAGTCAACCAGAAAAGTTCAGATAAGTTGATGTTAGGGGAATGAACCCCAAGGTACGTATTCAGATGTTTTTTGTTTTTTTTTCCTTTCATGCAATTGTTTCTATCATATTTAAAGATTATTTCTATGTTGCTTTGTATGTCCCTCCACCACAGTATAACCCATACTTTCACTGTTTTTGATGTTGGGATAATTTGTGGAGGAGAAGTGAAAAAACAAATTGTTTAACTAGGGATACAGGTGGACCCATTGCACCAATGAGATGTACAAGTTGTTATGTCGAAAAACGAACTTAACAACTTGGGGGAGGATCGGTTGGGGGGAGGGGAGGAGTATGGGAAGGGATGGGAAGGGGAAAGGAGGAGTCAACAATGCTTGATAAGGAATGTACTCGTTATCTTGCCCATGTAATTGTAACTCCTCTGTATGGAATTCTCATAGTAAAAAAAGTAAAAAATAAAATAAAAAGATGTTGGAAAGGGTGGCTCGTCTGAAATCTGAGCTATTCAGGAGGACAAGATCTGAGGTTTGAGGTTTGAAGCCAGCCATAGCCAAAAACTGACACTTTTGTCTCCAGTTAATCAACAAAAAACCTCAAGTGTATCTCATGTGACAGAGCCCTAGCCTTGAGCACAAAAGTGAAGAGAGAGTATAAGGCCAAAAATTCAAGCCCTAGGGCCATCACACACATATACACGCACACACACACACACTCACACACTCACAGAGTGGGAGAAGCTACGTGGACTAAATGAACAATTGGGACTCTGCCAGTGGTTTTTTGTTTTGTTTGTTTGCTTTTGTTGGTCATGGGGCTTGAAGTCTGACGCTAGGCACTGTCCCTCAGGTCTTCAGCTCAAGGCAAATGCTCTACCACTTGAGCCATAGCGCCACTTCTGGTTTTCTGGTGGTTTATTGGAGATAAGATTCTCACGGACCGGGCACCAGTGGCTCATGCCTGTAAACCCATGGTTTCCCTTATTTGCAATATCTAGTATATGTATGAGTCAAGCTGAAAAGGTCAGATAATGTGATGTTAGGAAAATGAACCCTTAGATATGTATTTTAATGTTTTTTCTTTCATGCATGTGTTTCTAACGCATTTATAAGATTATTTCTTTGTTGCTTTCTATGTCCCTCCCCCACAATATAACCCCCGCTATCACTATATTTGATGTCAGTATAACTTGTGGAGGAGATGGGGGAAAAAAAGTCGTTTAAGGATTCAGGTGGACCTGTTGCAACAATGAGAAGTGCAAGTTGTCATGTCAAAAACGAGCTTTACAACGTCGTGGGGGGGGAAGGATTGAGTGGGGGGAGAGGGGGGAGGCTGGGAAGGGATGTGAAAGGTAAACAAAGGAGGAGGCTGCAATGCTTGGTAAGAAATGTATGCATTATCCTGCCCATGTAATTGTAACCCCTCTGTACAGTATGTTCACAAATAAAATAAAAAAAAATAAAAAAAAAGAGTCTCACGGACCGGGCACCGGTGGCTCATGCTTGTAATCCTAGCTACTCAGGATGCTGAGATCTGTGGAACGCGGTTCAAAGCCAGCCCAGGCAGGAAAGTCCGTGAGACTCTTATCTCCAATAAACCACTAGAAAACCAGAAGTGGTGCTGTGGCTTAAGCGGTAGAGTGCTCACCTTGAGCTGAAGAGCCCAGGCCCAGAGTTCAAGTCCCATGACGGAACAACAACAACAAAAAAGAGTCTCATGGACTTTTCTGCCTGGGCTGGTTTTGAACCATGATCCTCAGATTCAGCCTCTTGAGTAGTTAAGATTGCAGCCATGAACGACTGGCACCCAGCTATGCCAGTGTTTTTAATGATCTCCTTCCCTCATGAGTTCTGCTTGAGAATGTGGCTTCTGCCTTTGGACAGTGGCCACCGGTAGCGCTAGCTCTGGTCAAATCCAGGCAGGAATTTCTGAAGCTTCTCTGACCCTGTGTACTCAGGCACCCTCACCACCAGCCCTCGCTGCCAACAGGAATGAGTAATGAACAATCACATGACCAGATGAAGTGCAGAAAATTCCATGCTTAGTGATCTTTTACTCTAAATAGCATTTTTAAAAGAAACGTTTGGTAACACAATGAAGAGACAAAGGTCAAGGGGGGAACCAACACAACAACAATATAAACAAAACAATATGTTGGAAATGATCTGTACAACTTGGGGCTGGGTGATGGGGGTAGAGAAAGCAGGAGAAAATTGAGGGATGGGGTAACAAGTTTGTCAAGAAATGTATTTATTACCTTATGTAACACTAAACTGTACATCATCTTGACAATAAAAATAAATAAATAAAAATGTATAAATAAAAGGAAAATTTCAGCATAGCAGACTGGGAGTGAAAAGTCACGTTTATGAAAGTACAGTCAAACAAGAATAGTTTCTTAGGTTAGTGAAGGAAAAGATGATGTCATATTCATTTTTATATTACTCAGCCTCAGAAGACAATGAGCACATATTTAAACATACATTTTATGCGAGGCACTATTGTCTCATGGATACAATTCTAGCTACTCAGGAAGCTGACATCTGAGGACCAACGTTCAAAGTCAGCATAGGCTGACAAGTTTTCAAGACTGTTATCTCCAATTAATTAGCAAAAATAATGATACTAGAGGCATAACTATATGGCATAGCACCAGCCACAAGCCAAAACAAAATAAAACAAAGAACCCCAGTAAGAATGAGAGATCCATTTTTCAAGACCTAATAGTGGGACACACGCACACACACACACACACACACACACACACACACACACACACACACACACACACACACACACACACACACAGGTAAGCAGGATGCTAGCACTGTATGCCAGAGATTAACTTGTAGGTATGCTAGAAACTACTTCTCAGGAGATCTCTCCCAACCCTGAGCATAGGACAGGCTCTCTGAGAAGATCCTCTCTTCCCCTGGCAAGTCCCACATATGCACAGCCCTCTGTCCTCCAATTAAATCACTTTGTTTTGTGTTTGCTGTTTTGTGGTCTTGAACTCAGGACCTTTTACTGTGATGTAGCTTATTCACCTTTTCAGTGCTTACTTGGAAATAAGAGTCTCATAAACTTTCTTCCTAACACTGGCTTTCAATCTCTTATCTTTAGATCTCAGACTTAGTACCTAGGGTTACAGGCGGGAGAAATGAGTGCATGACCTCTAAACTATTTTTAAGCCTTAAATTTCTTTTTTGTGCATTCATGGTCCCCCCTCTTCTTTTCAATGGCAGTATCTGTGGTTTTCTGACTCATTTCTTTTGGCATTCAGTGATATCAGTAACCAGATCTCTGATGGTGGGACAAATCTCATTGTTTGATAGACATACAAGGAAAAAGTTGGGGCTTGAAATTTTTCCCCAGGTAACAGGAGATTAAAAACTTGGTGAGGATAGGAGTAGAGAGGTGGTCGTTAGGATTCTAAGGTGTATTAGTTAATATTGTTTAAATAGAAATTAGGATATACTTACATAATTTTTCCAATTTTTAATGCTACTCATTAAAATCATATTCATTATGGTTCGGACCTGGAATTTCTCCAAAAAGGATAGTCATCCATTGTAGCAATTAATGTTCAGAGATGCAGCTTCAGTGAAGTAATTGCATTTGAGTGCTCTGTCCTCATCAGTAAGTAAATCCATTGTTAAGTTCCTAATTTGATAGACTTTTGGAAGCGATGGAATCTTTGAAGGTTAAAAGACCTAGTTGAAAGACCTGGGGTTTTAAAAGTGATATCCTTTCCTGGCCTGTTCCTCTCATTTATCCTCGTGCTCTGTTTGCTTCCTATTTGGTCCATGAGCTGAGTAGCTTTTTCTTAACACATGCTTCCACCACAATGTGGCAGACTCTCTGGAATCTTCCCAGATTCATCAAAGGACAAAGCTGCCCTTGAGTGTGTTTACCACAATGATAAAAATAGGTAAATCTGTCATTTTTGGAGGTTAATTGCTTTTAATTAGAACAGTGATTCTCAGAGTATGGCTCAAACCTACATCATCAGCACTGAGGAATTGTCAGAACTGTCCGGTTTTTTGTCTTTTAATATTTTTTGGTAGTTCTGAGGTTTGAATGAAGGGTTTTACACATTGTAGGTAGTCACTCTAGCAATTTGAGCCATGCCTTTTAAACTTTAGTTATTTTTCCTATAAGGTTCTATGTTTACAACCCCAAGGCAAGCCTCAAACCATTATCGTATCATCTAGCTTTCTGAGTTATTGGATTTACAGGTGGGTTTGATCCTGAGATAGGATCTTGATAATATTTTTTCTGAGTTGGCCTTGCTTCCTAAGTAGCTGAGATTATTGGCTAATGCAAACCCAAATTGTTGGCTGTCCTTTTCCTTTGCCCCAGATAAGCTAATTAGAGAAGAAGGGTAAGAGTGAGCCTATCCAAATGATTTTGGGGAAATGTAGATTAAATGTAGATTGGATTTGCAGGAACTGTGTTGAGGACTGCTTTAGTAGAAATTTAAAAAAATATTCTAAGGATGATAAAGGCTGATTTTTGAAGAGATATGAGTGATGGAAAAACATGTTTATCACTCTTTAATTTGTTATCTGTCCCTTCACAAACATGTGACATCCAAAGCTGGCAAAACTATGTCCATATTGTCAAACATAGCTAACATCCTGTCCACACACAGCCAGCAGGAAGCAGATATCCATTATTAAGTTAACATGCATAATTGAATAATAGTAGAATAATAAACTATTATTTCAGTCTTTATTAGAAAGACAGTCAGCAATGTAGGCCCATATAGTTCAAGCATTTGTGTGTCTTAAATCATTTAAATAAGGATACAGTTGGACTCATTGCAACAATGAGATGTACAACTCGTTATGTCGAAAACGAACTTTACAACTGTGATGGGGGAGGAGGATTAGGTGGCGGGGTGTGGAGAGGATGGGAAGGAATGGGAAGGGGAAACAAAGGGGGAGACTACAATGCTTGATAAGAACTGTACTCATTATCTTGCCCATCTAATTGTACCCCCTCTGTATAGTATTTTCACAATAAAAAAGTCTACAAAATATCTGGGTTCAAGTTGTAATTAATTAACTTTAATTTTTGTGCCTTTCCTGGGCTTGAATTCAGGGCCTAGACAATGTCCTCATGCATTTTTGCTCAAGATTTGTGCCCTACTGCTTCAGACATGGCTCCACCTCTGGTTTGTTGATGGTTCATTCGACTTAAGAGTATTACAGACTTTCCTACCCAGACTGGCTATACATATGATTCTCAGATCTTAGTCTCCTGAGTAGCTGGGATTTATGAATATATCATCAGTATCCTGAAAGCTTTTATTATAGAGATCTTAACATGTTCATTTGTATGCAGAATAAGAACAAATCATTATTCTCCTTAAAAGCTTTGATTGCATATTCTAATTATAGCATGTGCATTAATTTTGTTGCTGTCATTAAAAATCCCTACAACTTCGGGGATTTAATTGACTGAAATTTTGTATATCAAAGTGACATATAAGCTTGGTACTGGTGGTTCGCACCTGTAATCTTTGCTACTCAGAAGAGTGAAATCTGAGAATCATAGATAAAACTAGCCCTATCAGGACAGCCTATGAGACTTTTATCTGCAATTAAGAGCCGAAAAATGGCAGAAGTGGGGCTGTGGCTCAAGTTGTAGGGCATTAGGCTTTTATCAAAGCAGTTTAGGGACTCAGAATTCAAGCCTCAGGACTAGCAGACATAAAAGGAGACAAGGGAGCTGCACAGAGGCAAAAGGCCTGAGAAACACTAAAGGTTTGTGTTTTTAAGTTTTAATACAAAGTTGTATAAAGTTGTAGAGATTTGATTACTCACAACGGTGGTACTTAAATGAATTAGCAGGCAACAAGTGAGTGTTTGTGGGTCTCCTTAGATGACTCAGTTTATTAGAGGGTCAATGGAAAAGTTCACCTGACAAAATTAAAAGGGCAAAGATGAATTTTGGCTATTACAATACGAGTTATTCAACTCAGCTGAAACAAAATTGGGAGAGAGTTTGCTGTGTGTGCCAATTCTGTGGTTTAGACAGGGCCTGGGTGCTGTCCCTGAGCTTTTTATTGCACAAGGCTAGTACTCTGCTCCTTGAACCACTGTTCCACTTCAACTTCTCTGTGTTTAATTGGAGATAAGAATATCACAGACTCCTCTGCCTGACCAGTCCATGTTGCACATGTAGTGACAATACGAAATGGAACCTCATTATCAAAAAATAACCATGGTTAAGTTCATACTTATGATAAAATATTTGAACTATAATTTTTAGATATTAACAAATATATTTTTGTATGCTAGGCATTGGTGGCTCATGCCTGTAATTCTAGCTACTAAGGAGGCTGATATCTGAGGATCAAAGCCAATCCAGGCAGGAAAGTCAATGAGACTTTTTTTGTTTTAATTTTTCTTTCATTTCTTTTGTGAACATACTGTACAGAGGGGTTACAATTACAGTGGCGAGATAATGCGTACATTTCTAATCAAGCATTGCAGCCTCCTCCTTTGTTTACCCTTCACATCCCTTCCCAGCCTCCTCCCCCACCCCCCCCCGCCACCCGACCCAATCCTCCCCCTCTCCCGCCCCCCCCCCCGCACCAACTTTGTAAAGCTCCTTTGCTACATGACAATTTGAACTTCTCATTGTTGCAACAGGTCCACCTGAATCCTTAAACGACTTGATTTTCTCCAATTCCTCCACAAGTTATACCGACATCAAATATAGTGGAAGCAGGGATTATACTGTGGTGGAGGGAAATATAAATCAACAAGGAAATAATCTTATAAATGCATTAGAAACAAATGCATGGAAGAAAAAAAAATTAAAATACATATCTAAGGGTTCATTTTCCTAACATCACATTATCTGACCTTTTCCGCTTGACTCATACCTATACTAGATATTGCAAATAAGGGAAACCATGGGACCTATGTTTCTTTGGGCCTGGCTTACTTCACTTAATATAATTTTTTCCAAGCCTTTCCATTTCCTAACAAATGGGGAAATGTCATTCTTTCTGATGGAGGCATAGA
Source organism: Dipodomys merriami (assembly GCF_024711535.1). Classification (NCBI taxonomy): domain Eukaryota; kingdom Metazoa; phylum Chordata; class Mammalia; order Rodentia; family Heteromyidae; genus Dipodomys; species Dipodomys merriami. The sequence continues at coordinate 9,443,507 of NW_027205937.1, forward strand.
ATTCCATTGTGTATATATACCACATTTTCTTGATCCATTCATCTACTGAGGGACATCTGGGTTGGTGCCATATCTTAGCTGTGGTAAATAATGCTGAAATAAACATAGTTGTGCTGGTAGTGTTAGTGTGGTCTTGTTTGTAAACATTTGGGTAAATACCCAAAAGTGGGATTGCTGGGTCATAGGGGAGCTCTATGTGGAGTCTTTTGAGGAACCTCCATACTGCTTTCCAAAGTGGTTGAACAAGTTTACATTCCCACCAACAATGAAGTAAGGTTCCTTTGTGTCCACATCCCCTCCAGCATCTGTTGTTGTTAGAGTTCTTGATTTTTGCTGTTCTAACTGGAGTGAGGTGATATCTCAATGTTGTTTGGATTTGCATTTCTTTTATGGCTGGGGAGGTTGAACATTTCTTCATGTGTCTATTGGCCATACTCCTTTCTTCTTCAGAGAAGTTTCTCCTCAAGTCTTTAGCCCACTTATTTATTGAGCAGTTGTTTCTTTGAGGATTTGTTGTTGGGGGATTTAATTTTTTGAGTTCCAAGTATATTTTAGATATGAGACCCTTACCTGTTGTATGGCTAGTGAAGATATTCTCCCAATCCGTGGGCTTTGTAGTGATCTTGCTAGCTATGACCTTTGCCATGCAGAAGCTCAGCAAGTCATGCAAACACATTTCTCCAACCTTTCTTTGATTTGTTGTGTTTCCGGGTCTCTATTAAGAGAATTTCAGCCTGAGCCAAGGAGACCTAGGGTTTCTCCTATTCCATCCTTTAATGTCTTCAGAGTGTCTGCTTTGACTTCGAGGTCTTTGACCCATTTGGAATTTATTCCGGTGGAGGGTGATAGATAAGGATCTAGCTTTACTTTTCTACAAGTAGTTAACCAATTTTGCCAGCACCATTTACTGAAGAGGCTGTCTTTCTTCCATTCTATTGTTTTAGCTCCCTTATCGAAGATTAGATAGCTATAGGTCTCTGGGATCATTTCTGGGTTTTCAATTCTATTCCATTAGTCCTGAGGTCTGTTCTTATGCCAATACCAAGCTGTTTTGATTACTATGGCTTTATAGTAGTTTGAAATTTGGTATTGATATTCCTCCAGCAGTGTTCTTTCCGTTGAGGAGCGTTTTTGGTATTCGGGGTCTTTTATTGTTTCACATGAATTTTTGGATTGCCTCTTCTATTTCCTTGAAGAATGAGTTTGGAATTTTGATAGGTATCACGTTGAATTTATAGATAGCCTTGGGAAGTATTGCCATTTTCACGATCTTAATCTTCCCAATCCAGGAGCATGGGAGGTTTTGCTATTTTTGAAGTTCTGTTTTGATTTCCTTTTTCAAGATTTTAAAGTTTTCATCATAGAGGTCCTTCACCTCTTTGGTTAAGTTAATTCCTAGGTATTTTATTTTTTGTGGGGCTATTACAAATGGAGTTACTTTCCTAATTTCAGCCACAGTTTTCTCATTGTGGGCACACAGAAAAGCCATTGATTTTGGGGGGTTAATTTTATACCCTTCTACCTTGCGAAAGTTTTGAATCACCTTGAGTAATTTGGGAGTGGAGTCTATGGGATTCTTTAAATACAAGATCATGTCATCTGCAAAGAGGGAGAGTTTTATTTCTTCTTTCACTATTTGGATCCCTTTTATGTTTGCATTTTGTGTCATTGCTGTAGCTAGGCATTCCAATACTAGATCGAAGAGAAGTGGAGAGAGTGGATATCCTTGTCTTGTTCCTGAGGTAAGAGGAAATGGCTTTAGTTTTTCACCATTAAATATAATGCTGGCTGTAAGTTTGTCATATTCAGCCTTTGTTGTATTGAGGAATGTTCCATGGATTCCTAATTTTTCCAGAACGTTCATCATAAAGTGGTGATGGATCTTGTCGAATGCTTTTTCTACATCTATTGAGATAACCATGTGGTTCTTATACTTGCTCCTATTTATGTGATGAATAATATTAATTGATTTGCGTATATTGAACCAGCTTTGCATCCCTGAAATGAATCCTGTTTGATCGCAGTGTATGATTTTTGGATGAATTGTTGAGGTCGATTGTCCAAAATTTTGTTGAAAAATTTTGCATCAATGTTCATCAAAGTAATGGGTCTATAGTTCTCTTTCTTTGATGAGTCCCTGCCTGGTTTTGGGATGAGGGTTATGATGGCTTCATAGAATGTGTTCGGTAGTGAACTTTCCTATTTCAATTTCATTGAAGAGTTGGAAGAGTATTGGTGTGAGCTCTGCTTTGAAGGCCTTGTAAAATTCCACTGTAAAACCATCTGGTCCTGGACTTTTCTTAGCAGGAAGTCTCTTATTGCTGTTTCTATTTCCATGCTTGATATGGACCTGTTAAGATGGTTTAACTCATCTTGGTTTAGTTTTGGCATGTCAGTATTTGCTAGGAAAAGGTCCATTTCTGTCAAGTTCTCAAACTTATTAGCATAAAGTTTTGAGAAGTATTCCCTTATAATGTTCTGAATCTTGGTTGTTTCTATGGTGATGTTTCCATTCTCATCTCTGAGTTTATTAATTTGGGTGTGTTCTCTTCTTTTTCTGATAAGATTTGCTAAGGGTCTGTCAATTTTGCTAATTGTTTCGAAGAACCAACTCTTTGTTTGTTGATTCTTTCTATAGTTTTTGGATTCTAATTAATTTAATTCTGATATAATTTTAATTATTTCTTTCCCTCTACTGGATTGGGGTTTATCTTGCTGCTCTTTTTCAAGGAGGTTTAGATGTGTCATTAAATTATTGGTTTCAGATCTCTCAAATTTGTTTACGTAGGAGGTCAGAGCTATACACTTGCCTCTGAGTACTGCCTTTGGTTTATCCCAGAGGAGCTGTTAATTTGTGTGTTCATTTTTGTTGAATAGCATAAATATTTGAATTTCCTTTCTAATGTCTTCCATATTCCACTCGTGATTCAGCAGTGTGTTGTTCAGCCTCATGTGTTACCAGAATTTCTTTGGTGGCTTTTGGTGTTGAGTTCTAATTTTATTCCCTTGTGGTCAGAGAGAATGCATGGTATAACTTCAATGTTTCTGAGTTTGCTTTGTGGCCTAAAATGTGGTCTATTTTAGAAAATGTTCCATGGGCTGCTGAGAAAACGTGTATTCTGATGGTGCTGGGTGAAATGTGCGGTTGATGTCTATTAAATCTAATTGACCTATGCAACTGTTTAGATCTGCGGTTTCTCTGTTGAGTGTTTGCCGAGTTGATCTAACTAGTGGGGAGAGTGGTGTGTTAAAATCCCCAACCATTAATGTCTTTGGATCTATGTGGGTTTTGTGGGAGAATAGTGTTTCTTTGATAAATTTGGGTGCTCCATTGTTTGGTAAATAGATATTTAGAATTGTAATATCCTCCTGAAGGAGGGATCCCTTAATTAGTATGTAGCGACCTTCTTTATCTTTTCTCATGAATTTTAATTTAAAGTCTATTTTATCTGATATTAGGATTGCAACTCCCGCCTATTTATGGGGTCTGTTTTCATGGTAGATTTTGTTCCAGTCTTTAACATTGAAAATGTGTTCGTTTTTACGGGCAAGATGTGACTCCTGCAGGCAGCAGATAGAAGGAACTTGTTTTTTAATCCAACTAGACAGTCTATGTCGCTTACTTGGAGATTTAGGTCCGTTAACATTAGTAGATAGAACTGAGGGGTATTTGGTATTTCCTGCCATGTTATCTACCTTCTTGGGGGCTGCGAAAACTAGTTTCTTCCTAAGGTTCTTGGATTCTCAGTTTGGGTGCAGTTTCTTGGCCTTTATTGTGGTCTTGTTGGTTTTCTATGTGTAGGACCTCTTTAAGAATCTTTTGTAGGGCTGGTTTGGTGGAGATGTATTGTTTCAATTTTTCTTTGTTATGGAAGGTTTTTATTTGGCCTTCAGTTATGAAGGAGAGTTAAGCTGGGTACAGTATTCTTGGTTGATAGTTGTTTGTTTTTAGGGCATGGCATACATCATTCCAGGCTCTTCTTGCTGTGCTTTTCTCTGCTGAGAAATCTGAGGTGATTCTAATTGGTTGCCCTTTATAGGTGATTATTCTTTTCTCCTTGACAGCTTTAAGGACCTTTTCCTTGGTCTGAGTTGATCCTGTTTGGATTATAATGTGATAGTGGGATGTTCTATATTCTTCTTGTCTATTTGGGGTTCTAAAACTTTCTTGTATCTGAATAGGCCTATCTTTTTGCATGTTTGGGAAGTTCTCTGCTAGAATCCTGTTAAACAAATTTCCTAGAACATTAACTTCTGTTTCTAGGTGCTCCTCTACGCCCATTATCCTTAGATTAGGTCTTCTGATGGTGTCTTCCAAGTGTTGGACAGATCTATCATATTTCTTGGACTTGTCTTGGATGGTAGTATGTTCTTTCTCTATAATATCTAGGCTGTCTTCAAACCCTGAGATTCGATCTTCTTCATGGTCTAACCTGCTGTCCAGACTTTCTACTTTGTTTTTTATCTCTTTTCCTTCTAATTGGTCGCTTTGATGGCTTCAAATTCTTTGTTGAAGCTTTGTTTTAGATCTTGTATGAACTTCTTTACTTCCTTAATTTGATGTTCAGTGTTTATTCTCAAATCACTTAGTTGATTAGTTATGGTTTCCTTGGACTCCCATTCCTTCTGTTAGGTTCCATTCATCATTGCCTTTTTGGTCTTCCTGACTTCCTTCAGCTCTTTGTTAATGTATTCCATGAATTCCTTTAGTGATCTTTGTGTATTCTCATCCTGCTCTCTCAATTCCTTTATTACTCTTTGCTAGCTTCCTCCCTTTTGTGGGATTCCTGTAGTTCTCTTTGAGTATTCTCAGCCTGCTCATGCCATTCCTGCCTTTCTCTTTGTGTATTCTCATGCTGCTCACGCAAATCCTGTATCAATTTTTGAGTAGCTTCCTTGCGCTTATGATATTCCTGTATAAACTTTTGGATTGCCTCCTCTCTCTCCCTATCACGCTCATACAGAGTCCTTTTTATGTTTTCAATCTTTTCATTTATCATTTTTGCCAGCAGTGTTTGTAGAGCTATTTGGGAACTCTCCTCTGGATTATTCATTATTTGTTCCTACCCCTGGTTATCAAGAGTGGGAATTGAGATACCCGGGTTTGCCATTTTTCTTGTGTTTTTCCAGCTTACTCTGCCCGTTTGAGATGAAAAGAGCTCCAGTGTTGTGCTAGTACACTATCTTAAGGCAAGCATCAACCAAAGTCTGAATTTGCACACACAATAGTCTACAGATACAATCTAGTTCAACAGATACCTCTATTCCACATCAAACAACTGTATGTTAATGGGCTACGTACCTCGAAGAAGAATTTTCACAACCAGAAATTATTAGGGTTAGGGAGAGACGTGGTTAAAAAAAGTAATAGATTGATGTGGGAAGGCACAGTGAGAGTTAACTAAGTCCTAATCTCAAAGCAGGAAATAGGTTGTGTAGGATGAAAGTAGAGAGATAAAAAAGAAGAAATGGAAAGGGAAAAGAAAGAGAATAGAAAAAATATAAAAGTAAAAATTAATAATATTATGCAGAACAAAAACAATCTATTTAGAGAAGAACGTGAATATATTGAGAGAAGGGGACGGATATAAAGGAGATGTGAAAAACTTAAAAATAAAAATGCTTAAGGGGCTGGGATGGTGGCTCAGTGGTAGAGTGCTTGCCTTGCATGCATGAGGCTCTGGTTTTGATTCCTCAGCACCACATATACAAAAAAAGCCGGAAATGGTGCTGTGACTCAAGTGGTAGAGCACTTGCTTTGAGCTGAAGAGTTAAGGGACAGCGCCCAAGCCCAGAGTTCAGGCCCACAACCGACCAAAAAAATAAAAATAAAAATAAAAATGCTTAAAATATTATATAGGTATAAAGAGGTAGTACTGCTATTAAGGAATTTAAGCCTCAGAGGTTTTGAATTGAGTAATAAATTTGTGGATTAAGTGTGTACACAATGGGGGATATTGTCTAATAGTCAACTAAGAGTTTATCTGAGGATGTGCAGGACAACAATTAAGTCACATAAAGAAGAACAAAAGAGAGGAAATGGTGAAAAGGACAAGAAAGGAAGAAAAAAGATCAGCAGTCCAGTAGAGCTAAACAAAAAACAAAAAGATAATTAAAAAAGAAAAAAAGAGAAAGAAAACAAAAAAAGAAAGAAAAACGCACACTCAGGTATCCCTAAAATAAAAATTATAAGAGGAATAAAAAGTTACTGGAAAACCATTTTTTTTAAAAAACGCAAAAATTAAAGATTAAAAAAAGTTTTAGAAAAGAAAAAAAAATTTATATAAGGTACCAAAAGAAGAAGAAGTAGAAGAAGAAGAAGGAGAAGGAGGAGGAGGAGAAGAAGAAGAAGAAGAAGAAGAAGAAGAAGAAGAAGAAGAAGAAGAAGAAGAAGAAGAAGAAGAAGAAGAAGAAGAAGAAGAAGAAGAAGAAGAAGAAGAAGAAGAAGAGGAGGAGGAGGAGGAGGAAGAAAGTTCTTTGATTTTTTGGGGAGGGGTGGGAAAAATCCAGTATCTCCCTTGTGTAGGTAACCAGCCTCTTGTTGGAGTCTCTGGTCTGCTTGTGGTCCTGTGTCTTGGTTGGTTTCTTAAGTCAATTTTTTCTAACAGGCAGAAACATGCTCTGCTTTACCCAGGATTTTGCGATCCTCCTCCAAGGCTAGTTCAATGGGAGGCAGATCTACTTTGAGAATCACAAAAGAGGGAGTTGCAGTGATGAAGCTAGGTTCTGGGTAGAGTTGAGGCCTTTCAACAAACAGTAGCTTTTCACGCTGGCTAGTTTGTGAGAAATTCACAGCACCCACTCTGGAGCCATTCTCAGGGTTTCTGTTTACTGAATTTCAATTGATTGTCGAGGCTGCTGAAGGGAGGGGCAGCTTCTGGCTCTGATTACCCAGTGAAGAAAGCCACTGCTAGGGCTGGCGCCTGAGCTGGGTGACTTTTCCCTGGGTGGAGCTGAGTCTGGCAGGTCATGCCGCCGTTAAGTTCTTTTGACCTGCTAAATGACTTGTTTCATTCCAAGGCTTGAGTTGGGGCTAGCAGCTCCAACGAGCTTTGTCGGTATCCAAGATGGAGATCTCCGATACTGGGGGGGTGGGAGGGGTGGCCTTCCTTCCTCTGCTCCCTGGGAAGGAGTGAGGATGTCAGGCTTCTACTCCCGCCGAGTCTTGGTTCCTGGGTCATCTCTGGTTCTCTGAACTGCAGGATGAAGATGTCCGCTCCTTGTCGGTTCTTGCTGGTGTTGAGTAGAATCCACTTGCCCGCTGCATCTGGCTCCTTCATCCCAGACTCTCTGTGGTTCAGGTATGGCCCCTGCAGTCGCCACCACCACCGCTGCCGCCGCCGCCGCCGCCGCCGCAGCTGCTAGCAAGAGCTCAGATCTGTCTCCTAGCCTGGATTTTTTCTCTCTGGCCTGACTCTCTTTTCTGTGATGGCACACTTGGTGTGATTCTCTGGCTTAGGACTGTTCACTGAAACTCTAAAACTGCTTTCTATGCGAGAGCTTGTTTAGACTCCAGCTTCTGCTCCTCCATCTTCCCGGAATTCCATCTCCATGAGACTCTTATCTCGAATAAACCACAAGATAAACCAGAACTGTCACTGTGATTCAAGTACAGTGTTAGCCTTGAGCTGAAGAGCTAACTGACAGCGCCCAGGCCCAGAGTACAAGCCCCATAACCAAAAATGTGTATACTCACTCACACACACACACACATACGTAGGGATTGTGTTTTTCTTTTACCCATTCATCATTGGTGGACCTACAGCTTTCTTAATGATTGCAATAAATATGGACAAGATCACATAGTAGATCTACTATTGCCAACTTAGATATTTTTAAATGTGCATTTCCATGCAATTTAGTACATTAATGATGTTGTCCAGTGATCTACTTTGAAACTTTTTCCATCTTCTCTAATTGAAACATTGGAGAAATGCACCTTCTACAGATCTGCTTTGCTAATTACATCACCATCAATTATTTAATGCATATGGCATTCCATCAAGGTAACTGTCTTTTGAACTAGTGCAGCTGCAAGCACTTAATCATTCATATGTTTACTCATATTTTTTTTATTTTCAAGATGATGTACAGAGGGGTTACATTTACCTAAGTAAAGTAGAATGTGCATTTCTTCTCAAACATGTTACCACTTCCCTCATTTTTCTCATAATTTCCCTCCCCTCTTACACCTTCCCCCCAAGTTGTACAATCATTTCCGACATATTATTCTGTGTATATTGCTGCTCTGTCATCTTTTCTCACCTTTCTGTTGTTCCCCTTCCTTTTCCTTATTCAGATAAATGTATATAAAATACCAGAGTACCAAAATCAAATACAGTGACAAGAGGGGATATATCATAGTGGGAAGAAAATACAAAAAATTTACTTGTTTTTATTTTTTATTTTTGGCAGGGGGCGGGTGGTCATGAGGCCTGAACTCTGGGCTGGGGCCTGTCCCTCAGCTCTTCAGCTCAAGGCTAATGTTCTACTACTTGAATCATAGCATCACATCTGGCTTTTTCTGTTTAGATGTTGCTGAAGAATTGAACCCAGGGCCACATGATTGCAATAAATAGAGGCAAGTACTCTACTACTGAGCCACCATCCCATCCTGTTGTTGCACTTTTAATGTACTATGTGATTTTTTCGTTTTTTTGGTACATTCTCTTTTTTTTAATGAGTTTCAAATAATTGTGGAAAATTCTTTCATATACAAGTAGATCCTGTGGAGATTTTAGCTAGAAAAATTTTCTATGTGTTTCATTATTTTTTATTTTTGTCGGTCATGGGACAAAAAAAAAGAAACTTTGCCACTTTAGCGGGGAGGGGGGGAGGGAGGAGGAAATGGGAAGGTATGGGAAGGGGAAACAAAGGAGGAGCAACAATGCTTGATAAGAAATGTACTCATTTCCTTGCCCATGTAATTGTAATCCCTCTGTGTGGTATTTTCACAATAAAAAACAATAATAAAAAATTGCTATGTGTTCTGGTATATAGGTATAATACTGTCTTCTTTGGAGGCCAAAGTAGGAAGATTTCTTGTTCAAGTCCAGCACTAGTAGATTAGCAAAACTATATAACCCCCAAGTATAAACAAAAGGGGTTGTGGACATAAATCAAATACTATAGCACCTACGTAGCATGCACAGGCTTTGATTCAATCTTCAGGGGAAACAAAAGTGAAAAGGAAGAGAAAAAATCCTGAATTATCAAAGTTGATACTGTGCAGATATTTCTAGATAACCATTTAGCCATCAAAACTATACAGGAATTTTTAGAAAGAGATAAGAATTTCAACAAATTGCAATTGCAGCAAACATGGCTTATTTATCTTATTTATATTATGGTGGGAATAATAGGCAATTAGAATGAATATGAGAGCTTCAGAAGAAATTGGCAATTTATCGAGGAAGAATGTCAAGCATTGCTTTGAGACACTAAAAATGGAAGCAGCAGGTCAGATTTCAGACATATTTGCAGCTGAACTGGGATGTAGACCAGCCCTGCCCTTACTACAGTCCCCTGAAAAAATTTTTGCCAACCTCTGCTATCCTTCTGGGCTGTAAAGCCATTCTCCTAACCTGCTCAGAGACAGGGGCTTCACCCCAACCAACGTCTTACAAAACAGTTCACCTTTTGCCAGCCCCAATCAAAAGTCCTGACAAATAAGCAATGGAATTCCCATCTCTCCTTCGTGTTTTTGAGCTAAAATTCTGCAGCCATATTTTAAGAATGTATTTTCAAGATTGTTTGAATTCGTGTTTCCTGGATGGGAAACTGGAATAGCCCCAAATGCATCTATTTTTATTTGTTTCCCACTCTGCTGATGTTGTACTCACTTGACACCATGGAAATCATTGTGGGTAACCCTTGAAGTTGAGCTAATTTTTCAAGGCCCCTGGGCAGTGGGATAGATCACCCTCTCAGATTAGCTATTACAACCAGTGATTAAAGTGTAACCTGGTCTTTCAGAAATAACAGAAATTCTGCCACGTTTTTCAGTTCTGTTAAATGTGGTGGACAGAGCTAACCCTGAATGCTGGCTGCATGTTGGGTTGCCATAGAAGCAAGCAGCATCCTTGGCCACTTGTTCCACAGAGAAGCTCCTCCCTGTGCCAGCTTAATAAAGCAGAAAGTACCTTTCTTTGTTGCTGGCATAGCTATCTCTGCCCTCCCCAAGATAGCTGAACAATAGAAGGGGTATCTCACTAATATGTGGCATGGAAAATACAGGCAACAAAGTGATGGACTTAGCTGTGTCCATCGCTGGCCTTAATGACCCTAGGGGATAGGTGAGATTTTACATTAGACAAGATCATCAGTAATGCCAGTGGGAGATTCTTGTCTAAGCATTGGGAATAGCTCTCAGTGTTTCTTTTGCCTACATTAAAGGCTGCTTAATGCACTAGAGCTTGTCCTGGAAAAGACACTGAAAGGAAAAACATAGGGGATCGAAAGGGCCACAGAGACACAAAGTTGTCCTAGCCCCTTGTTAGGGATCTTAGAAGAGGAGGTGCACACATGTGGAAGCCCTCAATTTAAGCCTCACTTGATTTGTGAAATAAAATTCACTGAGTTGATGTGCCTCCTGAATTCTGCCTACCTGCATGTTTCCCTTTACAATTCACCCAAATGCCAAGGATGATACAGTACACTGTACTCAACACTCTTTAAATAAACTGAGGCTCAGGGATATGAGCCTGAGTTCCTTGGTAAGCAGCAATGCTGGCACTTGGATCTATGACTCCAGCTGTGAACCTACACTTCATTTGTCTTTTCTGACCTTGAAATAAGAAAATTCTCTTTTCCTGCCTGCCAGCTAAATAGCTCCATGCTCAGTGCCCACTTCCCTATACTCCAGTTCTATCTAGAGAATAAAATACTCGAAGTCAACTATCTTCCACACTGATGTGTCTCTGCTTACCAGGAATCAATGCCTGGGGTGCTGGTAGGGCAGCAGAGGACAGCCTCCTTCTGCCTTCCTTATTTCATGCAAGTTTCTTTGTATATACTATCTCTCTTGTAACGCAAGGCTCTGGTGGAGCAGTGTTGCTAATGGGGCAAGATAGAAATCCTAGGAGGTGGAGTTCTCTTTTAATTTTAAATTCCTTAATTCTCAGTTGTCTTACTTTCTGAGGTATAACATATAAGCAAGGGGACAAAGAAATATGCTTTTAGCAAATATCAGAAGAGTTCTCTGTGTCTATTAGAATTGTTGTTTTTGTTGATCATAGAGTTTGAACTTAGGGTCCAGGCACTGTCCCTGGGCTTTTTTGCTCAAGACTAGAGCCCTACCACATTGAGCCAAATTTCCACTTCCAGTTTTCTGGTGGTTAATTGGAGATAAGAGTCTCACAGACTTTCCTGCCAGGGCTGGATTTGAACCACAATTCTCAGATTTCAGCCTCCTGAGTAACAAGTATTACAGTCGTGGGCCACCAGCACCTGGCAGAAATTTTTTCTTTTTTCTTTTTTTAAATACTGTGAGATTTGCAGAGAAAGCAAGAAATTAGAATCTATTGTTGGGAGAGCAAATTAATTAAATGTTTTGTGGACAGCTTGACAAAGTACATTAAGTAATGAAATATGCCTCATCTTTGACCCAGCTAAATACATCTGAATATTCCTCAAAATAAGTCACAGAGAGAGGAAGATATTCTGGGCAAGCATGCCTCAGCACCATATGTCCGTCCTAGGCAAGGTCTGGAAAAATAACCTAGGTGATAAAATTATTACTGCATGTATTCAACTAACTGGAAAGCAATTCTTAAAATACTACATGCCTATTGAAAGGAAAAGGTATTCTTGACACAGGAAGCAAAACAAAAGCAAAGTGTTAAAAATAATAGAGTTATCTTGGGGTTCATTTCGCCTAGCATCATCTTTTCTGACCATCTCTGCTTGTCTCATATGTCTATAGTTCTAGCTATTCTGGAACCTAAAGCCAGAAGCTCACTTGAACTCTAGTTCAGGGCTCACCTAAGCAACATATTGAGATACTGTCTAAACACAAATAGCTGTCTTCATCTAACCAGACCATGCTCAAGAAATTATGTAGTCCCAAATGTTTGTATAAAGTACACTTAGGAAGAAGAGGTTCAGGTGTACCTTCACATACAAGGGTGACAGATAGGTAATGACAAATATTTAAGGCTTGAAGACAGAATTTTTATTGTGTTCACTATAAATGATGTATTTGAACAGATCAGACAGACAGATAGAATTGTGTCCATTCATTGAGCCTAAATCAGAATAAAACATACTTAATCGAATCCATTACATGTTACCACAAATTATAAGGCAGCTATCCAACCTGGGTCCTTGCATCCAGCATAAGGAGAATTCAGGTAAGAAGAAAACATATGTAAAGATGATCGAAGGGTTTAGTAGAAGAGAAAAATAACAAAGAGCACATATTATAGACACACCACAGAGAAAAGGGCAATTCGGCCCAGGTCAGCCATCTTGGCCATCTTCCTCATTACAGAGATTGGTCTTGGGTTAAATAGGGAGAATTGTAGACCTTGAAGATGGCTTTCCGATTGGTGGCTATCCTTTCTGTTTCTTGTAATGTTATGACTTCAAAGATTTATTGCCCCATCCTTATGTACTCAACATTTTGAGCATACTCTTTATTCTTCTGTAGCCCTCTTCGCCCATATCCATGTCAGCTAGCTTTGGTTTAGCAGCTGATCATGCCATCTGCCAGTTCTATAGACCACATGTTCTGATTGACTACTTTGCACTAACTCACACTAGAATTACTCTGATTTAAAAAATATGCCATGTTATACATGCATCTGAACAACATGTGGTAGCACATAGTACATTATGTATCAGGTAAAAATAGGGAATAAACATTTTCAGAACAAATACTGTAGTATATTCCCTAAAGTATTAAGTACTACAATTGTTTTATTGAAATGTATAATCATACATAACTGGTATTTTTGTCAATAAACCTGCTTTTATTTAGGAGGTAGTATGTACAGAAATAGCTCTTAGACATAATATTAAGTTATCGTAAAAAGAACTCCACTTCCATTTCTATTCAAGATGGGTAATTTAGGTTTCAATTCCCTCACTTTCTAGAGCAATGAGTTCTCTTCTTCATAGGCAGAACACAGATTCTGATAGCCTTCTTGCTTTAGAGCTGGCCCTGACATCACCCTGACACACTGGCATGGCTTTTTCTTCCCACCAGGTTTCTATCAGATAGGGAAGCTTTATGGTTGCACACTGAAGACTGACCACGCCAATCTCCAGTCCATGTCTCCCAACTTGAGATAGGATATTCCTTACAGTACCTGAAGTCCATTAGTCCATTAGTCCATTATCTATCTATCTATCTATCTATCTATCTATCTATCTATCTATCTATCTATCTATCTATCTATCTATCTATCTATCTATCTATCTATCTATCTATCTATCTATCTATCTATCTATCTATCTATCTATCTATCTATCTATCTATCTATCTATCTATCTATCTATCTGTCTGTCTGTCTGTCTGTCTGTCTATCTACCTATCTACCTATCTATCTATCTATCTATCTATCTATCTATCTATCTATCTATCTATCTATCTATCTATCTATCTATCTATCTATCTATCTATCTATCTATCTATCTATCTATCTATCTATCTATCTATCTTTCTGTCTGTCTGTCTGTCTATCTATGCTCTATTTTGTGTGCCAGTACTGGAGTTTGAACAGAAAGCCTCATGCTCTTCCTTAGCTGTTTTTGTTCAAGGTTGTCAGCCTCCCATTTTAGCCACACTTCTGCTTCCAATTTTTTGCTGGTTAATTAAATATAAGAGGCTATAGACTTTCCTGCCCAGGGTGGCTTTGAAACACAATCCTCAGATCTCATCCTTCCAAGTAGCTAGGATTACAAATGTGAGCCACCCCTGGGTGACTTCTTATCTTCATACACCTCCTATGGTTTGTGTCATCACCCAAAGGGCTTCTAGCCATAGAAAGCTTACCCATTCTGTCCATGGTTTCAAGATGGAGGCAGCCAAAACTGACAGTCTCAAAGCCTGTGATTTCATCCCACTAGACCCTACCGAAGCCTTCACCACATGAGGCATCTCCCTGCCATGTTCTAGCTCCAATCTTTTTATATCCTTTCTCCCTTTTCTCACCTTCTACCCAGACATGCATAATCTCATCATTACCTTGGAACTAGTCATCTATCCATCCCATTCCTGGCATTTAAAGAACCCCTGGATTCCAATAGCTCAAGCCTGTATTCCTAGCAACTCAGGAGTCTGAGATCTGAGGATTGTGGGTCAAAGTCAGCTTAGTAAGAGTGAAGCCCACGAGAACCTTACCTTCACTTAACTACTAGAAGTTGAGCTGTGGTTCAAGTGACAGAACACGCTAGCATTAAGTAATAAAGTTCAGGGACCATGTACAGGCCCAGGTCTCTTGTGCATGTACACAAATACGCATGAAAACACATAATGTAATCTGGTTTTATTGTTTGGTGTTTGAATAAGGCTACTTGTTTACAACCTTAGGAAAGAGCACATTTCAGTTGCTTTTTCTACAGTGAACTTGGATGTAAGTCCTGTGTTGTCCTCAAACCCCTGAGTTTCAACAACTGAATATTACAAGTACTGGGATGTTATGCCTGAATGAAATCAACTGATGGTTGAGTCTGCCTTTGCCAGCTGACACTGTCCACAGGGTACTTCTAGTCTTTAGACACTTCCTATGGAAGTGACTGTCCCTTGTAATGTAAAGACTTTTCAGCGGGGGGGGGGGGGGAGGGTGTTGGGCTGGTAGGGATGGTAAGGGGAAAAAAAGGAGGCAACAATGCTTAATAAGAAATGTACTCATTACCTTGTTCATGTAATTGTAACCCCTCTGTACAATGTTTTCACAATAAAACTTACTAATAATAAAACAAACAAACAAAAAAGACTTTTCTGCCCCCTGGCTCCTGAAACCTCCTCTGAAGTTTTCTTCCTCCTGTTGTCAGGATTCAGCTCATGTGTGCTCCTCTCCAAAAGGCTGAGCAAGCTTTCTTGGAAGATGCATTCTGTCTCCAGGGAGAATGAGACATAATACCTCTTTGGGCAGTAACTCAGGTTTCTGCCCAATCCCATCTGCCAGGATTTTGACTCTGCACTCAGAGCTGCAGCTAATATGGAATGAATGAAAAAGACAACAGTGAAAAAGAAGACCTCCCAAAAGAGCTTAGAGAAAGAGTCATAGATTGGAAATTGCTTGGAATATGGTCTTCCGTCCATGAGGCCTCTCCATTTACTAGCTAGCATTCCTGGGCTGGAGTGCCTCTTTGTGGCTCCACCCTTGGTCATGTATACAATTCCTATATTGCCAATGTAACATCAAAAGCTGATGTTCCCAGGGACATTGGAGGGGACAGCAAGAGGTAGCTACCTATTACTTACACACAAACTACTTAGGCTGTCTAAAGAAATGAAGTCTGGTCATTTGTAGCATTGTGTTGGCAAATTCACCATCTATGGATGGGAGTGCACCTTAATCCTAGTGGAGCTAGAAGAGTCATACAAACGGATTACCCTGAAGCTTTGAGCAGAGCTAGCTGTTGCTGCTGGCTTCTCGACTATTTTGTCTTTGAAGTACCAAGAAATTGATGAAAACATCAGCACATCAAAGCAATTCTCAGTGTTCTTTTGTCACAAGAGTTCCAAAATAAGTTTCCAGCAATAGTTTTGCAAAAGCTTTGGCTGCTCTGTCCCCAGGAGAGACGTCACCTGCCCAAAGTGCCTATTGGACCTGGACATCATCTTAGAAACCAGCTCATCTGGGCTTGTTTGAGGGCTCTCGAGGTAGAGGCGGGGGTGGGAAGTTGATATCCCCAGACCTTATGTCTTTTATCGAGGCATTATCTCTTATTATAATGGTCTCTTTTCTTTTCAGTGAATATCAAGTGTTGTCCTGAATACTGGGTACAAAGCTGTGAACAGAATGAGGTACTTTCATCATGGGGCTTATTTATTGCTGCAAAGCCTAATGCATCATAAATAAGTGGAGATTATGCAGAATATTATGAGAAAAAGGCATGGTAAGGAAAGCCAAACTGTATGATTTCACAATTGAGGGATGTGTAGCTTATACACAAAGCCCAAAAAACAAACAGCTTTAATGTTGTTTCTCTTTTTTTTTTTTTTTTGGTGGTAGTAGGGCTTGAACTTTGGGATTGGGCGTTGTCCTTGTGCTCTTCAGCTGAGGTTGAGAACTCTATTTGGTTTTCTGGTGATTATTTGGAGATAAGAATCACAGGGAGGGCTGGGAAGGTGGCTCAGTGGTAGAGAGCTCTCCTTGCATGCTTGAGGCCCTGTGTTCGATTCTTCAGCACCACATAAGCAGAAAAAAAAAAGCCAGAAGTGGCGCTGTGGCTCAAGTGGTAGAGTGCTAGCCTTGAGCTGAAGAGCTGAGGGACAGCACCCAGGCCCAGAGTTCAGGCCCCACCACCCGACCCCCACGCCAAAATAAAAAAGAATTGCAGGGAGTTTCCTGCCCATGTTGGTTTTGAATCGTGATCCTCAGATCAGCCTCCTCAGTAGCTAGGTTTACAGGTGTGAACCACTGGTGCCTGGCTAATGTTGCTTCTTACTTGCTCACCTTTGGTGCCAACGACCTCCATGAGTCAAATCTCGAAGTGTCAAATTGAGAACTATCTTGTACTTTGAGAAGTTATAGGGAAATAAAAAATTCAGAGATATATGCCACAGGTTAGGGAGTCAAAGTTGGATTTGAATGTTTTGTCTCCCTTTGGGTGAATGCTTCCTCTTTAAAGATTTAACACTTTTCTCAAAAACAAAACCAAAAAATATGGGATGGATATACTTAAGCCATATCTTGTCTTGAAAGCCTTCTTGTTTTGAAATTATTTTAAACTCAAAGAAGAGTTGCAAAGAGTAGTGAGAGTTCCCACATACTTCTTCACTGCTTTTTTATTATGAACATACTATTAACATCTTATATAACCACTCTCATTTACTGATTCTAAGACATTCACATTTGCACAATATTTTCAAGCTCCAGATGTTATTTGAATTGTATCATATCCCTCTCTAATGTCTTTGTGTATGTGTTCTTGTATTAAAGTACTGATGGCCACAAAAAGGGGTCAGAAATCATTTTTTCCTTACCTGAAAAGGAAGAGGCATGGGACATAGTTCTAACAGTGTGTAAGTGTGGAGACTGCACATTTTGGAAATGGTTACAAGCCTTATTAAAAGAACTATCTAGTTAATAAAAGTTGTCACCCTGGTCAATTGTCCTGGGCCACTGCCTCAAATGTTGCCTTAAAAACCAGCTGGACACCCGCCTATCAAGCCTATGCCACATATCCTTAACCAGTCTTAGTAGAAATTTGCAGCCCAGAAAAATGTGTGATAACCCTTTTGAGTCAGTGTGGGACCCTGCTGCTGCTTCTACCCACCCTTCTGGATAAAGTTCAAGGACGGCCTTATAGTCATCTGGAAGGAAATCTATGTTGTCATCCTGACCATGTTGACCATAGTGACAGTGGACTGGACTCCTGCCTGACTCCATCACCTCTGACTGCTTCCCAGTGGAAAGCTGCTTTGGATCTGCTGAAACTGAGTCTGTGGTATATTATTTCAGTGATATCCAGTAACTCTCTCTATTCCCACAGTAGATATTGAGGGCAAGGATGATATCACTGGCTTGCCTCAGGCACTTCAAGGATTAGGAAACTAGAAATCCACTCTACAATCAAATCCTTGCTTGGTTTGGGTGTGGTAAAAGGCCGCTTCCAACAATAGCTATAAAGGAGAGATCTTTATCAATGGAGGTAGTAGGAGGAATGAAACTCACTCCTGCTATTAGAATTAAAAATTTAACAAAATTCTCCACCCAAGGGATGCCTTGAGGCAGTTCTGATAACCTGGTTCCTCAAGCCAAAGAAGCAAAATGGGCCCAAAAGCCACAAAGAAACTCAGGGAAAGAAAGAGTGTAGTAAAGAAAGCCTTAGAAAGGAATTGAAAAAAAATCTCATCTGGATTAAAAAAAAAAAGATATAAAAATAAGGATTGTCTTAAAATGTTTGTCACAGTGAAAAGGGGAAGAAGACAAACCCCAGAAAGTTTAAGTATGTAACAAATGGTAGGAGTATGTCTTAAAAATGAAGCTTATGAGTAAGTTGGTATGAAATTAAACTAGCTTTCATATACATAGAGTCAGGATGGGTGAATTGATGTGGAACTATTCTTTATGTTTATCTGTATGGTAGGGAGGAAGGATATGCCCACTTCAATCTAGATGCTGGTTTAGCTAATTAGAGCAGCCAGGTAGACTCGTTGTGAGAGGGGATTCTCTTAAATTTACCATGACTGAATGACTCCTTCCCTTTGCCCTTTTGCGCTCCCATTGCATTGTCTATTCCAAAGGGTTTATGCCCTGTGAAATGATGTTTGGCAGACCATCCTTCTTGTATCCTCGCTTAAAAACTGCAATGTTGACATAGATGACTGCTCCAGTCTTTACAGGCACTGCAGACTGTTCAACAGGAACTCCATTCCCAATTTCAGGCACTCCTACAGGCAGCCCCTGTAGTTGGCCCTAATTACTGATCATGAGACACTGTGTGGGTCATATGACATTAAAAAAACTAACTATCCTCAGTGGAAAGGACCTTATACTGCTATCCTAACAGCTCCAACCACTGTCAAGGTGAATGGGATCTGGTCCTGGATCCACGCTTCACCACTTAAGGTGGCCCTGCTACCAGAAGAGACAAATGGATGGACCCTGAAAAGCCTCTCAAGCTAAGACTCATCTCATCATAATTTTTCATTTATGCTTCTGTGCTCTAAATGATGTTAACTACCACTGGCAGTTTAAAATCAGAGACAAGGGGACAGTTTTCTTACTTCTGCTATTGTAATGTCCCTGATTGTAGCAATTTAATTTTACCAACCAACTCAACTTGTGGAATATGACAAACTGCTTCAGGTATCTTGATGTCACACCCCTTCTCCTACTATGTTCTGGTGCAATGGAAGCCTATGGTCATACATTAATCCAACCTTGGCCTCTTGGATTTTGATAACAGCAGTTCCCCAATTAAATCTTTATACCAAAAGTGAAAATTTTCAGAGATTGTTATGCCACCTCTTAACCAAGAGGACAGATTTTATTCCTATAATGTTAGGGATGAGTCTGGTTACCTCTGTTGGAGGAGCAGCTTTTGCTGGAGGTGCTGTAAGACATAGTTTAAAACTTGCTCAAGAATTTGAGGAGAGGGTAGATGAGGATACTCATGCCTCTTCAGTGTCTCTGGCATGCATACAAAGACAACTGAACTCTCTAGTGGGGGTGGCCTTGCAGAATCATACGGCACTAGACCTTCTCACAGCTTCCAAAGAGGGAACCTATGTTTTTCTAAGGGAAGAGTGCTGATACTGTGTAAATGAATCACGGCTGGAGAAGAAAACATAAAGGTTGTAGGTAAACTGTGTGAAGGACTCCACCAGCATCCATCTGCTAAACTAGATCTAGTATGGGTTCAAAGCCTTTTGGCCTGGTGGCTAGTATCCCTAGCCACCAGCAATTATACTATTTCTTCTACTTGTTATTACTGGTTCCTGTGTGGTTAAGTCTTTGATATCACTTATAGAAAAAATAATTGGGACTGTCAAGCTGATGGCCCTTCAGGCCCAGTACAGCCTCCTGAGTCAGGAAAAAGAGTCAAGAATTTGACTCAGTTACAAAAAGAAAGGGGAATGTAAGGATCTCTTAGGATTAAAGACCCCAAGACCAAGCAAGGACACTGAGTCAGAATATTAACCTCTTATGGGGAACTGAGGAATGCAATAATCTCTTGCTTGAAACTGAGGAATGAAATAACAGGAAATTGCCATTGTAAAAGTCCCTTGTTTGGAAAAAAAAAGTTGATGTTATCATACTAATAGAACTTTGCAGCTTGTACCTGCTTGTGTTTTTTGCCTTCATTAGCCTAGGCTGTGTTCATGTTTAGGGTCATAGTGTTAGCTCCCAAGTCTACACTGTGTCCCTGGCAGGACAACTTCTGTAACACCTAACAAACTTCTTTAATCTCTAAGCCCGCTTTGATGGACTCATTCTCAGACCCTGTAAGAATTGAAATAACAGTGATTAAGTTGTCTTAGACACTAATGAGGGGAATTTGTTTTAAGGATATCTCAGGTAACCTCAAAGTAAGAATAGAGTAGGATCAGACCTAAAATCTAGAAGTAGCCATGAACATCCATTGGCAACCTGGGAATGATTGTCTCCTGAACCCACATACCTGTTTCAGCATTCTCACTGTTAAGAAAATGGAGGAAAACAGAAAAGGAATAGGCCAGACTCAATGATCAACAGGTGGGGACTGTTTATTGCCAGCAAGGTGCATAGACCTTTCAGGTTTGGAGGTTGTTTGAGGGACTATATTTTGGATGGACTTATATAGGGCTTGTTTTCACAAAGAAGCAGAAAATAAAAAGTGGCTTATGCTCTCTTAGGCCACAAGGAGACTTCCTTGACCAGGCCCACAAGTTGAATGTTCTACACTGGATGAAGGGCTATTGTCCCCTGGGGACCAAGTGTTATATCCTTGGCCAGGCACTGATTGGAACCTGCCTGCTGACAGGCATGTGGCCACGCTTGTTTTCTTGTACCTGGTGTCTTGCTTGAGCTGGAGGAATTAGGCAGGAATCAATCTTTCACTCACTGTAACAAATTTTTCAAGCCAAATTGCACAGATTCCAGCCTGTTACCTTTCCTGCAGCAGAATGTGGGGACATCAGGTTATACAGTGCTGTGGCGTTTTAGTGAGAGCAATGAAAAGAGTCCCCAGTATGTGACTTCTGTTAGAGTCATAGGAACTCTTGAACAGAAAAGTGTTGGTAACTAGTTGTGATTCAGCTAGCTGCAGAAGGTCTCTGGCATCTCTAAAGGAGAACTGGGTCTCTCTGTTGACTGCCACTGGCAGGTAAGAATGTTACTGTAACAGAATAGAGTTCTAATGCCTGTTCCCAGAGCTAGGGCTGGCTCTGATTAGTAGAACCAAAGGACGAGGCTTGGGAGTGGTAGAGGCTGGTGGTCAAATGAATCTAGCTGCTCAGCAGAAAATGGAATATGAATTTTACTAAGAAATACTGGAGCATCTCTTACTCATGAGATACCCTCAAATCAGGCTTTCACTGAGCTGGATGCAGAGCAAAACAAGCACAAAGCCACTGGTAACAACCAAAAACCAGCCCTGCTTCTATTCCCTGCAAACATTCTCCAGGAAATATTGCCACACCATGCAGAACAATTCCTACCAGATCTGCTGAGTTTCTGCTAGGCCCAAAAGTCGGGTTCCCTTTCCATTTTACTTTTCATTTTCAGTCTTTTTCTCTTGTTTGTTTTTCTATGAGATCTTCTTTTATTTGTATTTATACACACACACACACACACACACACACACATACACACACACACGCATTTGTGAAAATACCTTACAGAGAAGTTACAATTACATGAGTACATGAGCAAGGTAATGAGTACATTTCTTATTAGGGATGGTAAGAGGAAACAAAGTGGGAGGCAACAATGCTTGATAAGAAATGTACCCATTACCTTTTATTTGTATTCTGTGACAAGTGATCTGAATTTTCCCTGTTACTGCTTCCAGCACATGCTGCCCTAGGTCCAATTGAACACTCTACCACAATGCCTGGACCTCTGCTGTAACAGCTTCACCTAGTCCTATAATTGAATCCCAGGAGGATGGGAATATGGCTCAGTGATAGAATGCTTCCCTAGCATGCATGAATTCATGGGTTCGATTCCTCAGCAACACATAAGCAGAAAACACCAGAAGTGGTGCTGTGGCTCAAGTGGTACAGTGCTAGCCTTGAGTAAAAGAAGTTCAGGGGCAGTGCAAAGGCCCTGAGTTCAAGCCCCAGGACTGGCACAAAAAAGGAAAAAGAATTGAACCCCAGGGCTTCCGATGTCACATTTAGAAGGCATGTTTTCTTCCTACATTGTCTGTCATGTGTATCTACAGCTTTCTCTAACAAAGGTTTTTCATTGAAACTACAGTTGCTTACATCTTAGCCTTAGGATCTGATATAGGGATTGATCTCTGGGCAACAGGGCTGGTTGAAATGCAAGACATTTCCTTAGCACAATTCAAGGGCCTACTCTACTTGTTTTAATGTTCTGGGAAAGTTTTCTCTTTTTTTTTTTTTTTGGGTCCAGTCGTGGGGCCTGAACTCTGGGCCTGGGCACTGTCCCTCAGCTCTTCAGCTCAATGCTAGCACTCTACCACTTAAGCCACAGCGCCCCTTCCGGGGTTTTCTTTTTGTTTATGTGGTGCTGAGGAATCAAACCCAGGCCCTCGAGCATGCAAGGCAAGCGCTCTACCACTGAGCCACCTTCCCAGCCCCTGGGAAAGTTTTGTAAAGCAGTTTTGAAAGTTTGAAACAAGAAAGCACCAAGCTCATGGCTGGTCTCATTAATTATTGGGTGAAAACTCCAGAAAAGTGGTGGGAGGTGGGGATGTCTTCCTGCTTGGCCCATAGTAGCATGGCATGCAGCTCTTCTGCAATCAAGCATATTTCTACTGATCATATGTGGACATGGCCAGCTCATCCTGGTACTCTCCAGGTAGTATTTCTTAGGCACCAGGAACTCCATGTAATGAAGTTCAGGGAGTTTACACAGTGCAGAGAAGAGGCGCTTGAGGGTGCAGGCTCACAGCAGGTTAGCAAGGAACTTGAGCTCCTAGAGATAGAGGCAGGAACACAGGCCCAGGATCATCATGACCACATAGCTATGGGTAATAGCACACTCCACTGGGGTCCACACCCGCACTATCTGGGCAACCTGTTGCCGGAGCTTGAGGAAAGTAGAGGGATATAAATGAAGCAGATTGTGTCTACTGAGGTGCAACACATCCAGCTGGGCAGCATGGATACAGTCTGCCAAGAAGTTCATGTCCACATGGTTCAGAGCACAATTGGCCAGGTCCAGCATTCTCAATCATGTCCTGAACGGGCTGTAGAACATGGAATAATCAGCACTAATCAGGGGAGTTCCATGTGAGCAACAATGGATGTGAGCAATCCATCTGCTTGTCTGTCACAGAGAACAAAGACTACACCTTGCAGGGCAAGTCTTGTTCTTACCTGACTGCATGCAGTCTATGAAAATAGTTTGTGACACATGATGCTACATGAAATGCAAATGTCTGTGTCCATAAATATGGTTCACTGGGATGCAGGCTGGCTCCCTTGCTTTCAGACAGTCTACAGCTGCTGGGCTTGCTGTGTGGTTCAGAATTAACCTGAACCAACGAAACCTTTGTCTTCATCTCACCTAAATGGCAGATTTTATCAACAACCATTTTCATATGAAAGGAGTTATGTACATGATCCTGGAGAGAACATCCACTCTGAGAGCTTGCTACAGAGGAAATGAGGCATTAGTAAGAAAAAAGAGCCATTACTCTAACAATAGAAGAATCCATTACTATAGAGCCAGGAAGGGAAAGCCAGACATCCCCAACTGAGGCACCATATCCACAATCCAATAATTCTGATTTAGATAGTGTTGGCAGCAAGCATCAGCAAAGGGGCAGCTGGGCCCTGTCTCTGACTGAGTCCCTCACTGTCTGTGCATGCCCCTCTTGATATCATAACTGCAAATGGTTGAAACTATTAGCTAAGACCTTATGATAATCCTGCTTATGGAGGAGGCCAGGCATTCCCCCAATTCCCATGAATGATCTTGGGTTAATATCTGCTCAGAAAGGCCAGGGTGACACTGCAGTCCCACAGTCAGCTGACAACAACCTCATGTCACCCAGCTGAGCCAGATTTCTATACCTGACCTGAGATAATGCCAGTCACACAGTGTTGGGAACTTTTTTGCACCACAATAGACAGCTACAGGAGTCACTATAGTTAGCTTTGCCTTATAAAGCAACATTCTAGACCCATTAGTTAGCATGTTCTTTTCACAGAGACCTCTCCCTCTCCCTTCCCCCTCCCCCTTTCCCTCTCTGTCCTGCTCTTCTTGCTTTCCCCCACTCTTCCTCCTATCTATGCTAGGGATTACAGCCAGGGTTTTTCATGTGCTAGTCAAACACTGTAGCATCAAGGCACATTTTAGCCCTCATTTTTCTTTCTTTCTTTTTTCTTTCTTTTTTTTTCTATCTTTCTTTCTTTCTTTCTTTCTTTCTTTCTTTCTTTCTTTCTTTCTTTCTTTCTTTCTTTCTTTCTTTCTTCCTCTCTCTCTCTCTCTCTCTCTCTCTCTCTCTCTCTCTCTCTCTCTCTCTCTCTCTCTCTCTCTCTCTTGTCTGTCTCTTTCTCTCTTTCTTTTCTTATTTTGAAGACCAAGACACCATTCAAACTCAGTATCTGATGCTTTTGCTCACTGGCTGGTACTCTAATATTTGAGCTACACCTCCAGACCTTGTTTTTTGAGGCAGTCTCCCCATGTTATCCATGCTGGACTTGAACTCACTTTCCTTCTTCCTCAGGCTTCTGAGTGTTGGGATTGCAAGCCTGGTTTTGATGCCTACCTTACACATTGTCTCTTTCTAACTAGAAGCAGTCCCCTGAGGTCCCTCACTATTCTGGATCACTCCTGGTCCTCCAACTTCTTTATTTCTCTTTTGTGCTCTCTTATGTGCAGCTCCAGAGAGCATTGAGCTTGGGGCTTTGTGAATAAGCTGTTCTTCTACCTATCACTCAGTGCCCCTACAGCCTGTGAAGCCAATGACCAGAGTGCTTGACCCATCCCTCCTCCTTTCAGTATCTGAGATTCACCCTAGGAGAATCTGGATCTTCCCTGTCAGCATGGAGAGGGCCACACTCAGCTCTATCAGGTAAGTCATGTGACTGAGCTCTCAGGAGATGGAGCCAAGGAGGCAGTCTTCATGCTTAGAAGTTGGGACAGAAGTGAAGGGTGTGTCAAAGGCCTTAATGGGGAGGATGAGTGAAGTCAGACGAGGGAATCCCACCTGGGCTAACAACTGCTGCACATGCCAGCATGTAGCCGCACATTGTGGGCAACTTCCAGCTTGCACAGCTAACCTGTCCTGGCTAGGCCTAACACCTGCAGAAGCTACCCAGGGCTCAAGCTGTCTTCCCTGAATGAGGGGCAGTGCATTTGCAGAGCAGCCATACCTGCTGATTCCAGGGCCTGCACCACTATCTCAAAGTTGCCTTCAATGGGCTGGGAAGGTGGCTCGGTGGTAGAGCGCTTGCCTTGCATGCCTGAGGCCCTGAGTTCGATTCCTCAGCACCACATAAGCAAAAGGAAAAAAGCCGAAAGTGGCGCTGTGGCTCAAGTGGTAGAGCGCTAGCCTTGAGCTGAAGAGCTGAGGGACAGTGCCCAGGCCCAGAAGGGCCCCACGACCGGACGCCCCCCCCCAAAAAAAAAGTCGCCTTCAATGACAAAGAAATAAATGAGGACTTCAATAGGTCACCTGACTGCACAGGGCTCTGCCTGTAGTTGGCAGCATATTCTAGCCAGGAGCTCAGTGTGGCTCCATATTCCCAGAGCCCTTCCACAAAGGCATTGCTGTACCTGCACATCCCGGATACCCATAAGGTCAGATCTCTGCAGCTGATGAATCCTTTTAAAGAATTATTTAAGAAAGATTTTTCCTTTGTTTTATTTAGAAAAGAATATTTTAAAGGTTCATTCCCTGGAAAACACTTCCCCAGTTTTAAATGCCAAGACAAATAGTTGGGTTCCACATGAGAGTGCCATTAAGATACTAGAACTCTATGTACTTTTCAGGGATACAATGAATTTTGGGATGACTCAATGTTTTAGGTATCCATGATTCTAACACTAGATACATTTCTACTTTCTCAATACACTGAGAAGAGATTTTGATTCCAAGAGACTTTGAAAAATAGTATGAAGTCTTTCATAACTCCGCATCAACTCTTCATTTTATGAACTTATTTTCCTAATATAATTTATGAAGCTTTATAGTTAATTATTTTCTCCAAAGTCACAAAATCATTTTTTGAAGATTTTCTAATAGGGATAAAGCTTTGAGACTGAAAGGTCAATATAATCCTTTTTGTCTACTATAATCAAGAATCTCTTAAAATTATTGTTGAATGTTAAATTCCTCCAAAGCCTATACTTGAATGGAATCGCTTCTATCTTGAGGGTATGAATTGTGTGTGCTTGGGAAAAATTCCATTTATCCCATTAATATGTGGAGGATATTTCACAGTAAGGAGATCCAGGTAGTACTTACCCACTTTGGTCTCATCTCTGTACTCTGTGCGTTTGGGCAAACTTCAACTTTGTTCACGACTCATTTAACTTCTGTAGATTCTATGATTAAGATACTCTTTTTTTGTGGGGGGGGGGTCTGGTTGTGGGGCCTGAACTCGGCCTGGGCACTGTCCCTCAGCTCTTCAGCTCAAGGCTAGCGTTCTACTACTTGAGCCACAATGCCACTTCTGGCTTTTTTCTTTTTGCTTATGTGATGCTGAGGAATTGAACCTAGGGCCTCAGGCATGCCAGGCAAGCACTCTACCCCTGAGCCAACTTCCCAGCCTGATGAAGATTCTCTTAAATTTAATTTTTTTCTAAAATATATCAGAAGCCTGTAAGTATTCCTCAATACATCATGTATTCCCACAACTTATGCAATCCCTTCCTTTGATAAAAAGTCCTTCCTCTAATTAATATTAGCTAACTCCAATAGTATAGTATAAATAATTACTCAGGTTGAGGAGAGAAAGTTGTTCTATAAGTGAAATAAATACTTAGTTTTATCAAATTTTATCATTTTTAACCTCTGAAAAACTCTAGAGGTCCTAACTAAAAGCAGCTTTCATTTACACACACAAGAAAAGAGGTTAATTAATCTATTATACACTAAGAACAATGAACCTCTGAGAGAAAAACCCATGGCATTTTTAATTATGGCTGTTATTATTATTTTAAGAACTTTTGTATCCCTTTTTATCCAAAGAAAAAAATTAGATACTATTCTTAAACAGACCAAGTTTCATTACCAAGAAAGTTAAAAAAAAACCTAAATAATGTGAGAAAATAACTATATATTATAGATTTTAACCTCAGAGAATATATGAAGAACTCCTCAATCAAGTAACACAAAAGGAAATTCACTTTAAAATAGTTGTGGAACTTCAACAAACATTTCTTCAAAGCAGAGAGATAAAGCACCACTAAGCAACCCCAAAGTTGCTAGGAAAATGCCATCAAATCACAGGAAGATACTGCTTCATGCCTTCTACAATGACTGTGACTTAAAAAAAATACAGAAAATGGTCTGGGAATGTGGCTTAGTTGTAGAGTGCTTGCCTAGCATGCATGAAGCCCTGGGTTCAATTCCTCAGTACCACATAAACTGAGAGAGCTGGAACTGATGGTGTTGCTCAAGTGGTAGAGAAAAAGAAGCTCAGGAAGAGTGCCCAGACCCTGAGTTCAAGCCCTAGGACTAGGAAAAAAAGAGGAGGAGTTGAACTCTTTTGGCACAGCTAAGGTAATGAGAATGTAGAATGTTACAACCACATAGAAAAAAAGTTGGTGAATCTTCAAAGAGTCTAACATAGAATTACAATATGACTCAACAATTCTATTTGTAAAGATATAAACAAACAATGGACAATAGAACTTACATGGATGCCAGTGTTCATTGTAGCCTTATTTATAAATACTGGAGAGAAACCTTCCGAATGTTCATTTATAGATGAATGAATAAACAAAATATGGCATCTCATAGTATGGAAATTAATGTGCCACAAGAAATAAATGACACTCTGTCCATGCTGTAACATGGACTGCACCAACCTTGAAAAACATTATAAAACTAAGTATTTCAAACCAGACACAAAAGCATAGCTCATGTATGATTGTACTTATAAGAAATATCTAGAATAGACAACAGAAACTGATAGCAGATTAGAGATTGTCCACAGTTAGATGGAGGAAGAGATGAGTGACAATTTATTGATTAATGATGATACAGTTTCTGTCGGGTCTTTGTCCGTCCCACGAAAGACGGACGGGGTCTGAGGAAAGGTAAGTGCGGCGCTCGCCCGTTCCCCAGCCTCCCTCAGCCCGGGAGACAATCAGACACAGGAGGGAGCCAAATCCAGCAGGTAGAAAACTCATTTATTAAAAGAGAGCAGCCCTTTTTAAAGACAAAAAGGCAAGGGAGGAAGAGGAACCAATCACTGTCAAGGTCATACCCTATCATGCACCTAAGCCTTCACGGACTGGTTAGGAACTGATCAGAAGGTCAATTGGGCTCTGCCCACTCTACTCCCTCCCAGCGCCATCTTTGCTGCCCATGTGCTCTACAGTTTCTGTTTGAAGCAATAAAAAATTTAAATACTGGTGATGGTTGCACAACACTATGAATATGAGCAATGTAACTTAAACACTTATATATTGGAAATTTGGTTATTTATAATTCACCACAGTTTAAAATGTCAAAACATGAAAATTAGTATTAAAGATGTGTTTCATGGGCTGATAAAAACCAAAATGACAGCTCAACATGAGTGGCTCATGCTTGTAATCCTAGCTACTCAGGAGGCTGTGACCTGAGGATTACAGTTTGCAGCTAATCCAGTCAGGACTTTTATCTCCAATTATATACAAAATAAACTAGAATTGTGGCTGTGACTCACATGGTAGAGAGCCAGCCTTGTGTGAAAAGGGCTAAGGGACTTGGGCTCAAGCCCCAGTAGTAGCACAAAAGAACAAAAAAAAAACCCAAATGATAATGGTTGTTCTCAGCACTCAAGAAACCTACTAATATTTGTTCTTTCTCAATGTTTCCCTAATGTTAGGATATGAAAACCACATCCAGGAACTTTTAAAAATTCATCTTTCCTCAGCGTTTCCATAAATGCATGGCAAATCCCAGAATTGCTATACTGATTTCTATTACAGGCTTGTGACATCATGATTTCAAAACCACACACAAGGGGCTAGGGATGCAGCTCAGTGGTAGTGTTCTTGCGAAGTGTGCACAAGACCCTGTGCTCCATCCCCACGACTTCTATGAAAAAACTCCAAATCACAACACACATACTCATAAACAAAAGTATTGTTTTAACTGATCATTTCCTATAAGAATGGCTTCTATTATTTCTTTGACTAATGTTTAGCAAATCTGTGGCTCCTAAGAGAGACACAATTTACACTAACAGAGTTAAATGAAGTGATAATTTATGCGGAAGGTAGAAATTTCTCATAAACTCTAACGGAGAGCATTATATTTCAAGTGGTACTAGGGAATTTCTTTTATCTTGCAGAAACCAGTAACATTTAGAGGCACATCAAAGACCTTTTAGAAGAAAATATGGGAAAGAATAACACGACCATTTAGGAATGCCTTAATTTCTTTTTGAGACAACAAAATAATAATAATAATCAGAATGAATATTTTCTGGATTTTGAAGATTCTGTGTATTAGCACAATGAAAATATGAAGTTTTTATAAAATTTAAAACTCTTCATTCTAACAGATTACATACAGTTGGATTTAAAAGTTTCTCTTTCTTATTTGGTAAAAGAAAATGTTATATTTTGTCTGGCTTGCCCCACAGGATCAAAAAAAGCAAGAAAATCCAAGTATTCCAGCTGGTTGCTGGTGGCTCATACATGTTATCTTAGCTGAGGATGAGATCTGAGGATTGCAGTTGAAAGGCCAGGAAGAAAACTTCCTGAGAAATTTATCTCCAATTAACCACCAAAGAAAGCCAGAAATAGGGCTGTGGCTTAAGTGGTAAAGTACTAGCCTTGAGCAGAAATGTTCAAGTACAGGACCCTAGTCCTGAGTTCATGCCCCAGGATTAGCAAAAACCAAACGAAACCAAACAAAAAATACCACCCAAGAGAAAACCCCCAAATATCCCCTTTATTCCAATCTTGCTTTCTCAGATATTAGTGAGCACATGCCTGATAAATCCTGCCCCATATTGGTGAGCATTGTCCCCCGAGGAAAACTTGATCATTCTCCATCATGTAAACTCTGAAGTGGATGAGAAAGAGAGGTGTTTGAGACTTAAGCACTAATATTTCGTTTAGTATCTTTTTTCCATTAGCAGGAAAAATTGATGAAAGTCTGTTATTGAAAAATCTCAATGCTGGGATTCAGCCGAGATGCATTCCTGAGTTCATAGAAGAATTTACGTTAGGAAGTGGCGCTGTAGCTCAAGTGGTAGAGCGCTCGACTTGAGCTGAAGAGCTAAGGGACAACGCCCAGGCCCAGAGTTCAAGCCCCACGACCGACAAAAAAAAAAAGAATTTACGTTATGCTCCTCAGTTCAACAAGAAGAGGTCCATGTTTTTATTTTCCATGCTACTTCAACACTTCAACCCTTGACATTCAGATAGAACACACACACACATATGCCTTAAAGGGCTTCTCTTCCACATTTTGCAAAATATAACGTTGAGCATGTAGGTTTAGGTATCCATTTCTGTTGTTGCCAGGGACCAGCCTCGGATCACAATCCTCTACATACTCATCCTTCATAGCTCAAATTATAATGTGTACCATTATCCCTGCTTGTTGGTTGATCTGGAAACTCACATTTTACCCAAGCTGGCTTCAAAATGCAATCTTCTATACTACTTTCCAAAGTGGTTGAGCAAGTTTATACTCCGACCAACAATGCAGTAAGGTTCCCTTCTGTCCACATCCCATTCAGCATCTGTTGTTAATAGAGTTCTTAATTATAGCCAATCTAACTGGGGTGAGGTGGAATCTCAATGTTGTTTTGATTTGTATTTCTTTTATGGCTAGGGAGGTTGAGCATTTATTTCTTCATTGGCCATCCTTCTTTCCTCTTCAGAGAAATTTCTCTTTCATTCTTTAGCCCACTTATTTATTGGGCAGTTGTTTCTTTGAGGATTTGTTGTTGGGGGATTTAATTGAGTTCCAGGTATATTGTAGATATGAGACACTTGTCCATTGTATGGCTAGTGAAGATCTTCTCCCAATCAGTGGACTTCCTATTGATCTTGCCAGCTATGACCTTTGTCTTGCAGAAATTCTGCAATTTCATGCACTCCCAATTGTCCAACCTTTCTTTGATTTGCTGTGTTTCTGGATCTCTTTTACAAAAATTTCTGCCTGTGCCAAGGAGACCTAGGGTTTCTCCTATTTTATCTTGTAATGTTTTCAGGGTGTCTGCTTTGACACCCAGGTCTTTGATCCATTTGGAGTTGATTCTGGTACAGGGTGATATATAAGGATCTAGCTTTAGTTTTCTACAAGTGATTAACGAATTTTGCCAGCACCATTTACTGAAGAGGCTGTCTTTCTTCCATTCTATTTTTTTTAGCTCCCTTATCGAAGATTAGATGGCTATAGGTCTGTGTGTTCATTTCTGGGTTCTCAATTCTATCCCATTAGTACTGAAGTCTGTTCTTGTGCCAGTACCAAGCTGGTATCATTACTATGGCTTTGTAGTAAAGTTTGAAATTTGGTATTGATATTCCTCCAGCACTATTTTTTCTGTTAAGGATCGTGTTTGCTATTCGGGGTATTTTATTATTCCATATCAGCTACTTTGAAAAGTAGTATGGAGGTTCCTCAGAAGACTCCATATAGAGCTCCCCTATGACCCAGCAATACCACTTTTGGGCGTTTACCCAAATGATCACAAACAAGGCCACACTAAAGCTACCAGCACGACTACGTTTATTGCAGCATTATTTACCATAGCTAAGATATGGAACCAACCCAAATACCCCTTCATAGATGAATGGATCAAGAAAATGTGGTATATATACACAATGAAATTCTCTGCTTCCATCAGAAAGAATGGCATTGCCCCATTTGTTAGGAAATGGAAAGATTGGTACAAATTATATTAAGTGAAGTAAGTCAGGCCCAAAGAAACATAGGTCCCATGGTTTCCCTTATTTGCAATAACTAGTATATGTCTGAGACAAGCAGAAACGGTCAGATAAGTTGATGTTAGGCAAAATGAACCCTAAGATAAGGACTCATGTTTTTTTTTCTTTCTTGTGATTTTTTCTTTTTTTGAGGGGGGGGGTCTGGTTGTGGGGCCTGAACTCTGGGTCTTGGTACTGTCCCTCAGCTCTTCAGCTCAAGGTTAGCGCTCTATCACTTGAACCACAGCACCATTTCTGGCTTTTTTTCTTTTTGTTTATGTGGTGCTGGGGAATTGAACCTAGGGCCTCATGCATGCAAGCAAGTGATCTACCACTGAGCCACTTTCCCTGCCCCTTTCTTGTGATTATTTCTAACATATTTATAAGATGATTTCTTTCTTGCTATATATGTCCCTCCCCCACAGTATAACCACTGTTTTCACTGTAGTTGATGTTGGTATAATTTGTGGAGGGGAAGGGAATAAACAAATTGTTTAAATAAGGATACAGGTGGATCCATTGCAACAATGAGATGTGCAAGACGTTATGTCAAAAAACGAACTTTACAACTTTGGTGGGGGGGCGCATATGGGGGAAGGGATGGGAACAAAGAAGGAAGCAACAATGCTTGATAAGAAATGTACATTACCTTGCTCATGTAATTGTAACCTCTCTATATGGTACTTTCACAATTAAAAAATGCAATCTTCCCTATCTCCACCTCCAGAATAGCTAGGATTATATATATGCCACCGTGTTCAATGTAAAATTAACTCATTTTTTTGTTTGACTGAGGTTTGAACTCAGGGTGGCATTCTACCACTTTGTCCATACACCAGCTCTTATCAAGTTTTTTATCTTTAGTTTATGGATCACTTAATTCACTCCAAGTATCAATTTCATTTTAATTTTAAGAATTATAGTTTATTTTTGTTTTCCTTAAAATATTTGTGCAAAGGAAGGAATGTTCTGTTTGAAAATAAAGATAGTTACCCTTTAAAATATTTACTCTGTATTGAAACTCTTAGAAGGCAAGGTATGGCTCAAGTGGCAGAGCACCATTCTTGAGTAAAAACCAAGCAAGCATGTGAACAAGCCCAATTTTACCGCACCCACACACACCCACCCACCCACACACACACACACACACACACACACACACACACACACACACACACACACACACTACAACACTTGGCATGAAATTTTAAGCTTTACAGGTATTAATAATTTTACTTCTCACAAAAATGATTGTGTTAACTAATACCTATAGTTAACACACGAAAAGTCACTAGAATTATATATACTATTTTATTTTCCAGATGAGGAAACTGAGTCATGGGAAAGATCAGAGGATATTTTAGAAGAGGAAGCCAGGAATTCTGTTTTAGAACCCACAGGACTTAACACACTATTGACACTATAATACTGCTTGATTTAGTGTATTAAAAATCCCCTCTGTACATTATTTTTACCACACCTCTGATGGACTTCCTGCTCATTGTGTTGATTAAAATTTGACCACTTTCATTAATTCACTAAACATTTTCCCAGAGCTGCCCAGGCTTCTGAAAACACTAAGCTAATAGATAATTTTGAGGGTCAAGTAAAAATCTGCAGAGATAGGTTTGTATGAAGCTAATGAAGTTTAAGCTTATCCTCTTGGGAGCCCTTCAAGGTCATGGAAGAGGAACAAGCTGTGGTCACCCAGTCAAAAATTTTGATACATTTTGAGACATATAAATTCAAATGGATAGAACTAGTATATCTTTCTAACCCAATATCTCCTGTGTCATTTGGCATGCTTTCTTCCCTTCTTAATTATTTTTAGATAGTTGTAGGAGTTTCAACTAAATGTGTCCCTTTACATGTACAGTGCATTTTGATCAGTTAATGCTTGCATCATTCTCCCCTCCACCTATCCATTTCCTTGCCTATTTTCTAATATGTCTGAGTTCCATTTCCACATGTGCAAATTGAATATTATGACTATATTTGCCCACCATTCATCCCTCTATTTGTCTACTCACTTCTCCTTATTTCCCATCCCTCTCACTCATATTTGAGCTCCTTAGTATTCTTTTGTTAAACTGTTGTTCAAAGTTGTACTAATTTATATTTCCACCAATTAAGGTTCCTTCTCCCCTCCTACTCCATTCTTGTCAGCATTTGTTGCTGTTTGTATTCTTGATGATGGCCATTATGTCTAGAATGAGATGGAATCTTGATTCTGTTTTGATTTGCATTTCTTTTTTGGCTAGAGGTCTTCTACAGGTTGTATTTTTAGGTAAATAACCATGTCCTTTGCTGTGCAGAAGCTTTTTAGCTTGATACAATCCTATTTGCCAAGTCTCTTTTTTATTTTCTAAGTTCCTGGAGTTATATTTAGGGAGTTTCTGCCTATGTCAATACATTCTAATGTTTACTCTTTCCTGTAGTAAAGTTTTAAATCTTATATTGAGGTTTTTGATCCACTCTGAATTGATATTAATTTAAGGTGTGAGAGAGGTCATATATATGGACATTTGGTTTTCCCAGCACCATTTGTTGAAGAGACTGTCTTTTTCCACCATACATTTTATCAGATAGCTGTGGGTTCTTGTATTCATTTCTTCGCCTTCTAGTCTGTTCCACTTCAGGTCTGTCATACTTTCTAGAGTGGCTAGGACTATTTTGAGATTAACTAAGGAGAATGTGAGTTGGAATTCATTTAGTTTGACTTTACAGAAGTCTCTGATAATCACATATTGAATAATTTATTTACTGATAGTGATTGTACTGTAGCAATAATTTTTATGGCACATTTTTAATAGAAACATTGAGCAAAGCTGTTTAATTGTTTAATCATTTGTTAATGAAGAGGAATTCATCACATAGATTGAGAGAATATTTTGGTTCTCTTGCTGATTGATACATATACACCTAAAATTGATGAAAGCAACATAATTGTTAGACACACAGGTTAATGAGTGTCTAAGTAAGTTGAAAATGATTTAAGGTTAGTCTCTGGACAGGAAAGAAATAAAAGGATCTGAGAATATAGAACTCACCTAGAAAAAACTTCAGAGAGAGGATTTCACAAACAAGACAATTCAAAACTGAAAATATGGAAGAATGAAAATATAGTCAATTATATTGTATGAAAGTATGAATTATTTTTTATAAAATATATTAATAAACAATTATCATTTTACAAAATATTTATAGTATAACCTAAAATAGTAAAATACCTTTTCATTTCAAAGAATGAAAAAAAAGATACCAAAGGAATATGGGATAACTGCAAAAGACGTTACATATGGATGATGGGAATATCATAAGGAGTAAAGGAAAAGAAATAGAAAAAGTATTTGAAATAATAATGACAGAACTTTCCCCAAATTAATGTCAGGTATGAGCTACACTTTCAGGAGAAACTCTGGTAACAGCAAGTTACCAGAATGAATTCTGCAAACAACAATAAAGGCCCGTAAAAGAAGAAAAAAATCCTCACAAAACAGGTATATGTGGCATGCTGTAATAGTTCATGATTATAAATTAAAAATAGCCAAAAGGTCTAAGCATCTTGCAGAACTGTAGTACAGGTGATGACAAGTCCCTGGACACTTTCCTAATGTCTATGACAATCAGAGGGAAACCTTCCTTGACCCCATGAGAGCAGAACTTTCTAGAGGATTACGAGGTTCCTATGACAATGAGTCTGAAATACCTTATTTTCCCTGGGGACAAAGTCATTACACTACTTATAAGCTATATGAATCTTAAAATGAAGCTTACTCCTGCAAAATCTGCTTAAAGTGCATTTATGAAAGTAAGAACTGATAGCTCAATATAAGAATAAGAAAATGGGAAGCATTCCTAAACTCTGAAAATGGAATTCTCAAAGTTAGTCAGCTGACTACTGACTACTGCCCTGGACCTGCTTCTATTTTCTACATTGTAACACTGCTAGTGGTTCATACCTGTAATTATAGCTACTCAAGAGGCTGAGATCCTAGGATGGCAGGTCAAAGAAGTCAGACTGGGCAGAAAAATACCAGAAAATCTTATCTCCAATTAACCAGCAAATAGCCAGAGGTATGACTCAAATGGTAGCATGCTAGCCTCAAATCTCAAATAAATAGAGAGAGAATCCAAGGCCCCGAGTTCAAGTCTCAATTCCGGCACACAGAAAAACAAACTAAAAGAATACTGTTATGGGGTGAGGGGAGCATCAAAAATATAAAAAATAAAAAAGAATACTGCTAAAGGAAAGTTTTTGAGTATTAGAAGGGGCTCAAGGTTTATAACTTTATATTATATACGCATATAATACGTACAGCTATAATTTAAAATATATAATCAATTTATACATGTAAGAGAGTCCAATCATGATATAGATTATATAATATGTTTTTCCTTTTTTTTACTTTTTTATTGTGAAAATACTGTACAGAGAGATTATAATATATTTTTCTATGGACGAACAAAGACAAGAATTTCATTTTTAGAAGCCAAACAAGTAAGAATATGAAGTGAAATACTTAAACTCTACTAAAAACAAAAATCACCAACCTGGAATTCTGAACCCATGAAATTATCCTTCATCAGTCAGATAAATATAATTGACATCTACATTAGAAGGGATTGTATTCAAGTTCACACATGAAAAAAAAAAAAAAAAGGTCACACATGAGCTTTCATTGAGACAGAGAAAATTCCAGGTAAGAAGATAAATGAAAACAATAGAAATAATATAATACCTGCTCTTGCACCAAATAGAATTAAACTTGAAATCCATAATATAAATTAATAATAGAAAGATACTTAAAGATTAAACACTGCTAGGTGTCCAGGGTACATATCTGTTGTCTTAGCTATGTGAAATGCTGAGACTAGGCAGATTGATGTTCCAGGCCAGCCAGGGTGGAAAACAAAAGTCTTCAAAACTTCATTTAATGGAATGAAGATGGTATACACCAGTCATCTCAGCAATGATGAAAATCCATATGGGAAGGAGGTGAGACACATCTCAGAAGTATATAACCAATGCTAAAAAGACTGGAGATATGGATCAGCAGTATGACACCTGACTAGCAAATGTGAGGGCCTGAGTCAAACTCCAGTGTCACCTAAACAAAGAAACGAACAAATATATCTCAAACTTTGAAATGCATCAGAAGCAGTGCTTTGAAAGAAACTTCTAGCACTGAATGCATACAGTAGGAGGTAGACCTCAAGTTATTAAACCAAGTTTCTATTTTAGTTAACTAGAAAAATTCCTGAGTTCAATCTCTAATACCACTACCACCACCCAGAAAAAATAAATGAAACTTGTAGAAAATCCATACACCGAAACCTGCAATGATAAATTCAAAAGTAATTCTTTGAAAAGATCAAGAAAATCAGTAAGATACTACTTAAGATGAGGATTAGATAAATTAACAATATGAGAAATAAAAGAGATATCTGATAATTTCAATGATGTTAAAGTATAATAAAGATAACAAAGGAATATTGTGAACAAACCTATGCCACAAATTTGATAATCTAAATGTAATAGACCAATTTCTTCCAAAATATCTGTCAAAACTTACACAAGAAGAAATCAAGCAGGATAAGTCTGAATCAATTGAAAAAAATTGAATAGCTAGGAATACAGGTGTGAGAACCAGAACCTGTCCATCTTAATGTATTTTTAATGACTTCAAGTCTATCAAGTTATCACAAAGACTTTGAAATCTTATTACTTATTTATCCCT
This sequence comes from Dipodomys merriami, assembly GCF_024711535.1. Taxonomy (NCBI): domain Eukaryota; kingdom Metazoa; phylum Chordata; class Mammalia; order Rodentia; family Heteromyidae; genus Dipodomys; species Dipodomys merriami. The sequence continues at coordinate 9,481,152 of NW_027205937.1, forward strand.
TTTTATACTAGCTGCTATTCTAGTTCTTTTTCCATGTATTATTAACCTGTGTGATAGTTACATTATGCTTTGAGGTTGGTGTAACTACAAATTTTCCAGAAAGAAATTGATGCAAAATAAATTGTTCAATTCTATGAGGCGGTTTAAATGGCAGACCGGGGGCTCAAACCAGAATTTGGTGTTTGTGCCTTAGTGCAGTGTACTCCTCTCTGTGCCACTTCTGTGAGATAGGATGCATTTATAATTCCATACCTGGATTTCTATTTCACTTTGAATTCTATAGCATTTGCTATGGGTTCCATAGCTTTGTTTTTATTTCCTCTGTTGTAATTTTAGGTCTTAGAAAGGGCAGTGATTATTTTTTTACTCTGTCCTATTGTTTCAGACTTTTAGACTATATATGGACCCAGCATTATAAAGCAATTTTCCACTGGTCTAGATAATTTAGCACACACTGCAAACTCTGAAAGCTTCAATTGGGAGATACGTCCAATTACTTTCCAATCTATTTTTATGTAATAATCAATTTTGAAAGTATAAACCATATTCTGTTTGTAGGATTTGCATTTTGCTTAAAATAAAGTCCAATTTCTGAGATTCTCTAATAAGCATTGTAGATTATCCAAAACCTTAGCAAGTCAAATACTTGTCTCACTTCGTCTACCAAGAAGAAACCTGGAGTTCCCCAATCTTAATATTTTGTGCCATTTTGAGCATAATATTGTAACAGGTTCGAAGGCCCTTTGACTGAGGGGCACTATCATTTGGGCTCAGAGATTAACCAAAAGCAGTATAAAAGCTTGGCATCTCAGCTTCCACTTTATATCCACCTACCAGACCAATGACTTACTGTATCCAGGTTCCAGCTGAGAAATCCTGAGATGATGAACTGCCTGGCTCTCTATGAGTACTGCCTTCCAACTCTCACCACATGAACACGTGTGTGACTGGGATTTTAAAATTATGCATTTGTTATTGGATGCTGGTGTCTCACACCTGTAATCCTAGCTACTCAGCAGGCTGAGATCTGAAGATCCTGATTCAAAGCCAGCCAAGGCAGGAAAGTCAGTGATATGTATCTCCAATTAGGTAGCCCTGAAAAGCCCAAAGTGGAGCTGTGGCACAAGTGGTAGAGTGCTAGCTTGACTACAAAAGCTAAAGGAGTACATCCAGGCCCTGAGTTCAAGACCTAAGAGTAGAACAAAAAACCAAACTACAAAAACATAAAAAATATGCATTTCTCTCCTGCCACTGCCTTTTCCTCCTATATAAAGCTAAAGAAAATGTGTACTCAACTTGGGATGGGGAAGGAAGGAGCTGGGGAGGTGGGGAGGGAAGGTATGGTAGAGGAAAAACAAAGGAGGAGGAAACAATGTTCGATAGGAAATGTATTCATTACCTTACTCATGTAACTGTCCCTCTGTATTCTATTTTTATAATAAAACAACATATAAAAGAAGAAAATATATGCTTAGACTGGACCTATGGAACCAGGAGTATATTCCTGGACCCTGTAACAATGGGTTTCATCTATCAAAGTTAATGGACGTATCTTTGATGCTTATATTCATAAGCCATCTATTTGGCATTTTGAATTTATGACAACATTTTTTGCTAGCTTTCAGACTTGAACTCAGAGCCTTGCACTCTTGCTTGGATTCTTCTCTCAAATCTGGTGATCTCCCACTTGAACCACAGCTCCACTTCTGACTTCTTGTGGGTTAATTGGAGATAAGAGTCTCTTGGATTTGCCTACCTAGGCTCACTTTGAACTGTGATCCTCAGATCGCAGCTTCCTGAGCAGCTTAGAATACAGGCCTGAGCCGCTGGCACCCTCCTATAACAAATATTTTTAACTTTTCAAAACCTCTGTGATCACCTGCCCTTGGAACAGGTAGCAGTACTCTGTTCTATACCAATTTTCCTCCACAGCACCTAAGCAATCGTCCCAGAGAAATCTTCCCTTACCTCCTACTACCCTGTCCCTAGACACTTCTCTAACCCCAATTTCTGTCTCTCTGCTCACACTGTCTTCATTTTCTCCACACTACTTACTCTCTTCTAAAATAACAAGTTGAACTATAAGAAATTGTGATTCACTTAGGGTAGAAGCTCTTGTTTGGTTTCTATGTTTACTTCCACATGGTCCAACATAAAAACAAGACATTTTATCTGCTTCATCAGTCACCTATCCTTACTTCCCTAAATCCAGTACCTGGCAGATATAATAAGATATAAACCATCTTTTCAATCTCAATCATTTCCTTCAATACTGAGTTAAGATAAAAAAAATCAGGATGATAATTGACAGCACTTCCACAGAGAAGGCCTTTGGGTGTGATTTCTCTACATGTCTAATGATACACCTTTCAATACAGACACACATCAACCCTGATCCCAGCACACTTTGTGAACATGCCACAGCCATTGCTCTGTCATGGGATTGTAATATAAATTCCATTTAATAGTGTCATTACATAATGGAGATTTTTGTGTTTCCCTGTGAGCATGGTACTTGTTAACTTTGTAGCAAATTTAACAAGCATCTCAGTGACAACCAAACCTCTACATCTTTTTCCTGTGAAAGGTGCAATGGGGAATGATACCAGGCAGGCCTGTATCCTTATATTGATTCAGTTAATCAATTTTATGATAGAATCATTATTTTGAACTTATTCTGCTAAACTGTAGTTAGTTTGCCAGATATGCATTTTTTGAAAATGGAAGAGCTTTGTGGTGCTAGGTCCTCTCCAGGAGCAAACCCACACAAAGGGATAGATTTTTCTATATCTCTTGCTCAACAATCTATTTTGTAAATATTTCTAATTGTGGATTGTTTTTTGCAACTCCTAACTCTTGAACTCAAGTCCTGTGCAATGTCCCTGAGCTTCTATTACTCAAGGATAACACTCTACCACTTGAGCCACAGCAACACTTCTGGCCTTCAATGAGGAATTGAACCCAGAACTTCATGCAAGCACTCTACCACTAAGCCACATTCCCAGACTATGGGTTTTGTGTGTGTGTGTGTGTGTGTGTGTGTGTGTGTGTGTGTGTGTGTGTGTGTGTGTGTGTGTGTGTGTGTGTGTGTATGTATTGGTTCTGGGCTTGAACTCAGGGCCTGAACACTATCCCTGAACTTTTGTACTCAAGGCTACTGCTCTATCACTTGATAGCTCCACTCCAGGGTTTTGGTGACTAATTGGAAATAACAATCACACCAACTTTCTTGTTCAGGCTGGCTTCAAACCATGATCCTCAGATCTCATCCTCCTGAGTAGCTAGAATTACAGGCGTTGGAAATCTAATTCTGTTTGTTTTATTTTTGCTTGCAAATAAACCTATGCACATTGAATTTCAAACTTTACACTGGAATATTGTTTATATGTTTGATGAATAGTGATATTTCTATTGCAATGTTCATCAGAAAAGTATGAATAATTTCTGAAATTGGGTCATTATTTCTGTAGTCAATAACATTGTGATAACAAGTCCAGTCTCTGGCAAATGATTTAAAAATTTATTCTCTGAGATCAATTCATCTTTTTAAATTTGTACCTATCTTCAGTGATCTTAAGGATCACTTAAGGAATAATAATAGGAAGTACTAGTTTGGGGACTATAATAACTGCTCTTGCATTTTACATTAATGAAATGTATGTGAGAAAAATTAAGTTTTTAATTACCTTTTCTCTGAAATTTCCAAACTACCAACAGATTATTTGATAACCTGAAGTTAGTGGTGACTCTGGGGAGGAAGGACCTTGATTTGCAGCATTTGCCAAATTTTGTGCTGTAAGTAGTCCCATAATGGGCTATTTTAAGCTAATCAAAAGTTAAGCCCTTTTATATTTCTAAGTACTTTGTCACGGATTTTTGTAAAGTCAAAGATGCATTCGCCTTCCAGCTGACTATTATACTATGAAACTCCTCTTCAAAAACATTGGCCAAGATAGAAAAATAACAGTTACTCTGTCATTTCAGAACTAAAATATGTGGCTTAGATGGTAAGACTTCCTTCAGTGCAGTTTACTCTATGGTTAACAGGTGGCTTATTGGCTTCAACTGTTGATAATCCAGCACTGATCCTAGATTCAGAATCAAAGTAAAACTTCACAGTTACAGCCAGAGTTTATTCAGTACTTGCTTTTAAATTACAAAATAAGCTTAAATAGTTAAAACACAAATAGGACACAGATTTACTTTAATCTGTCAAAAAGATAAATAAATATTTAATGGTTTAAATTGTGACCTTCAAAAATAGGTACAAAGTCTGACCCTTCTATTACCTTTGCGTACCTGGGAGTATGATCTCATTTAAACATAGGCTCTTTGCAAATGTAGTCAATAAAGGATCTTAGTGAGACAACATGTGAATTTAGAGTAGACCCTAAACCCAATGATAAGGTAATTTCAGGGATTGGATTTGTTTGGGTTGTTGTGCAGTACGGCACAGATCATAATTTACCCGAAAGACTCAGCTACTCAATCCCAAGCTGCTTGTTGCCCATGGAAATATGACCTGCCAGATCTTCTGGGTGTTGTTCTTTTGTTTCGTTTGGTTTTGTTTTCCTGAGGAGAAGCCAGAAGCAAGATTTTCATTTGATAGCACTGTAGATTTAAATGTCTCAAGCAAAGGAAAAGGAAGAAAAGAGAAAAAAATGATTGGTTCTTTTCAGGTTTTGAACAAATGTATGACCTTTGCTTTATAAAGTAACATCTAGATCTAAAAGAGTTATGCTAATTTGTTGCTTGGTAATTGTCATTGTTTCTCAGTGCCTTCAATTAACAATGCTTCCAAATAAAATAGGCTTAAAATTTGTCATCCTTTATCATCCTAGTTAGAGTGGCCGATGTGTATACAGGAATATCTTAAATTTACAGGCAACTGGTTTTCTAGAACCATTTTGAAGTAAAGAATTTCAAATGATGAAAGTGTGGTATTACAAAACAATAATTTATTTTGAAGGTTCAGCTTTTTCATATACTGCAAGGTAAGCTATTGGGCTGTTGGGTGCTCATAATAAAATGATTGTATAAAGAATTTCAATCTCCCATTTTAGGTTTTAAGCCTACAACTTTTAGAACTAGTTATGTCTTTAAAAAGTCAACTATCCAAGTGAAAAAGGAAATCCATTTTCTCAATTTTCAATCTAATTTGAAGAACATATTTTTAGCTATGGGAACAATAGTTAGCTCTGCCTGATGACATGTTGTCTTTAAATTTTATGAAAAGAAAGAATTAGAAACAATTTCGCGGCTATATATTGCAGAACATAGAGGAGGAGGTTATATTGTAATTTGATTCTTTATTATTATATGCTGTGAGGTTACAAAAGATGGTGACAATTTACATTATTCAGAGGTACAGCTCATGAAGCACTGCCATGGTAGCTGGAAGTCTGACTACAGAATTGGTCCAGACAAGACCCGCCTGCCAAGAAAGCAAACTAAAATGACGTGATATGATAAAAACAAATGAGTGAAAAAGTGGCTACAGCCATTTCCTATCAAATAAAATGATGAAAGAAAGACAGATGGGCCTCGTGGAGCAAGATGGTCGGGTTAACAGTGAGGATAAAATATTTAACTAAAGGCAGCCACTATTGTTGCAAATATATTTAATAAGTTGAAATAAACAAGTGTATATAGCCATAAAGACGAACTGTAGTTCATTGTAGTTCTCTGAAGAGGAATATGGGATATATGGAAAACAAATTATCATAGGAATAGGAATGGGCAACAAATATTTGCATAAATGAAATAGAAATAAAAGCTGTTTTCTGGAAAACTAATTGTTTTTTATAGGTGGATGATTCATAGATGATCTGTGTGTGTGTGTGTGTGTGTGTGTGTGTGTGTGTGTGTGTGTGTGTGTGTGTGTGTGTACGTGCGTGTGCGCTGTTGTCACTGGGCACTGGGACTTGAACTCAAGGCCAGGGTACTACCCCATAGGCTTATTGCTCAAGACTGGTGCTCTAGAAGTTCCAAATATAACTTCTCCTAGTTAGCTGGAGATAAAGTCTTCTCTGTCCTGGCTGTCTTCAAATTGTGATCCTCAGATCTCAGCCTCTTGAATAGTTACAATTACAAGCATGAGACATGAGTCAGTGGCTACCTGATAAGTCTATGCATGTTTTTGTGTTTTGTATGTTTTTAAATATTCTCTTTTAAGAAAAACCATGAAACATATGAAAATAAAACTTAGTTGAATTAAAAATTTAGCCAGACTTTGTGAAATATTAAATGCCTTAAGATGTGTATTGCCTGGGATTTCACTTCTAAAATAAATAATTTAAGCCTTTTTATTTGAGAGATGAGAAATAATTTTCTTCTCAAATGCACATTTGCAAAAGATTTTGGAATGTTGTCTCTAGTGATTTTGACTTTTTTAGGAGATGAATAATGATGAAATTATATTTTATTCAGGGTTCAGAAATCTATCAAACATTTTTGGTTTGCATAAATAAACAAATGGTTAACATTCTATTTTAAAATAAAACAAAATATTCTCTTTTGGTAAAGTTTCCCATAGAAACCTAAGAAAAATAAAATAAATAAATGAGAACATCACTGAGGCTTTGCTCCGAATGATTTACAGTATCCAAAAGTTTTCACTTGCTTTGTGCTAATATTGTCCATGACCATTACATGGGTTTTCAGGAAAAGCTATTATCCATTATGTATACCATTCATAATTGACTCATAGCTCTTACCAACATGCTGTTGAAATTCTTTTCACTTACTATTTTGGGAACAAAGAAAAACTCAAGGGATTTTTATGCAAAATTGGTAGTATTTCCATTTCAGAGTCCAGGAAGGCAATGTAAACTTTTATGACTCTCCTGAGTCTCAAATTATTCTGCTTTAAATATTCCCTGTATGAGAAATAAAAAGAAGCAATCTATATGTGTGAACTATTTTTAATGTCAGTTTAAACAGATGTTTATCCAAAGAAGTCATACAAATCATCATCATTAGTCTTTGAGAGTATGTTCGCCATCATTATCAGGGAAGGCAAGTAAAATTATCTTAAGATATTATTGCTGTTAAGATGGCTATTATAAAAAAAGATAAGAAAACAGATAAGAGGAGTAAAAACAACTATTGTCAATCAGATAGAGAATTCAGAACCTAGATCTCAGAACCTTTGTGCTCTCTTGAGGGTAATTCAAAATAGTGCAATAACTATGGAAACCAGTATGAAGATGCCTCATAAAACTAAAAATAAAACTTCTATATGATTAGTAATTCTACATTTGGATATATATCTAATATATTAAAATCAGGATCCCATCAAAGACCTTGGAGTCAAAGCAGACACTCTGAAAACATTACTGGATGGAGTAGAAATAAACCCTAGGTCTCCGTTGCACAGGCCGAAATTTTTTTAATAGAGATCCAGAAACACAACAAATCAAAGAAACGTTGGACAAATGGGATTGCATGAAATTGCAGAGCTTCTCCATGGCAAAGGACATAGCTAGCAAGATCAATAGAATACCGACGTATTGGGAGAATCTTCACTAGCCATACATTGGTCAAGGGTCTCATATCTAAAACATACCTTGAACTCAAAAAAATTAAATCCCCCAACAACAAATCTTCAAAGAAACAAGTGGGCTAAAGACTTAAAGAGAAACTTCTCTGAAGAGGAAAGAAGGATGGCCAATAGACACATGAAGAAATGCTTAACCTCCCTAGCCATAAAGAAATGCAGGAGCTGGGAAGGTTGCTCAGTGGTAGAGCGCTTGCCTTGCATGTATGAGGCCCGGAGTTCGATTCCTCAGCACCACATAAGCAAAAAGAAAAAAAAAAGCCGGAGGTAGTGCTGTGGCTCAAGTGGTAGAACACAAGCCTTGAGCTGAAGAGCTGAGGGACAGCGCCCAGGCTCAGAGTTCAGGCCCCACGACCAGACCCCCCCCCCCAAAAAAGGAATGCAAATCAAAACAACATTGAGATACCACCACACTACAGTTAGAATGGCTAAAATCAAGAAGTCTAATAATAACAGATGCTGGAGGGGATGTAGACAGAAGGGAACCTTAAGTCATTGTTGGTGGGAGTGTAAACTTGTTCAACCACTTTGTAAAGCAGTATGGAGATTCCTCAAAAGACTCCACAGAGAACTCCCCTATGACCCAGCAATCCCACTTTTGGGCATTTACCCAAATGTTTATGAACAACACCACACTAAAGCTACCAGCACGACTATGTTTATTGCAGCATTATTTACTATAGCTAAGATATGGAACCAACCCAGATGCCCCTCAGTAGATGAATGGTTCAAGAAAATGTGGTATATATACACAATGGAATTCTCTGCCTCCATCAGAAAGAATGGCATTGTCCCATTTGTTAGGAAATGGAAAGATTGGAACAAATTATATTAAGAGAAGTAAGGCCGGCCCAAAGAAACATAGGTCCCCTGGTTTCCCTTATTTGCAATATCTAGTATATGTCTGAGTCAAGCAGAAAAGGTCAGATAAGGTGATGTTAGGGAAATGAACACTAAGATATGTATTCAAATGTTTTTTTTTCTTTCCTGCGATTTTTTCTAACACATTTATAAGATTATTTCTTTGTTGCTATGTATGTCCCTCCACTACAGTATAACCCTGCTTTCACTGTACTTGATGTCGGTATAATTTGTGTAGGGGAAGGGGAAAACAAATTGTTTAAATAGGGATACAGGTGGACCCATTGCAACAATGAGATGTACAAATCGTTATGTCTAAAATGAACTTTACAAACTTGGTGCGGGGGGGGGGATTGGGAGGAGGATTGGGTGCGAGGGAAGGGGTAGGATGTGAAGGGATGGGAAGGGGAAACAAAGGAGGAGGCTACAAGAGGCTACAATGCTTGATAAGAAATGTACTCATGGGCTGGGAAGGTGGCTCAGTGGTAGAGCGCTTACCTTCCAAGCATGAGGCCCTGGGTTCGATTCCTCAGCACCACATAAGCAAAAAGAAAAAAAATGGAAGTGGTGCTCTGGTTCAAGTGGTAGAGTGCTAGCCTTGAGCTTGACTGGACTCCCCCCCAAAAGAAAAGAAAAGAAAAGAAAAGAAATGTACTCATTATCTTTCCCATGTAATTGTAACCCTCTGTACAGTATTTTCACAATAAAAATAAATAAATAAATAAATACATAAATAAATAAAATAAAATCAGGATCCCAAATAGACATAAATATTTCATATTTTTTGCAAAATTATTCACAATAGCCAATATAATGAACCAAACCAAGCATTCCCCAATAGATGAATGCAGAAAGTACAGTATGTACATACAAAGGGATATAAATGAGCCTTAAAAAATTCTGCTACAGAAAAGGTCAAAAGCTATGCACATGTGGCCATAGAAGATGACCCTAAGTGAAATTAACCCCAAGATGGGGACAAAAGTGGTTTTTTCTTTCTCACTGTTGTTTTTAATTTACTAGGTGATTTTTTGTATGTTCTTCCCATCATGGTATAACCCCTGTTGAAACTCTATTTGATTTCAGTGCTCTTCATCTTCTAATGTGGGGAGTGGAAGGGAAATAACAAAGTGCTGAAACAAGGATACAGTTTGACCCATTGTAACAATGAGATGTACAAGACACTTTGTTGAAAATGAACTTTACAACTCTGTACAACTTCGGTGTCGGGGAGAGGGAGGAGTTTGGGAGATGGGGAAGGAAGGAATAGTAGGGGAAAAACAAAGAATAAGTAACAATGCTCCATAGGAAATGTATTCATTACCTTATTCATGTAACCATGGCCCCTCTGTAGAGTATCTTTACAATAAAAAAATAAGTTCTGCTACGTTCCCCAAAAGGTGTGAACTGGAGGACTTTATGTTAAGTGAAATAAGCCAGTCACAGAAGAATGCCTACGAGATTTGGCTTCTTTGAGGTATCTATAATGATCAAACCTACAAAGATAGGGAACATAGTGGTGGTTTCTAACAACTGAGGGGAAGGGGAAAGTGGAATGTTGCTTGATGAGAATAATGATTGGGATTTTTTTTCTTGTGACTATCCTGGGACTTTAACTCAAGGCCTGGATGCTATTTTGCTCAAGTTTAATGCTCTACCATTTGAGCCACATCTCCAATTCCAAATTTCTTAGTACGTAATTAGAGATGAGTTCTATGGGCTTTCTTGCCAGGGCTCACTTCGTACGAAGATCTTTAGATCTCAGCCTCCTGAGTAGCAAATATTACAGGCATGAGCCACTGGTGCCCAGTAAGAAAAAAACTTTATGTTGGATAAGTATGTTCTGAAGATTGGTTTACAATATGGTGCTTGTAGTTAACAATTCAATATTGCATATGCCAAAATTTAAGATGTTTAGATTTCATAGCAAGAGTTTTTGCTACAAAAAAAAACAAGGGAATATGAAGAAATTTTGGGTTGCATATGTCTATTACCAGGAGGGAAAAAGGAGCAAATTATTCTGTAATCTGTTTATATTATCTCCAAAGGATCATGACCTAAAAGCCCAAAAGCTTTGTCTGCATTTAGCAGGTGACAATGGTAATCATTTCTACTAGACATTGAATCAGCAATGTTGAGTAGAAATCTAGAGTGGGAAAGTGAATGTTTATGGCTTTTCAAGTTCTCAGTTCCTGGAAATTTCCATACTGATTACAAACAAGTGAGGAGAAATAGGTGAAATTAATCCACACAAATATACTCTAAAACATATAGTGGTCCTGCAAATTACACACTCTCAAACATATTTCTCATCTATTTCTGAAAACCACTCACAAAATTCTCAAGTAAAGAGAAAACTTTTGAAAGAATTTTATATTTAAAATGCTAATTGGAGTCATATACTGCTTTTTTGATTGGAAATTTAGTTTGTCAGGTAGCATTATATTTCTTCTAGAGTAAATGAGGTTTATAAAAAGATGAGGCAAAGTAAGAATGTTCCTTAACATTGCAAAGATACATTCATTTCCCTGTCCTGAATAAGAATCAATTTTCAATACCCAAGATACCTTCTTTTATGACCTTTATAGAATTTTAAATATCAGAACATGCCCTTTTTAATTGTCCAAATTTCTGACAGGAAAATATCTAAATTATTTACCGTCAGCTTTCTTACTTTTGTACTCTTAGCTCTAAGCCCAGTGCTTGACATGTAAGTGTCTAATAATTGTTAGATGAGAGGAAAGGTATTCTTAGAAAAATTCAGTCGTTTTGATCAAAGATATAGCCTCTGTCAGTATTGTTACCTTGTCACCATAAGGTATTCATTAACAACTTTTGTCAATGTAGGAGAAAATCTTGTCAAAGTAACGATGTTTTATAACAAAGGCAAGGCTTGCCATGAAAAATTTTAACTTGGGAAATGAAATCAGTATTAATCAGTGAAAAACATTATATTCTCATCTCTGTCACTATAGTAGCAACTGGATTTCTGCTTGTTTTGATCTCTATCCTTTATCTTCTATCTTTCATCTTCGATCCTTTATCTCTGCTCTTTCAAAACTAGGATTGAGAAGGAGTTCATGTCTAAGGAGGGGGATAGAAGAGTAAGATAGAGTAGAAAGAAGGAAAAAATTACTGTAGAATATTAATTGATTTCAGTATAATGCTGCCCATTTAGGAAGTATATATGGTTACTTATTTTTATCCGAACATATGAAAATACTAAGATGGTCTCAGTAAAAATAGCACTTAAACCAAAATTACACCAAAGCCTAGTGTTTACACCAGGTGGTCACAACATTTCAGGAGAATTGAGCATCAGCAATTGCACATCATAACGAAGGATGACAGGTTGTGTTCAGGATGAAAAAGGACTCAAATGACCCAGGAAGGGATTAATGATGATAACTCAGTTTTTCTCTACCACCTTGGAGACAACTCTAGAAGATCTTAATAATATTAAAAAATAATAATAAACATATAGAAGTGTAACAATATTAACAATACAGGTCGATATCTTAAGATGAACAATGGATTATGGTTAACCTTGTCATCATTTAAAAGTACAACTTACAACATAACTATGCAGATAAAATGATTAGTGTAACTGACTGTGGAATGCATCATTTTAGTTGTAGACCCTGAAGCACGAAGATATTTTGAATTGTGGTCACTTTTGTAGCATGTTTGTAATATTTGTGATGTTATTCTGGATACATAAAAGGCAAATAAATGTTTTAATACTATTAGTAAGAAATATTTTCAGAGACAGAGATGAAAGAAGAGGAGAAAGCTGAGGAGAGAAATTCAAAGATGTTGAAGTAAAAACCTTGTGTATTTAAACTTAAGTTAGAAATATTAGACAGAATTCATGATTGCTATTTTCCCCTCTAAGGAAAAATGCAGCTGTTTTTAAGGCATGGGAGTATGACAAATCAGATGCAATGAACATGAAGAATTCCAAATTGTCATATAAAAATGTGCTCCTAAATGGAACCAGAGCTCCTTGGGAAAATGGTTGGTTCTTTGTGTAGGACAGGAAGTATTCTTTCAGTATAAACATCTGATGTATTTTTGTATCAGAAAGCAAGAAACAAAAACTAATGAGGTTATGTCAAAAATAGGATGCAAAAATCTAGGTGCCAGTGGCTCATGCCTATAATCCTAGCTATTCAGGAGGTTGAGATCTCAGGTTTGAAGTCAGCCAGGGTAGGACTCTGATCTCTGGCCAACCACCAGAAAATCAGAAGGTAATGATATTGTTCAAAACATGTTTAGCTGACTTAACTGTAACATCTCCATACATCACTTTATAATAATAATAAAAGTGCACAAAAGGAAAATAAAGTAAAACTAAAAAGAATAAAATTGCAATGTAATATAAGTTGCTTCTGTTGGTACTTAAAAGGAGGCAGAGGAACAAAAATGAAAATCACATACCAAACTCATTGAAATATGTATGTCATTGTTAAAACATCAACTCATTATTTTAACTATTAGTAACTTTAAAAAAAGTTAAGCAATTATCCTATATTTACTTACAAATGTTATTTCAGATAACTATAAAGAAAGAAATTATAAAGGAATACAGAAAGATTCCAGTTAGTTAATTGTGAAGGATAAAAAAAAGTCATATTTAAACACTAAGTAATGATGATCAATATATGCCAGAACTTTTAGCTAAAATCTTGATGTAGAGCTTTACAATAAAAGGAATCAAATTGGCAAATCCTTGAATTCACTGATGGTCTTAGCACCAGTAACTTCTGGCATAATATATTACTAAAGCAATAGCACCTCCTATTATTTATCCTTAAGAGCACTTTCTCCTTCAAATAATGAATCTGATTCACTTCAGTATTTAGTGCTCATTTCCAATCAATGGGAAATACTTTAGTACACGTCAATTGCCATAGGAGGAAATAACCACGTGCATTTGCAGATATTCAAGAAAATAATTGACTAATTTCTATAATAAGCTAAAAACATAAAGGAAGAGAGTGAAAGAAAGAGCATGAGATTTTAAGACAACTTAAAAGACCAACAAATAGGAGCAATACAAGATAAACTCAGATATACAAGAAGCATAGATACGAAAATGATGGTCCAAGGCAGGCCCCGAGAGAAAATGGAAATGGGTGACTCTCTCCAAAAAATAACGAAGGCAAAAGAAGGGCTTGGGACATGTCTCAAGTAGGAGATCACCTGCCGAGCAACTAAAAAACCCTGGATTCAAATCCCAGTATAAGCAAACAAACAAAAAAGTAAGACCAATAAATATCAGCAGATTGATTTTTATGCTTATTTCCCAAAACAAAATGAAATAAAACAATGGTAATGATAATTTGGAAATGGGCTCCTAATTGAAATATAACAAAGACTCACTAATTTGGGTAGCTGTGATAATACTCCTTTGTCAGAGACATCTTGAAATGTTAAAACATGGAATAACATGATTTTGCTATTGCTTTAAAATATTCAAGGAGAAAGAGAGTAGGAAGAAATAAAATAATTTTGGAAACATGTTGATGGGGGTTTCAGGTAGTGAATGGGTGTTAGAAATGTTATACTTCGCTATACTTTTGTCTGGAAAATGTTATAATAATTCTTAAAAGTTTCACTTTTTGGTAAGTTGCGCCATCAAGTTACATAGAAGAGAAACATTTAAAAATATGGATTGCTAAAGTTTAGAGTTGAATCCAAGTTTAAAGAAGAAATTAAGTCATTTGGTTTAAACAATAAACAATCTGCCACAAACTGGTATCCTTTACTGATGTGGTGAGACTATCACAAACCTTGGAAGATGTCAAAATAAGTCCAAACATGATGAAGAGTGTAAGTCTTATAGTGTAGCTCTGGTCTTAGTCTGGTGTAAAATCATAAAATGTTAACACATGGTGCTGATATGTTTTAATAAATTTAATTGTATACTTCGTAACACATTTTGTAAGTCATTGAATTTGTGGGACCTTTGCTGTGCAAAGATTTGATGTATTAAAGGAATCAGTTATGTTAAATTATAATTGCAATGTTGTATAGAAATACTCAAATCTGCTGGGCGCCAGTGGCTCACGCCTGTAATCCTAGCAAATGAGCTGGCTGCCATATGAGGATCACAGTTCAAAGCCAGCCCGGGCAGGAAAGTCTATGAGACTCATCTCCAATTAACCACTAGAAAACTGGAAGTGGCGTTGTGGCTCATGTGGTAGAGCACTCTCCTTGAGCTGAAGAGCTGAGGGACAGCATCCCAAGCCCAGAATTCAAGCCCCATGACTGACAAAAATTAAAATTAAAAAATTAACTAAATAAATAACGAAATACTCACATCTGTAATCAATGGTTAGATGCTCAGAAAAATATTTGTTTCCAAACTTTCAAAAGATTCATAAGATTTTCATTAGATGCACAAAAAGACCTTAGTGAATTTTTGAATTATTTAGCACATACTTGGCATTTAAAAATCCTGTCAAAATTAGTATTCAGAAATTTAAAGCTTTATGTTATTTTTTTTACTAAAGAAGAAAAAAATCCATCCTATGAAAATTGAAACACACTATGTTTATTTTAAGATGCTTTCTTTGTTCAGGATTTTATGAACTTTTTAGAATTCTAGTATCTTTCATTTGCATATTGAAAAGGAATCATGACACTTCACATTTGTCATGACTGATATAAGTTGATTTGATTATTTGCTGTTTAAAATAGAGGAGGTTGTGTGTTTGTGTACTGTACATTCACATAATCATTTTCGTAATGAAACAATTGTATTTGCAATACATACCTCTTGGTGAATAAATCTGATCAGGACACTACTTAAGACAGACGTCATTGAGATATGCCCTAGAGCAATGTATCTCCTGAGACAATAAAGATAATGATTACAGGACTAAATGTTCATATTTTAATTAATTAATTTTAATTTTAAAATTATTTTTACATAGCTAGTCACATCTTTTTTTTTTGAAAGAATTCTGTTATATAACTGCAGTCTGAAGTTCTGTGCATTTGAAATTTCAGGTATTCTACAAATTGAATATGAAGATTTCATTTATTTTTCCCAATAATATATCAACCAGGAGATATCTGTTCAGAAAGAGATAATTGTCTTCAGTGGTTCTGGGTAGATGGCAGAGGAGAAGCTGGAGGCTAAACAAGCTCTCGCATGTAAAGCAGGTTTAGTGTTCCAGTGAACAGTCTTAAGCCAAGGAATCACACCAAGTGTGCCACTACAGTACAGAGACTTTGGCCAGAGAGGGAAAATCCAAGGAAGGAAACAGACCTGAGCAAATGCCAGAAGCCGCAGCTGCAGTGACGGCAGAGGTGGCAGCGTCCGTAGCCACCATACTTGCAACACAGCGAGTCTGGGACCTAGGTGCCAGACGAAGTGGGCATGCAGATTCTACTCAACACCAGCAAGAACTGACAAGGAGAAGACATCTTCATCCTGCAGATCTCAGAAGAGAGACAACCCAGGAACCAAGACTCTGGCGTGAGTAGAAGCATGACATCCTCACTCCTTCTCAGGGAGCAGAGGAGGGAAGGCCACCCCTCCCCATCCCCACTACCAGAGATCTCCATCTTTGATACTGACAAAGGGCTGGCTGGGCAGCTAGCTCCAACTCAGGACTTGGAAGAAAACAAAAGATTGATTTAGCAGGTCACAGGAACCTAACCTGACTTGGCAGGCTCAGCAACACCCAGGGAAAAGTCACCCAGCCCAGGCAGAAAAAGCTCCACCCATACAGGAGTGGTTTTGTTCACTGGGTAAATAGAGCCAGAGGCAGCCCCTTCCTACAGCAGCCTTGACAATCAATGGAAATTCAGTAAACATAAAGCATGAGAATGGCTCCAGGATGGGCTCTGTGAGTGTCTCAGAAGCTAGCCCCTCAGGGAAAAGCTACAGTTTGCTGAAAGGCCTCAACTCTACCCAGAACCTAGCCTCATCAAAGCATCTCCAAAATAGAGGAAACAGCCATCTCCCTCTTTTGTGATACTCAAAGCAGATCTCCTCCCAGAGAACTACCCTAGGAGGAGGATCACAAAATCTTGGATAAAGCAGAGCAATTTTCTGCTTACCCAAACAAACTGACTTAAGAAACCAATCAACCCACAGGAAAATCAAACACCATAATCATACCAGAGACTCCAACAAGAGACTGGTTATGGACACAAGGGACATACAGGATCTTCCCATGCCCCTCAAAAATATCAAAGAACTCTTTTATTGTACCTTTTTTTTAAAAAAAAACTTTTTTAACTTTTCTTAATTTTTAATTTTTAACTTTAAAAAATTGTTTTCTATTAAACTTTTTTTCTTCCTCATAATTTTTATTTTAGGGGTATATGTGTGTGGGTGTTTTTGTTCATATAGGTTTACTAATGTTTTGATCCTTTATTTTCTTTCTTTCTCATTCTTTTCACATTCTCTTCTCTTTTGTTCATTTTTGCGTGACTTAATTGCTGTTCTGCTCACCCTCAAATATACCCGTGGTTGATTAGATTTAAATTCCTTAATAGCAGTACTACCTCTTTATACCTATATACTATTTTAAGCATTTTTATTTTTTAGGTTTTCAGGTCTTCTTCCTATCCCTCCACCTTTCTCATCCTATCCCCGTTCTTCTCGGTATATTACATTTCTAATTTTGCAGAATTTTAAAGTGTTTCACTTTTTAATTATAATTCTTGTTTTTCTTCTCTCTTTTTTCTTTTTCTTCTTCTTTTCTCTCTCTCTACTATCATTCTATCCAATCTATTTCCCTCTTTGAGAGTAGGACTTAGTTAATTCAACACTCCCTTTATCTTTCCACAGCCCTCTATTCCTATTTTTACCCACATCTTACCCTAAACCTAATAATTTCTGGTTTGCCAAATTCTTCTTTGCTGTTTGTAGTCCATTAATACACAGTTGTTTGATGTTGAATAAATATATCTGTTGAACTAGATTGTATCTGCAGACTTTTGACTGTTCAACTACACACTTTGGTTGATGCTTGCATTAAGATAGTATTCTAGCACAAAACTGGTGTTACTTTCATCCCAAATGGGCAGAAGAAGACGGAAAAACAAAAGAAAAATGTCAAGTCCTGGTATCTCAAGTCCCACTCATGAAAATCAGGGGACAGAAGAGACAATGAATAATCCAGAGGAGAGCTCCCATAAAGCTCTACATACACTACTGGTAAACATGGTAAATGAAAAGATTAAAACCTGCAAAAGACTCAATGTGAGCGTGATAAGGAGAGAGGAGGCAAACCAAAGATAAATACTGGAATATCATGAGCTTGAGGAAGCTACTCAAAGATTGATACAGGAATTGCATGAGCAGCTTGAGAACACTCAAAGAGAAATAAAGGAATGGCGTGAACAGGCTGAGATCAGTCAAAGAGACAGGAATTGCATCAGCTTGTTGAGGACAGACAAAGAGAAAGTCAGGAATGCTGTGAAAATGCTCAGAACACTGAAAGAGAACTACAGGAATTGCATGAACTGAGGAAGCTAATCAAAGAGTAATAAAGGAATAGAGAGAGCAGGATGAGAATACACAAAGATCACTAAAGACATTCATGGAATCCATGAATGTCTGAAAGAAGCTGAAAGAAGTCAGGGAGTCCACAAAGAGAATGCTGAATGGAAAACAACAGAAGGAATGGGAGTCAAGGAAACCATAACCAATCAATTAAGTGATTTGAGAATAAACACTGAACACCAAATTAAGGAAGTAAAGTTCATACAAGATGTAAAACAAAGCCCCAACAAAGAATTTGAAGCCATCAAAGCAGACCAAATAGAAGGAAAAAAAATATAAAAACAAAGTTGAAAGTCTTGATAGTAGGCTAGACCATGCAGAAGATCGAATATCAGGGATTGAAGACAGCCTAGATATTATAGAGAAAGAACATACAACCGTACAAGACAAATCCATGAAATATGATAGATCTATCCAAAACTTGGCAGACACCATCAGAAGGCCTAATCTGAGAATAATGGGTGTAGAGGAGCACTTAGAGACAGAAGTTAATGGTCTAGGAATTTTTTTTAACAAAATCTTAGCAGAGAACTTCCCAAACATGCAAAAAATAGGCCTATTCAGATACAATTAGCTTTTATAACTCCAAATAGACAAGACCAGAATAGGACATCCCCGCATCACAGTATAATCCACACAGGATCAATTCAGACCAAGGAAAAGATCCTTAAAGCTGTCAAGGAGAAAATATTAATCATATATAAAGAGAAATTAGTCAGAATCACCTGAGATTTCTCAGCAGACACAATTAAAGCAAGAAGAGCCTGGAATGATGTATGCCATGGCCTAAAGACAAACAATTATCAACCAAGAATACTGTATCCAGCTAAACTCTCCTTCATAACCAAAGGTCAAACAAAAAACTTCCATAGCAAAGAAAAATTGAAACAATATATATCCAACAAACCAGTCCTACAAAAATTCTTAATGATGTCCTACACATAGAAAACCAGCAACTCCACAATAAAGGTCAAGAAATCGCCCCTAAACTGAGAATCCAAGAATCATAGGAAGAACCCAGTTGCTGCAGCACACAAGAAGGTGGATAACATGGCACAAACTCCCAAATACCTCTCATTCCTATCTCTCAACGTTGAAGGACTTAACTCTCCAATTAAGTGACCTAGACTGTCTAGTTGGATTAAAAATCAAGATCCTTCTATCAGCTGCCTTCAGGAGTCACACTTTGCCCATAAAAACAAACACATTTTCAAGGTGAAAGGCTGGAACAAATTTTACCAAGCAAACGGCCCCCATAAACAGGCGGGAGTTGCAATCCTAATATCAGATAAAATAGACTTCAAATTAAAATTATTGAGAAGGGATAAAATATGTCACTACATACAAATTAATGGATCTCTCTTTCAGGAGGATATTACAATTCTAAATCTCTATTCACTGAACAACGGAGCACCAATAGTTAGCCACTACTTTCCCTCAAATCCCACATAGATCCAAAGATATTAATTGGGGATTTTAACACACCACGCTCCCCACTAGATAGATTAACTCGGCAAAAACTCAACAGAGAAACCACAAATCTAAACAACTGCATATGTCAACTAGATTTAACAGACATCTACCTTATATTTCATTCAGGCAGCATCCAAATACACATTTGTCTCAGCAACATATGGAATATTTTCTAAAATAGACCACTTTTTGGGTCAGAAAGAAAACTTGTCCAAATTCAGAAACCTTGAAATTATACCTTGGATTCTCTCAGACCACAGGGGTATAAAATTAGAACTCAACACCAAAAACCACCAAAATCCTGTAACACATGGAGGCAGAACAACACACTGCTGAATCACGAGTGGGTCATGGAAGAGATTAGAAACGAAATTCAAAGGTTCAAGATATTCAACAAAAATGAACACAAAAATTAACAGCACCTATGGGACACAGCAAAGGCAGTACTCAGAGGCAAGTTTATAGCTCTTAGTTCCTACATCAACAAATTGGAGAGATCTGAAACTAACAGTTTAATGACACATCTGAACCTCCTTGAAAAAGAGCAGCAAGATAAACCCCAGTAGATGGAAAGAAATAATTAAAATTAAATCAGAATTAAATGAATTAGGATTAGAAAAAAAACATATATAGGATCAACATAACAAAGACGTGGTTCTTCGAAAAAATTAACAAAATTTACAGATCCTTATCAAATCTTATCAGAAAAAGAAGAGAACACACCCAGAAACATCACCACAGAAACAACCAAGATTCAGAATATTATAAGGGAATACTTCTCAAAACTTTATGCTAATAAGTGTGACAAATGGACAGAAATGGACCTTTTTCTAGCGAATATTGACATGCCAAAAGAAAGCCAAGAAGAGTTAAACCATCTTAACAGGCCCATATCAAGCACTGAAATAGAAACAGCAATAAGAAACTTCCCAGCTAAGAAAAACCCATAACCAGATGGTTTTCAGCAGAATTCACACCAAGCAGAGCTCACACCAATACTGCCCCAACACTTCAATAAAATTGAAAAAGAAAGTTCACTACCAAACTCATTCTATGATGCCATCATACCCTCATCCCCATACCAGGCAGGGACTCATCAAAAAAAGAGAACTATAGGCAGTTTTCTTTGATGAACATTGATGCAAAACTTCTCAACAATATTTTGGCCAATCGACTTCAACAATTCATCCAAAAAATCATACTATGAAACAAGATTAATTTCAGGGATGCAAAGCTGGTTCAATATAGGCACATCAATTAATATAATTCATCACATAAACAAGAGAAAGCATAACAACCACAACGTTATCTCAATAGATGCAGAAAAACCATTTGACAAGAGCCAACACCCCTTTATGATGAAGGTTCTGGAAAAATTAGGAATCCATGGAACATTCCTCAATACAGTAAAGGCTGTATATGACAAACCTACAGCCAGCATTATACTTAATGGTGAGAAACTAAAGCAATTTCGTCTTAACTCTGGAACAAAACAAGGAATTCCACTCGCTCCACGTCTCTTCAAACTACTATTAGAATGCCTAGATACAGCAATAAGACAAGATGCAAATATAAATGGGATCTAAATAGAGAAAGAATAAGTTAAACTCTCCATTTTTGCAGGTGACATGATCTTGTATTTAAAGAATCACACAGGTTCCACTACCAAATTACTCAAACTTATTCAAAAGTTTGGCAAAATAGCAGGGTATAAAACTAACCCTCAAAAATCAATGGCTTTTCTGTATGCCAACAATGAGAAAAGTGTGGCTGAAATTAGGAATGCAACTCCATTAGTAATAGCCCCACAAAAAATAAATTACCTAGGAATTAACTTAACCAAAGAAATTAAGGACCTCTATGATGAGAACTTTAAAAACCTGAAAAAGGAAATCAAAACAGAACCTAGAAAGTGGTAAAAACTCCCATGCCCCTGGATTGGAAAGATCAACATCATGAAAATGGCAATACTTCCCAAGGCTATCTACAAATTCAATGCAATACCTATCAAAATTCCAACCTCACTCTTCAAGGAAATAGAAGAGGCAATCCAAAAATTCATATGGAACAATAAAAGACCCCGAATAGCAAAAACGCTCCTCAACGGAAAGAACACTGTTGGAGGAATATCAATACCAAATTTCAAACTCTACTACAAAGCCATAGTAGTAAAAACAGCTTGGTATTGGCACAAGAACAGACCTCAGGACCAATGGAATAGAATTGAAAACCCAGAAATGAACCTACAGACCTATAGCCATCTAATCTTCGATAAGGGAGCTAAAAAAATAGAATGGAAGAAAGACAGCCACTTCAGTAAATGGTGCTGGAAATAAAATGGTTAACTACTTGTAGAAAACTAAAGCTAGATACTTATATATCACCCGGCCCAAGAATCAATTCCAAATGGATCAAAGACCTCAGAGTTAAAGCAGACACCCTGAAAACATTTCTGGATGGAATAGAGGACAAACCCTAGGTCTCCTTGGCACAGGCAGAAATTTTCTTAATAGAGACCCAGAAACTCAACAAATAAAAGAAAGATTAGACAAATGGGGTTGTAGGAAATTGCAGAGCTTCTGTATGGCAAAGGACATAGCTAGCAAGATCAATAGAAACCCCCGGTTTGGGAGAAGACCTTCACTAGCCACACAATGGACAAGGGTCTCATATCTAAAATATAGCTTGAAATCAAAAAATTAAATCCCCCAACAACAAATCTTCAAAGAAACAACTGCCTAATAAATATGTGGGCTGAAGACTTAAAGAGAAACTGCTCTGAAGAGGAAAGAGGATTTCCAATATACACAGGAAGAAAAGCTCAACCTCCCTAGCCATAAAAGAAATGCAAATCAAAACATCATTGAGATATCACCGCGCCCCAGTTAGAATGTCTATAACCAAGAACTCTAATAACAACAGATACTGGAGGGGATGTGGACAGATGGGAACCTTACTGCATTGTTGATTGGAGTGTAAACTTGTTCAACCACTTTGGAAAGCAGTATGGATATTCCTCAAAAGACTCCACATAGAGCTCCCCTATCACCCAGCAGTCCCACTTTTGGGCATTTACCCAAATGATCACCAACAAGACCACACTAAAGCTATCAGCACGAATATGTTTTTTTCAGCATTATTTACCATTGCTAAGATATGGAACCAACCCAGATGCCCCTCAGTAGCTGAATGGATCAAGAAAATGCCATGTATATACACAATTGAATTCTCTGCCTCCATCAGAAAGAATGACATTGCCTCATTTGTTAGGAAATGGAAAGACTTGGAAAAAATTACATTAAGTGAAGTAATCTAGGCACAAAGAAACAAAGGTCCCATAGTTTCCCTTATTTGCAATAACTAGTATATGTCTGAGTGAAGCAGAAAAGGTCAGTTATGTTGATGTTAGGGGAATGAAACCTAAGATATATATTCAATTTTTTTCTTTAATGTGATTGTTTCTAACATATTTGTAAGATAATTTCTTTGTTGCTTTGTATGTCACTCCCCCATACTATAACCCCTGCTTTCACTGTATTTGATGTTGGTATAATTTGTGGAAGGGAAGGGAACAAACAAATCGTTTAAATAGAGATACAGTTTGACCCATTGCAACAATGAGATGTACAAGTCATTATATCGAAAAATTAACTTTACAACTTTGGTGATGGGGGTATAGGGAGCGGTGAATTCGGTGGAGGTGGCGGGGTGGTGGGGAGAGAATGTGAAGGGATAGGAAGGGGAAACAAAGGAGGAAGCTACAATGCTTAGTAAGAAATGTACTCATTATCTTGCCCATGTAATTGTAACCCCTCTGTACAGTATTTTCACAATAAGAAAACGAGATCATTGTCTTCTTAATCCTTAACATCCATAACATCTGTTAACATTCTTAATAGTCTATAACATCTGTTTATTCTTCTGAAAGAATGTCACTTTCAACAAAAAATGTCATCCTCAGATTGCCGGGACAGAATTCTTGCAAATGCAACCAGCAATTGATGTTTATGCCTTCCAAAATTAAGTTTGAGCCTGTTGCATATTAGACAGTCCATGAACGAAACGTATTCACCTTCCTGCTTTTTTTGGCATTTTCTTTTGGCATTCTCTTCCATTACCTGCCTGTGATGCTCACAGTCACAGTGCTCTTCCTCCTTTGGCTTTGAACCCACTTTCTATAGAACATGGCTGTCATTTGGACTGCATTTTAAATAGGCTTCAGATTCTTGGAACTTCTGTTTGTCCTAGACGTCTAGCCTTAGAATAACAAGACTATGTCTATTAGATTTTTTATGGTAGTATATTACATTATGGTCTCTAATAAGAGTAGTAAACTGGGTCTGCAAGTACTTCATGTATTTCTAGATAAATTACTTCATTCTCTGCTGTTTCAAGGTAAACAAGATTCGTCATATTATTTAGCTGTCTGCCAATTTTTTTTTTCTTGTCTCAAGGATCAGATGCCTTCTATGATTCAGAGTCTTCCTCTGCTGCTATTAGAATATTTCAACCATTTGGGGGGAAGGCTTTTTGTAAATTTTCACTTGCAAGGTTTTCTTCCATGTAAGTGTTAATTGAAAAATACAAGGCAGTGTTGTCAGCTTTAGCAAACTCAGTATAAAAAAAGAAAAAAAGCAGACAATGTTATTTCTCAAGACTTTATGACTGTTTGTGGACTTGTTCTGAATCATTTTTATGTGACTCCTACCTCAAAAATGCAACAAAACTAGTTCCACCATCTATCCCATAATGTTCCAGAGTTTTCCTGTTGTTACCATTGATAAATGCAATGAAGGGACCAAGGGACTCATTGAAAATAAACGTAGTGCTAGGTTTCCAGATTTGGAACTATAGTCTAGGAGTTTAGATATGACACCACAGCAGGAACTTGTTCTTAGAAATAAAATACAATCCCTACTGATAAAAATATCCTATCATTTATGAACTTTGAATGCCTTTTTTGTTGCTTTTTATGAAATAATAGCATTTTTTCTGAAGGCTAGGAAATCCAAGCTCCAGGTCTCTTTTGGTTAGGACCCAGGCTCTCTGTTTCCAAGATGATATCTTGTCACTGCACTCTTCTAAGAGGGGTGCTCTATCTTCACTATAGGAGATCTAAGGGCAAGGAGGGGACAATTCTCTTCATCAAACACATACAAGGACTTGTAATCTACTTACCTGTCAAGTACCTCCTAAAGGCAATGCCTCTTTCTAATAGGTCTTGGATGATGAAGTTTCAGTGCTAGTTCTGAGAAGAAATAATATTCTAAACATAGCAAAGCTAGGTGCCAGTGGCTCAAACCTGTAATCCTAGCTACTCAGGAGGATTATATCTGAGGATCACAGTTCAAAGCCAGTCCCGGCAGGAAAGTCCGGGAGACTCTTATCGCCAATAAACCACTAGAAAACCGGAAGTGGAGTTGTGGCTCAAGCGGTAGAGTACTTGCCTTGAGCTGAAGAGCTGAGGGACAGCGCCCAATCCCAGAGTTCTAGCCCCACGACCAAACAAAAACAAATGTCCTACACATAGCACAGATATTTATTAAAAATGAAGTAGTAGTTTTTTTTAATACTATCCTATACAAAGAAGAGTAGAAAATATTAGCAGTGATGTTTAGAGTTGAAGGTAACTGTCATACAGGAAGTGGACATGGTGGGAGAGGTAGAGTAGAGGAATGCTTTCTTGTTATGATTTGAAGTACCAATGAGAGTTTAACCATGTCACATGAATTATTTTAATGAGAATAAAAATATTTGAAGAAAATTTTGAGTGACAGCCAGACATTGACATTGCAGAAGAACTAAGTCTGATGTTAAAAATCAACCCATTCTAAAATGGAATCTGACAGAGTAGAAATCCTAGAACCCGAGATGAATGCTAAATACTTAAAAGGACTAGATTTTAACAAGAGTATCTGCCTCTTAGTTTTCTATTGGGCCCTTCAAATTATGTAGCCAGAGTGACCAATAATAATTACTTGGATTCTAACAATTCTGATTAATTTTGACTGTTTTTGAGATATATGTAAATAGATTTATGTACTATGTGTTTTTCTTTTGTTTGGTTTCTTTCATTCAACACTGTATTTGTGAGATCCTTCCATATTCGTGTATTTATTGGTAGATTATTTATACTCACACTGCATAGCACTGTTTTCAAGACTTTGTATGTTTAGAAAAAATCTGGAGTGTTTATTAAAGCAGATCTCTAGATCCACTTTCAGAACTTCTGTTTTAGCTACTCTAGGGTAAGTTTTAAGGGCTGGTTTTACTAACAATGCCCATATGTGATGCTGGAATGGGGATCGTATCTTGAGAACCATTTCTATAGAGGATGCCATATAGGAATAGACTACCATGCTTTCAATATGCATTTGGTTTGTGATTACTGTTTTCTTTCTTGAGATAAGGTCTCCCTGTTGCTTAGGTTGGCCTGGAACTCTTTATCAGAATTCCCACTTCTGCCTCTCAAGTGCTGAACTTACAGATATATACCACAATGCCCACCTTTTTCTGATCACTTTAAAAAATATTATCCATGTATTTACTTTTGGCTATACTAGTTTATTCTGATAATCTTCATTAATTCCTTTATTAAAAATAAATAGCTCATGTAGTGAGACTATGTATTATCTTATTTTAAAAAATACATTGTACAGACAAAGGATAATAATGACATCATATTGTTTTCTGAGTGTCAAGCAATAAACTCATTTTATTACCATCTCCAGTTTGCTTATGAGAAAGTAAAAAGTATAGGATGCTGAGGTTGGCAAAGTTCAAGGACATGTCCTTAAGTACCACATCTCTTCCCCTAGACATGCCATATTAAGTATGACAAGCCAGAAGTGTAATCTATATAGGTATAGATCAGAAGATACAGGAGAAATCACTCTCACTGCAGAAATCTCTGCCTTGCATTCATAGAGCCAATACTCCAGCTGATGGGACAGATACAAAGTATATACAATAAAGGATAACAGCAGGTAGGTGGGTACAAGTCAGTGAGCTCAATTTCATTTGATAAAATATACAGAAATAATTCAAAAAGAAAAGAATTGAGTCCTACAATCCACGGAGAAATTTAGTAAACAATGTGAAAGGGCCTTCAAGGCAAGGAGGATATTCTGAGTAAAATATCATATGTTCTGACAACTGAAAATAGTTCTATCTGGTTGAGACATGAGGTGAATACGGATGAATTGCATCGTAGAAATCACCTCATGGGGGCTTTGTTATATGAGAGTTTAGAAAAAAGTAAACAAGGGAAATGCGGTCAGATTTGCACTGTGTGTGCATGTGTGTGTATGCGTAGGTACGCATATGTGCAGAGCATGTGTGCACTGGGCCTGGAGCTTGAATTCAGAGGCTAGGTATTGTCCTCAAGGCATTCTGCTGGTTAATTGAAGATGAGACTTTGGACTTTTTTCCCTCTAGCTGGCTTCTAACCTCAGTCCTCAAATCTCAGCCTTCTGAGCATCTGTGATTATAGATACGAGCCTCTGGTACCTGGTTCAGAAGTAGAAACGGTCAGATAAGTTGATGTTAGGTGAAATGAACCCCAAGATAGGGACTCAAATGTTTTTTTTTCTTACTTGCTATTGTTTCTAATATATTTATGAGATGATTTCTTTGTTGCTTTGGATGTCCCTCCCCCACGGTATAACCCCTGTCACTGTATTTGATGTTGGTATCATTTGGGGAAGGGAAGGGAAAAAGCAAAGTGTTTAAATAGGGATACAGTTTGACCCATTGCAACAATGAGAAGTACAAGACGTTATGTCGAAAAACGAACTTTATAACTTTGGTGCGGGGGAGGGGGGAGGAAGACGGGGAGGTGCGGGGAAGAAGGGGAGATGGGAAGGGATGGGAAGGGTAAACAAAGGAGGAGGCAACAATGCTTGATAAAAAATGTACTCATTACCTTGCTTATGTAATTGTAACTCCTCTGTACGGTATTTTCACAATAAAAATAAAATAAAATAGGTTTAAAAATTTGCCTTTTAAAAGATCACTAAGATGTCAGATAAAGGATAGACTATAAAAAAGGAAGAAAACAATACATTGTCATAACTGAAACTTTTAAGGAGTATTCAGTCAATAGTACATTTTCCTCAAAATTTCTAGCCATAATAGAGCAAGTGATTGATATAATTTTTGTTAGGCACTTTAAGTAATTTCTAATATTAATCTATCTATGCCTACTATATTTATTATCTACTAAAACAAAGATAATGATAAAAATGTCATTCCATTGTAATACTTCACTTGAAATCACTCTGTCTCCAAAGATAACACAATAGATAAGTTACAAAAGTATTCTGGAAAATTACAGACTTGAAAGAAATTGAACTGATTGTAAAAACAAATTATTTCAACTTGATTGATTGGTTCTAAGAATACAGAGTACTTCTAAAGGGTTGGGTATAACAATAGTCATGAAATTAAAAGAAGTGATATTCCTCTGGTATGTGAGAACTCTCTGTTATAGAGCTACAGAACTAGGTATATACATACTCTGTTCCACTTGAGCAGTACTTTCAAAAATTTTAGATACACTGAAAATGTTAATTATGACGATGGCATTAATGATATAGGTAACTACTGTTCATTAAGTGCTTATTGTGAATTGAATGTTTCATTTTTAAATTAACTTTATTTCTAATTAACATTTTTTATTATTGTATAAGTGGTTTCAACTCAATGGTCAAGTGTTTCATTTCTATTATTTCAATTATATAGATTAACTATCCTTTCTTTGAAATGTTAGGCATCAGAAGTGTTTTAGATTTCAGATCTGTGATTGGATTTTGGAATATTTGTACATGTGTGTGTGTTTGCATGTATCTTTTAGGACAAGATTGAAATAAAAATATGAAATTTACTGTTTCATATACAATGTACATATTCTGAGGTGATTATATATATATATATATATATATATATATACAGTGTGTGTGTGTGTGTGTGTGTGTGTGTGTGTGTGTGTGTGTGTACCTTCATTTTCGCTGAATTACATCAGAGGCAATTGGGAATTTTCCTCTTGTGAGGTCGTGTCAATTCTCTGAAAGCTCTGGATTCAAGTATTTTGGACTTTAGATGTTCAGGTTAGGAATATTCAGCCGTTTCCAATTCTATGAAGCTGGTATCATTATTCCCAATTAGCGCTAACAAAACTAAGGCTTAAATAATTTATCCAAAACACTCACATTGAATGTGTTAATTACTTACAATGTGAGGATTTTAAGCCTCACATTTATGAGGGTTTTAAGACTCACATGAATGTTACCTAGAAACTCATGTCTTCAATTACGACATAAATCTCTTTGTTCTCTAGAACTGCATGTGATACTCAATTTTCAATAAATAACTGGCTCAAAAATACATGAAATATGTCAAACAATGCATTGAACAAAGCTTTTTAGGGCCTAAATAACTTTCTTTAAATCTTCATAAAAGATAAGAATGATACACAATTAACAGAATTATATCCCATAATTATAGCCATAAGGAATAGGACTATAATTATAACCATAAGGAATAGAAAAAATGTGTAAAATTTAGAACTGATTTCAAAACATTTTCTCAATTAATTCTAAAAAAAAGAAAGATAAACATAATGAAAGTAGAGATCTCTATACAATGGACAAGAGAAGGGGTTTAAGAGGAAGATTTATATGCAATGGGAACTAGAACAATAGATAAAATATATGTAAGCGCTCGTGCCTGCTATCACAGCTACTAAGGAGACTAAATCTGAGGATCCTGATTTGGAGCTTAGCCAGACAGGAAAGCCTGTGAAATTATTTCTGATTAACAAGAAGTAGATGAGTGGTTTAAGTGGTAGAGAGCAGAGAGCCAGCCTTGAATGAAAAAAAGCAAGGGAAAGCACTCAGCAAGCCCCAGTACTGGGAAAACAGGGAACACACACACACACACACACACACACACACACACACACACACACACACACACACACTGCACATAGATATGGAAACTGAGAGTGTGATAGGGCTTAAGGGTTTGGTGGAAAGTATCCCTTCTGATTGCTTTGGTAATTAAACTTTATATCATAACATTATAGAGAGGAATGACCCCCATGAAAATATCAAGTAAATATACAGACATAAAACTATGAGTATTTCAACCCCCAACTCTAAAGCAGAGGGAAGACATTGGGATTTTGTAGAGGGATTAGGCAGCCAAGAGTTGGAATGTTAAGTTCTGGTTAGCTTGGAACTTGTGTGTCTCAAAGTTTTTGACTATTAAAGGTGTATGTTCTGTTGGGCACTAGTGGCTCACCCCTGTATATCTTAGCTTAAAAATTGCTTTTTACATATAAAATTAATGATTATAAATACTAAGAATGAAGTTGACATAACTAATTTAAATATTTCATTAGTTATTTCTGGACTTTGACTTTAGTCAGTTTCATATTTCGAAACTAATTTCAAAGTATTTTTATGCTTCCAGCACTTATGTAAGTCCTTGAAATGCTAGCAGGTGCAAGGCTTAGGTCCTATATTGTATAACAGAACCAATGGTCATGCACCACATGTTACATTGAGTATGCACTGGTGTGGCATGAAGACAGGCACACTTTCTCCTGCATCAACCTATGAGGGAAAACTCCAGTCATTCTCATAGAGGGTTTTGAAACAGAAGTTCAAATTCTACAAATACACACACACACACACACACACACACACACACACACACACACACACACACACACACACACACACACACACATACACACACACACACACACACATAGGCATTTTACCAGGGGCAAGATCACAGAAGATCCATCCTCTTTCCAGCAGTCCCTTTCCTCCAAAGGCTTTTCACTTAGCAACCAGTAATTTTGTCTGACTTATCTCTTAGCATTTATTATAAATATAAAATGGTAAATTTCTAACTACATTGTTCTCTCTGATGTATTCAGTGTCACACTTCTACTGTAAAAAGAAGCCTTTCCTTCACATCTATTTACTATCTAATTTATATAATTATCCATACATCTACCCACATAGCTATCTATCTATCTATCTATCTATCTATTTATCTATCTATCTGTCTGTCTGTCTGTCTATCATCACTGGTGTCTTGCACTTTTGGAAGAACCAATGTGTAGCCTTGGATTCTTATTCTATCCAATGGATTATTGTCTACTTACATTTTCATAGATATGGCCAAATGGGACTTTTTTAGAATTGATCAATTGCCATGTTTTTTTGTGGTGTCCCCAGATATTTATATATATATTATTTTCCTAGGAACTCTAGATCTTATTAGTGTGGAAAGGTACTAAGGAAAAAAGAATTGAGTGCTTGATAATGTGTTTAATTAATTTTCTTTAGTAAAGAAAGCTAGAAAACACAAAATATGTCCATGCATTCAAACTTCTACTAAGCTTTACATTCTAATCCAGACTTCATAGAATTTTTCCTTTACTATCAATATTCCATTTGTAATGCCCATCTATAATGAGAAATTTTGTTCCCACTATAAATACATTTCCTTACTTGTTCAATTTATGTAGTTCTACAATATACACAAAGTTTCAGAATAACTAAATTCTTACACTCCTAAAAAGGACAGCAAAAAAGAGTTTATAATTTTTCCAAGTTTTTATTTAGTAAGAGCTTGCTGAATAACCTAGGGTAGCCTCAAAAGCATGATCCTTCTGCCTCAATCTCCCAAGTAATAAGTATACAAGTCTGTTTGACCACCACCTCTAACATTGCCTTTGCTAGGCAAGCTTTTTGCCACTAGCTATATGTTAACTCTTTATCTTCTTTAGATTAAAGATATAACGTAAAGCTATTATATGCCAAAATAACTGGGATAAGTTGGATTTATTTAATACTATTTCTGGTTCATTATCAAATGTGAGGTATGGATAATTTCTACTCCACTTATTAGCTTAAATAAAACTTTCTAATGCTCTGAATTAAGTTCTGTTAGGTGATTTCAGTATCTTTGTTTTTCTGTGAAGAAATTTCCCTTTGAATCTGTTGTGTTTCAAAATAGCAGTGATCTGGTCTCTCATTTCAGCTCTGTTAACCTCTGAACAAGTGGTGAGTTTCAACACACTTTTACTGAAAAAATTGAATTTTATGTAATAATTGCTACAGGATTTTTTTTAAAAGTAGGAATTGGAAGAGGTAAGTTGTTACCTATCTTTCTGCTCTATTCCACCTCTTTTCTTTCTGATTTCACAGGCAGAAGAGATACTATTTGAAGTTTGTTGACAAACATTTCTTAAGATGTTGGGTATATTCTAGGCACTGAAACAACTAGATCTATCTGAGGATTAGCATCTAGTGTCAAAATGAAATTGTCCTGTGACATGAGGCATCCACTGAGAACATTATAAGCTTTTTCTACATGATATATCAAAAAAGTACATGTTTTTATTTGACTAATAATAAGCACATTTCTGTTTATTTTAAAGTATATTTTTGCCTGGTTTGCTTTCCCTCTAGTGATTAAATGGCAAAACTAAATTTCTCACTTGGAGTCCTATGTATCAAGTTTGTGTAAGAGTGTGAAGATCCATTACTGACATCACTATACTATAAATCATTGTAAATAATTTTTAAGATGGGTCAAATCTATGTAACCTAATTTGGACCCACCAAATGAAAATTATGTGTTCAAAATTAATTTTTTCATATGTATTTACAAATGATAAAAAGAAGACACAAGACAATGTATCTTCAACAATAGGGGAAAACCTCTTCACACAAAATTTAAATTAAGTAGGAAAAATATTAACATGAAGTGTTTTTTGTCTCATTTTCTCCCTAGATTCTATGAGGTGTGCACCATCTTTCTCTATAGTCTAAACAGATTATTGCTTATTTCTGTTAAATTCCTATGATGCAGTTGATAAGATTTCCTTCTTTTGCCTTAATTGCTGGAGAAAAGAGTATAGTAATGAACTAGAGAATGCACAAGGAACTCCCATGGACTTATGAGCAAGTTTATGCTAGAATCCAGAAAATCCTTTCCCTGTATCTCTCCTCTTCTGAAAGGAAAGCCTTGGATAAAGCCAGTGTTTATTACTAAATAATGGTCCATTTTGAGGATATATTTTTTGAAGATTTAAAATTATATGATGTTCCTCATACTTTGACTGATGGTTAGTGATCATAAGCAATTTGTAGGCCTTATGTGGGTTCTCTTTCTTTTTCTGTGCACAGGTCTGTTCTGTGGACAAATATAAATTAATGCTCAGATACAATTTCTGTTATGTATGATTGGGTGGAAAGGGGAACAGTAAGAGGGATAAACCTGATATTATTCTTAATAGTGAAGCGAGAATAAAGCCAGTCACTGCAGACACAGCACTTATACACTCAGCAGCATGCACTGGAGGATTTTTTAAATTTTAATTTTATTATAAAGGTGTTATACAGAGGAGTTGCAGTTATATAAGTAGTGCAATGAGTATATTTCTTGTTGAACAGTGTTACCCCCTCTCCTGTTTTTTTTTTCTTTTAGAGGATTTTTCTGACACGAGACAACAAAAACAGTGCCTACAAATTCCAGGAGTTGGTTCTATGAGTTATCAATCATAGTTTTTAATGGACACGAAGTCAAAAGTGACCATGCCTGGCCTTGTAGCAAGATTCAAAATGTTGGCCAAATATTGTCATAAAACATTCAGGTGTTAGCTGGCTGGTGGCTCATGCCTGAAACCTCGCTACTCAGGAGGCTTAGATCTGAGGATTGAGGTTCAAAGCCAGACTGGGCAGGCAATTCCGTAGACTCATCTCAAATTAAGCACCAAAGACCTGGAAAAGGAGGTGTGACTCAAGTGGTAGAACATTAACCTTGAGCAAAAACCTCAGGAACAGCAAGCTGGCTCAGAGTTCAAGCTGTAACATACCAAAAAAAATCAATCAAACAAACAAAAAGAACTGATATACTCAACAATCTTGTTAAGGGAGGTTTTCAGAAAACAAGGCAGACAAGAGCTAGGTAACAGAATTGCTAATACAGAGTAAGGGCCAATTCCTAAGAATTAAATCTCAATGTATCCTGGGTTTAGGTTAACATACAAGGTCTCTAATGATTAGAAGTTAATTAGGTTACTTACAGAGGCTTTAATACTTTGGCCATAAAATATATCCATTTCAAACAGGTGTTACTTCATACAAATAACACCTTATATGAAGCATGTCTATGTGGGAATCTATACGATTGGATTCCTGTTATGTTTACAATAAACAATCTTATGCCAGGTATACCCCGCTGTGAATGACAACTTTCTTGTTAGCAATACCCTGGGTTTTTGGTTAAAGGATATTATCCTTAGAATATTTGTTTATAAGGATATTTAACTAGTCATCTTTTCTCTTCCCCAGAAGTATCCTCTTACAATGGAAACGAATGAATTGGAAACCTTTTGTTTATTTCCCAGATGGCAAAATCCAGTGGGTTGAAATCCAGCCAAGTTCTTCCTTTCTGAAATCTGAATTCATTTTGTAATTACTTAAGAACAGAATCAGATAAACTTTAAGGAATTTTGTTTGTCTCATATTCATTTACCTAGTAAATGTATCTCACATCAAATTTTAATAGGTAAAACAGTTCAAGCATTGGTGGCTCATGCCTGTAATCCTAGCTATTTAAGAAGCTGAGGTCTGAGGATCATGGTTTGAAGCCAGCCAGGACACAAAAGTCCATGAGACTCTTACCTCTAATCAAACTCTAGAAAATCACAAGTGGCTCCATGGCCCAAAGTGGTAGAGCACTAGCCTTGAGCAAAAGAGCTCAGGGACAGTGCTCAGACCCTGAGTTCGAGCACCACGACTCACACAAAAAAAGGAAAGGAAAGAAAAGAGGAACGAGAGAGGGAACGAAAGTGGGAAGGAAAAGGGGAAGGGAAGGGAAGGGACGGGAAGGGAAGGAAAGGAAAGGAAAGAAGGAAAGGAAAGGAAAGGAAAAGAAAGGAAAGGAAATGAAAAGAAAGGAAAGGAAAGGAAAGGAAAGGAAAGGAAAGGAAAGGAAAGGAAAGGAAAGAAAAGGAAAGGAAAGGAAAGGAAAGGAAAGGAAAGGAAAGGAAAGGAAAGGAAAGGAAAGGAAATCACTGGCCTTGAGCAAAAGAGCTCAGGGACAGTACTCAGATCCTGAGTTCAATCACCATGAGTCACACATACAAAAAGAAGAAGAAGGAAAGGAAAGGAAGGAAGGAAGGAAGGAAGGAAAAAGTAAGGAAAGAAAAAACTTACACATGATACTTAAAAACGTGCTCTTTACTATCTGGCATAAGGGAGATGGGACAAATTGATATAATCTGGGCAGTTTTTGTGAGCTTTCCTCTTTGAATTTAACTTATTCTCTCAGTGTGATATAATAAGGATGCATTATGCTAGGGGATGATATCCTGTCTTATAAAATCAAAGCATACTCACCCAAAATGCAAAATAGGAGTAAACGTAATAGAGTAAGTCACATTTACTAATGTTAGTAAATAGAATAAATAGAGTAAGCGTACGTAAAAGTAGTAGAGTAAGTAATATTTACTAATGTTAGTAAATATCCTTTAATGATATATATTCTCTCTTGAATGGGATCAACTTAATTTATCATTAATAAATTCATGACCCATTATCAAATTCAGAAATCTCTCTTAGCAACATCTCATACCACCTGGAAATATTTTGTAAAGAAATTGTTATATCTCAACCATAGCTTCTCATGAACAGTTTCATATCAAACTAAATGTCAGTAGATTTCCTTCCAGTTTAGTTTTTGCTCATAGTTAATGAATAAGCAAGAATTAGATATCTTGCATA
The DNA here is from genome assembly GCF_024711535.1 of Dipodomys merriami. Taxonomy (NCBI): domain Eukaryota; kingdom Metazoa; phylum Chordata; class Mammalia; order Rodentia; family Heteromyidae; genus Dipodomys; species Dipodomys merriami. The sequence continues at coordinate 9,516,385 of NW_027205937.1, forward strand.
TAAATAATACAAAAGAAAAGAAAACTGAGCAATATTAGGACTATGAGTCTGTTGGCTTTGTGTCTTCCACTTGATGGGCTTTGATACACTAACTACTATGAAAATTTACTTTTTAAAAAAGAATCCATGGGCATTTAGAGCTATAACATCAGTGCAGAGAAATTACACATGGTAGGAGCATACAGCTTCTCTGAGACTTTTGACAAAATATGTGAGCAATGGTACATGCCATATAAATCTATTTTTATTTCATATTTATTTATATTTATAGTGTATTTATTATATCATAATATTTATATATTTATTGCTGATACCATGGTTTAAACTCAAGGTCTTGTGCTTGCTTAGCTTGTTTTCTTTGCTGGCATTTTACTACTTGAACATGTCTCCAGTCCTGCTTTTTGCTGTCTATTTCAGAGATAGATTCCCAAGTACTTTTCTGCCTGGGCTGGCTTTGAACAGTGTTCCTCTGAATCTGAGCCTCCTGAGTAGCTAAGCTTATAGGCATAAGCCAACTCTATTAAGCCACCTCTGTTTTGGAGATTTCATGACAGTTCAAATGTAACTATAGGCTTAAAGAGAAAGATATACAGGATAGACTATTATATATTTTTGAAAAGCAATTAAATTATAATCAAATCCACGTCCTTGAATATAGATGATATAGATTTTAAGAAAAAAGTTTGAAACTACTAATTTGCCAATCTTAATGAGCTTTTATTTATTTATTATTGTCTAATCTATTATTGAAAATAGCTCTAAAAAAATCTTATGTTCTACCCGTATTAGTAACATCTCAATGTGGAAACAGCTTTTGCTTGAAGTACAATTGAATCTCAATGTGGATGGTACTCAGGAGTTTGTAGAGGAGCCTCTGCTGGCCTCCTAAAGATGTGCCTACTGCCATCAGAGTACTGGCTGCCAACCTTCTGCCTTTCAAGTCCAGCAGATGAGGGATTCTAAGAAACATCACTTCTTGCCTGTGAAACACACTAGGCATAAAAAGAGGGTTACTACAGGCCAAGGATGGATACTATAGCTTACTATCTCACTATCTGGTACATTGAAATTTTATTTAAAGCATCTGTACACAATCTTTGTATGTTAACATTCATGTATTTACCTCAAAGATATGAATTATATCTTCTTTATATAAAAATTAGCCACTTTAAAGTATAGACTGAAGGAAATTCAAAATGGATTTGTCTCATAGTTGAAAGTAATCATGTCAAGAAGACATAACCTTTTGATACTTATATTTATCATTTTAGTCACAAATGTTGCAGAATACTCTGAATTTTGCTTTGTGTTTTGATAAGCAAGAACTGTGGTTTATCATTCTTCAGTGTCACAAGCATGACTAGAAGACAATAATGGTTGGGATAAATTTGTGATCTTTTCTTCATTAGAAAAAAGGTTTTAAGAATCAACATATAAGTATGTATTTACTTCAGTTAACAATACTATTTTTAAGTGTTTAATATTTATTTGAAATCATTCCAGGGAACCATATGGAAGGGGCTAATAATATTCCTCTTCCTACTACTCGTCTTCCTCCTCCTCCTCTTCCTCGTCCTCCTCCTCCTCCTTGTCCTCCTCTTCATCCTCCTCCTTCTCCTCCTTCACGAGTCCTGGGCTTGAACTCTGTATGGGCACTGTCCCTGAGCTGCTTTTGCTCAAGGCTAGCAGTATACCACCTGAGGCACAGCACTACTTCTGGCTTTTTCTGTTTATGTGCTACTGAGGAATCAAACCCAGCGCTTCATACATGCTAGATAAACACTCTACCACTAGGCCACATTTCCAGCCCAACAATACTATTTTTAAATTAAGGATCTGTAGGAAACAAATTGGTAGTTTGCCAATTTGTTTTTCACATGAATGGTTTATACTGGATATATTTATGAGTTATTGAATTATCAAGTCCTTTTATGTGTAAAATTGTTTGAAATGATGCTATATATCAGACATTCATATCTAAATTTTATGAGGAAGAAATATGGAGGCTAACATCACAGATAGTCAGTGATATTATCTAGGAATTTGATCTAGGTGGCTCCTGTTAACCAATTGCAATTGAAGGTAATATTATAGAACTAGTGGGAACTATATATTTTTTTTTTATTTCAGTATACTAAAAGCCAAAGAGCTGAAGTATCTTGCCTTTGACTATATTGTGAACTACAGAGCTGGAATTATAAGGTACAATAGCAAGGCTACGTTAAGCAAGGTTGTAGCAAACGTGAATCTCAGTGGATTTAATATAGAAAACTGTGATTTATTCTTTCATAATGGCTACTAGGTATTCAGAACACCCTGAGAAATGTATTCTACTTCCCTTACTGCCTTAGACTGGAAGTGACACATTAAATTCCTTTACAAAGAATGAAAACAAATGATCTCAACCTCACTTTCAGAATGTGTGCAGGAATGTAGTCTTCTTACAGATGTCCCTGTCAGAATGAGTCCTTATACTCAGCCACTTACTCTTATCGTGACACTTACCTGTGTCTCAACTTAGATACTGTGAACTTTGAATCTGGTCTGATGTTATTCAAAGAAAATTTGTATCCCTAAGAACTGTTTATTCTTAGCTTTCCTTGCTTTAAAAATATTAACTTAAATATTAAAAAATATTATTATTCTTATAATGGATGGGATTTGGGATATTTTCTTTATCATACTCAATATTAGACAACAATAAACCCTTATTCAAAACTGATGGAAAAACTCATTAGGCTTCAAGAAAGAATTTAGGTTTCAGATTTATTTCTTCAGGTTTTATAGTGAAAATGGGCACTCTGAACATTTCATATCCCTACTTTCTCTTGAAAAATGTCATTCTATAGCTCCAACTACATTTTCTTAGGTGAAATAGCTACAAAAAATATCATTGTAAAACAGAGGAAAATTAAGCCAAGAAATGATGTTTTTATAGTACTCTGAACAAAAGCCATGGTATATAAATGAGAGACATACACTTCATATTTATCATATTCATATAATATATAATGATGCAAAAATTCTAAAATTAAGTAATATTTTAATAAAATATGTAAACCTCACTCTACACTGACACCAAAGGACAATAAAATATGGTAGAACAATTTAATATCACCAAACAAGTTGTGCCATGAAGATTTTACTCTGCAGCCATGTGCCCATATCAAAGGCCTGGCTCATAGCCTCTGGGAGCTTTGGAAAGCTCTATCTTTGTACAGAGGATTTGGGACAAACCAGAGGCTTTATACTAAGGATGACACGTGTGAATGTTTTTGTTATCCTAGGATGCTGACCATAGTATGTAAGTTTACTTCAATGAAGACAGGAGGTTATAGGGACTGAGTCTCATAGCTGATTCATGCCTCCATGAGCAGCCCCCAGTAAAAACCCTGATGTTAACACTCTTGTGAGTTTCTCTGGTTGGTATCAAACCTTGTCTCATACTGTTGCTGGGGGAATTAACTTCTGTCTGCTTCTACTATATTAGTCGAGAATAACTCAAAGTTTGCTCATGGACTTTGCTGTCGGGTTTGTTTTTAATGCCTTTGCTTCAGTTTTCACTGCAATAAATGGCACTGCTTTACCCAGGTCTTCAAGTCTTTCCAGTGAATTACTAAAAAGGAGGGAGTTCTTAAGTCCTTTAAAGCTCAAAGTGACTAAAAGTTCATAAATAAACTATTTTCTAAACAAATTATGAGACCAAGTATCATAATAATATTTCAAGTATTTGTTAGGCACTTTTGAATGAATATCCTTTTCTCTTTTTTCTCTAAAGACAAAGAATCCAGCATCGTTTTAATCTGTAGAAGTCTTAAAAGCTTTGTGCATAAGGGTATGAGTTTTAACCTAATCTTACAGAGCTCAGGAGAGAATAGAGCAATGCTTGAAAGCTGCAATCCAGACAACAGTGTAATGAGAAGAAATGAGTTGAAATGTGACTATGAGGTAAGTAAAAAGTTAGTCCTAACAATGTAGATTGGGGCCAAGTTGAAGAGGTTTTTTATTTTTCTGTTGTTTTCCATGAGATCAACAGATACACTTTCAGTAAATTTCAGTTAATCAGATTTGTGAAAGTTTCTGTATGAAGACAATTCCCTATAGGGATCTCTGTATGCTGCTAAATTCTAATCAAAATCTTACTGTTAGAAAAAGCACCTGTAATAAGGATATTGCAGTATTCCACACATATTCTCTCATTGTGACGTCCTTATCAAATTAACACAATACAGAACTGCAAAACTGATTTGTCTCCAGCCAGAAGTTGTTTTCTCCACCTACCATCTAAGAATCCAGCTATGTTCTCTTGGATTATTGTAAATCACAGTAGTAAAGGTTTCACAATCACAATCATAATTTGAGTAATGAAATATGATGCAAATCCACTTCTGTCCCAGTTTCCCTGTGTTTTCCATGGCTCTAAAGCTTCCAGAATGGCTGTTGTCAGAAAGATGCACTGGCATTTATGTTATTGATCACAGAGAACCTGAGTGCATACTGGTTTCTTTGGAAGTTATTTTTGAGGGATGAGGGTTAGAATGGGTGGAATTCATATGTGTCAGGTTGTGGTAAATATTTAGATTACACAAGAACATGAGGACCTCATGTAGGGTTTCAAAGGTTATAGCTTCATGATGACCACCTCACATTTTCACTTGCACCAGCTTGGCCACTGCCTTTTCCCCACTGCTATATAAAGATAATATATGAAAGATATGCACTGATTTTAGTTTGTATTGTTTGTTTGTGTTTCTTCTGTCAAATGTGGAAAATAAAGGCAATCTATACTTGATGCTCCTTAATTTGATTCACTTCAAAATTCAGGTGTATTGGCCATATTGTAGTACTAATTTTCTCACAACTATAGGCTATCTTTCACATTTATGAACGTATCATCTGTATTTATATTATGTGAACATTTATTCCATTTGCTTCTTACTATTTAGTAGACATGAGCTTGCAATACACTAAAATTAGACCTCTTATTTATTTCCTTTTCCTTAATATTATATTCTTTCATATATTTCCTATCTCAATGTCATCAGTGTCCACGGTGATTTTTAAGTCAGAATCTGCAATCATTATGACTTTTCCCACTTCTTCATAAGTCCATTTAGCCACCATGTTCCAGATAATTTACTGCCAGAAACTTCATTATCCTATGCTCATTTTTTCCTGTTTTCCTATATATAAACAGCAGCATTAGTTTAGGCAACTATTCTTGTCTGATTCCTGTTTCTTAATTTGTATTTTTCATTTTGAAAATATATCATGAAATGTTATAACAGATGCTTAGAGTATAGAGCAAGAGACATAAAAAGGTCAAGGTAAATCTTGTTTCCCTATGCTGCTAATCCTAGAGGAGTCTTCTATTGAGGAAAACGAACTGGAGCTATAGAACTGGAGTTCTATTGATATGTTAGGCTGAGCACCTGGGTGGAGATGTTGAATTGATGACTGACCCATAAATTGGATTTAAGGATACAGATTTTGGATGTCACCTGGTTAGTAGTGGTACCAAAAAGCCAAAAGGTTGGATAAGGTCAAAAGGAACTGAGTCTAAGTAGAAAAGGTAGCTGTCTGTAGACTAATAAGTAGAAATTTCCAATTATTTAGGGGATGAGATAAAGGGGACAAGGGAAGTATAATGTAGGTGAAGGTCAGCTACAGGGAAGTGTAGTTGTAGATGTGGGAGGGAAGGGATGGTAGGGGAAAAACAAAGGAGGAGGCAACAATGCTTGATAAGAAATGTACTCATTACCTGGCTCATGTAACTGTAACCCCTCTGTACAATATTTTCACAATAAAAAATTATTAAAAAAAGAATAATTGAGGTGATTAAGCAGGAGCTTCCAGAGATGTGTGGTGTTGGAAACCAAGTGATAGGCTCTGTTAACTGATGGTGAAGGGGAAATACATGAGAACTATTAGCAACTTGAAGCTTATTGGTGACTTTCCAATTCTACTAAAACATTGGGGCAAAAATCAATTATGAACAGTGTCTAAAAAGAATTAGATAATACATTGAGAAGGAAGAGTATAAGTGAGGTGTATAAGGAAGAGTATATAAGTGAGCAGAGAATTGGGATGGTTTTCTAAAAAGAGAAGTACACTCTAAAAGGGTTTTTGAGATGAGAGGTGTTTCATGCTACTGAGCAAGAGAAAATTGATGGTACAGGAAAGGAAGAAGAGAGGGAGCAGAGTAATGTTCTTGAATAAGCAAGAGGGGATTGGATCTGATACATGAGTGGAAGGACTGGATTTATCTAAGATCATGGAGATTTCCTGAATGCACAGAAGAGGAGGCCGAGTGCATAGCTCAGATGTGGACAGATGAGATGTGATGAGAGCTTGTGAAGTTTTCTTCCTGTTGATGCAATTCTCACTGAGAAATGAAGGTAGCTCAGTGGTATAGCACTTGCTTTGCATGCATAAGGCCCTGGGTTCGATTCCTTAGCACCACATAAGCAAAAAGAAAAAAGCCTGAAGTGGTGCTGTGGCTCAAGTTGTAGAGTGCTAGCCTTGAGCTGAAGAACTGAGGGACAGCGCCCAGGCCCAGAGTTAAAGGCCCACGACCGGACCCAAAAAAATAAAAGAAATGCAAACCAAGGTCATGATCTGGAAGTGAGGAACTGAAAACTTTGGGAGGTAATTTTCTTTTTCTCATGTCTTAAAGAAATTTATATAAGCCTATGAACTGGGTACCTGTAGCTCACATCTGTAATCTTAGCTACTCAGGAGGCTGAGATCTGAGAATCATGGTTCAAAGCCAGCCTAGGCAGGAAAATCTGTGAGATTTTTATATCCAGTTAACCACCAAAAGCCAGAATTGAAGCTGTGGATCAAGTGGTAGAACACAAGCCTTGAATGAAAAAGGTAAAGGACAACACCCAGGTCCTGAGTTCAACCTTTGGGACTAGTACATGTGCACACATGTACGATTGTGTGCACACATGCCACCACACCCACACATGGCTACTTGAATAAAAATAAAACAATTTATTCAAGAAGTTGGAGATTTAAAAGATAAAAAACGATACATAAACCTTCAGCTAAGCTGACTAAAGGAAGGCGGGAACAGGCTCAAATGAATAAAATTGTTGGTGGGAGTGTAAACTTGTTCAACCACTTTGGAAAGTAATATGCACGTTCCTCAAAAGACTCCACATAGAGCTCCCCTATGACCCAGCAATCCTACTTTTGGGCATTTACCCAAATGCTCACAAACCAGTCCACACTAAATCTACCAGCACGACTATGTTTATTGCAGCCTTATTTACCATAGCTAAGATATGGAACCAACCCTACGCCCCTCAGTAGATGAATGGATCCAGAAAATGTGGTATGTATACACAATGGAATACTATGCCTCCATAAGAAAGAATGACATTGTCTCATTTGTTAGGAAATAGAAAGACTTGGAAAAAATTATATTAAGTGAAGTAAGCCAGACCCAAAGAAACATAGGTCCCATGGTTTTCTCTATTTTCAATTCCTAGTGTATGTCTGAGTCAAACAGAAAAGATCAGATAGGTTGCTGTTAGCGAAATGAACTCTAAGATAGGTATTCAAATGTATTTTTTTCTTTCATGCAATTGTTTCTAACACATTTATAAGATGATTTCTTTGTTGTTTTGTATGTCCCTTCCCCACGGTATAATATCTGCTTTCACTGTATTTGATATTGTTATAATTTGTGGAGGGGAAGGGAAAAAACAAATCATTTAAATAGGGATACAGGAGGAACCATTGCAACAATGAGACATACAAGTTGTTATGTTGAAAATGAACTTTACAACTTCGGTGGGTGGGAGCGGGGAGAGTGGGGAGGATTGGGTGAGGGGGGTGAGGGGAGGATGGGAAAGGATGGGAAGGGGAAACAAAGGAGAAGGTTACGATGCTTGATAAGAAATGTACTCATTGGGGCTGGGAAGGTGGCTCAGTGGTAGAGCACTTGCCTTGCATGCCTGAGGCCCTGGATTTGATTCCTCAGCACCACATAAACAAAAAGAAAAAATCTGGAAGTGGCGCTGTGGCTCAAGTGGTAGAGCATTAGCCTTGAGCTGAAGAGCTGAGGGACAGCGCCCTGGCCCAGAGTTCAGGCCCCATGACCGGACCCCCCCCAAAAAAAAAGAAAGAAAAAAGAAATGTTCTCATTATCTTGCCCATGTAATTGTAAGCCCTCTCAACAGTATTTTCACAATAAAAAAGAACAAAAAAAACAAAAAGGGATAACACACACATCAATGAAATAATGAGCATAATGGGCTGGGAAGGTGGCTCAGTGGTAGAGCGTCTTGCCTTGCATACCTGAGACCCTGGGTTTGATTCCTTAGCACCACATAAGCAAAAGGAAAAAAGCCGGAAGTGGCACTGTGGCTCAAGTGGTAGGGCGCTAGCCTTGAGCTGAAGAGTTGAAGGACAGTGCCCAGGCCTAGAGTTCAGGCCTCATGACTGGACCCAAAAAAACCCAAAAATAATAAAGAAAAGAAATAATGAGGATAGTGAGGGAATATTTGAAAGCTTATATTCAAGTAAACTGGACAATCCCAAAGGAAGACACACATTTCTAGAGGTACTTGAACTACCAAAATTCAAACAAGAAAATATAAATCACTTAAATAGATCTATAAGGAATGAGAATGAAGCAGTAATAAAATTCTCCTGACCACAAAACGTCTAGGATCATATAATTCAGTGCTGAATTTGACCAGACCTTTAAAGAAAAACAAGCATAAATACTCAAAATTTTCCATGAGTAGAGGGGAAAAAATACTTTTAAACTTGCCACGCCTACTCCGGTGGAGTCTGCTTAGCATGGAACACCTGCTTTCAGACCTGAGAATGGGGCTTCACAGAAGCCTACCTCTGAGAATGGGACTTCACCGAAGTCTACCCTCAGAGAATGGGGCTTCAAAGAGGCCTACCTCTCAGAATGGGACTTCACCGAAGTCTACCTCAGAGAATGGGGCTTCAAAGAGGCCTATCTCTGAGAATGGGACTTCACTGAAGTCTACCTCAAAGAATGGGGCTTCAAAGAGGCCTACCTCCTGGAAAGGCTGGCAAGCCCCTGGGAAAGATGTCTTTCTGTTTCTGTTTTTCTTTTCTTCGCTGTATAGGAGTGCCTATTAATCTTTTACTGTTCTTGCTGCTTGTTCTACTTACTCATGCTCAACGTTCCCTTATTCAAGGCTCTTTCTTGGAAGTGTTGATGATTCCAACATCTGATGAGTGTCCTGAGATTATGACTAACTCACCAGACTTAAGTGCTACCCTAAAAACCCCTCTTAAGTATTGGGGGTTTCATGACGTCACTTCAGCAGAAGGAATTGTTTGTAAGAAATTTACAAGAAGCTGTAGGCACGGCTAGAGCAAAAAGAATGTATGGCTATTGGAGACTTCCTTTTAATCTTAAAGCATATACAGTAGACTCATATAGATACCCTGTAGATAAAAAAGATGCAGAGGGATATTTGGACCAAAAGCTAAAAAAGATCCCTAAAAGGTTGATAGATGAAAGGTGACAATGGCTTATCAGAGGAAAATGGTGGGATCCTCCATTATCTAGAGGACCCCAAAGACTTCCCCCAGATCCATAGCCTTTTACAGGTGTGTATGATAAGGATGGCAACCGTTGGGAAAACTACTTAGGAGAAAGAAATTCCTATTACTCTCTTTCATTTACTGAGAGACTTGCTAGATCTAGGCCTCCTTGGTGCTTACTATCAAAGAAGGAATAAGAAAGATCTTATGAGACAGTTAAGGCCACTATGGAAAAGAGTAAATGATTATGTGAAAGGGTTATAGAAAAGACACTATGAACTTAAATTTGATATATGGCCAGATTTAACTAAGTATACTGAATATCATGATTTTGGCCACAAATTGGGGACCCTCTAAAGAATGACAAAGGATCACAATTGCTTAGAAAAGATTTGAAACGCATGAAGTACAAAACTAAACAAAAGTAACAATAAAGTACTAGAGTTCATTCCTTTCTGTCCAGCACCTTGCACATATGCTCTGGTTAATGGTTAATAGATGATAAACATCGAAACCAATTGTATTTCTTAAAAGTAGAGCTAAAGCCGAAAATAAGTGCCTATCGTCATAGCTCCTCATCCAAAAAACAAGATCAGGTGACCAGCTGGTGACCACCCAAGAATGAAGCCTTGCAGCAAGATTGTGTAACCTTTTGCCCTTTCTCATGGAGACTTTTGCTATAAAAGCTTGTTATCCTCTGCAATAAATCGCACTCAGCATTCACTCCTCTTGTGTGTGAGTTGTGTTTGCCATCTCCCCACCTGTTCCAGTTACCTCCACTAGGTATCCTCTGTCATCCCGACAGAGCCGGTCCGCGGCACAAACTCATCATATGAAGCCAGTATTCCACTTATTCTAAAACTAGACAGAATACAACAAAAAGAGATTTATAGACCAATCTCTATGATGAACATAGATGTAGAAATTCCCAAAAAAATTGTTGCACGCCAAATTCAATACATCAAAAAGATTATATCCTATGACCAAATTGCTATATTCTAGATACTCAAGGTTAGTGGATCAACAAACTTACATCAATAAATGCAATATCACATATGAACAGACTCAAGGAATCCTATTATCATCTTAATTCAGGCAGAAATATCCTTTGACAAAAATTCAACATCTTTTCATGACAAAAGCTCTGGAGAAACTATGAGTTTAGGCAATGTTCCTCAATATAATAAATGCTATATTTGACAAGCCTATATTGTCAACGTCATAGTAAATGAAGGCAGAACTGAAATAATTTTTTCTAAAGTCAAGAACAATACAAGACATTCAGTCTATTCCCTTTATTTCTATTCACAATAGCACTGGAATCCTAGCCAGAGCAACAATGCACAAGAAGAAACAAAAGGGATTTAAATAGGGAAGGAAGAAATAAAGTATTGTTATTTTCAGATGATACGATTCTATACTTAAAGCACCTTAAAGTTCCACCTCTTTTGTAATATAGCAGAATATAAAGTCAGCATTAAAAAACCAATAACTATTCTGTACATCAACAGAAAAATAGGAGAATAATTCCATTTCCCAATAGTTTCAATTTTTTCTATGAATAAATTTAACAAAGGTGAAAGATTTCTATACTTAAAAGCATGAAACATTGAAGAAGAAATTTTAAAAAGACACTAGAAGATAGAAAGGCATCCTTTGTTGCTGAATATACAGAGTTAATATAAAGAAAATGGCTATATTAAGGAAAGCAATGTTTGCAGATAATGAAATTCCTACCAAAATCTCAATATCATTACTCACAGAAACAGAAAAAAAATCAATACTACAAATATAGCAAATATCCAATGCAATCCTGAACAAAACTAAAACAAAGTTGAAGGTATCATGATACCTCACTTCAAATTATATTACAAAGCCATAGGAACAAAAATAGCAATCAACTGGCCCCAAAATAGACATGAAGATTACTGAATAGAATGCCCAGAAATGCTGCTACCACAATCTGATTTCTGACAAAGGATCTCAAAGCTTGTATCAGAGAAAAGACAGACTTTTCAAGAAATGTTGCTGGAAAAACTAGCTTTCTTCATGCAGCAGACTGAAACCAGATCTCTTTCCCTCTCTCTCTCCCCTCCTCTCTCTCTTTCTCTCTCTCTCCTAACGTCAATTAAAAGTGAATCAAGAATTTTAATGTAAGACCTGAAACTTTGAAACTACTAGTCGTAGTCAAAATACTGGAATGCATTGGCATAGGTAGTGACTTCCTGATTAGAAATTCAATAGCTCAACAAATAAGGGCAAGTATTGACAAATAAAATTATATTAAACTAAAAAGCTTTTACACAACAATGTCTCTAAAGGCTAAAGGGACAACCTACTGTATGGGAGAAAATCTAAAGCAATTATTCATCTGACGAAGAATATACATAATACAGAATATACAGTATATACATATAACTCAAAACACTGAACTCTTCAAGAACAAAAATGGGCAAAAGTGCTGAACAGATCATTCTTGGGGTAAGAAGAACAAACGATCAATAAATACATAAAGAAATGCATAACGTCCCTGGCCATAAAGAAATGCAAATCAAAATGACAGAGATTTCATCCCACTCCAGCCAATATGGCTAGAGCAGAAACAACATCACAGAGCATATGAGGATGCCAAGAGAAAAGAGTCCTGTTTGTAGGAATGCAAATTAGTGCAACTACTATGTAAATAAGCCTAAATTGATTTCCTCAAAAAAAATAGTACTGTATGCTGCAACCATGTCATGATTGGGTATTTTATTTATTAAATATTGTTAGTGGGAGTAGGTATTGAATTTAGAGCCTTGAACTTGCTAGGCTGGTGCTCTCCCACTGGAGCCACACCTCCAGCTCTGCTTTATGCTGGGCCACACCTCCAGCTCTGCTTTATGCTGGTCATTTTCAAGATGGAGTCTAGCAAACTTTCTTAGGCAGGTTGTCTTTGAACTGTGATCCTCCATATCTTAGCCTCCTGAGTAAGATTAAATGTATAAGTTATCATCATTTGGCTCACAGTTAGGCATCTATCTGAAGGAATGAAAGTCATAAAACAATAAATGTACTTATATATCCATGTTCATTACAATACTTTTCTTAATAGCCAAACCTGAGAAAAACCCAGATGCCCTATAACTGATGAGTGACTCCAAATATGTGCTCTATATATACAATAGGCAAGGAAAAGAACCACATGGTCATCACAATATATGGGGGAAAACATTTGACAAGATCCAACACCGCTTTATGATGAAAGCTCTGGAGAGTCCAGGAATATATGGGACATTCGTCAATATAATATAGGCATACATAATATAGACAAACCTACAGCCAGCATGTATTTAATGGTGAAAAGTTAAAACCATTCCCTCTAAAATCAAGAATGAGAGAAGGATGTTCACTCTCTCCACTCCTCTGCAATATAGTACTGGAATTTCTAGTTAGAGCAATAAGGCAGGAGACAAACATAAAGCGGATCCATATAGGGAAAGAAGAAATAAAACTCTCTCATTTTGCAGATAACATGATCCTGTATTTAAAGAGCCCCATGGATTCCTTTCCTAAGTTACTTTGGCTGAGTTAGCAGGGTATAAAATTAACCCCAAGCTGGGCACTGGTGGCTTATGCCCGGCATCCTAACCACTCAGAAGGCTGAGATCTGAGGATTGTGGTTCAAAGCCAGCATAGGCAGGAAAGTCCGTGAGGCTCTTATCTCCAATTAAGCACCAGAAAACCCAAAGTGTCATTGTTGCTCAAAAGTTAGAGCACTTACCTTGAGCTGAAGAGTGCTGGGACAGAGCCCAAGCCCAGAGTTCAAGCCACATCGCCAACAAAGGAAGAAAGGAAGAAAGAAAGAAAGAAAGAAAGAAAGAAAGAAAGAAAGAAAGAAAGAAAGAAAGAAAGAAAGAAAGAAAGAAAGAAAGAAAGAAAGGAAGGAAGGAAGAAAGAAGAAAGAAAGAAAGAAAGAAAGAAAGAAAGAAAGAAAGAAAGAAAGAAAGAAAGAAAGAAAGAAAGAAAGAAAGAAAGAAAGAAAGAAAGAAAGAAAGGAAGGAAGGAAGGAAGGAAGAGAGAAAGGAAGGAAGGAAGAAAGAAACCCCCCAAAATCAGTAGCTTTTCTGTATGCCAATAAGGAGAAGAGTGAATCTGAAATCAGGAAAGAAAGTCCTTTTGTAATAGCCTCAAAAAACACTTTGGAATTACCAAAGAGATGAAGGACCTCTGTGATTAAAACGTTAGAAACAGGTTTAAGGAAGTAGAAAAACCTCCCATTCTCCTGGATTGGAAGGTTTAACCATGAAAATAGCAATATTGCCCAAAGCTATCTACAAATTCAATTCAATACCCATCAATATCCAACAAAATTCTTCAGCGATATAGAACAAACAATCCACAAACTAATCTGGAATATTGGAAGACCCTGAATAGCACAACCAATCCTTAGTAGGAAGATCAGTGCTGGAGGAATATCAGTACCAGGAGGAATATCAGTACCAAGCTTTAATCTCAATTAAAAAGCTATAGAAATTAAAACAAACCAAAACAACTTGGTACAGGCACAAAATAGGACAGAGGACCAATGGACTAAAATAGAAGAACCAGAAATGAATTTACAGACCCATAGCCACCTTATATTTGATAAGGGAGCCAAAGGATGGCAAAAAGGACAGCCTCTTCAAAATTGATGCTGGCAGAATTGGCTACCCAGTACTTGTGCAGAAAACTGAATTTAGATCCTTATATATCAACCTGCACCAGAATCAACTCCAAATGGATGAAAGACTTTAATGTAAGATCAGATACCCTGATAATATTACAGGAAGATATAGGGGACACGTTAGGGGGTAGTACAGTTCAAAACTTACTAAGTAATGATCCAGAATCAGAACAAATCAAAGACTAGGTAAATGGGATTGCATACAACTGAAGAGTTTCTGCCTGGCAAAACACATGCTTTAACAATTGCTGGTGGGGATGTGGCCAAAAGGGAACATTACTACACTGTGGTTAGGAATGCAAACTGGTTTAACTACTCTGGAAAGCAATATGGAGGTTCTTTAATAGACTAAACATATAACTTCCCTATGACCCAGCAATTTCACTCCTGGGTATGTATCTAATTGTCTAAAATCAGGCTATACAAAATGCCACCAGCATGACCATGTTCAATGCATCATTGATTACCATACACAAGACATGGAATCAGTTCAGATGTCCCTCAATGAATGAATGGATCAAGAAAATGTGGCCAGGCACTGGTGGCTCATGCCTGTAATCCTAGCTACTCAGGAGGCTGAGATCTGAGGATCGTGGTTCAAAGCCAGCCTGGGCAGGCAAGTCCAATATACCACTAGGAAAAAAATGGAAGTGGTGTTGTGGCTCAAGCCGTAGTGCATTCGCCTTGAGCTGAAGAGCACCAGGACAGGGCCCAAGCCCAGAGTTCAAGCCCCACGATGAGAAAGGAAAAAGAAAATATTGTATGTAACAATGCTCAACAAGAAATATACTCATTGCCTTACTCATGTAACTGTAACCACTCTGTATAGCATCTTTAGAATAGAACAAAACTGTTTTTCCAAAAGAAAGAAAATGTGATATGTATACACAGTGTAATTCTATGCTTCCATTGGAGAGCATGACATTCCCTTGTTCATAAGGAAACGAAAAACTTGGAAAAAAATTATAGTAAGTGAAGTAAGACAGGCCCAAAGAAATACAAGCTGCATAATTTCCCTCATTTGTAATAATTAAAATGTGCCTATAAATCTACAAAAAATTCCAATGGATAGTAAAAGACAAATAACTACACTTGGACATAATGAATTAAACAGAAGTCTAAACAGTCATACAGTGAGAGCAAAGGAGTATATCCTTAATAGAGGGCTCATTAGGTATGTACATATGAGCATATAAAATGATATTTATAGAAATGAACTCCAAAAAATGGAAGTAAAAAGTTTTTTATTGTACTGTTTCAGTTTTTTAAAATCTTTCTTCTCTTCTCTTCTTTCTTTTTCTTTTATTTTTTTTAATTTTTATTTATTTTTTACTGTGAATATACTGTACAGAGGGGTTACAATTACATGGACAAGAAAATGAGTATATTTATTATCAAGCATTGTAGCCTCCTCCTTTGTTTCTCCTTCCGGTCCCTTCCCAACCTCCTCCCCCCCCCCCACCCCAGCCTTCAAGCCCCCCCAACAAAGCTGTAAAGTTCGTTTTCGACATAACGACTTGTACACCTCATTGTTGCAATGGGTCCACCTGTATCTTTATTTAAACGACTTGTTTTTCCCATTATTCTCCACAAATTAAACCGACATCAAATACAGTGAAAGCAGGGGTTATACTGTGGGGGAGGGACATACAAAGCAACAAAGAAATTATCTTATAAATGTGTTGGAAACAATCGCATGAAAGAAAAAAAACTGAATACATATCTTAGGGTTCATTTCCCTAACATCACCTTATCTGAACTTTTTTGCTTGACTCATACATATACTAGATATTGCAAATCAGGGAAAACTTGGGATTTATGTTTCTTTGGGCTTGGCTTACTTCGCTTAATATAATTTTTTCCGAGTCTTTCCATTTCCTAACAAATGGGGCAATGTCATTCTTTCTGATGGAGGCATAGAATTCCATTGTGTATACGTACCACATTTTCTTGATCCATTCATCAACTGAGGGTCATTGGGTTGGTTCCAGATCTTACTATGGTAAGTAATGCTGCAGTAAACATAGTTGTGCTGGTATCTTTAGTGTGGTCTTGATTGTAAACATTTGGATAAATGCCCAAAGTGGGATTGCTGGGTCATAGGGGAGCTCTATGTGGATACATTTAAGTAATCTCCATACTACTTCCCAAAGTGGTTAAAAAAGTTTACACTCCCACCAACAATGCAGTAAGATTCCCTTCTGTCCAAATCCCCTCCAGCATCTGTTGTTATTAGAGTGCTTGGTTATAGACATTCTAACTGGGGTGAGGTGGTATCTCAATGTTGTTTTGATTTGCATTTCTTTTATGGCTAGAGAGTTTGAGCATTTCTTCCTGTGTCTATTGGAAATCCTTCTTTGTTCTTCAGAGGAGTGTCTCTTTAAGTCTTTAGCCCCGTTATTTATTGGACAGTTTTTTTCTTTGAGGATTTGTTGTAGGGGGATTTAATTTTTTGAGTTCCAGGTATATTTTAGATATGAGACCATTGTCCGTTGTATGGCTAGTGAAGATCTTGTCCCAATCTGAGGGCTTTCTATTGATCTTGCTTGCTATATCTTTTGCCATGCAGAAGCTCTGCAACTTCATGCAATCCCATTTGTCCAACCTTTCTTTGATTTGTTGTGTTTCCGGGTCTCTATTAAGAAAATTTCGGCCTGCACCAAGGAGAACTAGGATTTCTCCTATTCCATCCTGTAATGTTTTCAGAGTGTCTGCTTTGAATCCGAGGTCTTTGATCCATTTGGAGTTGATTCTGGTGCAGGGTGATATATAAGGATCAAGCGTTAGTTTTCTAAGAGTAGTTAACCAGTTTTGCCAGCACCATTTACTGAAGAGGCTGTCTTTCTTCCATTCTATTTTTTTTAGCTCCCTTATGGAACATTAGATGGCTATATGTCTGTAGGTTCATTTCTGGGTTTTCAATTCTATTCCATTGGTCCTGAGGTCTGTTCTTGTGCCAGTACCAAGCTGTTTTGATTACTATGGCTTTATAGTAGAGTTTGAAATTTGGTATTGATATTTCTCCAGCATTGTTCTTTCTGTTGAGGAGCCTTTTTGCTATTCGGGATATTTCATTATTCCATATGAATATTTGGATTGCCTCTTCTATTTCCTTGAAGAATGAGGTTGGAATTTTGCTAGGTATCACATTGAATTTATAGATAGCCTTGGGAATTATTGCCATTTTGACGATGTTGATCTTTTCAATCCAGGAGCATGGGAGGTTTTGCCATTTTCTAAGTTCTGCTTTGATATCCTTTCTTCAGGTTTTTAAAATTTTCATCATAGAGCCCTTCACTTCTTTCGTTAAGCTTATTTCTAGGTATTTTATTTTTTGGGGGTTATTACAAATGGAGTTGCTTTCCTAATTACAGCCACACTTTTCTCTTTGTTGGCATACAAAAAAGTCATTGATTTTGGGGGTTTAATTTTATACCCTGCTACTTTGCCAAAGTTTTGAATCAGCTTGAGTGATTTGGGAGTGGAGTCTATGGGTTTCTTTAAATACAATTTCCTGTCATCTGCAAATAGAGAGAGTTTTACTTCTTTTCTTATTTGGATCCTCTTTATGTTTGCATCTTGTCTTATTGCTGTAGCTAGGCATTGTAATAATAGATTGAAGAGAAGTGGAAAGACTGGACATCCTTGTCCTTTTCCTGAGTTAAGAGGAAATGGCTTTAGTTTTCACCATTAATATAATGCTGGCTGTAGGTTTGTCATATACACCTTTTATTGTATTGAGGAATGTTGCATGGATTCCTAATTTTTCAAAAACCTTCATCATAAAGGGGCGCTTGATCTTGTCAAATGCTTTTTCTACATCTATTGAGATAACCATGTGGTTCTTATCCTTGCTCCTGTTGATGTGATTAATTATATTAATTGATTTGCGTATATTGAACAAGCATTGCATCCCTGAAATGAATCCTGTTTTATAAGAGTGTATGATTTTTTTATGAATTGTTGATGCATCTGTTGAACTAGATTGTATCTGCAGAGTATTGACTGGGCAAATACAGACTTTGGTTGATGGTTGCCTTAAGATAGTGTTCTAGCACAAAACTGGTGTTATTTTCATCCCAAATGGGCAGAGTAAGCCGGAAAAATAAACACAAGAAAAATAGCAAGTCCGGATATCTCACTCCCACTCATGATAATCAGGGACAAAATAGATAATGAATAATCCAGAGTAGTGTTCCCAAATAGCTCTATAAACACTGCTGGCCAACATGATAAATGAAAAGATTGAAAACCTACAAAGGACTCTGTATGAGCGTGATAGTGAGAGAGAGGAGGCAAACCAAGATTTATACACGAATAGCATGAGTGTGAGGAAGATACTCAAAAACTAATACACAACTTGCATGAGCAGCTTGAGAATTCTCAAAGAGAAAGGTAGGAATGGCATCGGAAGTCTAAGAACACTCAAAGAGAACTACAGGAATGATGTGAACGTGAGGAAGCTAAACAAAGTGTAATACAGGAATTTAGAGAGCAGGATGAGAATAAACAAAGATCACTAAAGGCATTCATGGAATCCATTAACAAAGAGGTGAAGGAAGTCGGGAGACCACAAACGGAATGCTGAATGGAAACCAACAGAAGGAATGGAAGTCCAAGGAAACCATAACCAATCAACTAAGTGATTTGAGAATAAACACTGAGCACCAAATTAAGGAAGTAAAGAAGTTCATACAAGATCTAAAACAAAGCTTCAACAAAGAATTTGAAGCCATCAAAGCTGACCAATTAGAAGGAAAAGAAATAAAAAACAAAGTAGAAAGTCTTGACAGCAGGTTAGACCATGCAGAAGATCGAATCTCGGGGATTGAAGATAGCCCAGATATTATAGAGAAAGAACATACAACCCTCCAAGACAAGTCCAAGAAATATGATAGATCTATCCAACACTTGGAAAACACAAGCAAAAGGAATAATCTGAGGATAATGTGTGTAGAGCAGCACCTAGAAATAGAAGTTAATGGTCTAGGAAATTTGTTTAACAGGATCCTAGCAAAGAAGTTCCCAAAAATGCAAAAAGATAGGTCTATTCAGATACAAGAAACTTTTAGAACCCCAAATAGACAAGACGAGAATAGGACACCCCACTGCAACATTATAATCCACACAGGATCAACTCAGACCAAGGAAAAGATCCTTAAATGTATCAAGGAGAAAAGATTAATCACCTATAAAGGGCAACCAATTAAAATCACCTCAGATTTCTCAGCAGAGAGAATGAGAGCAAGAAGAGCCTGAAATGATGTATGCCATGCCCTAAAAACAAACAACTATCAACCAAGAATACTGTACCCAGCTTAACTCTCCTTCATAACTGAAGGCCAAATAAAAACCTTCCATAACAAAGAAAAAAAAAAAAAGAAACAATATATCTCCACCAAACCAGTCCTACAAAAGATTCTTAAAAATGTCCTACACATAGAAAACCAGGGAGACCACAATAAAGGCCAAGAAATTGCACACAAACTGAGAATCCAAGAACCATAGGAAGAACCCAGTTTTTGCAGCCCCCAAGAAGGTGGATAACATGGCAGGAACACCCAAATACCTCTCAGTCCTTTCTATCAACATTAACGGACTTAACTTTCCAATTAAGCGACATAGACGGTCTAGTTGGATTAAAAAACAAGATCCTTGTATATGCTGCCTTCAGGAGTCACATCTTGCCCCTAAAAACAAACACATTTTCAATGTGGAAGGCTGGAACAAAATCTACCAATGAAACGGCCTCCATAATCAGGCGGGAATTGCAATCCTAATACCAGATAAAATAGACTTCAACTTAAAATTTGTGAGAAGAGATAAAGAAGGTCTCTACAGATTAATTAATGGATCTCTCCTTCAAGAGGATATTATAATTCTAAGTATCTTTTCGCCAAACAAAGGAGCACACAAATTTATCCAAGAAACACTACTTTCCCTCAAATCCCACATAGATCCAAAGACATTAATTGTTGGGGATTTTAACACACCACTCTCCCCACTAGATAGATCAACTTGGCAAAATCTCAAAAGAGAACCCGCAGGTCTAAACAACTGCATAGATCAACTAGTTTTAACAGACATCTACCGAATATTTCACCCAGCAGCATCACAATACACGTTTTTCTCAGCAGCACATGGAACATTTTCTAAAATAGACCACATTTTAGGCCACAAAGGAAGTTATACTTTGCATTCTCTCAGACCACAAGGGAATAAAGTTAGAACTCAACACCAAAAGCCACCAAATAAAGTCCGGTAACACATGGAGGCTGAACAACACACTGCTGAATCACGAGGGATTCATGGAAGAGATTAGAAAGGAAATTCAAATGTTCATGTTATTTAACAAAAATGAGCACACAAATTACCAGCTCCTCTGTGACACAGTAAAGGCAGTACTCAGAGGCAAGTTTATAGCTCTGAGTTCCTACATCAACAAATTGGAGAGATCTGAAACCAACAATTTAATGAGACATCTGAACCTCCTTGAAAAAGAGCAGGAATATAAACCCCAATCGAGTAGATGGAAAGAAATAATTAAAATTAAATTAGAATTAAATGAATTAGAATCCAAAAAAACTATAGAAAGAATCAACAAAACAAAGAGTTGGTTCTTTGAAAAAATTAACAAAATTGACACACCCTTAGCAAACTTATCAGAAAAAGAAGAGAACACACCTAAATAAATGAACTCAGAGATGAGAATGGAAACATCACCACAGAAACAACCAAGATTCAGAACATTTTAAGGGAATACTTCTCAAAACTTTATGCTAATAAGTTTCAGAATTTGGCAAAAATGGACCATTTCCTAGCAAATATTGACATGCCAAAACTAAACCAAGATGAATTACACCATCTCAACAGGCCCATATTAAGCATTGGAATAGAAACAGCAATAAGAGCCCTCCCATCTAAGAAAAGTACAGGACCAGATGGTTTTACAGCAGAATTCTACAAGTCCTTCATTGCAGAGCCTACACCAATACTCCTCCAACTCTTCAATGAAATTGAAAGAGAAAGTTCACTACCGAACACATTCTGTCAAGCCATCATAACCTTCATCCCAAAACCAGTTGGGGACTCATCAAAGAAAGAGAACTATAGACACATTTCTTTGATGAATATTGATGCCAATCTTCTTTCTTTCATTCCCTTCCTTTGTTGTATAAGATTTCTGCAACCTTCATCTTGTATATAAGCTCATCTGATTTGGGAAGGGGGAACACAGAAATAGTGGGACAATAGGAAAACCAATCTGCAGTTGGATATGAACTATACAACTTTTGGGGGGAGAGAAGTCAGAAGGTGGAAAACTGGGAGAGAATGACGGATGGGGTGACCCCGTTCAAAAGAAAATGTACTCATTACCTGAATCATACTACCCCTGTGGACATCACCTTTACAATAGAGTTTTTAAGAAAGAAAATGTATTTTATTTCTAAATAGAAGAAAGAAGAAATGGTTGGAACTGGGAACACATTAATTGAAGTAAGCCATGTTCAGAAGGACAAAGGTCAAATGTTTTCTCTCATATGTTCATGCTAGACCTAAAAAGTTAACATATACATAAACACATAAAAATGTTTGTAATTTAGGGGATTGTTGAGGAATGATATAGAGGAAAGGAAAAACAAATGTTAGCTGATGAACAATATAGAAATACAGTGCACCTGTGAAGAGAGCAGAATGAAATTCAGTGAAAGCATTTGAGTAATAGATAGTACTGGAGATAGGAGAAAATTAGAGCAAAAGAGGATAGCAATAGAGTAAATTACACACATGTAAAAGGGCATGGTGAAACCCGTTTGAATAATAACCATACACTGAAACAAGCGAATGACAATCAGGAAAAACAGGTCTTATCCAGGGTATAGGTACTAGTGGCAAGGGGAAGGGAGAAGGAAAAGGAGAGTAAATAAGATCAAACTACTCTATGCTCACGTGTGTATAATGGATAATGAAGCTTGTTGTGATTGGTTTGGGAAAGGTGGAAGGGAAAAGAGGGAGAGAGGAGGGATTGAGTCTAATGAAAGTGCATGGTATAAGTATGGACATGTCAAATTGTTCCTCTGCAACTAATTGATGCTAATAAAAATATACAAAAGGAATTGTTATGCACTAAAATGAGATTATTAATTTAAGTTAAAAAAACGATTATATTTGTTGGAAGTGTGCTATTTCAGGTAAATAAAGAGATGGCATTAAGACTACTTTCAGCGATCATTTTTATAGTTTGTTACTAGAGAAACTCTGCTGATTGTGTAGAGTACCACTATATTATAATGGGAAAAAATCAGAATCACTACAGATCTCTCTACACTGAATGCAACAAAGGCCTGGGAAAGTATGATCTGAGCCTTGAGAACCAATAACTGCCAGCGCAGACTGATTTAACCAGGAAAGCTAGCAATCACATCCAATGGAGAAACTAAAATTTGTAAAAATAAAGAAAAATAAATGGATTCATAAACAATAAGCTATCATTACAAAGAATATTAATATGGGGAACACAACCTGAAGAAAGCAATCATGAACAGAAATTCACATCAACAGATATCACTAGAAGTCTGACTTAATAAGCTCAGAAGAAAGGAAAGAAGAAAAACTTAGGAAAGCAGGAAATTGACAGGAAACACAATGCATCTCTCTATAATAATCATAAATATTAATGGGCTCAATTCATCAATAAAAAGAAAAAGAACTGCAGATTGGATCAGGAAACAAGACCTATCCACCTGTTGACTTCAGGAGACCCACCTCACAGCCAAACATAAAAACAAACTCCAAGTGAAGGGTTGGAGTAAGATCTACCATGCAAATATTCCCAGCAAGAAAGCAGGAGTAGCTATCATGATATCTGGCAAAATAAATTTTTCATTAAAATCAATACAAATAGAAAAAGAAGGATACTACATACTTATACAGGGAACATCCAAGAAGAATATATAACCATTATTAGCTTATATTACCCAAATACTGGTGCACACAAATATGTTAAGCAAATACTCTCAAACTTAAAGAATAAAATAGATCCAAATACTATAATACTGTTGTGCCCAGATCGCAGGACCCCCACCAAAAAGAACACAAGTGTCAGACTTTACAACTGTTTTAAGTTTTTATTTAGATGGGCTGCAGCTCAGGTCTCTTCCTACACTCTGACACAGCGGAGACTAGGAGGAGAGCCCTGAGATAAGGATTTTCAGGGCTTATAAAGGCTCACAACCCTATGTACCACCACGTGTTGCTCTGCTAGCTGAAACAGCAACAAATGGTCACTGCCTCATAACCATTCATTCCCCGCCCCGCCCCACCCCGCTTGACTTATGGTCCTGAGACACAATCTTGTGGCTCCTGCCCAAAATTAACTCCAACAGCACTCGATCTTGAATGAGTTCTTATATTTCTAGTCCCTCTCTGACAGTAGCCATAAACAACAATAACAATAACAATCAGCCCATTTTTCTTTTCTTGAGGCATATGCAAAATGGTTGGTTAGGATGCTTGGAGACTTCCCATGTTTCCCCTGGTCGTCCAGGGCAAAGGGGTCAGCTGGTCTGGAATGGGAGCAGTGGACCCAAGCAGCTATGCCATCTACCTTAAGGGCAGGAGGAGTAGCCAGTAGCAACATGTAAGGTCCCTTCCACCGTGGTTCCAGAGATCTCAGGTTGTGTCTTTGAACAAGCACCCAGTCCCCTGGTTTAAACGAATGGGGGGGGTAAGAATAGAGGCAGAATCATATAATGCTCTAAACTGGGGCCACACATTTTTGTGGACAAACTGTAGATAGACAAGTTTACATTGAAATTCAGTATCACTCAAATCAGCAAGCAATTCAGTCTGAAGGCTAGGGATAATGGGTGGAGGGTGTCCATACATTATTTCAAAAGGAGTAAAGCCAAGCTGATAGGGTGAATTTCTTACTCTAAACAGGGCAAAAGGAAGGAGCGATACCCAGTCTGCGCCAGTCTCCAAAGCCAATTTAGTTAAGGTCTCTTTTAGAGTCTGATTCATTCTTTCTACCTGCCCTGAACTCTGGGGTCTATAAGCACAGTGCGATTTCCAATCCATCTCCAGTGCTGCGGCTATTCCCTGACTTACTTTTGAGATGAAGGCCAGTCCATTATCCTACCCGATGGTGGATGGAAAGCCATACCTGGGTAGGATTTCTTCCAGGATCTTCTTAGCCATGACGTTCACGGTCTCATGCTTTGTTGGGTAAGCTTCAACCCAACAAAAACTAGCAAATATTTATATCCAAATTTTCCATTTTTATTTTCTGTGAAGTCTACTTTCCAATACACACCTGGCCTATCTCCATGGAGGCAAGCTTCTTTTGTAACCGGTTGAGTGGTGGCATTGGTGAGCTGACAGGCTTTACAATTTTTAACAATGTCCTCAATGAGTTGATTTCCTTGCCTAATTTTTACTTCTGAGTCGGAGCAAGTCCTGCATTCTTCGGGTTCCCATGTGAGAGGTCCAATGGATTTTCTTAAGTATCCCCTTTCCTAACCTTTGTGGCAAGATAAGTTTCCCCTCCCCAGTTTTTCACCAGCCCAGGTTTTATAGACCATGGGAATTTTCTTTATCCACTCCAATCTTCTTGGGAGTACTGAGGCTCATGAGGCAAAGCTCATGGCCCTGGATCTACTAGAGTCAGTACTTCTGCTCTGGGCTGGAGGGCCGCCTCCTTAGCTGCCTGATCGGCCAATTTATGTCCTTTGGTTATAGAATCAGTTCCCTTTTGCCAGGCGCTAGTGGCTCACACCTGTAATCCTAGCTACTCAGGAGGCTGAGATCTGAGGATCACGGTTCAAAGCCAGCCCGGGCAGGAGAGACCGTGAGATTCCTATCTCCAATAAACCACCAGAAAACCGGAAGTGGTGCTGTAGCTCAAGTGGTAGAGCATTGAGGTGAAGAGCTGAAGGACAGTGCCCAGGCCCAGAGTTCAAGCCGACCAAAAAAAAAAAAAAAAAAGAATCAGTTCCCTTTTGATGTCTCGGCAGTGCATAATGGCAATATTTGCTGGTTCCCATAAGGCAGGGATGAGGCTTAAAATTTCTTGTTTGTTTTTAATAGCCTTTCCCTCAGCTGTCAGCAGCCCCCTCTCTTGGTAAATGGCTCCATGCACATGCATGGTGGCAAAAACATACTGACTGTCTGTGTAAATGTTTAGTCTCTGCTCTTTTCCCATCTCTAGGGATTTTGTTAGCACCACTAGTTCTGCTCTTTGTGCAGACATTCCCTTAGGGAGTGCTTCTGCTCACACTATCTCAGTGTCTATGGTGACTGCTGCACCCGCGTACCTTTTTCCATCTTGAATGAAACTGCTGCCGTCTGTGAACCAGGTATGTTCGGTATGCCATAGTGGCAAGTCCAACAAGTCTGGCCTCTTTTCTTTGGCCAAGTCTCTCTTTTCACGCTCAATTTCATGTTCTCTATCCTTCCTTTCCTGTCTTTGCTCCTCTGTCTCTCTCTTATTGTAAACCTTTTCCGCCATGGCTACTAGATCCCTAATAAACTTTTCACCAAGTCTGTGTAGAGCCAGCAACTTTGGCTTTATGTCTGGTGCAGCTTGATTTATATAGGCAAACATAATCATCTGAGTCGACTCCTGGGTCTCAAGGTTTTGACTAAAAACTTCCATGAGCCTCTCAAGATATGCTGCCAGACGTTCACTTCCTCCCTGTCTAACATCATAAACTTTGGCCATGTTAATAGGTCAGTGAGCTGCCAACTTGAGACCTGCCAACAGAGCCTAGCGATAGAGGAGGAGTCACTTGCTAACTTCAACAGTATTGTTGTACCATGTTGATGAGATCTCAGGAAAATAGGCAGCGATCAAGGCAGGATCTGTGATAGGCACTCCTGTGGGCCCAGGGATATGTTTCCAGGATGCCTCTCAGATATGGTCTCTCTCTTCAGTGGTAAAAAGTACCTGCAAAAGCTGACTACAATCATCCCAAGTGGGCTGATGAGTAAAGAGAATAGTTTCAAATAAACGAATTAAATTCTGGGGTTTCTCAGAAAAGGGGGCATTTTGGACAAACCAATTGTATATATCACTGGTAGAAAATGGCCATTTTTGGTATTTCTGTCTACCATCCACATCCACACGATCTACAGTGCATAAGAGAAAAACAGCTGCATTAGATGGCATCGTCGAGTGACTGGCCCCTCAGAAACTTTAAGGGCAGGTGCCGAGTGTTTGGCTGCTGGTTCTATAGCTGCCTTCTCCTCTTGAATATTCTCAGGCACCGCAGAAGGAACCTGGGAAGGGGAGTATGGGGGAGGAATATTTCTTCTTCCAAATCATCTCCCTGAAAAAGTGGGGGGTACAATTTCTTTTCCTCTTTCTTAGTTTCTTTTTGTAAGTCTAGGGGCCTAGATGGAGGGTTGCCCATGGTTTCCAGTCCCGTCAGTCGTACAGTCCAAAAAAACAATAAATAATACAAACAAAACACATGCAGGCCTGACAGTTACGAAGTGGAGATCTCCCAAATTGGTCCACTGACTCCTGTCATGGCAGGGTTCCACAACACCCCAAGCCCCACAGCAGCAGTAGCAGATCCAGAGTGAGTGAGTTGGGCCTTGGTTAGGAGGCCCTCTTGATCAGTTCCGGCCCAACACCAAACAAACCCATACCCCACAATTCTCACGGCGGGGTTCCAAGAACCCCCCCACAAGAGGATCTGGGACTTCTCCCAGTTCCTCCAGGTTTGTCGTACCAGCGTGTCTATTTCAACAACCATTTACACAATATGAATCGGAGCGTTTGTCCTCACAAAGGAAAATGAAAGTGCAAACAGACAACAAGAGGACAAGACAAATTAACAAAGACAGCGCTGTTTACCTTTGGAGTCTGAGGTCTCAGGGGTCTTTGGGGGGATCTTGAATGAGTCCCCACTAATATGTTGTGTCCAGGTCGCAGGACCCCCACCAAGAAGACCACTGAGAGTCAGACATTACAGCTGTTTTAAGGTTTTATTTAGGTGGACTGTAGCTCAGGCCTCTTCCTACACTCTGACACAGCAGAGCCTTGGAGGAGAGCCCCGAGCTAAGGATTTGCAGGGCGTATAAAGTCTCACAACCAGGTGTACTACCATGTGTTACTCTGCTAGGTGAAACAAGAAACAAATGGTCACTGCCTCATAACCTTTTAATACTCCTTAGGAGAGTTTAGTTCCCCAATCTCACCAAAAGACAGGTCTACCAACCAGAGGATTGGCAGAGAAGCCACAGAGTTAAGTGAGGCCATATTTCAAGTGGAATTAATTGACATTTACTGAGTTTGCAACCCTAAAATGACACAGTGCCTATTCTTCTAAGCATCTCATGGAACTTTCTCGAAAATAGATCATATCATAGTTCATACAAGGAATTTAAACAAATACAAGGAGACTGACATAATCCTTTGAATCCTGTCTGACCACAATGGAACCAAGCTAGTTCTCAATAACAAAAGACACTGTAGAAATTGCTCAAATACATGGAAATTGAACAGCACACTTTTGAGCAATACCTGGGTAACAAGAAATTAAAGAAGAAATTTAAAAGTTCCTACAATCTAATGACAAGGAATACACATCACAAAGAAACCTGTGGGACAGGACAAAAGCAATCCTGAGGGGTAAATTTATAGCTTTCAGTGCACACATGAAGAAAATAGACACAGACCAAGAAAATAATTTCATGTTGTGGCTGAAACTGCTGGAAAATCATGGCAAAATAAATGAACCTAAGGTTACTAGATGGAGCAAGATAATCAAAATAAGAGCTGAGATCAATGAGAGAGAAACTAAGAAAAGCATAAATAAAATTAATAAAACAAAAGGCTGTTTTAAAAAAATAATAAAATTGATAGAACTTTAGCAAGATAAACAAAAAAAGAGAGAAGAAACCCAAATCAATAAGATCAGGGATGCCACGGGAAAAGTTACAACAAATACCAAAGACACCCAAACAATTATAAAGAAGTATTTCCAGAAACTATACTAAGGAAAGAAAACCTAGCAGAAATCGATGAAGTTTTAGAGAAGTACAAATTGCCCAAACCGAACAATTAAATAAGCCAAGATCTTACAATGAGAAATAGGAATCAATCAGAAGTCTCCTAAGAAGGAAAACCCCAGGACCAGATGGATTCACTACAGAACTCTATAAGACCTTTAAAGATGAACTAATACTCATACTCCTCATATGCTTCCGAGAAAGAGAAACAGAGGGAGATATCCCAAACTCATTCTATGATTCCAATATCATACTCATCCCCAAACCAGGCAAAGACCCAAAAAAAAAGAGAACTACAGACCAATCTCCTTGATAAACACAGATCTTAACCGAATTCTAGCCAACAGAATCCAGAAACACATTTAAAAAAATCGTACATTACGACCAAGTAGGCTTCATTCCAGAGATGCAGAGATGGTTTAACATGCATAAATCAATAAATGCAATCCATCGCATCAACAAATCCAAGGTCAAGAACTACATGATTATCTCCATTGATGCAGAAAAGGCCTTGGATAACATACAACATTCATTCATGCTAAAAGCTATGGAGAAAATAGGAATAGAAGGAACATTCCTTAAAACAATAAAAGCCATATACAACAGAACAATAGCCAATATTATACTCAATGGGGAAAACCTACAACCGATTCTCCAAAAATCAGGAACAAGGCAAGGATGCCCACTTTCACCACTCCTCCTCAATATAGTTCTGGAATCCTTATCCAGAGCAATAAGGCAGGAAAAGGCATTAAAGGGATCTCCATCGGAAAGGAAGTAGTTAAATTACCTCTTTCTGCAGATGACATGGTACTATACCTACATGATCCAAAAAAATCCAACCCCAAACTCCTAGAACTTATAAGTCACTTCTACAAAGTAGCAGGATACAAAATTAACTCACAAAAATCAGTTGCCTTTCTGTACACCAACAATATACAAGCAGAAAGGGAAATCAGGGAAACAACCCCATTCACAATAACCTCAAAAAATTTAGAAATTAACTTAACCAAAGATGTAAAAGAACTATTTAATGAAACCTATAAAAACTTAAAGAGATTATAGAGGATACTAAGAAATCGAAAGACTTTCCATGTTCTTGGATAGGTAGACTTAATATAATGAAAATGACCATACTGCCAAAATTGATATACAAATTTAGTGCAGTTCCCATTTAAATCCCAATGACCGTTCATTACTGAAATATAGAAAACAAATACAAAAATTCATCTGGAACAAAAAAGGAACTAGAATACCCAAAATAATTCTAGGCAAAACAGACAACACTGGAGGGATCTTGATGCCAGACTTCAAACTCTACTATAGAGCCATAATAACAAAGACAGCTTGGTATTGGCACAAAAACAGACCCAAAGACCAATGGAATAGAATAGAAGATACAGAAATAAAACCACACACATACATCAGCTGATATTTGACAAAGCGGCCAAAGTCACACAGTGGAAGAAGCACAGTCTCTTCAACTACTGGTGCTGGGAAAACTGGGTGGCCACCTGAAGAAAACTAAAAGTGGACCACAGCCTGTCTCCATGCAGTAACGTAAACTCAAAATGGATTGAAGACCATAACATCAAACCTGAAACTGAAACTATTGCAGAACAGAGTAGGAGAGACACTTGAACTTATAATAGGCACAGGCAAGAACTTCCTGAGCAGAGGTCCAACAAATTGGAGAGAGACTCGACAAATGGGACTACCTTAAAATAACAAGCTTCTACACAGCTAAAGGCATAGCAATCACCCTAGAAAGACAGCCAACAACTGGGAAAAAATACTTTCCAGCAATATATCAAACAAGGAGCTAATATCCAGTATATGCAGGGAACTCAAGAAAATAATCCCTCCCAAACCCAACAAACCAATTACAAATGGGCAAGGGAACTAAAGAGAGACTTCTCAGAAGAAGAGATAAAAATGGCAAAAAAAAAAAAAACCCATGAGGAAATGTTCACCTTTTCTGTTTGTAAAGGAAATGCAAATAAAGACAACCCAGAGACACCACCTTATCCCAGTCAGAATGGCCCACAATCTAAATTCAGCCAGTGACAAATGCTGGTGTGGATGCAGAGAAAGAGGAGCCCTATTACACTGCTGGTTGGAATGTACACTTATACAACCACTCTGGAAAGCATCTGGAGGCATCTCAGAAAGCTAAATATAAACCTCCCCTATGACCATTCCTAGGCATCTATCCTGAGCAAGATGAACCAGGATTCAAGGACACATGCATCTCCATGTTTATTGCACCACTGTTTACAATAGCCAGAAAATGCAAACAACCCAGATGCTCCACTACAGATGAATGGATCCAGAAATTCTGGTACCAATATACAATGGAATATTATGCAGCCATTAGAAAGGACAAAATAATGGCATTCACAGGGAAATGGATGGAACTAGAAGAAACCATGTTGAGTTAGGTAAACCAAGAGCAAAGGGACAAATGGCACATGGTATCCCTGATAGGTGGATGTTAAATACAAAATGTAAAGAGAAAAGACAAAGTAAATAAGACTTGAGAAACAAAGGACCTCCATTCATCTGGTCAAATCATTACTAAATGACCCCATGCTTCTGACCACATATATGGCATATATGTGCACATTGGAGGAGGACACAGAAATAGAGGGAAAGAGGGGAAAACATATAACAATGGGACCCATCAGCTGCACTGGATATTAATCAAAATGAAATAAGCAACTCAATGGCAGTGATGGGAGGGAAGGAATGAGTGGGAAAGAGGGAACAGCTGACACTAAGCAAAAGGAAAGAAATATACAGATCACCTGATATGAAAGAAATAACTGTGTTGTCAAACCTCATAGAACTCATAAACTTTATAGACCATGATAAAGACAATTGCCCCCATGAATCTTAGAATGTGTTTGTGACTTAACTATCCCACAATACAGTGAAATTTGTGAAATTTATGCAATCACTTAATCACAATTTAAAAATTGCAAAAAAGAGATGTATCAAAGAGAGACACACACATACACATATTTGTGTGTGTTTATATGTCTGTTTATGTAAGTTTTTATATATACACATATATTAATATATATATTTCTATATCTATAGATATAGATACTTATATCTATAGATATAGAGCTACAGGTATAGATATATTACTCCAGTTCTATGGTTGAACTCAGGGCCTGGGCGCTGTGCTTGAGCTTCTTTGGCTCAAGGCTAGCACTCTAACACGTGAGCCACAGTGCCACTTCTGGCCTTTTCTGAACAGTGTACTATAGATAAGAGTCTCTCGGATTTTCCTCCCCAGGCTGGCTTCAAACCACAATCCTCAGATCTCAGCCTCCTGAATGAATAGTGAGGATTACAGTTGAGAGCTATCAGGGCCTGGCTCAGACTTATATTTGACCTTTTATTAGTCAAGAGCTGTCAGCAGCAGAGAAATATTATTTATTCATTTATCTACTTGTCTATTTATGCATTTGCAGTTCTATGGAGCAGGGAATTGCTTACAGAGTTGACAGGAAAAGGTAGGGTGGGCAATTCAAAGATTAGTGTGCACAGCAGCAATGACAACTACTAGGCTACAACTCAGGGTGGCAGTTGAGATACCAGAGCTTCAAAGAGGAAGCCATGTACTGAAGTTAAAACTTTAGTTAGATTCCCCCAGTGGAACTAAGGTTCCATGGGAATTCATACCTTACTTTCAGGTCCAGTGGGTCTAGTTACAGTTTTTGAGCTGGAGCTGCTTCTAGAAAGGTTATTTCAAGCAAAGCAAAACAGGGGAGGTATTCAATCTTGAGTCCTCTTGTCTCCCAGTATCTACTGGTCCTAACCATCCCACTCCATGGAAGCCATTCAAAAGTAGCTGGGTGCAAGAGCTCCTGCCAAAGTGTGCAGGACAATGGGTGGGCAAGAAGAGGGCAGAGGATACATCTGAGAGCAAAGACACACTCAAGACACCGTATTCAAATTCTTATCAACAATACTTGAAATACTGCACTGACAGAGTCTGCTTTTTCATCTATAATGCAAAAACGGGACATTTACTCCATAGGGTTTTAATAATTCTAAATGCAATAATATATAGGCATAGTGTCTGGACATTGATCTATTCCTTTATAAGCATTGGTTTTCCTAGAGAGGTGAAGCGGCTAATCATTCTAAAGTGAACTTCTCCACAAAATCTTTTTTGGCAATGCTTTCATTTTGGTTATTTGATCAAAAACATCAGCAGAACCTAAAACTTCCTCAAAGAAGCAACTACTTAAAGCTCACATTTGTGCTAGAGGTCCCTGATAAGGTACTGCTTATAAGAATGCTCACAAAGATCAATGAAAAAGTGTTATGAAAGACAAGTCAGTAGCAGCTAATCCTTGATGGTAAGATAGAAACCTAAGTTTTCATAAATCTACAAATAGAGAGCCTTTAGTGGCTGCACCAAAGTTTTCGGAGAGGCATGTTTCTTAACAGTAAAATCTGCTTTCAAGATTAAAAGAGTTCTCAGAAAAAATATATCTGAGAAAAGGTAATATAACTTTAGTTAGTTACTTAGTTAGTTTGACCTAATTTGAATTTAGGAGGAAAACTTGGTCTGGGAAAGATTTAGATTCCTGCAAGAGGATCTAATTAATTAAACTCAGCCAGTTCGTGCCCACCACCTACAGCTGCACATGACCTAGAGCTGAGCCCAGGGTGAAAATTCATCATATCTCTCATACTGTCTCTACTTTCAAGGACTTTGTTTCTTGTTCTTTGTGCAAATTGTGATTTAGGGAGCAAATGAAACAAATCTATTTGATAATAAATAAATAAATAAATAATAGGCAAATTTTATGGATCACTGTAATTCTTTTCTGTGTGTGCTGGTCCTGGGGCTTGAACTCAGAACCTTGAACACTGTCCCTGAGCTATTATGCTCAAGTCTAGTGCTCTACCACTTGAGCCAGAGCTCTATTAACAGTTTTCTTGGTGTTTAACTGGAGATAAAAATCTCATGATCTTTCCTGCCTAGGCTGACTTTGAATAGTGATCCTTAAATCTTAATTCCTGGCCAGGATGAGCCACTGGCAACTGACTTCAATCTATATCTATATATGTAACATTATATATATATATATATATATATATATATATATATATATATATATATATATATGTATATATATGTATATATATATATATATCACTTGATTAAAGCTAGCTGCATAAAACTCTTACTTTGTTTAAAGAGACATTTAATTTTAATGGAAATAATGAGGATTTTCAACAGCTTGTTCTGGAACAATATAGGACTTTGTCATTTACTAGCGTAATGGTTTGGGGAAAATCACCAGCTTGTGGACAATAATATTGACTCTTGTATTTTCATAGTGAGTACCTAAGGATCACTTAAGAGGGTTTGGTCTGCTGCCTGGTTCTACATTCACAAGTAACATGAGACTAATTCATGTGGACATACTCCATCTCGGAGCATCAAATTATTGTTACAATTATTGGAGAGTAATAAATGTTACTCTAAGTTTTCTGCACTTCAAAATTATTTGACGAACATTTGGGTAAATGCCCAAAGGTGGGATTGCTGGATCATAGGGGAGCTCTATGTGGAGTCTTTTGAGGAAAGTCCGTACTGCTTTCCAAAGTGGTTGAACAAGTTTACACTCCAACCAACAATGCAATAAGGTTCCCTTCTGTCCACATCCTCTCCAGCAGCTGTTGTTATTAGAGTTCTAGATTATAGCTATTCTAACTGGGGTGACGTGGTATCTCAATGTTGTTTTGATTTGCATTTCTTTTATGGCTAGAGAGGTTGAACGTTTCTTCATGTATCTATTGGCCATCTTTCTTTCCTCTTCAGAGAAGGTTCTCATTAAGTCTTTAGCCCACTTGTTTATTGGGCAGTTGTTTCTTTGAGGATTTGTTTTAGGGGGATTTAATTTTTTGAGTTCCAAGTATATTTTAGATATGAGACCCTTGTCTGTTGTGTGGCTAGTGAAGATCTTATCCCAATCCGTAGGCTTTCTATTTATCTAATTAGCTATGTCCTTTGCCATGCAAAAGCTCTGCAACTTCATGCAATCCCATTTGTCCAACTTTTCTTTGATTTGTTGTGTTTCCGGGTCTCTATTAAGAAAATTTCGGCCTGCACCCAGGAGGCCTAGGGTTTCTTTTATTCCATCCTGTAATGTTTTCAGAGTGTCTGATTTGACTCCGAGGTCTTTTTTCCACTTGGAATTGATTCTGGCATAGGGTGATATATAAAGAACTAGGTTCGTTATCTATAAGTAGTTAACCAATTTTGCCAGCACCATTTACTGAAGAAGCTGTCTTTCTTCCATTCTATTTTTTAGCTCCCTTATCAAATATTAGATGGTTATAGGTCTGTGGGTTCATTTCTGGATTTTCAATTCTATTTCATTTGTCCTGAGGTCGGTTCTTGTGCCAGTACCAAGCTCTTTTGATTAATATGGCTTTATAATAGAGTTTGAAAATTGGTATTGATGTTCCTCCAGCACTGTTCTTTCTGTTGAGGATCGTTTTTGCTATTCGGGGTCTTTTATTGTTCCATATGAATTTTTGGCACACTAAAGCTACCAGCACAACTATGTTTATTGCAGCATTATTTACCAAAGCTAACATATGGAACCAACCCAGATGCCCCTCAGTAGATAAATGGATCAAGAAAATGTGGTATATACACACAATGAAATTCTATGCCTCCATCAGAAAGAATGACATTGCTCCATTTGTTAGGAAATGGAAAGACTTGGAAAAAATTATAATCAGTGAAGCAAGCCAGGCCCAAAGAAACTTACGTCCCATGGTTTCCTTTATTTGCAATAACTAATATATGTCTGAGTCAAGCAGAAAAGGACAGATAAGTTGATGTTAGGGAAATGAACCCTAAGACATGTATTCAAATGTTTTTTTTTCTTTCATGCGATTGTTTCTAACACATTTATAAGATTATTTCTTTGTTGTTTTGTATGTCCCTCCTCCATGGTATAACCCCTGCTTTCACTCTATTTGTTGTTGTTATAATTTGTGGAGGGGAAGGGAAAAGAACAAATCGTTTAAATAGGAATACAGGTGGATCCATTGCAACAATGAGACGTACAAATCGTTATGTCGAAAACGAACTTTACAACTTTGGTGGGGGGGGTGGGGAGGAGGGTTGGCTGAGGGAGTGGGGAGCAGAGGGGATGGGAAGGGGAAACAAAAGAGGAGGCTACAATGCTTGAAAAGAATTGTACTCATTATTTTGCCCAGGTAATTGTAACCCCTCTGTACAATATTTTCACAATAAAAAAATTATTTGATGACAGTACTTTTTTTCAATATTGGGGTTTGAACTCAGGACCTGTGCTTACTAGACAAGTAGACTGCTACTTGATCTATGCCCTCAGCCCTACAAAATTATGTTTAACAAACTATGTTCTGTTACCTGTTGTGAGTTTACTTGAATTAGAAAGGAATTTTTCTTGTGTTTCTTATATTTATCTCCAAAATCACAATGAGGTGTGGGGCGGCGGATGGAATGAGATTGTTTTCTCCTGATGACCAGATTATTATGAGAATATTGTAAGGAAGCAGAAATTATTTTTCTTAGCTTCATTCCTGAATAGTACCACTGCAACATTATTGGCATATTTTTTCTGTGCTTATTTTTTTCCCTTTCGGGAAATAAAAGTTGTGCTGGAGGCTGAGTAGACCCTCTTTAACTGTGGAGCTGTGCATTGAGTCTTTATGTTTGATCATTACTTTTGAGTTAGGCTCTCACTTTCTGCCTGTGTTCATCCCTGGGCATGACCCACTTACATGAGGCTTGCTGGTAGTGAGTGTAGCATATCTATGTCACGACATCCAGGGCTCCATTAAAAAGAGGTTTCATTAATTTCTTTCTATCTGTGCTGGCCTTGAGCCACGATCCCAAAAATCTCAGCCTCCCAAGTTGTGAGGATTAAAAGCATGGACCACCAATATCTGGCTTCCTTTAGACAGTTAATGGGCTATTTATAAAGATTAAATTTGTACTATGTTTACTATGCATATTACTATCATGCCTTTTGGTTAATTTTGTATTTTAAGGATTTTCTTATGTCAGTAAACATGCAGAGGTGCAATGCTCATAATGTTATAATATTTCTTAATTATAGAAATATTGCTTCACTGTTGGGCCCTTTGATAAAAATAGCATTCGTTTTACAATAAATAACAATATAGCTATCTTGGTGTATTCATATTTGCTTATACTGCTTGGTTGTTTCCTTATACACTAAGCATCAAAATTAAATGCATAAAATATAAGCCTTTAAAAATATTTATCTCTAATCAATAAAATAATGTGTATTATATCAGCTTTTATTTATTTTTACCAGTGTTGAAGGTTTTTTTGTTTTGTTTTGTTTTGTTTTTGCTGGTATTGGAATTTGAACTCAAGGCAGTTGACCGTACTCAGCTTTCTTGGCTGGTGTTCTACCACTTGGGTCATGCCACCAACACATAATTTGCTAGTTATATTAATGGATTCATATTGATTTTTCTACCTGACTGGTTTAAAGCTGCAATCCTGCTGGTCTCAGCCTCCTGAATAGTCAATATCATAGTGTTGTGAGATTAAGGAGTTTTAAAAATAGGCTTGGTAGCCATTTGAATATGAGTTTCTTCTTTGACAAACTATTTGTGAAGGAGAAAAGAATCTTTCTTTTATTTTCTGGGATTGAACCTAGAGTTGCTATACTAGCCCAGCATATTTTACTACTGGAGTCTACATATGCCTTTAGTCCTGTTTTTTTTTTTCTTTTTCTTTCCTCAAGTTCTGTTGTTTTGGAAACAGGGTCCCACTTCCATCTTTGTTCAAGCTGGCTTTCAACTCATGATCCTCCTGCCTCCTGAGTACCTGAAAATATTTCTTGAACATAATTTATGATGTATTCAT
Organism: Dipodomys merriami; assembly: GCF_024711535.1. Lineage (NCBI taxonomy): Eukaryota > Metazoa > Chordata > Mammalia > Rodentia > Heteromyidae > Dipodomys > Dipodomys merriami. Next base: position 9,553,584 of record NW_027205937.1, read on the forward strand.
TGGAAAAGAAGTTTGATATGTAGAGATGCATAAAATATGAATTCTGTATTCAAGTAGCTCTAAATATAAAGAGAAGAGTACAGTGTCACAGGATCAGCAATGGGAACCTGGAATGGCTTCTAGGTAGGCTGAAGAAAAGTTATTCATCTTTGAGAGTGACAATCTTTTGAAGAATGAGTAGGAATTTTCCAGGGAGATAATCAACAGAAGTTTTTCAGAGCAGAAAGTGAATACTATATATGAGCAAAGGCTGGAAGTCTGGAAGAACAAATATACAGAAATTTACAAAAGCTAGCAACTGCTGAACTATAAAATAGGTTAAGAGGAGATGGAATTAGAAGACATGAAGGTGGAAAAATGGAACTTAAAAGGACTGAATGGTGATGGACGTAGTACACTTCACTGACTTGATCCTGAAGGAGATACGTAGCCCCTGAAGTCTAATTTATGACCACATAGCTAAATAAGTAGATGGCAATTTGAGTTTTTTGAATGTCTCATCTGTAGGCCAGAATCCTCTGTTTAATAATTGGCATTTAATAATTTGGCATTCTTAAAGAAACTCAATACTGATTATGTGCTAGTTATCTTGGAGACACGGGCATTATTTTAGGAAGAAGAATAATTGCCTTATCCATAACTTAATCCCAGTAGGACTCAATTTTATTCCCCCAGCATCACACACATCATTTATCTACTTAGTTCTGGAACACAGTGATATTGTTTTATGTCCCAGTCAAATCAGTGAAGCAGTTTTCATCCTACATAGATACAACATCCATGTCTTTATCCAGCCATTGCATATCATTAGATTTGGGATGGAATTAATCCATATTTCCATTATAGATACTCATTTCATCACCTTGTCCCTTGGAGGTTAAGGAGTCCCAAAGAGCCTCAGGCTAAACTATATAAATATACCTCTCTTGTATTGGTTCTGTCCCAGTAAAAACTGGAGCTATATTTGGTATAGGAGATTTGGATGGCATAGACTAATTTAAATAACAACTGACATCTAGTTATTTCTATGATTTTTTTAAAAAAAATAAACCTTTATATGATACATAGCATATAAATAACTAAATAGCTAGAAGAATTATCACAAATGAAGCTTCCCTTATACCCAACTTTCAGGTCACAAAATTAAATTGGAAATAACCGGTCATGGGGCCTGAACTCTGGGACTAGGCACTGTCCCTCAGCTCTTCAGCTCAAGGCTAGTGCTCTACTATTTGAGTCACAGCGCAACTTCCAGCTTTTTTCTTTTTTTGCTTATGTGGTGCTGAGGAATTGAACCCAGGGCCTCATGCATGCAAGGCAAGCGCTCTACCACTGAGCCATCTTCCCAGCCCTATCCTAACTTTTATCACCATAGATTACCTTCTTTGTATCCATTCTGGATAATTATAATATTGTTTGATGTCTGGTGCTTCTCAACCGATTTGTCTATTTTTACCCCCACCGGCCATTAGGTACCTTCCAGTAGTAACATACTATTTCCACTCTAAGTTCACTGGCCTGAACTACTTAATAGTTTTTGGGTCATAAGAAGCCCACTTACTCCATGTATCCAGAGTGAGGGAAAATTGAAAATGCTTGTAAACACTACTGATGACAAGCCCCACCCCCCACCATTAACTTGCACTCTGTGGAAATCTTCGGTCTTTACTTACAACTTGAAGGTCAAAGAAAAAACCCTATCAATATATTGAATGACAACAACGAATATTCCTTCTTCAACACCTCATATATTCTTGGAATTGTCATCCAAACAATTTAGCCTTCAAGTCCCCAGAGGCAGGTTTGTCTGAGAATAAGACATATATTTTCTTTTGTCCCCCAAAATCTCAAGCTAAGCACCCCTCTGGTGTATATGTTGTCTGGGAAAGGGAGTCTGGATGTTTCTTTGGTGTCTCAGTAATAATCATTGATTGTTTAAAAATATTCTCTACATTCTAAAATATCATATGGAATGCCAATCTTCAAAAATACCAGACAACACAAGTTTAATTTATTTCTTTTGTAATGCAAATACATCACAATGTAGATGTTTTGTAAATGTACCACAATGTAGAATTAGTCCAACATACTAACCCAACATACCACAGTGTTTTCAGATTTAGTCTATTATATAATAATGATGCTACTTATTTTCTTCATGGTTTTTTTTATGTATACATATGTATTTCAGTTGGACACATACACATACATGCACACACACACAAGCATTTCTACGAATGAGATACCAGACCCTATAATGAATTAATAGTTACCCTTAAGCATCAATGTTACAAGGTAGTGTTCCACAATTGGATTTAACCTTCAGTGTCTGCAGCTGCAGTGCATTCTGCTCACATTCACATTTCTTTCCATTCTTGGCCTTGTTCAAAGTACACTGGTACAGCACTTGGTTGTTTTTTTTAATTTAATTTAATTGTAAGAGTGATGTACAGAGGGGTTACAATTACACAAGTAAGGCTATGAGTACATTGCTTGTCGAACATTGTTACCTCCTCTCTCACTTTCCCTCCCCGACCAAGTTGTAAAGTTCATTTCCACCATTGTGTCTTGTAAGTATTGCTGTTGCATTGGTCCTTTGTCCTTTGTCTCAACATTTTTTTAGCCCCTTTCCATTCCCCAAATCACATAAATACATACACAAGACATGGGGTACCAAAATGAAGAACAGTGACAATAGGGGATAAACTACAAGAGGAAAAATGAAAGAAAAAAGAATTTCACACAGAACATAAAAATTAAAAACAAACAAAACCCCTCATTTCCATGGAGTTCATTTAAATTAGCATCATCTTATATGGTCATATGTATGTTTGGTCATATGTACATTGAGCTACTGCGATCCTCTGCTAGGACTATCATAGACACATGCTAATTATTACAAATAAGGGAAACCATGGAGCCTATATTTCTTTAATCCTGGCTTACTTCATTTGATATGATTTTTCCCAATCTTTCTATTTCCTTATGAATGAGGTGATGGCATTCTTCCTGATGGAAGCATAGAATTCTATTGTGTATATGTGCCACATTTTCTTCATCCATTCATCTACTGAAGGGCATCTGGTTTGGTTGCTACAAAGAACATAGTTGTGCTGGTAGCTTTAATGTGGCTTTGTTTGCAATTGTTTGGGTAAATGCCCTGGAGTGGGATTACTGGATCCTTAGGGGATCTATGTGGTTTCTTTTGAGGAACCTCCATAATGCTTTCCAAAGTGGTTGAACAAGTTTACATTTCCACCAACAGTGCAGTAGGGTTCCCTTTGGCCACATCCACTCCAGCATCTGTTGTTATTAGACTACTTGATTATAGCCATTCTCACTGGGTGAGGTGGAATCTCAATGTTGTTTTGATTTGCATTTCTTTTATGGCCAGAGATGTTGAACATTTCTTCATGTGTCTATTGGCCATTCTTATTTCCTCTCCAGAGAAATCTCCTTTTTATTCCTTAGCTCATTTTTAATGGGGTGGTTGTTTCTTTTTTTTTTTTTTTTGTCGGTCGTGGGGTTTGAACTCTGGGCCTGAGCGCTGTCCCTCAGCTCTTCAGCTCAAGGCGAGCGCTCTACCACTTGAGCTACAGCGCCACTTCCGGTTTTCTGGTGGTTTATTGGAGATAGGAGTCTCACGGTCTCTCCTGCCCGGGCTGGCTTTGAACCGCGATCCTCAGATCTCAGCCTCCTGAGTAGCTAGGATTACAGGCGTGAGCCACCAGTACCCGGCGGTTGTTTCTTTTTTTAAAAATAATTTTTATTGAAGTTGTGATTACAAAAATTTCACAGTACTGTGGAATTGTGATACATAGTTATAATCACAAACACATTTTAACCTTCACAAGGCAACTTGCCTTTATCATGGTCTATAAAGTTTGTGAATTTTATAAGCTTTGGCAATACAACTATGTCTTCCAAATCGGGTGATATGTACATTTCTTTACTTTTACTTAGTGTCAGTTGTTCCCTCTTTCCCTCTCATTCCCTCCCTCCCATCACTGCCCTTGAGTTGCTTAGCTCATTTTCATCAATGTCCAGTGCAGCTGATGGGCCCCTCTGTTGTATATTTTCACTAATTCTATGTCCTCCTCCTAGCTTCCCTCAGATGTGCACATGTATATACCATATATGAGGTCAAGAACATGAAGTCATTTAGAAATGATATGACAAATGCAGTAGTGGTCCTTTGATTCTTGTGTCGTGTTTACATTGTCATATCTCCTTTCATTTTGGATTAACATACACATATCAGGGAGATCATGTGTCATTTGTCTCTCTGATCTTGGTTTACCTCGCTTAACATGATTTGTTCTAGTTCCATCCATTTCCCTGTGAATGTCATTATTTTGTCCTTTCTAATGGCTGCATAATATTCCATTGTATACAGATACCACAATTTCTGGATCCATTCATTTGTAGTGGAGCATCTTGGTTGTTTTCATATCTTGGCTATTGTGAATAGCGCAGCGATGAACATGGAGGTGCATGTGTCCTTGTATCCTAGTTCCTGTTGCTCAGGGTAGATGCGTTGGGAGTGGTATGGCTGGGTCATAGGGGAGGTGTATATTTAGCTTTCTGAGGTGCCGCCAGACTGCTTTGCAGAATGGTTGTATTAGTATACATTCCCATCAGCAATGAAGTAGGGTTTCTCTTCCTCTGCATCCCCACCAGCATTTGTTGCTGGCTGAATTTAGGATATAGGCCATTCTGACAGAGGTAAGGTGGTATCTCATGATTGTTTCTATTTACATCTCCTTTATGGACAGGGATGGTGAACATTTCCTCATGTGTTTCTTTGCCACTTTTTTCTTATTTGTCAGTTGTGGGGCCTGAACTCTAGGCCTGGGCACTGTCCCTCAGCTCTGCAGCTCAAGTCTAGCACTCTACCACTTTAGCCACAACTCCACTTCCAGGTTTTTCTGCTTATGTGGTTCTGAGGAATCAAATCCAGGAGCTCATGCATCCAAGGCAAGCACTCTACCACTGAGCTACTTCCCAGCCCTTCTTTGACATTTTTATCTCTCCTGAGAAGTGTCTCTTTAGTTCTCTTGCCCATTTAATGATTGGTTTGTTGGATTTGAGATGGATTTGTTTATTGAATTACTTTTTTTATTTTGGATATTAGGTCTTTGTCTGATATAGTGCTAATAAATATCTTTTCCCAATTGGTTGGCTGTCTTTCTAGTTTGGTAGCTATGTCTTTAACTGTGCAGAAACTTTTTATTTTAAGGGATTCCAATTTGTTGAGTCTTTCTCCATTTTATTGTGCCCCTGGGACTTTGTTCAGGAAGTTCCTGCCTGTGCCTATAAGTTCATGCGTCTCTCTTCTCAGATTTGATGTTTAGGTCTTTAATCCATTTTGAGTTGGTGTTAGTGCACAGTGACAGGCAGGGATCCATTTTCAGTTTTCTGCATGTGATCACCCAGTTTTCCCAGCACCAATAGTTGAAGAGGCTATGTTCCTATCACTGTGTGTCTTTGGGTCCTTTTTCAATTATCAGCTGACTATAGGTATGTGATTTTATTTCGGGATCTTCTAATCTATTTCATTGGTCTTCAGGTCCGTTTTGTGCCAAGAGCAAGCTACTTTTGTTATTACGGCTTTATAGTACAGTTTGAAGTCTGGCATCGAGGTCCCTCCCGTGTTGTCTCTTTTGCCTAGAATTGTTTTGGTTATTCTAGGTCGTTTGTTGTTTCATATGAAGTTTTGGATTTTTTTTTCTATTTTCAGTAAAGAACATCATTGGGATTTTGATGGTAACTGCATTGAATTTGTATATCAACTTTGGCAGTATGGTCATTTTCACAATATTGATTCTGCCTATCCAAGAACACGGAAGGTTTTTCCATTTCTTGGTGCTCTCTTTGATTTCTTTCTTTAGGCTTTTATACTTTTCACTAAATAGGTACTTTACATCTTTGGTTAGATTAATTCCTAAATATTTTATTTTATGTGATTATTGTGAATGGAGTTGTTTCCCTGATTTCCCTTTGAGCTAGTACATTGTTGGTGTACAGAAAGGTAACTGATTTTTTGGGTTAATTTTGTATCCTGCTACTTTGCTGAAACGATTCATAAGTTCTAGGAGTTTGGGAGTGGAATTTTTGGTGTTGCTACGGTATAATATCATATCATCTGCAGAAAGGGATAGTTTAACTTTTTCCATCCCTATGGAGAACCCTTTAATGTTCTTTTCTTGCCTTATTGCTCTGGCTAAGGATTTCAGAACTATATTGAAGAGAAGTGGAGAGTGGGCATCCTTGCCTTGTTCCTGATTTTTGGAGAATTGGTTGTAGGTTTTCTCCATTGAGTATAATATTGGCCAGTGTTCTGTTGTATATGGCTTTTATTGTTTTAAGGAATGTTCCTTCTGTTCCTATTTTCTCCATAGCTTTTAGCATGAATGAATGTTGTATCTTATCCAAGGCCTTTTCTGCATCAATGGAGATAATCATGTAGTTCTTACTTTGTATCTGTTGATGTAATGGATTGTATTTATTGATTTATATATGTTAATCTATCCCTGCATCTCTAGGATGAAGCCTACTTGATCATAGTGTTTCATTTTTTGATATGTTGATGGATTCTGTTTGCTAATATTTTATTGAGGACCTATGCATCTGTGTTCATCAAACAAATTGGTCTGTAGTTCTATTTTTTTGCTGTATCTTTGCCTGGTTTGGGGTTAATTGTGATATTGGCTTCCTAGAATGAGTTTTGGTTCTCTCCCTCTGCTTCTATTTCATGGAAGAGCTTGAGGAGTATGGGTATTAGTTCCTTTCTGAAGGTCTTATAGAATTCCATAGTGAATCAAACTATACCTGGGCTTTTCTTTATTTGAAGACTTCTGATTGCTTCCTCTTTCTCATTGTAAGATCTTGGCTTATTTGATTGATTTCTTCTTGGTTCAGTTTGGGCAACTTGTATTACTCTAAAACTTCATCCATTTCTGCTAGGTTTCCCTACCTTAGAGAGTATAGATTCTGGAAATAGTTCTTTCTGAGTGTTTGGATGTCTTGGATGTTTGTTGTAATTTTTCCTGTGACATCCCTGATCTTATTGATTTGGGTCTCCTCTCTTTTTCCTTAAGCTGGACAGAGGTCCAGCAATTTTATTAATGTATTGAAAAAAAGTTTCTTGTTAATTTTATTTATAGTTTTCTTAATCTCTACCTCATTGATATCAGCTCTTATTTTGGTTAACTTGCTCCATGTATTATTTTTAGGTTGATTTTTTTCTTGCTTTTCTAGCAGTTTTACTTGCATCATGAGATTACTTACTTGGTCTTTCTCTATTATCTTTCTTTCTTTTTTCTGGGGGGGGTGGGGGGGTCTGATCGTGGTGCCTGAAATCTGGGCTTGGGCGCTGTCCCTCAGCCCTTCAGATCAAGGCTAGCACTCTATCACTTGAGCCACAGCGCCATTTCTGGCTTTTTCCCTTTTGCTTATGTGGTGCTGAGGAATCAAACCCAGGGCCTCATGCAAGGCAAGTGCTTTACCACTGAGCCACCTTCCCAACCCCTGTCTCTATTTTCTTGATGTGTGCACTGACAGTGATAAAATTGCCCCTAAGGACTGCTTTTGTAGTGACCCATATATTTCTTTAAATTCATTAAATTGTAGGAACTTTAAAATTTCTTATTTAATTTCTTCTGTGACCCAGGTGTTTCTCAGAAGTGTGTTGTCCAATTTCCATGTATTTAGTAATTTCTATGGTATGCCTTGTTACTGAGAACTAGCTTGATTTCACTGTGGTCGAATAGAATACAAGGAATTAGTCGATCTTCTTGTATTTGCTTAAATTCTTTGTACAAAATATGATGCTACTTTGGAGAAAGTTCCATGGGCTACTGAAAATAATGTGTACTGGGTTGTTGTTGGGTTGAAAACTGAGATATTGTATCATTGAATTCAGAGGCTTCTTTACTAATCCTCTGGTTGGTAGACCTGTCCTTTGGTAAGAGCGGAGTATTAGTATCTATTTTGAGAATATTTACTTAACATATGGATGCATCAATGTTTGGAGAGTTTAAACTGATAATGGTGATATCCTCTTCTTGGATTGTTCTCTGTATTAATATAAAGTGTACTTCTTTGTCTTTTTGTGTTGATTTTAATGAAAAGTTTATTTTGTCAGATATCAGGATGGCAACTCCTACCTTCTTGCAGGAAGCATTTGCATGGTGGATCTTCCTCTCTCCCTTCACTTGGAGTTTGTTTTCATCTTTGGCTGTGAGATGTGGTTTTTTTGAGGATTTGTTTGGGGGAGGGCTAAATTTTTATTTTGAAGTATTTTTTGCCAACTCTATGGCTGGAACTTTAGGCCTTGACACTGTCCCTGAGATTCATTTGCTCAAGGCTAGAACTCTACTACTTGAGCCACATCACTGCTTCAGGCTTTTTCTGTGTATGTGGTACTGAGGAATTGAAGTCAAGGCTTCACACATGCTAGGCAAGCACTCTACCACTAGGCCAAAATTCCCAGCCCCTGAGCTTTAGGTATATTTTTGATACGAGGCCCTTGTCTGTTGTATAGCTAGTGAAGATCTCCCAATCTATGGGCTTTTTATGTATCTTCCTAGATATGTCCTTTGCCATGCAGAAGCTTTACAGTTAAATGTAGTCCCATCAATCCAGTCTTTTTCTTATTTGTTGTGTTTCTGGATCTTTATGAAGTTTCTACCTGTGCCAATGATCCCTGGAATATCCCCTATCCCATCCTGCAATATTTTCAGGGTATTTGGTCTTTCATTGAGGTCTTTGATCTATTTGGAGTTGATTCTGGTACAGAGTGATACATAAGGATCTAACTTCAGTTTTCTGCACATGTAGCGAATTCTGCCAGCACCATTTGTTAAAGAGGCTGTCTTTCTTCCATCTTAGAATTTTGACTCCCTTATCAAGGAAAGATCTGTGGGATCATTTCTGGGTTTGAATTCTATTCCATTATTCCTCAGGTCAGCACTTGGTTTTAACTTACAGTTTTCTGATCCTAATTAAGTGAAGAATCATTTCATACTTTATTGACTCTATGCACATTTTTAGTAAGTGTCTATTCTGATAGACACTAGTCTCTAACCGAGGTTGTTTTTGTTTTTGTTGTTGTAGGTCATGGGCCTTGATCTCTGGGCCTGGGTGCTGGCTCTCAACTATTCAGCTCAAGGCAAGCACTCTACCAATTGAGCCACAGTGCCACTTCCAGTTTTCTGGTGGTTTATTGCAGATAAGAGTCTCATAGACTTTCCTTCCTGGAGGAGGAGGAGGATGGGGTGGAGAAGGAGGGGCTGGAGGAGACGGCAGAGAAAAAGAACAACAACAACAACAATAAGGAAAGGAGAAGGCAAGAAGGAGGAGAAGAAAGAAGAAGAAGGTGGAGGAGGGAGAAGGGGAGGAGGGAGAGGTGGAGGAGGAGGAAAAGGAGGAAGAGGAGGAGGAGGAGGGATGATAAATAATTCATTTACCTTTTACCCTTTTGCCAGCATTGGTAAAGGTCAGATATTTGCCAAAATCTCACCCCCAAAAGACAAGTACTTCCAGGGAGAAGTGCACATCTACTTGTGTCACAGAGAAAGAAGCTTTGAGTTGAAAAATTAGGAAATTTGGTGAAGAACTACAAGATAATCTTGGCCAATCCCAGAAACAGGTGGTCTTGATGACCCATGGTTGGGCTTCAATGTTTCAGAGTACGATGAATCATGATCAATGTCATCTCTTCACACTAGAGATTATTTAGAAAATGAAGTATATAACTTGCAAGTGGGGACAGGAGGGAAAAACTGGAAGAGAGGGAGAGAAGGGGTAATATTGTTGAAAAGGAAATGTACTTGTTACCTGACATGTGTGGAGAGCTGCAGGGGCCACGACCAAAGATGGCACTGGCTTCCGCCTTCCACCTTGCTGATGGCGAGTGCTCTCTGTGAAAAACAACTCCTTATATGGCTATGGCTTGGCTACTGGCTTGCTTCCGTGTTTGCGACCCTATTAGTATATGCTGCGTGGCATCTCGGGATTGGCCATCCAGGAGGCTTATAACCTGAGCGCGGGTGCGGAGGGAGGGAGAAGCTTGCAGATGAGGTTCCTGGATAAACTGCTTTGAGAAGAATCCCGGGTCCTGTCTTCCTTGCTGGTCGAGGCGGTCACGACAAATGGTGGCCCGTACAGGGATCTAACTCCACAAGGGATTCAGAACTCCTGGCAGTCAGGGTGGTGCACCGGTAAGTTCCCAGGTAAGTGGGAATCCGAGATTAAAGCGGGCATAATACGGGGCTCTTCTCTGTAGATAAAGAGAGAGCGGGAACCCGGGAAGAAATAAAATACAGGCCTAAAGTGAAAGTAAAAGAAAATAAAATTTTTAATAACTGAGTTGGGTGCCGCGACGTCACATCCAATTTTTCTGGCCCTGGAAGAGCTACTACGCTCAAAAGGACTAAAGTTAAAGAAGGGTACCTTACAGAGGTTCCTTGATGAATGCAACATTGTGGCTCCTAGGTTTATAGTGTCCGGGAGCCTTACAGTAGCCTCATGGGACAAATTAGGGAAGGATTTGGACTTTGCCTATGAACAGGGCACATTAAAGGCAGGAGTCCGCCACATTTGGAAATTGATTAGGGGCTGCCTGGAGGACCAGCGCTGCTGTGAGGTTATAGAAAATGGACAGTCAGCACTGGAACAATTACAGGAGGAGAGGTCAGAGAAGGCGATCAGTGAAAAGAGAGACAATGAACAGGGCAAAAGGGGGCGACTTTACCCAGATCTGTCTGAGCTAAAATCGGAAAGAGGAAGTTTCAGCGAGTTAGAGGAGGAAGAAGTGAGAGCACTTATTCAACAGATGAAAAGGAGCCGTATAAAAAAGGGGGTCACTTTTTTATAGCAAACATGACTTGCAATTTGACTAGTACTGCCCATACTGTGGGTGCCAATTGTCATTTTAGTAAGAATTATACGGTATTTAGTTATCAGCCTACCCCCGTGTGTGTGGTTTCCCCTTTTGTGCTTTTGGTAATTAACAACACATCTGTATGATCAGATGATGTGTGTGCTTGTACTAATGAAACCTGCTATTTTGCTACCTGCTGGAGTTCTCAGTATCCGTTAGCTATAGTTGCACGCATTCTGCATTGGGTGCCTTTGCCAGTAGATGCTTCTCAAGCTGTAACCTTGTTTAGGCATAAGAGATATTTTGGCATCATTGCGGCCATTGTAACTGCTATAGCTGTGGCTGCTGCGAGTGCGACGGCTGCCGCTGTCTCCATGTCACATACTGTGCAGATGGCTCAGACTTTAAATAACTTGTCGGCTACTACAGCCAGAGCTCTGGATTTACAACAAGTGGCCAATGCACAGTTAAAAGGAGGACTGATGCTGTTAAATCAAAGGGTTGACCTTGTGCAGGAGCAGGTTGATATCCTGTGGCAGTTGGCTCAGCTGGGATGTGTTCAAAAATATGAAGGGCTTTGTATTACCACTGTTCAGTATTATAACTATACCCAGGCAGCAAATTTGTCTAAACAACTGTCAAGTTATCTTTTAGGCAACTGGACAGGGGAATTTGACCAATTGATGTTACAGCTACAATCGGCCATTGTCGCGGTAAACTCCAGCCGGATGGATGATGCCCTGTTACAAGATGTTTCCTCCTGGATTTTGACAGCTGTGGATCATTTGAAGGAGGGGGTGGGAATGGGCTCCCTTATCGGTATCCTGGCATTGGTGATCTTGCTGTGCCTGTGGTGCATATGCCGGATTAGGAGCTCTCAGCGCAGGAGTATGGCTATGGTGGTCCAGGCCTTCACTGCCATTGAGGCCGGACAGTCCCCCTACACGTGGCTTGCCACGTTAAAGTAATAGCACAGGGTGTAAGGCAAACGCACTGCACTTGGGAATCACTTCCCGGCGTGAGCCCAAGAAGAGCATGTTGGGTTGCAAGTGGGTTGATGCCCAAGATCCCACCTCTGCAAAAAAGGCATCGGACGGGCCTGGTCGTCACTGGGGAAGGCGCCCCTCAGGCGAAGACCAGTGCAGGGTCCTCACATTAATGTTTTAGACAGAGGCCCAACCTCTACTCTTACCTGTTGCTTAATAAAACAAAAAGGGGGAGCTAAGGAGAGCTGCAGGGGGTGCGACCAAAGATGGCGCTGGCTTCCGCCTTCCGCCTTCCGCCTTCCCGATGGCGAGTGCTCTCTGTGAAAAACAACTCCTTATATGGCTATGGCTTGGCTACTGGCTTGCTTCCGTGTTTGTGACCCTATTAGTATATGCCACATGGCACTTCGGGATTGGCCATCCAGGAGGCTTATAACCGGAGCATGGGTGCGGGGGGAGGGAGAAGCTTGCAGATGAGGTTCCTGCATAAACTGCTTTGAGAAGAATCCCGGGTCCTGTCTTCCTTGCTGGTCGAGGTGGTTGAGACAGACATGTAACTGTAAACCCTCTATACATCATTTTACAGTAAAAATTTAAAAAATATTATCCACATAAATGGAAACAGGGTTTATCTCTATGCATCTGTCTCTTATCTCTGTCTTATATGTGTTTTGACTTCATTTTATCCTTCTTCAGATGAATCTTTCCATCCATTAACAGCTATAATTCATGGTATCCTCATACATCTGGACCCAAGAAGAAAAGACTTCTATTCTTAGTGTCCCTGTAGCACATAAAAGGAAAGAATCTGATTGGATCTGTCTGGATTAGCTCAGAATCAATCACCAAACCAATAAATATGGAAATATTTTATTCTTCTTGAGTGAATTTGGATCTTGACATGATGCCAATGAATAAAAATAAAGTTGAGCCCACCTAAACCAATGAATAAAAATATAGTTGAGCCCACATAAACCAAAGGAAAGGCAGAAATTTCCCAAAGGAAAGGGCACTTACCTATTGATAAAAACATAGTAGTACACAAACAGAAATCTGTTCAAAAAGCAAGTTTGTACTTAATGGAATCCAACACTTAAAAATAGAAAACTGTATTTGTATTTCTTTACCTTAAAAAGAATATAATTTTAATCATATCACGAACTACTAGGGATACTTACAAGATATAAAAGGCCCTCATGATTCTAGATCAGATTATAATAATAATAGTAATATCTAGTCAACACTGAATGATTGGCCAGGAATAACATTAATTGCATTCTTAAAATAAGTCTTCAGGTCAATTACATTTTCAAATGAATATATTGAGACTTAGAGGGTAAGTTTTTTTTAAGTCATTTAGCAAAGTAGTAGCAGAACTTTCTTTGTGTTATATTCATTGCCATGTTATGTGATCTTGTCTGAGATGTTATAAAACATTCTGAAATAGCCCTATTATTTCCAAAGATACCACTTAAGAACTGAAAAAAAGTATTAACAGAAGGCTTTATTCTATTTATTTATGTTTATAAATTAATGTATATATTAAGTTGAATGATAATTACTATATAATTTTACTGAGATTATTAGTCTCTGAAAATTTAAACATATTCATCTAAAAGTTAAATTGTAAGAATTTTGAAGACATATTTGCCAAACAAGTTCAGTCCTTGTCTAAATTTTCACAAAATTAGAAATTAGTGGAAAAGAATTTAATGTGCTTTCATCTACTAAAAATGGTAAAATAAAACTCAGTCACTTTTCTATTAGGGTGTTTTCAGAGAAGTTTGGGTAGAATGTTAAGGAGGATATTTTAAATCATTAAAATTAAAATTATCCTTTACAAAGAATTTAAAATTTACCAGGTGTTAGTGGATTATACCTGTAATCCAAGCAACTCAGGAGTCTTAGATCTGAGGATCACAATTTGAAGCCAGCCTAGACAGTAAAGCCTATGAGACATTTTTTGTAGATTATAAGTCTGGAATTCAGGACCTGGGGGCTGTCCCTGAGCTTTCTTGCACAAGGCTAGTGCTCTACCACTTTGAGACATAGTTCCATTTGTCATTTTCAGGTAGTTAAATGGAGATACAAGTCTAATGGCCTTTCCTCACCTCGCTGGCTTTGAATCACAATTCTCAGATCTCAGCCTCTTGAATAGCTAGGATAACAGGTTTAAGCCATCAGAGCCCAGACCTACGAAACTTACGTATCTACAATTCACTACCAAAAATGTCAGAACTGGGGCTGTGGCAAAAATGGTAGAAAACTATTCCCGAGCAAAAATGCTCATGGACAGTGCCCAGTCCCTGAGTTCAAACCCTAAGTCCACACACACACACATACACACACACACACACACACACACACACACACACACACACATTTACCTAGGAATGGTCCATGGCTCACACTTATAATCCTAGCATCTCAGGAAGCTGACATCTGAGGGTTGTGGTTCAAAGCCAGCCCTGGTAGGAAAGTCCCAGTGAATCACTTATCTCTAAGTAACCACTTAACAACACAGAAATGGAGCTGTGGCTCAAAGCATTCAAAGCACTAGCCTTGAGCAAAAATCCTCAGGGACAGCACTCAGGCCCTGTGTTCAATCCCCACAACTTCAGGGAGAAAAAAATACCTGTAAAATGTTTTTCAAGAATTCCTTTCATGTTATCATTTGTCAATCAATAAATACATTTTGAGTATTGTATATTTAAAATATGGCTTAGAGTAAGCATTTGATATTTCTGTAGAAGGGGATCCCTTAATAATTAATAATCTCAATAAATAATAATATGGGATCCCTTACCTCACAGACCAAAGAGTGTATGAGAAACAGAAGAAAAGACAAATGCTGAGGAGTGCCACAAGCTATGGAAATGTATAAAAACACCCCAACACAGCTACTGTGCCTTTGAATTTCTGTCGTTGGTGTCTGTGTGAATGCCTACAGTCCTGTATAATTTATCATGTCTCTGTGTATCTGTGCATCTGTCACGTGGATGTGATTGGGTCTTTGAAGAAGCACCATGGAAGATTTTTGTAATACATCATAGCTTCACAATAGAGTCCTGAAGTTTTCCTAGCAAGAAAATAATATAAAAATGAATTACTCTTGATGGGAATATAAATAATTAAAACTATTTCAACACCATAATAGTGTATGTTAATTAGCATGTATCAAAATAATAAATAATCTGCACTTGATACTTGAGATCAGACTAAAGTACAAGCCTTTTAAAAGTTAAAATTTGAATCTATGTCCCTAAAGATGTACAGCAAATACTTTTTGACAAAAACTACTGGTGGACCCATTGAAACAATGAGATATACAAGTCGTTATGTCAAAAAATGAACTTTACAACTTTGGTGGAGGGGAGGATCGGGTGGGGGGAGGGAGGAGTATGGGAAGCGGAAGCGATGGGAAGGGGAAACAGAGGAGACAACAATGCTTGATAAGAAATGTACTCGTTATCTTGCCCATGAAATTGTAGCTCCTCTGTACGGTATTCTCACAATAAAAAAAATAAATAACATATTCATGCCCTGTCTACCATTATCTTTCACAAACAGTACAGATCTGTGCAGAGGTAACATTCTTACTGATCAATATACACATAACTTTGAGAACTGAAGGTGCTGCTCAAGTGGTAGAGTGCTAGTCTTAGCAAACTTAAGAACTTGAGATCAAACGAAAAAGGCACTAAGTTTTGAATCAAATTATTTTTCTTATGTACTTTCACAGATTTAAGAAATTCATTGGGTGTTGATCGCATGGTTATTTTTTCCTAATTTTTCTTTCCAAATGAGTACCTAGTTAGGTAACTCTAGCACTTTAACAAATAAATTCCAAAATTTGAAAGCTTAGTAGTTTTTGAAATATTATATACTCATCCATTGTATGTGTTTCTGGCTGGAGTGCAGCCTTTTACAAAAATAATTCAAGTACTCAAGCTGTTTTATCAGGTCGGTCACCTGTCTTCTCTGGTAAAGAAGAAACATTTTCTTCACAGGTTTGCGTAAAAGTGAATCACAACACCACCTTTTCCCTTTCCATTGTCTTTGACTTTGCTTAGGCCTGACCTAAGGCACTTACCACCTTACCAGGTTTTGTGTTCAGACTCAGGGCTTGAACTCAGGGCTTAGAAGTTGTCTCTGAGCTGTTTTGCTCAAGGATAGTGCTCTATCACTTGAGCCAAAGCTCCACTTCTGCTTTTTGGTGATTAATTAGAGATAAGTGTCTCAAGGACGTTCCTGCGTGGGTTGACCTTGAACCAGATTCCAGCCTCCTAAGTAGCTAGGTGTGAGCTACCTGCAGCCAGCTCATATTCTACGTTTTTTGGGTGAAGAAATGTATAAAAAATTCCTTTAATGAACAAACTTTTCTTACTTTAGCAAGTCAATAAATTTGGAAAATAAAAATGCCTATAGTGAGAAAAAACTATATAACTTACATAAACTATACATTGCAACCCTATTATATGTTAAGAATTAAATAAATTAGCTGGAGATTATAATAAATATAAAATTGAAATCATACTTTTTGTTTGTTCATAGGAAAGTGAGCAATGTTTGGGGTTGTAGAGGAGGAGGGTATATATATTTTCCACGGTTTGTCCTTACAAACTTCTGAAAGGCAAATGTTTGCCTCTTGTTGGCTTCTGATTCTAAACTTCACAAATTTTACATAAACTTCAGCTCTTAAACATAGACAATAGTTTGAAATCAAATTCTATAAATCTTGGAAGTGAAGTTTGTATTTTTGGCTAGGTTATCTTTGAATGGCTAGGTCCTTATTTGTATTCCTATTGACTGGCTGGCTCTTTCTTGGACCATGGTTCAAATTTTGGACATGGGGAACAGCTTGAGAGGGGGATTCTTATATCTGCATCTTATCTGTCCTATTTCATGCACTTGATCATCACTGCATTTCATCTGGGCTTCAGTATTTCTCTGTGTGATGAGACATTTAGGGCTCTGCTTGTTTTCAGGACACTTTCTACAAAACAGCTTTCTTGTCAGACAGAATGGCATCCATTATCAAATGGATAGGTTAGGCTAATTTGATTGGGCACTTTATTGGTCTCACATTTTTTCTTTGCTTCAATTCCTTGTTTCAGCTGGACCATTACAATAGCCACTGAACAGGTCCCTATCTCCTTGTTATCATCTATCCTTAGCTTAAAGTCTTATTTTTTTGCCTGAAGATTGAAATCTTAATCTTAACCACTTACCTACATTTCCTGGATCTTCATAGTAAGATACCTTAAAATCTTTTCAGATATATGCTTTTCTTGATTCTAACATCAGTCATCTAGCTGACTTAATACAAATATAAATTCAATTAAATTTGTTAGGTATATGAATTGAAAGCATCTTGTGTAGTTTCTGAAAGATTCATTAATGCACTCTACCTTCTACTAGATGTATGTGTGCCTCTGTCTGTGTGTGTGTGTGGGGGGTGGGTGGGTGTGTGTTCTGGGCTTTGAATTCAGTGCCACAGAAATGTCCCATTGCTTTTTGCTTAAGGCTGTGCTTTACCACTTATGCCAGAGCTCCACTTCAGCTTTTTGTTGGTTAATTGGAGATAAGCATCTCATAGACTTGTCTGCCTGGACTGGCTTCAAACTGTGAGTATTAGATCTCAACCTCCTGAGTAGCTAGAATTACAGGTTTAAGCCACCAGCAACATCTGGCTTCTAATTTTATTGTCACAGTTATTATTTTCTCTTACTAATTATAATGCTTACTCAAATCTTAGCCTTCATTAAAACTTCCCAGATTATCTCTCTTCCTCATGTACCATAGCACAGTATTGAAATTTCTCTTATAAGTGATATTTCCATGTGCCATATATTTATTCTCTTCACTGTTTATTTTCATTCTGACAAAATTGAAATGAGATTTTGTTTACTTTAACAGACCTTATAGTTTCTACAATATTTTTTATAGGTAGGAAGATCTCCATACATTGCAAATATACTTTACGAAGTATAACCACACAATTTTGTTGTTTCAAAGAGAAACACTGTGAAGGAGAGAGAGGAATTTCCTGATAATTGTAAGGGAAAACAATGAAGTATATGGCTGAGAGGAAGCAAACTCCACAAAAATAGAGCTCAGTATTGCAAAGATTACCCTAATTGAATTAGCTGATTTGGTTTTGCTATAACAGAAGCAGCCCTTTGAGTGAAAAGGTTAAGTTAGAGAATTTTTTTAGTATATAGAGAGAGTAGAGATCTACAGGGTAGGTGGCACAGTTTGAGATAGTTAGAATTAGCCTCAGTTGACCAGAGCATCAAAGATTTGAAGTAAGCTCCCTTCTACTGAGTGCTTGGGATGGAGAATCCGAGCAGATGTTGAAGACGTTGCCTGCTGTGATATACAGGAGTGTGATAGGAAATGTCCCAAGCCACAGGCCTGTGCCACTTCTAGAGTGTAAACCCTTGCTTTGCTTCACTCCTTCCTTAGTCAAGAAATTCTCAAGTTGTGGCTTTCATGGTCTGCACATCTTTGTGGTTCCTTTCCCTCTCTCATCTTTTAATGTTAGGTAGCTATTTTCAGAATGGTTTATTCCTCCTTCCACACCTCTAAAGCACCCATGTTCTCAACTATGAAAATTTTATCCAGTATGTGAAGGAAGGACACTTTTAAAGATGATGTCGTATTGTCTACTGGATGTGGTCCTGTGGCAGGCAAGCCAGGAGTTTGAGTAAGCCAGAATCTGCACAGGGTACATGCAAACTGCAGAGGATCCATGAGAAGAAGACAATGCATCCTGACCCAGTCCTAGTTTAGGCTCTCCTCTACTCTCATCACTTGAGCAGCCATTCATTTAAAAACTTAATGCTAGCACAGAATGACCATATCACACATGCTCCATAACAAACATGTCATGTGGAAGAAATCCAGAACTGACAGCCAAGAGATGGAGAGTTGAGGAATGATTCCTGCTTAACACTAGTACTATAACTCTTATATCAACCCTCTATCTAAAGTAATCAAAGACAGTAACAGAGCTTGGGTTGTAGTTCAGTGGCCGAGCACTGACCTATCTTGTCTGAGACCCCAAACTTGATTTCAGTACTGAATAACAGAGTCCAGACAGTGACAATCACTGAATAAGGATGATATGAAGACAAATGTGAAATCGCATGGGAAACTTTAATCACTTGTAATGTCTTGCCTTTTATTATGAAGACAGACTCTTTATTTCCTATATGTTATCCTCTAACATCATGGAGATTTGACTGTTTCATTAAACATCATTCTGCATGTAATTAATTGTTTTTTAATCATGATTCCAGTTTTTGGTGGCCATATCACGTCATGAAAAGTATTATTACTTTAAGAAAAACAAATAAAAGGATTTTGCTTTTTAAATTAAGAAAATTATCTAGACATGACATAACTTTTGACAGCAGGAACACTTGTGAGGCAATCTGTATAATTTGGAGTGCAGGAACATTCAACTATGTATGATTTAATTGATTATGGAAGAACTTCATTTTGGAATGCTATGTTACCTTAATGTATTTAATTTCATAAAGAAGATGAGGGGAAAACACCAGACTTTTGATCCAGCTCAACAACTTCTGATATTTATGACTGCTGGAAAGTCACATAATGTCTTTGGGTTTAATTTTATTTGCGAATCACTCAGAATAAATATTATTTAAACATTTAAGTTTCATTATAGTTTTAAAATCTAGACTAATTTAAATTATTATAATTGTTCTGTATGCTGATTCTAGGTCTTTAACTCAAGGCCTAGGCACTGGCCTCTACAACTTGAGCCTTAGCTCCACTTCTTGCTTTTTAGTGGTTAACTGCAGATCAGAGTCTCACAGACTTTTCCGTCTGGGATTGCTTTGTAATGTAATCAGCCTCTTGAGTAGTTAGGATTACAGGTGGGAGCGACTAATACCCAGCAATTACTTTAAAAGTGTGTTTTCTAGGGTTTTTTTTTATTTTATTAAGTTAATAAATACTTGGCTGTGATTAACTTCCCCAGCACCATGAAAATAACACCCCAAATAATGATATTCATAAAATAAAGTTGTCAAGATGAAAAGAGCAACTTTTCAAACAAAGTATTAAAATGTAATTGACTTTGGAATAACCTGCCTAAGCATGGCTCTCAAATTCTACTAAAAGCAACATTCTTGAGACTGCTTGCTTAGTGTGCAAATTATCATCATCATTAAAAGATCAGTGACCATGTGGAGCCTCCATGATTAATGAATTTTATGGCCAAAGGGAGAGATCATAGTTAATTGGCCTGGCGGACCTCTTTATTTCTGCCTCTTTTGGGGAAGAGCTGGATGCAGAGGTGCTTCCTTGAGGGGCAGGCAGGGGTCTTCCTGTTGTGGAGGCCACACTCTTCATCTGACCCCATGATCTCATCCACCTCCTCTCTTCTTGTTGAAACTGAGGGAAGGACATTCTTTGAAAGACAAGGAGAAGCCGGGCGCTGGTGGCTCATGCCTGTAATCCTAGCTACTCAGGAGGCTGAGATCTGAGGATCGCGTTTCAAAGCCAGCCCGGGCAGGAAAGACCGTGAGACTCCTATCTCCAATAAAACCACCAGAAAACCGGAAGTGGCGCTGTGGCTCAAGTGGTAGAGTGCTCGCCTTGAGCTGAAGAGCTGAGGGACAGCGCCCAGGCCCAGAGTTCAAGCCCCACGACCGACAAAAAAAAAAAAAGAAAGACAAAGAGATTATGGTCCCAAGAGAAGGTTAGATAATTATACTTGGTTGCTGATGGAAAGCAAAATAGGAAAATATGAAAATAAAATACTTTGCAAAAAGGAAGACAAAAGTAATAAGGGAGAGCTAATTGCCCTGGCTAGGTAGTTAGGGACATAAAAAGGCAGCTGGAATGAATGACAACACGACAAGAACTATGATACTGTGCAGAATGTCCCTCTTGTTCCATCAGTAACTCGTCTCAGATGTCTTAGCGCACTCCCCTGACATGTGCTGGAGTGAAGCACCTGTCTCCCCATCCATGGTCATGGAAGGACCCATTCCCAGTCATGATCCCAGTGGAGGGCCCAATAAAAGAAAATCCCAGCTCATAGGAGTCTCTTCTCGGTTTTTCTTATGTTTTCTCTGCTTCAAGCACTTTTCTGCCCTTTAATCTTTATTTTTTGTACCAGTACTGGGGTTTGAACTTAGTTCCTGAACAATGTACCTTAGTGTTTTTGTTCAAGAATAATGCTTTGCCATGCAATTCACAGCTCCATTTGTGGCTCTTTGGTGGTTAACTGTAGATACCAATCTCATGGACTTTCCTACCTATGCTGGCTTTGAGTCATGATCCTCAGATCTCAGCCTCCTGAATAGCTAGGTTACAAGGATGTAATCAGCAGAGAAGAATTCAGACCTACATGATATTAGAAATGCAAATTGCTTACTGGAAAACTCCACACACTTTCTTTTTACACATAACTTCTTTGCTTTTTCTTGTTCCTAATGTAGTAGAAACGATCGTCTCTTGGTTTCCTACCACTTGATTTCACAAACATGAAAAGTGAGATCTTATCAGGGACTCAGTTTCTTTGTATAAAAAACATTTCTACTTGTAAAGATTCTTCAAGTGAGGAACTCCACAATTTCCTTAATTTTAATGAAAAGGAATACAAAAAGGTTATTGGTGAAGTCTCAAGATTAAAGCAGTGGTGGATTAAATTAAGTGTAGAGAATTTGAAAAGGTAAAGCAGAGATAGTTAGGAAGTCTAATCTTATTCAAGTGATCTTTGATCAAGTCAGCAAAACCTTAGAGGAATTAAGACTGTCTGACCTGTTCATGCCTTTCTGGTCACTATTTTCCTTTCCTGGACTCTTAGATTTTCCTCCTCTATGTTAGTGCTATTTTTTTTTTCTGCTGCTGCTTTTGGTTTGTTTAACTATTGAGAAAATTCTTTTCCAGGACCTCTTCAGTGTTTTCCTTTCTGTTAATTCTTTCCCTTCTTAAAAAGTTGTCCTGAATTCTCTTGGGATATTATTTTCCTGTTTATTTCCCTACTTTCTTAACTAAGTCCCTAAGAAAACATTTCGTGTCCTATATTCCTTGTTCTCTATTAATTCTTCATCAGTCTCTATCTGCGGTCTGGCTCCTCAGAAGCAGACTCTGGGACATGGATTCAAATGCAAATAGCTTACATGGAAAATGATCCTTGGTCATACAACAGGAGAGGCACAACAGTGAGATAGGAAGAAGGCAGCCATTGAGGGTATGCGGTTAAAGCTGATGCTGATGATTTTCAACTATTTGTCTCCAGCTTGTATCTCAGCTTCAGAGTCCAAATTCACAAAACTTCTGAAACCCAACTGCTACAAACATTGGCATAAGGAAAACATCCAAGTCCTAGCACTCCTAATCCATGAATATGTTGACATTGAATAAATTACTTCTCCAAGTTCCAGGCAATGCTCATGCAAGAACAGGGACAATAACAATGACATCAATATAAATGTTTTAATTATGAAATGAGGTTGTTTATGTTAAGCAGTAAGAGGCGTGCCTGTTACACTGGAAGCAGTAAATACTCACTCAGGATCTGTCAATGCTGATGACACAAACCAATTTCTTTTCTTACTTTTTAAAAATTAGAAACTCACTATTTATTAATCCCAAATGAAATAATGTCTCTGGTCACCGTCTTTGAGATTTGCATATGCCATTAAGAGAGAGGTTTATGAGGAAACTTTAAAGTTGGTAAAATGATGGCACTGACATCACCCAAATCTACAGGTCTATACTAACATCTCCCAACAAACTAATTTCCTCTTACACATTCCATGTCTTTGTTAATAGCAATTCCATCTATCACTTGCATCAGAAATTTTAAAATGCTACCAGAATCGTTCTCACTTTCAACATGAGGCACCACATCCTACCAACTCCGACTCTCACATACTTCTTAAAATTGTCATATCCTCTACATCCTTCTTTTTCTGCCTAATGCCAGCCCTCAGAATGCCTTGCTTATATTAAAATACTTTGGAGGGTTATAGTATCTGATACAAAATAATCACTTAATAAATATTTGAATGAATAAATATCATCAAATCATTTCTAATACAGCAAATGATACCATACTACTCTGGCTGCTTTGGAGTTGCCCTAGATTTCACATTTTAACCTCTACCCTTTAACTTCTACCTTCAAATATACCTTGATTCCAAGTGGCTTTTAACACCACCCCTCATCTGTCCACCTAGACTTTGTTCCTCTTGACTTTTAAGGTGCCAAAGCATTTATTAGTCTCACTATTGAAAGGCCACCAATGAAAGATCTTCACATCTGCTGCAGGGGACCACGTGGAGGCAAGCAGGCACAGCAGACACGTTATTACAGAGTTTATTAGATGAGCCATATTTCCCCCAAGAGGGAGCACATGGCACCTGTCCAAATGCAGGTAGCAGGAGGTTCTGGAGCAGGAAGTGAGGTAGGTGGGAGATCACGTGGGACCTGGAAGAGAGAGAAAGGGAGGGGCCAGCTGTATGGCGGGAACTCCGGGGCTGAGAGGAGCTCAGGTCTAGGTGGAGCTGAGGACGAAAGGTGAGCAATATGCTTACAACTAGCACTTTTTATGTTATCTTTCTGTGTTCTCTATTGACTTGTCTAACATTGTTAGACAAGTCCATTCCCTCACCTTGTTTTGGTCATATTCACCTCTGTGACATACTACCAACAAACAAAACCCTCAGTTTTTGCAATTGTAGTTTTCCTGCTTGGACCACTCTTTCTCTGGGTCTTCACCAAGCTGTGAATTTACAGTAGTTTATCTTATTTTTTATGGGTCTTTGGGTTAGAACTCATGGCCTGGGAGCATTTGTACTCCAAACTACCTTGCTACCACTTGAGCTACAGTGCCACTTCCAGTTTTTTGGTGTTCAATTGGAGATAGGCGTTCCATGGACTTTCTTGCCTAGGTTGGCTTCAAACCATGATCCTCAGATCTCAGCCTTTTGAATAGCTAGGATTACAGGCATTAACCACAAGTGCCCAGCCATAGTTCAAAGTTTTAATTTCCCACAATTATCTCCTTCTCTGTATTTTTACATCTTACTGCCTTTCTGCATCTTAGAATGTAAGCTTCTTAACATAGAATTTATGGCTTCTTTTGATTGTCATCTAGATCTTAAGACCAAAGTTAGCATATAGCAGCACCTCAATAAATATTTGTTAATAAATATTTATTGATTACGGTTTAAAATGAGCACTCAATGAGATGTACGAGACGTTATATCAAAATGTACTTTACAATTTTTGGAGGGATAGGATGACAGGAATTTTAAGGGGAAACAAAGGAGGAGGCAACAATGCTTGACAAGAAATATACTCTCATTACCTTGCTCATGTAATATCAATATCAATAGGAAAACATCAATTATCTTTTATAGGTAAGAATAGGAAATTAACCTGGAGAATTAGAAAACTGATTAAAATGATACTTCCACCTTGCTCCTTTTTTGAAAATTCCTTTATTGGGTTTGCGGTCAAGATGGTGGAGAAGAAGCTGGAGGCTAAACAAGCTCTCACATAGAAAGCAGTTTTAGAGTTCCAGTGAACAGTCCTAAGCCAGACAATCACACCAAATGTGCCATCACAGGACAGAGATTTAGGCCACAGAGGGAAAATCTAGGCAAGGAGACAGATCTGAGCTCTTGCCAGAAGCCGCTGCCACCCGGGGGCAACAGTGGCAGTGGTGGCCGAACCCGCCATACCTGAATCACACAGAGTCCCGGACCAAGGAGCCAGACACAGAGGGTGAGCAGATTCTACTCAACACCAGCAACAACCGACAAGGAGCAGACATCTTCATCCTGCAATTCACAGACCAGAGATGACCCAGGAACCAAGACTCGGCAAGAGTAGAAGCCTGACATCCTTACTCTTTCTCAGGGAGCAAAGGAGAGAAGGCCACCACTCCCCCCCCCCCAGTACCAGAGATCTCCATCTTGGATACCGACAAAGCTCAGCGGAGCTGCTAGCTCCAACTCAGGCCTTGGAAGAAAAGTAGAGTCATTTAGCAGGTCACAAGAACCTAAACTGACCTGCCAGACTCAGCTCCACCCAGGAAAAACTAACCCAGCTCGAGTGCCAGCCCTAGGACTGGCTTTCTTCACTGGGTAATCAGAGCCAGAGGCTGCCCCTCCCTTTAGCAGCCTTGACAATCAATTGAAATTCAGTAAACAGAAACCCTGAGAATGGCTCCAGGCTGGGCTCTGTGAGTTTCTCACAAACCAGCCCCCGGGAAAAGCTACTGTTTGCTGAAAGGCCTCAACTCTACCCAGAGCCTAACCTCATCACAGCATCTCCAAACTTGAGGAAAAAGCCATCTTCCTCTTTTATGATACTCAAAGCATATCTCCCTCACATTGAACTAACCTGGGAGGAGGATCGCAAAATCCTGGGTAAAGCAGAGCATGTTTCTGCCTGTTCCAACAAACTGACTTAAGAAACCAACCAAGCCACAGGACCATAAGCAGACCAGAGACTCCAACAAGAGGGTGCTTACAGCCACAAGGAAGATACAGGACTTTTCCCAATCTTCCCAAAAAAATCAAAGAACTTTTTTTTTCTTCTTTTTTTTTTGTACCTTTTATAAAAAAAATTTTTTTTCCTTTCTAAAACTTTTTTTAATTTTAAATTTTTACCATTTTTGAAAAAAAATTCTAGCAACCTTTTTTCTTATTATAATTGTTATTTTAGGAGTACATATGTGTGTGTGTTTTTCTTTCCTTTTGTTCTTTCTTTTTTTAAAAAAAAATTCTTTTTGTTTTTAGTTCAGCTCTACTTAACTTCTGATCTTTTTTTCTTTCTTTCTTACCCTTTTCACCTTTTCTTCTCTTTCATTCTTCTTTATGTGACTTAATTGTTGTTCCACACATCCTCAGATAAACCCATAGTTGACTATGAGACCCTATCCACCATGGTGTACACACTTAATCCATAAATTTACTACTCAATTCAAAACCTCTGAGACTCAAATTCCTTAATAGCAGTACTACCTCTTTATACCGATATAATATATTAAGGATTTTTATTTTTAAATTTTTCACATCTCCTTTATATCCCCCTCCCTTCTCTCATTATATTCACGTTCTTCTCTGAATAGTTTGCATTCGTGCTGCATAATATTTTTAATTTTTACTTTTCTATTTTTTCTGGTCTCTTTTTTTCCCTTTCTCTTTCTTCTTCTTTTCTCTCTGTCTGCTTTCATCCTATCCAACCTATTTCCTGCTTTGAGATTAGGACTTAGTTAACTCTCCCTGTGCCTTCCCACATCATTTTCTTCCTATTTTTTACCCACATCTCTCCCTAACCCTAATAATTTATGGTTTTCCAAATTCTCTACGGTTCGGAGCCCATTAATTAATATATAGTTGTTTAATGTTGAATAGATGTATCTGTTGAACTAGACTGTATCTGCAGACTATTGAGTGTGCAAATTCAGACTTTGGTTGATGCTTGCCTTAAGTTAGTGGTCCAGCAAAAAACTAGTGTTATTTTCATCCCAAATGGGCAGAGTAAGCCGGAAAACCACAAGAAAAATGGCAACTGCAGGTGTCACAATTCCCACTCATGATTATCAGGGGACAGAACACATAATGAATAATCCAGAGGAGAGTTTCCAAATAGCTCTACAAACACTGTTGGAAAACATGATAAATAAAAAGATTGAAAACATACAAAGGACTCTGTATGAGCGTGATAGGGAGAGAGAGGAGGCAAACAAAAGGTCAATGCAGGAAAAGATTGAAAACCTAAATAGGACTCTGTATGAGCATGATAGGGAGAGAGAAGAGGCAATCCACAGGAATATACAGGAATATCATGAGTGAGAGGAAGCTACTCAAAAACTGATACAGGATTTGCATGAGCAGCTTGAGAATACTCAAAGAGAAAGGCAAGAATGGCATGAACAGGCTGAGAACACTCAAAGAGAACTACAGGAATGGCGTGAATGGGAGGAAGCTAAGCAAAGAGTAATACAGGAATTGAGAGAGCAGGATGAGAATGCACAAATATCACTAAAGGCATTCATGGGATCCATTAACAAAGAGCTGAAGGAAGTCAGGAATACCACAAAGGGAATGCTGAATGGAACCCAAGAGGAGGAATGGGAGTCCAAGGAAAACGTAAACAATCAACTAAGTGACTTGAGAATAAACACTGAGCAACAAATTAAGGAAGTAAAGAAGTTCATACAAGATCTAAAACAAAGCTTCAACAAAGAATTTGAAGCCAATTCAGCTGACCAATTAGAAGGAAAAGAACAAAAAACAAAGTAGAGAGTCTTGACAGCAGGTTAATCCATGCAGAAGATAGAATCTCGGGGATTGAAGACACTTTAGATATTATAGAGAAAGAACATACAACCTTCCAAGACTAGTTCAATTAATATGATAGATCTATCCAAAACTTGGAAGACTCAGAAGGCCTAATCTAAGGATAATTGTGTAGAGGAACACCTAGAAACAGAAGTTAATGGTCTAGAAAATTTGTGTAACAGCATCCTATCAGAGAATGTCCCAAATATGCAAAAAGATAGGCCTGTTCAGATACAAGAAGGTTTTAGAACTCCAGATAGACGAGACCAGAACAGGACATCCCACCATCACATTATAATCCACACAGTAACAACTCAGACCAAGGAAAAGATCCTTAAAGCTGTCAAGGAGAAAAGATTAATCACCTATAAAGGGAAACCAATTAGAATCACCTCAGATTTCTCAGCAGAGACAATCAAAGCAAGAAGAGCCTGGAATGATATATGCCATGCCTTAAAAACAAAGAACTCTGAACCAAGAATACTGTACCCAGCTAAACTCTCCTTCATAACTGGAGGCCAAATAAAATCTTCCATAGCAAAGAAAAATTGAAATAATACATCTCCACGAAACCAGCCCTACAAAAGATTCTTAAAGATGTCCTACACATAGAGAACCAACAAGAACACAATGTAGGCCAAGTAATTGCACTCAAACTGTGAATCCAAGAACCATAGGAAGAACCCAGTTATCACAGCCCCTAAGAAGGTATAACATGGCAGAAACTCCCAAATACCTCTTAGTCCCATCTCTTAACATTAACGGACTTAACTCTCCAATTAAGCGACATAGACTGTCTAGTTGGATTAAAAAACAAGATCCTTCTATCTGCTGCCTTCAGGAGTCACATCTTGCCCGTAAAAACAAACACATTTTCAAGGTGAAAGTCTGGAACAAAATCTAGCAAGCAAAGGGCCCCCATAAACAGGCAGGAGTTGCAATCCTAATAACATATAACATACACTTCAAATTAAAATTTGTGAGAAGAGATAAAGAAGGTCTTTACATACTAATGAAGGGATCTCTCCTTCAGGAGGATATTACAATTCTAAATATCTATTCGCCAAACAACGGAGCACAAAAATTTATCCAAGAAACATTACTTTCCTTCAAATCCCTCACAGATCCAAAGACATTAATTGTTGGGGATTTTAACACACCACTCTCCCCACTAGATAGATCAACTGGTCAAAAACTCAACAGAGAAACCGCAGACCTAAACAGCTGCATAGATCAACTAGATTTAACAGACATCTACCAAATATTTGACCCAATAGCATCAGAATACACGTTCTTCTCAGCAGCACATGGAACATTTTCTAAAATAGACCACATTTCAGGCCACAAAGAAGGTTGTCCAAATACAGAAATGTTGAAGTTATACCTTGCATTCTCTCTTACCACAAGGGAATAAAATTAGAACTCAACATCAAAAGCCACCAAAGAAAGTCCGGTAACACATGGAGGCTGAACAACACACTGCTGAATCACAAGTGAGTCATGGAAGAGATTAGAAAGGAAATTCAAATGTTCATGCTATTCAACAAAAATGAACACACAAATTACCAGCTCCTCTGGGACACAGCAAAGGCAGTACTCAGAGGCAAGTTTATAGCTCTGAGCTCCTACATCAACAAATTGGAGAGATTTGAAACCAACAATTTAATGGCACATCTAAACCGCCTTGAAAAAGAGCAGCAATATAAACCCCAATCCAGTAGAGGGAAAGAAATAATTAAAATTAAATCAGAATTAAATGAATTAGATTCCAAAAAAACTATAGAATGAATTAACTAAACAAAGAGTTGGTTGTTCAAAAAAATTAACAAAATTGACAGACCCTTAGTAAATCTTATCAAAAAAAGAAGAGAACACACCCAAATAAAAAAACTCAGATATGAGAATGGAAACATCACCACGGAAACAACCAAGATTCAGAACATTATAAGGGAATAATTCTCAAAACTTTATGCTAATAAGTTTGACAACTTGGCAGAATTGGCCCTTTTTCTAGGAAATATTGACATGCCAAAACCAAACTAGGATGAGTTAAACCATCTTAATAGGCCCATATCAAGCATTGAAATAGAAAGAGCAATAAGAGCCCTTCCATCTAAGAAATGTCCAGAACCAGATGGTTTTACAGCGCAATTCTACAAGGCCTTCAAAGCAGAGCTCACGCCAATATTCCTCCAACTCTTCAATGAAATCACAAAAGAAAGCTCACTACTGAACAGATTCTATGAAGCCATCATAACCCGCATCCCAAAACCAGGTAGGGACTCGTCAAAGACAGAGCACTATATACCAATTTCTTTGATGAACATTGATGTAAAACTTCTCAACGAAATTTGGCCAATTGACTTCAACAATTCATCCAAAAAATCATACACCATGATCAAACAGGGATGATAATCAGGGATGCAAAGCTGTTTCAATACACGCAAATCAATGTATATTATTCATCACATCAAGAGGAGCAAGGATAAGAACCACATGGTTATCTCAATAGATGCACAAAAAGCATTCAACAAGATCCAACACCCCTTTATGATGAAGTTTTTGGAAAAATTAGAAATCCATAGAACATTCCTCAATACAATAAAGTCTGTATATGAAAAACGTACAGCCGGCATTATACTTAATGGTGAAAAACTAAAGTCATTTCCTCTTAACTCAGGAAAAAGACAAGGATGTCCACTCTGTCCACTTCTCTTCAATCTAGTATTAGAATGCCTAGCTACAGCAATAAGACAAGATGCAAACATAAAGGAGAACCAAATAGGGAAAGAAGGAGTAAAACTCTCCCTCTTTGCAGATGGCATGATCTTGTATTTAAAGGATCCCATAGACTTTACTCCCAAATTTCTCAAGCTGATTCAAAACTTTGGCAAAGTAGCAGGATATAAAATTAACCCCCAAAATCAATGGCTTTTCTGTATGCCCAAAATGAGAAAAGTGTGGCTGAAATTAGGAATGCAACTCCATTAGTAATAGCCCCACAAAAAATAAAATACCTAAGAATTAGCTTAACGAAAGAAATGAAGGACTTCTAAGATGAAAACTATTAAATCTTGAAAAAGGAAATCAAACAGAACTTAGAAAACGACAAAATCTCCCATGCTCCTGGATTGGCATGATTAACATCGTGAAAATGGCAATACTTCCCAAGGCTATCTACAAATTAATGTGATACCTATCAAAATTCCAACCTCATTCTTCAAGGAAATAGAAGAGGCAATCCAAAAATTCATAAGGAACAATAAAAGACCCCGAATAGCAAAAACACTCTTCAATGGAAAGAACTCTGCTGGAGGAATATCAATACCAAATTTCAAACTCTACTATAAAACCATAGTAATCAAAACAGTTTGGTATTGGCATAAGAACAGACCTCAGGACCAATGGAATAGAATTGAAAACCCAGAAATGAACCTACAGACCTATAGCCATCTGATCTTTGATAAGGGAGCTAAAAATATAGAATGGAAGAAAGACAGCCTCTTCAGTAAATGATGCTGGCAAAATTAGTTAACTACTTGTAGAAAACTAAAGCTAGAACCTTATATATCACCCTGCACCACAATCAACTCCAAATGGATCAAAGTCCTCGGAGTCAAAGCAGACACAATGAAACCATTACAGGATGGAATAGGAGAAACCATAGGTCTCCTTGGAGTAGGCCAATATTTTCTTAATAGAGACCCGGAAACACAACAAATCAAATAATGGTTGGACAAGTGGGATTGCATGAAGTTGCAGCGCTTCTGCATGGCAAAGGACAGCTAGCAAGATCAATAGAAAGCCCATGGATTGGCAGAAGATCTTCACTAGCCATACAAGGGACAAGGGTCTCATATCTAAAATATACTTGGAACTCAATAAATTAAATCCCCCAACAACAAATCCTCAAAGAAACAACTGCCCAATAAATAAGTGGGCTAATGACTTGAAGAGAAACTTCTCTGAAGAAGAAAGAAGGATGGCCAATAGACACATGAAGAAATGCTCAACCTCCCTAGCCATAAAAGAAATGCAAATCAAAACAACATTGAGATACCACCTCACCCCAGTTAGAATGGCAAAAATCAAGAACTATAATAACAACAGATGCTGGAGGGGATGTTGACAGATGGGAACCTTACTTCATTGTTGGTGGGAGTGTCAACTTTTCAACCACATTGGAAAGCAGTAAGGAGGTTCGTGAAAAGACTTCATATAGAGCTCCCCTATGATCCAGCAATCCCACTTTTGGGCCTTTGCCCAAATGTTTACAAACTAGACCACACTAAAGCTACCAGCACAACTATGTTTATTTCAGCATTATTTACCATAGCTAAGATATGGAACCAATGCAGATGTCCCTCAGTAGATGAATGAATCAAGAAAATGTGGTATATATACACAATGGAATTCTATGCCTCCATCAAAATAATGACATTGCCTCATTTGTTAGGAAATGGAAAGGCTTGGAAAACATTATACTTAGTAAAGTAAGCCAAGCCCAAAGAAACATAGGTCCCATGGTTTCCCTTATTTGAAATATCTAGTATATGTATGAGTCAAGCAAAAAAGGACAGGTAATGTGATGTTAGGAAAACGAACCATTAGATATGTATTTCAATTTTGTTTTTATTTCATGGGTTTTTTTCTCACGCATTTATAAGATATCTCTTTGTTGCTTTGTATGTCCCTCCCCCACAGTATCACCCCTGCTTTCACTATATTTGATGTCGGTATAATTTGTGGAGGAGAAGGGAAATAACAAGTTGTTTAAGGATACAGATGGACCCGTTGCAACAATGAGAAGTACAAGTTGTCATGTATAAAACGAACTTAACAACTTTGTTGGTGGTGGGGAGAATTGGGTGGAGGGGCGGGGTGAAGCTGGAAAGGGATGTGAAGGGTAAACAAAGAAGGAGGCTGCAATGCTTGAAAAGAAATGTACTCATTATCTTCCCCATATAATTGTAACCCCTCTGTACAGTATGTTCACAATTTAAAAAAATAATTGTTTGAAAAGCTATAAAAGATAAATCCTTACCTAATTTGACTAAAAGGAAAGATAAATCCAAATAAATAAAAGTAGTGATAAAAACATACGCAGCACAAAAATACCAATGGAATTAATACAATCATGAAGAAATTCTTTGAAAAATCGATATTCAAGCAAATTGGAAAACCTAAAATATGGGTACATTTCTAGATACATTGACCTACCAAAATTGAGCCAATAGGAAGTAACCACTTAAATAGACTTAAAACAAATGATTAGATTAAAGCCTTAATAATCAGTCTAACAAAGAAAAGCCCAAGAACTGATGGATTTACTGCCAAAATCTACCAGACTTCTAAAGAATAATTACCATTAGTACTCCTGTACCTATTGGTGAAATAGATGAAAAAAGAAAAACTACCAAACTCATTCTATGGAACCCATATTATACTAATTCCAAAGCCAGATAGGGTGACTAGAAGAAATGAACTTATAGACCACTTTCTGTACTGAAGATAGGTCCAAATATTCTAAACAAATACTTACAAACAGAACTCATCAACATATTAATAGATCAGTTGAGTATCAGTTGCTCACACCTATAACCCTGCCACTCAGGAAGCTGAGATCTAAGGATCATAGTTTAAAGCTAGGCAGAAGAGTAAGATTTTTACCTCCAATTAACCAGCAACCAAGCTGAACTAGCAGTGTGATTCCAGTGGTGGAAGGTCATCCATGAACGAAAAAGCTGAGTGAGAGCAAAAGGCGAGTTCAAGTTCTAGTGCTGGAAAAATAAAAAACAAAAACAAAACGCAAACAAAAAATATACAAAAAAAACAAACAAAAATTCTCTCACTTTTGGATCAAGTTGGCTTCATTCCAGGAGTGCAAGCGTGGTTTCAACTGGAATTTATCATCTGTAATTTTAATTGTAATTTACCATCTAAACAGAATCAAAGCTCAAATCCCATGATCATTTCAGTTGTTACAGAAAAAAAAAGCCTTTGACAAAATTTAGTGTACTCTTATGATTAAAAAACGCTCATAAGAAAGTAGGAATACAATCTTTAGGATATCTATGACTTCATACATTGATCCTATTTTTGGTGGTGAGAACATTCTTTCTTGTGGAGGTTGCTAAATATTCAATAAAGAGTTTCCTCTGTTTTCAGTTTAAAAAATTCCTTTATTGCCAATAAAATGCAGGATAGTTAAAGAAATACGAAAATTTCCTAAGGTAAAGCAAATTGCTATATGTTTGCTGGGATAAAATGCCCAGCAGCAAACTTAAGGGAAAAAAATCAAATAACAATGGTGAATTCAAAGACCACCTTCTGTTATTCAAATCACTTAGTAGACAAAGAACCATTTAACATAATATATATTGAATATTCTTTCATCTCTCAATAAATTACCACAATACTGACACCTTCATGAAATAGAGCATTCCCAGGTTAACTACTTTGATGACTGAGTTGAAATTAGATGAAAGGTGTGGGGGTGTAATTGACAGATGTTTCTGGTTTAGGGGCCGAAAGTTGCTCTGGAAATTGCAGTTGTCATATCCATGTCATACCTGCACCTTGCACTTGTCCTGGAAATTCTCAGCAAGTTCTCTTGATTTCCCTTGAGAATCCCTGTACTAAAAACAGCTCTTATGGTAAACTTGAGCTGAGAAACAAATTGTCTCAAGAACACTCCCATGATTTCCATTACCAGAGTATACTGCTCCTTTTAATTATAGCACAGAGATTTATTTTGAGATATATAAGGGGAAGAGAAGCTACAAGAATATTTTTAAGGACAGGGACAAGAGAATGATCCTGTCAAGTTTGGCACTGTCATGATTGAGGGGAGAGCTTTAGGCCACATGGTGTGATAATTTGGCAACATAAACCTCTTTTTTATTTCTACTTAGGTCAATAATGACAAAATAGAATATGTGAACTTTTTAAAGGTAAAGATTTCAGGTTCATATGTCAATGCCAAACTTAAACAAAAATACACATATATTTTGAATTGCTTATATAGCAAAAAGCCTAGCAACATTGTTATGTTTGTTTCCCTGAAGTGTAAAAGGACAAATTTGACATCTTTGAAAAATTAATGATTGAGGAGAAGCCTGGTGTCTCATGCCTGTAATCCAATCTACTGAGGAGGTAAATATTGGGAGGGCTGTGGTTCAAGGTCAGCCTGAATAAAAAGTTGGAGACACTCCATCTCAATCAATTAAAAACTGGGTGTAATGACTCATTCCAAGTTTAAGTGGGAAAGATAAACAAGAGAGCTGTGGTCTAGAATAGTCCAGGCATAGACCAGAGGACCTCTTTAGAAAAATAACTGAAACAAAAACAACTTGGGGAATGGCTCAAATGGTACAACACTTGCAGGGCAAAACCATGAGCTCAAATTGCAGTACTGAAAAAAAAGAAATGAAAAATTATATTTTTTGTTTATTCTTACAAAATATTGAAAATTGACATTTTCTTTTTGATATCAGATTGACATAAAAACGTACAAAATATTTGGCTATGATGGTAGAAAATTCTAGCTGTTGACATCAAATTTTTCTGTTCTTTCTAGGCATCCAGCTAGACTGTATTTATTGCTGACAGTATCTTAAAGTTACTGCAAAGTGACTCCAGTCAATAGAATGAGAGCAAAGAAAATGCATAGTCCTTTCGGGCCAGTCCATAAGAGGTACCTTGTGTAGTTGTCTCTGTCCCTTTCCCTTCAGGTTTGACAAAAATGAAAACAATGTTTTTTTTTAATTTAATTTAATTTTATTTGTGAACATTCTGTACAGAGGAGTTACAATTACATGGGCAGGATAATGCATACATTTCTTACCAAGCATTGCAGCCTCCTCCTTTCATTACCCTTCACATCCCTTCCCAGCCTCCCCCCTCCCACCCAATCCCAATCCTTCTCCTTCCCTCCCCTTCCCCTCCCCCCCGCACCGACGTTGTAAAGCTCGTTTTGGAAATGAAACTTGTACTTCTCATTGTTGCAACAGGCCCACCTGTATCCTTAAACAACTGGTTTTTCCCCATCTCCTCCACAAGTTATACTGACATCAAATATAGTGAAAGCAGGGGTTATATTGTGGGGGAGGGACATACAAAGCAACAAAGAGATAATCTTATAAATGCGTTAGAAACACATGCATGAAAGAAAAAATCATTAAAATACATATCTAAGGGTTCATTTTCTTGACATCACATTATCTGACCTTTTCCGCTTGACTCACACATATACTAGATATTACAAATAAGGGAAACCATGGGACTTATGTTTCTTTGTGCCTGGCTTACTTCACTTAATATAATTTTTTCCAAGTTTTTCCATTTCCTAACAAATGGTGCAATGTCATTCTTTCTGATGGAGGCATAGAATTCCATTGTGTATATATACCACATTTTCTTGATCCATTCATCTACTGAGGGGCATCTGGGTTGGTTCCATATCTTAGCTATGGTAAATAATGCTGCAATAAACATAGTTGTGCTGGTAGCTTTAGTGTGGTCAGCAATCCCACTTTTGGGCATTTACCCAAATGTTTACAAAGAAAACAATGTTTTTGAAAACAACTTAATGAAATTGTTAAAGCCACAGGATAAAAAATATGAATCTTTGAATCATTTGGTAGGAAGTTATTTTTCAATCAGGCTTTGCCATCAGTGAAGGAAAATTTCTCTCAAATGGAGCCTCTGAGATATGGGAATTTATTTTTATTTTATTTTAATTTTTACTTTTTGCCAGACCTGGGCTTGAACTTAGGGTCTGGGCACTGTATCTGAGCTCCTTCTGCTCAAGGCTAGTGAGCACTTGAGCCACAGTGCCACTTCTGAATTTTTCTGTTTATGTGATACTGAGGAATCAAACCCAGGGCTTTATGCATGCAAGGCAAGCATCCTACCTCTAAGCCACATTCCCACATCTGGGAGTTTCTTTTATTAACTACATCATCTTACCAAATGCAGATTAGACTAATTAGAAATTAAGTTTCTATTAGTTCTGTTACCAACTTTTCATTGTGCTAAGAATTTAAAAATTCATATTTTTATATTTTTCTCACTGTATATGTAGTTTCAACAATAAGTCCCCATTGGGAAAATTTTGCTTCCACTGGTATTATGTCTTACATAACTTTCCTGACTGAATGTTTTCTCAGAGCCAGGAATTTCGTAATGATAACTTTTTTAAGTTAGTTAACAATGAAATTTAGAACTGTGGGCATATATTTAAAGGAAAACGAAGATAAAGTAGATTCATTATGTTAATTCCAAGGTTCACAATCATTTTTTCCAAAGGTATCCCAAAATAATCACCTCTCAAATAAATTGTTTGGAAATCAGGACACAAATTATCATTTTTATTCTGTTGGCATAAAGATAGCTTTTTGAAAAATGAATAATGACCAGTCTTCAAAAAAAGACAAAATATCTCCTCACCTTGGTGTCCTCTTATTACCATATTGACAGAAGATAGCTTTATCTTATATATTTACTGACTAAAGACAGACAGTCTCCCCACTTTTAAACAAAGTTTCTATTCAGAGACACAATCATAGGTCACCGTATAATTCTCTATATAAGAAAATTTTATTTTTCAATCCTATAATTTCCATTTTAATGCTACAAATACTTTTGTTACTGGTTGTAAACAAAGATTCTCATATAAGGAATTAATCAATCACAGTTACAAAGTCAGACTATGAAAATGAGAAAATAAACTGTTCTTGGGTTTACTAAATGAAGGTTATGGAAATAAATTCCAAGGTGTTGACTCATGCATGTAATTCTATCACTCTATCAGCACTCAATTTGTATATGTGAATATTTATGAATCCCTGGAGGTTTATAAGTAACATGAATAAGAATTTTTGGTAAAGAAAGGCTGGGAAGATCTTTTTACCTAAAGTTTGAATAAAAGCTCAGCTCCTAAATGTGATAAACTTACTTTGGAACAGACATAAAATTTAGTTTTTGTCAAGGTATTAACTAATTCATTGGTATCTTGTTTTCTTTCCTGATTAATGTACCCACCACAGCAGTGACTTCTGAGTATTTCAAAGCTTTACAAAATGGAGCTGGACATTTGAGTACTATCAGTAGTGAATTACTAGTTGGCACTGTCTCAACTGCCTTTCAGCGAAAATTCATTTTGCTTCACATTTCTCATTAATTCTTATTTCTCCTTTTCTTTCTTTCTTTCTTTTTGCTCAATTTTTTCCTCTTCTCCTAGACTTAGCCCATTCTTTTCATCCTAGCTCACACTCTAAGAGGATAGTATTTTGTGGCATCTTTGCTATTGCATTTTATCCATCATTTCTGCATTCCAGATTCTCCCCAATCTGTTTCTTTAATCAAAGCTTAAAGAAACAGTAGACTAGAATCAGATGGCTTAAAGACCATTGCCACTTATAATGGATTGTCTTTAACGTTTCAAAATTCTGTCAAGTGGTCATCTCTCTCTTTCTCCCTCTCTTTCTTTCTCTCTCAAAAAAGTAGGCATAGAAATGAGCAACATTTCAATATCTAGAATTGAAAATCTTAGAATTCTAGGACAGTATAAAATTACCTATAGAATTCCTAGCATATAGGAAAGACTCGAAAAATATTAAGGCTTTAGTTTTTGCTGCATATAATTTATGGCCAAACTTTATAGCTTAAAACAACAATAGTTACCTTATTCCTTCTCATAGTTTCTGTGGATCAAGTAGTCCAAAGGGCTATGTTGGTCTGTCCTTGCTCAGTCTCTCATGCAGTGCAGTCTGAAGTCAACCTGGACTAGTCAGCTGAAGGAAGGACAATCTGGCTTTGATTGTCTACTTGAAGCCTCTCTTTCTCTCTATAATGACTTTTGCATGGAGCTGTTTGGGTGTACACACGGTTGAGTGATTTAGGAAATCAAGATGAAAGCTATTCACAGACTACCTTATCCATTGGTATTTTTTTTACTCCGATATCTACAGTACTGATTTGATGTGGGAGGCAGGTTGGCTACCTAAGATTATGAGTTCAAGGAGATGTAGATCATCAGATTGCACCTTGGAGACTGGCTGTCATAGCACTGATTCCCTCAGAGGAAATAATGTGACTTGACTAGAATTCCTGGAATGCTTTCAAAGTTTTTGGTGATAATGTATTCCTTTTTATGATAATTCAGCCCAATTATTTCCTGTTTTGGTTTCTTCCTTCTGTTCCTGCTTTCTTTCTTTTTTATTATGAAAATACTGTACAGAGGGGTTACAATTACTTGGGCAAGATGAGTACATTTCTTATCAAGCATTTTACCCTCCTCCTTTGTTTCCTCTTCCCATCCCTTCTCGTCCTTCCCCACTCTCCCACTCAATATGCCCCCCACCAAAGTTGTAAAGTTTGTTTTTCCACATAACAACTTGTACATATCATTGTTCCAATGGATCCACCTGTATACTTATTTAAACGATTTGTTCTTTTCCCTTCCCCTCCACAAATTATACCAACCTCAAATAAAGTGAAAGCAGGGGTTATACCATGGGGGAGCGACATACAAAGCAACAGAGAAATAATCTTATAAATGTGTTAGAAACAATCACCTGAAAGAAAAAAAAAAACATTTGAATACATATCTTAGGGTTCACTTCCCTAACATCAACTTATCTGTCTTTTTCTGCTTGACTCAGACATATACTAGTTATTGCAAATAAAGGAAACCATGGGACGTAAGTTTCTTTGGGCCTGGCTTACTTCACTGATTATAATTTTTTCCAAGTCTTTCTTTCTTTCCTTCTTTCTTCCTCTCTTTTTCCAGTTTTCTTCCTTCCTTCCTTCCTTCCTTCCTTCCTTCCTTCCTTCCTTCCTTCCTTCCTTCCTTCCTTCCTTCCTGCCTCCCTCCCATTCTCTCTCCCTTTCTCCTTCCTTCCCTCCCTCTCACGTTCTCTTTCTTTCTTTCTTTCTTTCTTTCTTTCTTTCTTTCTTTCTTTCTTTCTTTCTTTCTTTCTTTCTTTCTTTCTTCCTTCCTTCCTTCCTTTCTTTCTCCCTCCTTCATTCCCTTTTCTCTCTCTTTCTGCCTTTCTTCCTCTTTACCTCCCCCTCTCTCTCACATTTAATAATTTTGTGGATAATTGCAAGTGTTAGAATACAATAAGTATGGGTAAAATTCTACATCAGAACCCAAAGGCTTCCTGAAAATTCTGCAGGCCTCTTAGTGATTCTAGTTTGCCATCTTATGTCAACCCCATTCTACTTAATCCCAAAATGCATGCCTAACATGCCTTCATTCTTGCTTAAAATCCTTAATGGTTTGTTTATGCAGAACATAGTCAACCACTTGAAACAGACATACATGTCTAAATACTGGTTTCTAAGTTTCTATTGCAACCTCATTTTCCATCATTTAAAATTATACTCCACAACGAAACTATCCCATTAGGGGCTGAGAAGACGTTTTTAGATGTAACACATGAGGTTTTCACATGCCCCCAATGATCATTGTTATTGTCACAAAAGAGTTGTTCATTTTTAATGCATACTTAATGACAAGCATTGAACAAAATATATTACAGGTTACATTTCAATAAAACCTTATACCAAGACCTTCAGAATAATTCTTTCAATTTCAGTTGAGATAATAGACTTAGATTTTAATTTCTGTTCAGTTAATTCATGAGAAAATTCAAGCTTACCTCTCTCTGCCTTAAAAGGCTATTTTCTTTTAATGCCATAAAGAACTTTGATTGTCAGGAGGTATTTACTGGGGTTAAATCTTAAACCTTCCATTTGGAGGCAGAACAACTTCATACAGATTGAATTATTTCTCCAAATGCCCATTTTTTCATTTATAAAAATTAGAATATAAGAAAGCACCGTATAAAATTTTTCAAAGCACTTATAAAACTTTCATGAGAATCAAATTCCGAAATAGTTGAGTTGCTACTACTATTTTATCTAATCAGGAATATTCTCCACTTACTTCAAATGACACATTGTAATTTGACACCATGTCTAATTTGATCAGATGGAATTGTTTTCCCTCAAGTTCCTCTGTGACTTTACTCTTGTATCTATTTTCATATCTGTTTTCTATTAGAAGAGACATTCTGAAAGTCTTAAGTTATTCTATCTTAGTCGAAGTACCCTTCAAATCAAACTCTGAGCCAAAGACCTCTGAGTCAAATAGACTTCTGACAGATGCAAAGAACATGGGTAGGTAAGGAAGAAAGCACTCAGTAGAGGGAGGGCCACTGACAAGTGATTTGTTATCAAGTCAACTATTGTCGTAGATAATTGATCACTGCTATGATACAGCCAAACTCTGGAAAACTATGTGGAAACTTACTTGTCAGGATTACCCATGCCAATGAAATCACACTTTTATATCCCTCTACTGATTAGCTATTGGTTATGGGTTATTTCTGCACTAGTCATTAGCTATGGTATATTCCTGTACTTGTACCTGTACTCTTTAACAAACCATATAATTTTGCTTGTAGTGTTCATAGACAAAGTGAGTTTTCAAGGCTGAAGGCAACCCAACAAAGATTCCAGTGCTTCCTTTGACAATCAGCCTGCTATAGAGAATAGAGATGGAACAATGGCAGTGACTTCTGTGTGTGTGGCTCACTGTAAGTGTC
The DNA here is from genome assembly GCF_024711535.1 of Dipodomys merriami. Taxonomy (NCBI): domain Eukaryota; kingdom Metazoa; phylum Chordata; class Mammalia; order Rodentia; family Heteromyidae; genus Dipodomys; species Dipodomys merriami. The sequence continues at coordinate 9,594,415 of NW_027205937.1, forward strand.
CTCATTGATGTGCTTATTCATCTGCCTTTGAACTTTTGCAATCTCTGTTCACTTGGAATTTTCTTCTGTAATGATAGTAAGGAGTGTGCAACCAATAAATGTTTAAAGATACAGAGAAAAGGGATTTTTAGTATGACAATAAACTATAGAATCAGTTTTAGCTTTTTATTTTCCCTTAGCTGATTAAAAACTAAAAGAAAAGTTATTACAACTCTAGGAAGAAGGCCTGACGCTCAGCATATGTGGTTTGAGCAAGATTCTAAGAAATACTAATGAAGATTTTGGGCTTGCTGCAATAGACAATGAGTTTTATAATAGGGACACAACTGCAAGTTAGGTAATCAAGTAGGTTAGAGTTGTTGATTGGCCCAATGACAAGAATTCCTGAGCAAACTGCATTGTACTAAAAGGGAGGTGCTAAAAGGTAATAATAGTAAAGTGTTACCTGAATTTTATGTCTCTAATAGTATTCAGGTTATTGCTTCTGCATATTACAAATGATTAGATTCAAGTAGTGTTTGGAAATAATGTGTGATGTAGACAGAGCTCTAGAAATGAAAATATGTCATGTCTATCTACATGAATTTGGAGTATCAATTTCAACACTTGTGAGGTTAGGAGATCATAATTTTAATTAAAAAAAGTAAATGAGAAATTTTAAGTTTAGATATCAGTATCTATTGAATACCTCCATTTAGGTGTTGGTATATCACAGCTGTATTCCTAGCTACTCAAAATGCGAGCCAATGCAACAGTGATACTCACAAGACAGTATGTTGGAAATGAACTTTACAACTTGGGTGGGGAGGAACCTTTCAGAGGAGGGAAAGTGGGAGATAAATGAGGGAGGGGTAACAATGCTCCACAAGAAATGTACTCACTATCTTTTGTATGTAACTATATCCCCTCTGTATATCACCTTGACAATAAAATTAAATTTAAAAAAAAATAGAAAAAAGGGAAATGTACTAAATAGCTGACTTAAGAAATTGTAATCCCTCTGTACTTGAACTCTATAACACTAAAGTAAATTAATTAAAAAAAATAAAGAGTCTAAGATCTAGCCCAAGTAGGAAAGTCTGTGAGATTCTTTTTATTTTAATTTTTTTACGATTTTTTAAATTTTTAAATTTTTAAATTTTTTTATTGTGAAAATACTGTACAGAGGGGTTACAATTACATGGGCAAGATAATGAGTACATTTCTTATCAAGCATTTAGCCTCCTCCTTTTTTTCCCCTTCCAATCCCTTCCCATCTTCCCCCTGCCCCCCACCCAATCCTCCCTGCCCCCCCCACCAAAGTTGTAAAGTTCATTTTCGACATAACTTGTACTTCTCATTGTTGCAATGGGTCCACCTGTATCCTTATTTAAAGGACTTGTTTTTCCTCTTCCCCTCCACAGATTCTTTTTATTTTTTATTTTTTTGTCACTCATGGGCCTTGAACTCTGGGCCTGGGCGCTGTCCCTCAGCTCTTCAGCTCAAGGCGAGCGCTCTACTACTTGTGCTACAGCGCCACTTCCGGTTTTCTGGTGGTTTATTGGAGATAGGAGTCTCACGGTCTCTCCTGCCCAGGCTGGCTTTGAACCGCGTTCCTCAGATCTCAGCCTCCTGAGTAGCTAGGATTACAGGTGTGAGCCACCAGCGCCCGGCTCCTCCACAGATTCTTATCTCTAATTAACCACAAAAAAACAGAAGTGAAGCTGTGGCTCAAATGGTAGAGCACCAGCCTTGAGCAAAAAACTCAAGTTCTGAGTTCAAACCTTAGTACTGGCATAACAAACAAACAAATATAAATTATCAGATTGAGCCAACATTTTCCATAATGAAATTTGAATTGTCAAATCTCCTAATGGTTCTTAAGACTCACAGCTTGCATTAGTATAGATCTTCAGAATTTTTATGTGCTGGTATAATTTTTATGAAGACCATGATGTAGCCAAAGAAAACTTATCAGTGTTAGCAGAAAACAAGCCCAAGTTGTCACCCCTAGACCAAATGAATCTTGAATAGTCTTGCAGTTATTAACTCCCTCAAAAATGATGTAGACACAAACTTATCCTTTGAAGAATGGGATATCTGATAGTGCTGCTCGCGTTGTCACCCCTACTATCCTCCCCTAAAGGCTTTCTGTGCTTTAGCTGAATAGTCATATACAATCTCCCTCAAAGAAGCTGCACACCAGCTCCAATCCTCCTCTAATTATTTAGCTTATGTTATTTAAATGTAAACTTAAAAAAGGCAGGGATAACCACTCTTACCTTGAAGAAATTTCCATAGCATACTAAAACATATTTCTGGGAGGTTACCTGAAATTTTGTACTTGGAACATTTTTTGAAGTTCTCCATATAATCCTCAATCTCTATTTAGAAATGGAAAGATAGACATCTTTCATGTCCATGTTATACCTTCCATTCTAGTGGATGGCATTGACAGTTGCTTAATTATTTCAAGTGAGTGTTATATAGTACAATCTAGGCAGAGGAGAGAAATTCAAGAAGTAGGAGCAATGGAAAATACTAAATTAAATAGTAATGTGTCAGAAAGGGAGAGATGGCATCAGAGATGCCTTGGAAAGTTATCTTTCTTTTTTTTTTTTCAATAGAGAAGACAAATGAGAACTTGTGAAGTCAAACTGTTGAGGGGGAGAGAAGATTAGATGGCAGTTGCCCTTATTTTTTCTCCATAGTAGGAACTAGAGTTTCATCCAGGAAGTGAGTAATATTAAGATAATTTCTGAACTGGGACAAAACATTGAGAAAATGTTCTGCAGAAAACGACAAATGTCAAAAGCTATGTGCATATGACCATATAAGATGACACTAAGCAAAATGAATCCCAAGATAGGGATACAAGAGGTTTTATCTTTCTTGCTGTTGTTTTTAATGTACTTATAATACACTATGTGATTTTTTTATTTCTCTTGAATTTTCTTCCTCCATGGTATAACCCCTGTTTTTACTGTATTTGATTCTGGTGCCCTGCATCTTGTATATACATTTTTTTTAATTTGGGGAGGGGAAGGAAAATAACAAAAAGCTGAAATGATACAGGCTGACCAACTGTAACAATGAGATGTAAAAGACACTATGTTGAAAATGAACTTTATAACTATGGTGGGGAGAGAGTTGGGGACTTGGGGAGGGGAGGGACAGTAAGGAAAAAACAAAGGACGAGGGAACAATGCTCGATAAGAAATGTACTCATTACCTTACTCATGTAACTGTAACCCCTCTGTACAGTATCTTTACAATAAAAATCTGTATTTTTTAAAAAAGAAAATAACAAATGTGAGTGAAGTTTTAAATGCCAAATAGGTTTAAAATTTAATACATTTGAGATAACCAAAACCCACTTAGGAACAAAAGGAACCAACTTAAAGTCCTTCCTTAGGAAAGTAAATAGTAGCCTTAGAATGTTATACAGGAATTTGATCACAAGATAGAGAGAAGTCACAGTCTGAAAGGTCTAATCAGGAGTCTGTATTAAAAAGCAAGCAACTGTGAGAGACACATGTTCCCAAGAAATTCACAGCCTCAAATATACTTAGTACTGTTTTAAAACACTGAGGCATGTAGGTAGTAAAGAAAGAGCAGAATAACAATTTTAAAAAACCAGATCAACTATAATGCAGAGTTGAGAGGGATGCCATGGTGACTTGAGGAGGGCAAAGAGACATGAGGCATGGCACAAAATGATGGCTGAGGTGCTGGGACCTAAATAAGTTCATGGTCAGGGACAGGGTCATGGGGAACTTGAGAGTTCAAAGAGTCTCATGAGTTCGTGGTACAGGTCTGGCAGGTCTAGTAACCGACTGTCCAAGTCCGTGTCCCTGCCTCTAGGAATTCAGGCATGCCTATCACTTAGGGATAGGGGTCAGAATTCACTGTAAGAGTTTTTAGAAAGTCTCTCATCCAACAAGATGTCAAAGATGTTGCCAGTTAGAACCACTATCCATAATTCAAGAATAATCAGAGAAAAATGAAAAGCAGCTTCAGCTGGTGAAATATGGATACTTTGTCAAAATAATACTATCTTTTCCTCACCACCATCTTGATGTGTTAATAGGTGTTAGGACATTTTCATCGAGAACTGTAGAGGTGACATAGGACTCTCTTTGAACTACAGCTGTGTTGTGGGTTGTTAAATTGTAGATGTGTTATAGGTTGCTTAGCTTCAGAAAAAAAATGTGTTCCAGAGAATACTTGTCCTTGCTCATCCTTTATTGTTCCCCCTAGATAAATGGCCTTTGATCGATCCTGATTGTTACCCCTGGATAACTTGATTTGCTTCTGAAAACACACTTTGCTAGTCCCATATCCATGTGACATCTGCCTCGATGTGGCTTTTGCCTTCATAAACTTTGTGCTAGCTGCATTAGGGACTGCAAGTTTTTTTTGAGGGGGGGTATTAATGAGTCCGCTTGCAGTCACTGGCTCATAGTCATTATGAGTAAATGATGCTTCACTTGCAGGCGCTGGTGGCTCACACCTGTAAGCCTAACTAGTCGGGAGGCTGAGATCTGAGGATCGTGGTTCAGGCACGAAAGTTAGTGAGACACTTATCTTCAATAAACCACCAGAAAATCAGAAGTGGCACTGTGGCTCATGTGGTAGAGTGCTAGCCTTGAGCTAAATAGCTGAGGGACAGTGCCCAGGCCCAGAGTTCAAGCTGTACGACCAACAAAAAAGCGGGGGCGGAGGGCAGGGAATGGCACTGTATTTCTAAAGTGCTGTGTTGCATTGTAACTACCTAAAGAAAATAAAAATATAATAGAAATTAATGATTAATTTTTAACTAATTGTTTAAATCTAAACCATAATAAGGCTGGTTATGAAATCAAACAGACGTGAATTTAAATTTTGATTACATCTCATTCCTTTCAGGAATAAATCAAATTTTAGAGGGCTTCTTTTAGGAAAAATAGTAAATATAAAAATAAAATTAGGAGTGAAGAAAGTGTCAGGTTGATGCTGTGACACAACCTCTGGTCCTGTATTATGTGTCATGATGTGGCTGTGTTGTTACAGATATGTCCTACTTTGTGATCACTGTCAATGGCTAACCATAGGTATGTCACTACTACCCCCCAAAATGTGTCATCACTTGCTACTATTCTCTCCACTGTCACGAGAGGAAAATGATGACAAAAGTTGGACTGATTTCGATTGAACTATCTTACTTTTGCAAAGCTAGGAGAAACATATGACCATAATTCTAGGATGTGTGTGTGTGTGTGTGTGTGTGTGTGTGTGTGTGTGTGTGTGTGTGTGTGTGTGTGTGTGTGCTGGTACCAGAGCTTAACTCAGGGGGCCTCATTCTCTCATTTAACTTTTTCATTCATGGCTGGAGCTCCATAACTTGAGCCATATTTACACTTCAACACCCCCCCAAACCCGAGCCACCCCAGATCCTTTTTTCTTTCTGGTTAACTGGCAATAAGAATCTCTTGGATTTGTCTGCCTTGGCTGGTTTTGAATCATGATCCTCAACCTTCTAGGTATGTAGGATTACAGGTGTGAGTCACCAGCCTAGCAACTCTAGGACCTGCTACAGAGCCTTGAGAGATTCCATTATGCAAGTGAAGGAGCTGGAGACCAAGCTACATGATGTCCTGGTAATTCATGTGGATTCATTTTTGACGTTGGTTAGTCACACTATATCTATAAATACCCCTTATATTTCTCACAGGTCATACGCTGGGGAAGTAAAGGAATATATGATCCATGGTCCAAAGTAAATGATCAATGGTGAATAAAGATAAAAAATATTATTAAATTTTGCAAACCAATGGCAGATCCTTTTGTGAATTTGACTATGGGGTAAGTACCATCCAAACTCTCAAAGGCTATTGAAGGTTTTGTGTGTTTGGGCTTTTTTTCACTTACAAGAAGTCAGAGAGTGCTACTTAAGTATTTTTTTATCTTGCGAGGAGCGCCTTGGAGAATTCTGATAGAGTTTGGAGTCCCTGGGGAGAGAAGCAGTTGCAAATGGGGCGTGGAAGGTCAAGCAGCTTCAGTCCATAAGGAAGGACTTCATCTTCTTACCCTGCTAGCTAGCTGTAACAAGCAAATGGATACTTATATGAACATTTCTATATCTTCATATATTCCTGATGTAAACACAAATAAACTATTTTTTTGCTCATGGTGTGCTGGACCCTCTTGCTTTTGCCATGTTACCTAAACTTCACAGCAAAGCTATACTCAGGCATGTCCTTGTATGGGTCAGACAGAAAGGGAGAGAGAACAGCTTCTTCAGTCATCTCTGGGATGCTTGTGAACCACTGGAAAAGCCTGGAGATACATTGCTCTGTGCAGGTGGCTCTCAGCATCACTGCCAAAGTACCAGAACCAGCTAGCTTGGCCTCCCTCCACATTGCCCTGGTCCTAGGGTGAGGCCATCACTCAAAGCCAGTCTCTAGAATTCTATATATCAAGTAAAAGAGGACAGAGCGAAACTTTATTAAAAGGAAGTAAAAGCCAGAAACTGGGATGTGAGTGAGGGGTAAGAGGGTTGGAAAGCGGGGTGCCTCTCGAATTTGAAGAGAAGGCTAAGTAGAAAAAGACAATTTTTGATAATGGTAAAAGAAACTTTTTAAATTTAAATTTAATTTAATTTATTGTAAAGGTGATATACAGAGGGGTTACAGTTACATAAGTAAGGTAATGAGTACATTTCTTGTCGAACATTGCTGCCCATTCCCTCATTTTCTCTCACTTTCCCTCCACCCCAATTCCTTCCGAAAGCTGTAAAGTTCGTTTCCAACATAGTGTCTTGTGAATATTGCTCTTGCATGGTCCACCCTTTTTCCATTGTTTCACCATTTTGTTATTCCCCTTCCCTTCCCCAAATCAGTTAAAATTTTATACAAGACATAGGGTACCAAAATCAGAAACAGTGACAACAGAGTATAAAACAAAGGGAGGAAATAAATAGAAGAAAAAAGAAATAACTTCACACAGCATATTAAAAACTGCAGCAACATTGGAAGTGGCACTGTGGCTCAAGTGGTAGGGCGCTTGCCTTGAGCTGAAGAGCTGGGGGATAGTGCCTAGACCCAGAGTTCAGGCCCCACAACCAACAAAAAAATAAAATTAAAAATTAAAAATTAAAAACGACAACAACAACAACAAAACTTGTTTGCATATCTTGGAGTTCATTTCTATTAGCAATATTTTATATGGTCATATGTACAGAGCTATTGAGCTATTGTAATCTTCTGTTTGGATTATCCTAGACATATACTAATTATTACAAACGAGGGAACTCATGGAACCTATGTTTCTTTGGGTCTAGTTTACATCACTTAATATGATTTTTTCCAAGTCTTTCCATTTCCTTACGAATGGGATGATATCATTCTTTCTGATGGAAGCATAGCATTCCATTGTGTATATATACCACATTTTCTTGATCTATTCACCTACTGAGGGCATCTGGATTGGTTCCATATCTTAGCTATGATAAATAATAGTGCAGTGAACATAGTTGTGCTGGTAGCTTTAATGTGGTCTTGTGTGTTATCATTTGGGTAAATGCCCAGGAGTAAGATTGCCGGATCATAGGGAAGCTCTAGGTTTAGTCCTTTGAGGAATTGCCATACTGTTTTCCAGAATGTTGAACAAGTTTACATTCCCACCAACAATGTAGTAACCTTCCTTTTTAGCAGCATCTTACCAGCATCTGTTATTATTTGTGCTCTTGATAATGACCATTCTAACTCTGGTGAGGTAATCTCAATGTGGTTTTGATTTGCATCTCTTTTATGACCAGAGATGTTAAACTTTTCTTCATGTGTCTATTGACTATTCTTGTTTCACCTCCAGAGAAGTCTCTTCTTAATTCTTTAGCCCACTTATTAATGGGGTGGTTCTTTCTTTGAGGATTTTTTATTAGAGGGTTTAATTTTTGAATGCTAAGTATATTTTTGATATGAGATCCTTGTTTGTTGTATAGCTAGTAAAGATCTTCTCCCAATCTGTAGGCTTTCTCTTTATCATGCTAGCTATGTCCTTTGACATGCAGAAGCTCCACAGTTTAATGCAATCCCATTTTATCCAGCTTTTCTTGTATTTGTTGTGTTTCTTGATCTTTATTTAGATAGTTTCAACCTGTGCCAAGGAGTCCTAGTGTATCTCCTACCCCTTCCTGTAATATTTTCAGAGGATCTGCTCTTACTTCAAGGTCTGTGATCTATTTCGAGTTGAGTCTGGTGCAGGGTGATATGTAAGTATCTAACTTCACTTTTCTAAACATGTATAGCCAATAGTTTTAAGCCAGCCTGGACAAGAAAGTGCATGACATTTTTATCTTCAATTAGCCATCCAAAAGCTGGAAGTGGCTGTGGCTCAGGTGATAGAGTGCTATCTTTGAGCAAATAAAGCTCAGGGACAGCACTGTAAGCCCTGAGTTCAAGCCCCAGCTCCAACACACACACACACACAAACACACAAACACACACACACACAACATGGAGGCACAAATTCATAACCAAAGTAATCTTGCTTACGCATTTTATTTTAATAAAAGTTTCAAAGTGAATATCAACTCTAGTTCAGGCAAAATTGCAGGGATGCTAGGAATGGGTGGCAAGTCAAAATAAGAAAAAAATGCCAATGACCATCCTGAAGTTGAAAAAGGAAAGATAAATAAATGACTTCATTCTCCAGGAAATGGACATGGAAAGGAGAATGAGACAGATGATGAAGTGAGACCACTGAACGCCCTTGTGGAACACACTGCTGCATTGCAACATCTAGTGGACTCAAGGTAGACATGGCACTTGTTCCCATAGTTGCTGTACAAGCAGTAGAATCCCTTTGGCCAAACCCAGGTGTGGAATCTATTGAGGATAGTCCTGTGAACCAACTTGGAGAACTGAACTACATAAAACTATGCTTAGCACTATTTAGACTGACAGAATGCAGAACATGGAAGTGTTCATATGTGTATATGGCTATCTGTAACCGTTGTAGGAAAAATTCTAATATGATTTACAAGAAAATACAGATACAAACATGGGTATACAAATCTGCATGTTGCTAAATAAATTCAAACTGAAATCTTAGTCAAATCCTGAAGTCAAATTAACCTTTAATTAACCTCCTTCTTAATTAATCTCCTCCTCTTCTTCTTACCCCTCTTCCTCTTCCTCCTTAAGTTAGTGGTGTTTTAGCTTGTTAGGCAGGCATTCTACCACCTGAGCCATGTTTCCAGCCATTTTTGCTTTATTTTTCAGATAAGATCTCACCTCATGGTTATTCCCAGTTGGCCTGAACCATGATTCTCCTATTTATACTTCTAATATAGTTGGGATGGCACACAGTACCAGTCAGCTATTGATTCAGAGGTGATCTTTCCAATTTTCTAACCAAACTGGTCTCTGACTCTGCCTTTTCAATAACTGGGATTATAAACTTAAGCTACTGCAACTGACCTTGTTAAATTTTTGTTGTTGGTGATCATAAATCTTGAACTCTGGGCTTGGGCACTGTTTCTGAGAATAACACTTGAGTTGAGCCATAAGGCCATGTCTGGCTTTTTCTGTGATTAATTGGAAATAAGAATCTCATGGACTTTCTTGACTGGGTTGGCCTTGAACCACAATTCTCAGATCCTCAGTAGCTAGGATTATAGGCATTAGCCACCAGCACATGGCTTCTTGTTGAATTCTCTAAGGGAAAGAATATATTCTATGCCTGTTGATTCTCTTAAAGTGATGCTTGGCATACAGTAATTATTAATTATATATTTGCTGCATGAAGGGCAGATAAATGGTGAATAAAGGATAGTTGACTTCAAGCCATTCATAGGAATGGGTCTATTCTTCATGAGCTATGTTCCACTTGTAATACTTCTAGCACAAATTAGTCACAAATATTATAGCACATAAATTGTTAGAAATCTTCCTTTACCCATGAGAAAAAGGGAGGCTTCAAAGAGTGAATAACTGAGAAGATGGCTGAACTAATTTGCAATCTGATCTGTTCTCGAATCCCAGGGATTTTGGCTCTGAACAATGTTGTCAAATTATTACCAGGACATATCTTTAATCAATTACATGCAGAAATATTCTCCTATGTTATTCTGTATGGAAAGCATAAGCGTGTTCATGTTTGTACATGTGTGCAATGATTTAGACTCTCCAGATTTCTTCAGCAATATTTCTATGGGATGCTCAACTCTATATCACATCCATGTTTAACTGCTGTTTTGAACCACTGTCTTTTCCTCTTTTTCATCTAGTATATTAGAATTTTTTTTCTTTTTTTGCATGTGGATAGTTTGTGGAATTAGCCATGTATAGTATTAAACATGATTCTGGGAATCCTGATCTTGAAAACAGTTTGTACTCCTCATGCACATGGCCTGTTCTGTGTGTGGTTTCTGTATGAGCAACATTTCTATATTCTTGTAGTACAATTACTTTATATGAGCTATGTGATCTCACTCTTGCCATCTCAGATGCCCTCTGCAACTAGTCTTACACCACTGTGCCTGTCATCTTCATTAAAGGGTTACCCAAGCTTTGAAACGGAGTGTAGACCTTGGCAGCTCTTTTCCCAGGGCACATCCTTCTCCATAGTGCATTACAGATTTTGATTCCCTCTGCTGCTCCATCATCCATGACCCAGAAACTGGCTTTCATTGACTTTCCTATTTTTAATTTCAGTCTCAGTTTCATTCTTCCATTACTACCATTCTCAGTCTCTGTAATGCCACATTTCAGTTCATGCTCAGCTCACCTTTCACTTTCTTCATTGAGCTTCTCAATTTTCCTGAGCATTCATTTTTTCTTTGTTAAGGCTGCATTTTGAAGAATATTCTCAGTGTATAAATGGGGTTTTAGCGCATGCTTTGGAGAAAGCACGTAATTTATTTCTGATTATAGATTATAAGTTATAGCAAAGCATCGTTCATATACAAACAGCTGTAAGCATGAGGGCTGGAGTGGACAGGGGCCTCTGTTGCCAATGCTCCCAGAGGAGAGGCAGATTAGAAATGAATGTGCATTCGGCAGCAACCAGGTAGTGAACTTGCTATGAAGAAAAAGCAGCAGGGGGAGGAAACAGCAGGAGAGATGAAGGAGCCACACTTTGGTAGAGTGAAGAGCTGCTCTGAAGACTGGACACTGAATTGAAGGACTAGACAACACAGAGTCCAGGAAGAAATGGCTTAAGGCAGAAAGATGTGAGAAACACAAAGCCTGAGGTGAAGGCCAAGCCAGGACATTTCAAAGACAAACAAGAAGGCCACCCCTCTTGCAGACTGGAGTTCAAGGAATCCCAAGGGTAATCCAAGGGTGGAAGGCTGGAAGTGGAGGCTGAGATCTGATCTGAGGATCATGGTTCTCAGCCAGCCTGGGTAGAAAAACTCTGTCTCCAATTAGCCAGCAAAAAGAGGCAAAGATGTGGCTCAAATGGTAGGGTTTTGAGACAAAAATGCTGAGAGAGTACAAGGCCATGAGTTCAAGTCCAAATACTGGCATGCATGTGTACGCATGCATGCACACATGTATACACACACACACACACACACACACACACACACACACACACACACACACACACACACCCTCATATATAGAGAGAAGAGGAGGAGAGGAAGGAGGAATAAAGGGAGGAAGGAAGGGGGATGTTAGGAAAGAAGAAATAAAAAGGAAGAGAAAGAAAGAAAGAAAGAAAGAAAGAAAGAAAGAAAGAAAGAAAGAAAGAAAGAAAGAAAGAAGGACAGAAGGAAGGAAAGAAAGAAACAAGGAAGGAAGGAAGGAAGAAAAGAAAGAAAGAGAAGGAAGGAAGGAAGGAAGGAAGGAAGGAAGGAAGGAAGGAGAGAGAGAAAAAGAAAGAAAAGAAAGAAACAAACAAAAAGAAAAAAAGAAAGGAAGGAAGGAAGAAAAGAAGGAAGGAAGGAAGGAAGGAAGGGGGAAGGAAGGAAGAGGGAAAGAAAGAGAAAGGGAGGGAGAGAGAGGGGAGAAAGAAAGAAGGAAAGAAGAAAGAAAGAGAATGAGGTGGTTATTGTCTGATCTCAAAAATTCAAGAAGGCAATGGATAGGAAGAACCAAATGAATTACACACTAAACAAAAATTCCAGCTATTGCTACGGTATGTAGTGGGCAAGAAGAAACAGTGGAAATGTAGTATGCAGGTAGGTGACCACTAGAGCAAGACCTCTGTATAACTCAGTAGTGTGTCCGTAATGTGATTACAGGGATATTTTGCTGTAATATGTGAAGGAAAACAAGGAGGTAAAAATGATTCCTGTGCTTAATGCAAAAGGAGAATGGAGATGTCAATAATGATTTGGAAGCTTGGGGATGGGTGCACATAACTGCTTTGTATGGGGGTGGAAAAGAAATTCAGGAGTTCTGAATAGAGCTTGTCAAGGTGGCGTGTACCTGTCATCATAGTTTCATGGGAGGTGGAGATCAAGAAGTTTGGGATGCAAGGCTAGTCCTAACTAAAAGCTAGTGAAATCCTATCTCATTCAGTAAGCTGGGCATGATAGTTCCCACTTGTGATCTCAGCTAGGTAGGAAGATTGCAGTCTGGGGTTTCCCTGAGCCAAAAGTTAATGAATAACATTTCGTCCTCCATTAGGCCTATGCCTCATTAATTCACTCTGGATAAATCTATAGATTTAAAAAGTCTTTTAAATGCTAAAAAGCTATCTGAGTTGTGGTATAAAACATAGGGAGCATCATCATTTATTCCTCACAAGACTTCTTCACATGCTGTAATGGAAATAAAATAGGCCTAAAGTTCAAGAGAGAGAGAGACAGAGACAGAAACAGAAACAGACACTGTGAAACAGAGATAAAAAAGAGAGAAACCCTATCTGAGAAAATAAGCTTAACAGCGAAAAAGGGCTAGAGGTTTGTGCTTGCCTAATAAGCACAAGGCCTTCAGTTCAAATCGTAGTATTGGGGGCTTGGGGGCAGGGGAGGAGAACAGAGAATGCTTAAAGGGGATACAGTAATCAAGATGTCTTGTGTCAGAAAATGACACCTTGAAAGAAAACCTATTTGTATAACTACTTAAAGGCAATATATTTTAAAGCTATATGTTCACTTAAAAGAAAGAAAAAGAGCTCTTATTTGTGTTTGACATGCTAGACTTACAAATATAAAATTCAAATAATAAAAAGATGCTTTATCTCTGTTTTAAATGTATCAATTCAAACAATAATTCTATTAACATTGTGCTTTTTTTTCTTTTCTGAATGCAAAGACTTTGTATGAATTATTTTACTTTAAATATGTCTTCCCTTCCCTCCCCAAAATTTCTGATCTTTATCCTCACACACAAAACCATTTTGTAATTGATTTGCAAAGGGAGTTTTGCTGAAAAGCTTGTGTTTATAGTAAGTACCTATGCATTATTTAAAATATACAAGGCTGAAAAAATTCCAAGCTCATTTAGATTTGAAATCTGAAAAGAGAGCCATAAAGGCAGACAGTGTTAGAGTTTGGGCCATGAGCTCCCTCGGTCCACTCAGCCTCTGATATTCAGCGGTAACAAGGCAGAGTACGATGAGGTCGGCTTCCTGAGAACCTCCATGTCCTCTGGGGAGAGGACCATTAACTTTTAGACGCTTGAATACTGGCATGGTTCAGAGTTCAGAACAGACTGGCCTAGAAGTAAAAGAACCTGCCTTGCAGTCACATCCCTGCCTCTTACTGGGATGTGGTCTTATGTCTCCACACTTTTGAAACAGAGCCGCCATTATGAAGCTATTGCAGGGCTTTTGAGGATTACTTACAATTATATAGAGATACCCTCAAGGACCAGGAAACAATATGCATATAAGTTTTATTCTGAATTATAAATATCTGTTAAAAATCCCATAGATAGAAATACTTTATGGATAAAATTGAACTGAAAAAGAGATTTAAGGACAGTGCTGATGTATGCAGCAAAGAAACTTTCTAAATCTTGAAAGTAATTCTTTAATTTGTCACAAGTTCACAGTGGTGCTACAGAGCTTTTTTTTACTGGACACTGACTAAGGCATAGGAATGAATTCCCTTCTTTAAAAAGTGTAACAGGCTTTTTAAAGTGTCCTGGGTCTATACCAGCATCTACATTGAGAGAAGGCATATGAATTTCCCTTTTTATGTAAGCAATTTTTTATTCCAGTGAAGTTTTGAGTTAGTTTATGGAGCAATCTCAGTAAAAATGATATAGTTAATGAAATAGATTTACAAGAAAAACAAAAGAAAAGAAAGTATAAGGGAATGTTTTTACACAAAAAAATTCTGAGGGATCATTGTCACAAATTGATTATGATTTGTTTCTGAGCTTCTTGGGAGGCCCAGAACAAAGGGAAACATGAATAATGACTCAGTAGTAATTTCACAGGGGCAAAGAATTTGCTTTGTTTCCCAAGAAAAGACACAAATTTGCTCAAGTAGATACAACTTGGACAGTCTAAGCACATCTTCTCCTTTCTTCATTAAAATGTTGAGACTTGAATGGTTATGAGTCTTCAGACTGAGAATCAACCTTGGAAATTTGAAGGTGCCACATGGGAGAGATTGCACTTTCTAAGTGCAATCCAAGTAACAATCTGGAAAGTTAACTATGATTAACAAAATATCAAGAAGTACTAAATTCCCACAGCAGATAAGGCATCAAGTTAAAAATATGAAACTATTTCTTTCTGTATTATACCATTGCTTATTCCTACTTTTATTATCCAAGACAAGAAAACTTTTCAAGTTTATGTTTTCTTTTTCTCTGAAAAGTTCTGATTTTGAAATCAAAGACAAAGCAATTATGCTCAGGAATCAGATGAACAAGGCAGGATATCGGTAAAAAGGAAAACAACATTTAAGAGGATAGAGAGTTATCTGGGTGCTATTGATGGATACCAATCAATCATCAAAGGCAGCAACATGTTGAACTTGTGACTAAATAACTAATTTTGGTGTGAATATTTTAAGTGTAGTTTTTCCTACATTGCATGTTTTTACTTCTTGAATGCTTTCTCTAGACTTTACCAACTTGGAAACTATCCAGTACACAAACCACAAAATTTCAACTGCTGAAACCATCACATATCACAAAGCACATGCAGTTAGGTGCCTCTCCACACTTCACTTCTCCCCTTACCCTGCAAAAGAAAAAAGTGATGAAATAAGAATATTAAAAGTAGTGTGAGGGAGTTCCGGGAAGATCGCGGAGGAGAAGCTGTAATCTGAACAAGCTCTCGCATAGAAAGCAGTTTTAGAGTTCCAGTGAACAGTCCTAAGCCAGAGAATCACACCAAGTGTGCCATCACAGGACAGAGAGTTAGACAAGAGAGGGAAGCCAAGGCAAAAAGAAACACCTGAGTGCTCGCCAGCAGCCGCCGCCACGGCGGCGGCAGGGTTTCAAGCGGCGGAGACCGCAGCCGGGGGCCATACCTGAGTGCTCACACATAGAGTCCAGGATGAAGGAGCCAGACGCAGCGGGCAAGCAGATTCTACTCAACAGCAGCAAGAACTAACAAAGGGCAGACATCTTCATCCTGCAGCTTGCAGACCAGAGACGACCCAGTATCCAAGACTCGGCGTGAGTAGAAGCCCGACGTCCTCACTCCTTCTCAGGGAGCAGAGGAGGGAAGGCCACCCCTCCCCCCACAGCACCGGTGATCTCCATCTTGGATACCAACAAAGCTCGGAGGAGCTGCCAGCTCCAACCCAGGCCTTGGAATAAAATGAGTCATTTAGCAGGTCACAAGAACTTAACAGCAAAGTGACCTGCCAGACTCGGCTCCATCCAGGGAAAAGTCACCCAGGTCAGGCACCAGCCATTGGAATGGCTTCCCTCACTGGGTAACCAGAGCCAGAGGCTGCCCCTCCCTCTAGCAGCCTCAACAATCAATTGAAAAACAAAATCCCTGAGAACGGCTCCAGGCTGGGCTCTGGGAGATTTTTTTTGCACAAAACAGCCCCAGGAAAAAGCTACCGATTGTTGAAAGGCCTCAACTCTACCCAGAACCTAGCCTCACCACTGCATCCCCCTCTTTTATGATTCTCAAAGCAGATCACCCTCCTAGAAAACTACCTGGGAGGGGGATCTCAAAATCTTGGGTAAAGCAGGGCATTTTTCTGCCTCTTCCAACAAACCGACTTAAGAAACCAATCAAGCCACAGGAACTCAAGCTGACCAGAGACTCCAAAAAAAGGCTGGTTACAGACAAAAGGTAGATACAGATACAAGATTTTCCCACCCCTCCCCCCAAAAAAAATCAAAGGACTTTTTCTTTTCTTTTTTTTTCTTTTTTTTCTTCTTCTTTTCTTTTTTTGTTTGTTTTTTGTTTTTTGTTACCTTATATATATATAATTTTTTTTCTCTTTTAAAACTTTTATTAATCTTTAATTTCTGCCTCTTCTGAAAAAATAATTGATTTCCAGTAACTTTTTTTTTTCTCCTCTTAAAATTTTTATTTTAGGAATATGTAAATGAGCATTTTCCTTTCTTTTCTTATCTTCTTTCTCTTTTTCTTTCTTTGATAATTATCTTTTTGTTTTTTGTCTAGCTCTACTGAACTTCTGATCTTTTCTTCTCCCTTTCCCATCCTTAAAGTTTTTCACATCTCCTCTATGTCCCTCCCTTTCTCACAACATATTCACATTCCTCTCTAAATAGATGGTCTTTTAATCTCTACAATAACATTAATTTTTACGTTTCTATTTTTTTTCTGGTCTCTTTTCATTCCCCTATCCCTCTCTTCTTTTTCTCTCTCTCTCTACTTGCATCCTACCCAACCCATTTCCTGCATTATGATTAGGACATAGTTAACTTTCCCTGTGCCTCCCCACACCAATTTATTCCCATTTTTCACCCACATCTCTCCCTAATCCTAATAATTTCTGGCTTTCCAAATTCTTTTCTGCGGTTCGAAGTCCTTTAAAATATAGTTGTTTGATGTTGAATAGATGTATCTGTTGAACTAGATTGTATCTGTAGAATATTGACTGTACAAATGCAAACTTTGGTTGATGGTTGCCTTAAGATAGTGTTCTAGCACAAAACTGGTGCTATCTTCATCTCAAATGGGCAGAGTAAGCCGGAAAAACACAAGAAAAATGGCAAATTCGGGTATCTCAATTCCCAATCTTGATAATCAGGGGTCAGATCACATAATGAACAATCCAGAGGAGAGTTGACAAATAGCTCTACAAACACTGGTGGCAAACATGATAAATGAGAAGTTTGACAACTTACAATGGACTATCTATGAGCGTGATAGGGAGAGAGAGGAGGCATCCCAGAAGTTTATACAGGAATATCATAAGCGTGAGGAAGCTACTCAAAAACTGATACAGGATTTGCGTGAACAACTTGAGAATTCTCAAAGAGAAAGGGAGGAATGGCGTGAGCAGGCTGAGAACATGCAAAGAGATCTGCAGGAATCCCACGAACGTGAGGAAGCTAAACAAAGAGTAATACAGGAATTGAGAGACCAGGTAGAGAACACACAAAGATCACTAAAGGCATGCATAAAATCCATTAACAAAGAGCTGAAGGAAGTCAGGGAGACCACAAAGGGAATGCTGAATGGAACCCAACAGAAGGAATGGGAGTCCAAAGAAACCATATCCAATCAACTAAGTGATTTGAAGACAAACACTGAACACCAAATTAAGGAAGTAAAGAGATTCATACAAGACCTAAAACAGAGCTTCAACAAAGAACTTGAAGCCATCAAAGCTGACCAATTAGAAGCTGACAAATTAGAAGAGATTAAAATCAAAGAAGAGAGTGTTGACAGCAGGTTAGACCATGCAGAAGATCGAATATCAGGGATTGAAGACAGGCTAGATATTATAGAGAAAGAACATACAACCATCCAAGACAAGTCCAAGAAATATGATAGATCTATCCAACACCTGGAAGACACCATCAGAAGGACAAACTAAAGGATAATGGGTGTAGAGGAGCACCAAGAAACAGAAGTTAATGGTCTAGGAAATTTGTTTAACACGATCCTAGCATATAACTTCCCTAACATGCAATAATATAGGCCTATTCAGATACAAGAAGCCTTTAGAACCCAAAATAGACCAGACCAGAATAGGACATCCCACCATCACATTATAATCCACACAGGATCAACTCAGAACAAGAAAAAGATCCTTAAAGCTGTCAAGGAGAAAAGATTAATCACCTATAAAGGGAAAACAATTAGAATCACCTCAGATTTCTCAGCAGAGACAATCAAAGCAAGAAGAGCCTGGAATGATGTATGCCAGGCCCTAAAAACAAAGAACTATCAACCAAGAATACTGTACCCAGCTAAACTCTCCTTCATAACTGAAGGCCAAATAAAAAGCTTCCACAGCAAAGAAAAATTGAAACAATACATCTCCACCAAACCAGCCCTACAAAAGATTCTTAAAGATGTCCTACACATAGAAAACCAACAAGACCACAATAAATGCCAACAAACTGCACCCAAACTGAGAATCCAAGAACCATAGGAAGAACCCAGTTTTCGCAGCCCCCAAGAAGGTAGATAACATGGCAGGAACTCCGAAATACCTCTCAGTCCTATCTATTAACGTTAACGGACTGAACTCTGCAATTAAGCGACATAGACTGTCCAGTTGGATTAAAAAACAAGACCCTTCTATCTGCTGCCTGCAGGAGTCACATCTTCACCGTAAAAACAAACACATTTTCAATGTTAAAGGCTGGAACAAAATCTACCAAGCTAACGGCCCTCATAAACAGGCGGGAGTTGCAATCCTAATATCAGATAAAATAGGCTTCAAATTAAAAATCGTGAGAACAGATACAGAAGGTCGCTACATACTAATTAAAGGATCTCTCCTTAAGGAGGATATTACAATTCTAAATATCTATTCGCAAAACAATGGAGCACCCAAATTTATCAAAGAAACACTACTTTCACTCAAATGCCATATAGATCCAAAGACATTAATTGTTTGGGATTTTAACACACCACTCTCCCCACTAGACAGATCAACTCGGCAAAAACTGAACAGAGAATCCCCAGATTTATACAGCTGCACAGATCAACTAGACTTAACAGACATTTACCGAACATTTCACCCAGCAGCATCGGAGTACACGTTCTTCTCAGCAGCACATGGAACGTTTTCTAAAATAGACCACATTCTAGGCCACAAAGCAAACTTGTCTAAATTCAGAAACATTGAAGTTATACCCTGCATTCTCTCTGACCACAAGGGAATAAAATTAGAACTCAACACCAAAAGCCACCAAAGAAAGTCCGGTATCACATGGAGGCTAAACAACACACTGCTGAATCAAGAGAGGGTCATGGAAGAGATTAGAAAGGAAATTCAAATGTTCATGCTATTCAACAAAAATGAACACACAAATTACCAGCTCCTCTGGGACACAGGAAAGGCAGTACTCAGAGGCAAGTTTATAGCTCTGAGCTCCTACATCAACAAATTGGAGAGATCTGAAACTAGCAATTTAATGACACATCTAAACCTCCTTGAAAAAGAGCAGCAAGATAAACCCCAATCCAGTAGACGGAAAGAAATAATCAAAATTAAATCAGAATTAAATGAACTAGAATCCAAAAAAACTATAGAAAGAATCAACAAAACAAAGAGTTGGTTCTTTGAAAAAATTAACAAAATTTACAGACCCTTAGCAAATCTAATCAGAAAAAGAAGAGAACACACCCAAATTAATAAACTCAGAGATGAGAATGGAAACATCACCACGGAAACAACCAAGATTCACAACATTATAAGGGAATACTTCTCAAAACTTTATGCTAATAAGTTCGACAACTTGACAGAAATGGACCTCTTCCTAGCAAATATTGACATGCCAAAACTAAACCAAGATGAGTTAAACTATCTTACCAGGCCCATATGAAGCATTGAAATAGAAAAAGCAATAAGAGACCTCCCAGCTAAGAAAAGTCCAGGACCAGATGGTTTTACAGCGAAATTTTACAAGGCCTTCAAAACAGAGCTCACACCAATTTTCAACCAACTCTTCAATGAAATTGAAAGAGAAAGCTCACTACCGAACACATTCTATGAAGCCATCATAACCCTCATCCCAAAACCAGGCAGGGACTCATCAAAGAAAGAGAACTATAGACCCATTTCTTTGATGAACATTGATGCAAAAATTCTCAACAAAATTGTGGCCAATCAACTTCAACAATTCATCCAAAAAATCATAAACCACGATCAAACAGGATTCATTTCAGGGATGCAAAGCTGGTTCAATATACGCAAATCAATTAATATTATTCATCACATCAACAGGAGCAGAAAAAGCATTCGACAAGATCCAACACCCCTTTATGATGAAGGTTTTGGAAAAATTAGGATTCCATGGAACATTCCTCAATACAATAAAGGCTGTATATGACAAACCTACAGCCAGCATTATACTCAATGGTGAAAAACTAAAGCCATTTCCTCTTAACTCAGGAACAAGACAAGGATGCCCGCTCTCTCCACTTCTCTTCAATCTAGTATTAGAATGCCTAGCTACAGCAATAAGACAAGATGCACACATAAAGGGGATCCAAATAGGGAAAGAAGAAATAAAACTCTCCCTCTTTGCAGATGACATGATCTTGTATTTAAAGAATCCCATAGACTCCACTCCCAAATTACTCAAGCTGTTTCAAAACTTTGGCAAAGTAGCAGGTTATAAAATTAACTCCCAAAAATCAATGGCTTTTCTGTATGCCCACAATGAGAAAAGTGTGACTGAAATTAGGAAAGCAACTCCATTTGTAAGAGCCCCCCCAAAAAAAATACCTAGGAATTAACTTAACCAAAGAAGTGAAGGACCTCTATGATGAAAACTTTAAAATCTTGAAAAAGGAAATCACCACAGAACTTAAAAAATGGCAAACCTCCCATGCTCCTGGATTGGCAAGATTAACATTGTGAAAATGGCAATACTTCCCAAGGCTATCTACAAATTCAACGCAATACCTATCAAAATTCCACCCTCATTCTTCAAGGAAATAGAAGACGAAACTCAAAAATTCATATGGAACAATAAAAGACCCCGAATAGCAAAAACACTTCTCAACGGAAAGAACACTGCTGGAGGAATATCAATACCAAATTTCAAACTCTACTATAAAGCCATAGTAATCAAAACAGCTTGGTATTGGCATAAGAACAGACCTCAGGACCAATGGAATAGAATTGAAAACCCAGAAATGAACCTACAGACCTATAGCCATCTAATCTTCGATAAGGAAGCTAAAACAATAGAATGGAAGAAAGACAGCCTATTCAGTAAATGGTGCTGGTAAAATTGGTTAACTACATGTAGAAAACTAAAGCTAGATCCTTATATATCACCCTGCACCAGAATCAACTCCAAATGGATCAAAGACCTTGAACTCAAAGCAGACACTCTGAAAACATTAAATGATGGAATAGGAGAAACCCTAGGTCTCCTTGGCTCAGGCCGAAATTTTCTGAATAGAGACCCGTAAACACAACAAATCAAAGAAAGGTTGGACAAATGGGATTGCATAAGGTTGCAGAGCTTCTGCAGGGCAAATGACATAGCTAGCAAGATCAATAGAAAGCCCACCGATTGGGAGAAGATCTTTACTAGCCATACAACAGACAAGGGTCTCATATCTAAAATATACTTGGAACTCAAAAAATTAAACCACCCAACAACAAATCCTCAAAGAAACAACTGCCCAATAAATAAGTGGGCGAAAGACTTAAAGAGCAGCTTCTCTGAAGAAGAAGGAAGGATGGCCAATAGACACATGAAGAAATGTTCAACATCCCTAGCCATAAAAGAAATGCAAATCAAAACACCATTGGGATATCACCTCACTCCATTTAGAACAGCAAAAATCAAGAACTCTAACAACAACAGATGCTGGAGGGGATGTGGATAGAAAGGAACCTTACTTCATTGTTGGTGGGAATGTAAACTTGTTCAACCACTTTGGAAAGCAGTATGGAGGTTCCTCAAAAGTCTTCACATAGATCTCCCCTATGATCCAGCAATCCCACTTTTGGGCATTTACCCAAATGTATACAAACAAGACCACACTAAAGCTACCAGCACAACTGTGTTTATTGCAGCATTATTTACCATAGCTAAGATATGGAACCAACCCAGATGCCCCTCAGTAGATGAATGGATGAAGAAAATGTGGTATATATACACAATGGAATTCTATGCCTCCATCAGAAAGAATGACATTGCCCCATTTGTTAAGAAATGGAAAGGCTTGGAAAAAATTATATTAAGTGAAGTAAGCCAGGCCCAAAGAAACATAGGTCCCATGGTTTCCCTTATTTGCAATATCTAGTATAGGTATGAGTCAAGCGGAAAAGGTCAGATAATGTGATGTTAGGAAAACGAACCCTTAAATATGTATTTTAATGTTTTCGTTTCTTTCATGCATGTGTCTCTAACGCATTTATAAGATTATTTATTTGTTGCTTTGTATGTCCCTCCCCCACAGTGTAACCCCCGCTTTCACTTTATTTGATGTCAGTATAACATGTGGAGGAGATGGGGACAAACAAGTCGTTTAAGGATTCAGGTGGACCTGTTGCAACAAGAAGTACAAAATGTCATGTCAAAGCAAGTTTTACAATGTCGGTGTGGGGGGGAGGAGGGGGGTATGATTGGGTGCGGGGGAGGGTGGAGCCTGGGAAGGGAGGTGAAGGGTAAACAAAAGAGGAGGCTGCAATGCTTGGTAAGAAATGTATGCATTATCCTGCCAATGTAATTGTAACCCCTCTGTACAGTATGTTCTCAAATAAAATAAAATAAAATTTAAAAAAAAAGTAGTGTGATATCTAAAAAAGATGTTCATGCAGTTGAATATATAGGGGATTCAGTAGTTGAATATAAATTCAAATGAACTGTCCCTCTTTAATTTATACATTTCTTTCCTGTATTCATGAGTAAGAAATGCATATTTATTGTAAAAAATTATTTTAAGTAGACAATCTTGAGAACAATGAGAAAAAAATCATCTGTAAACAGCCCGAACTGTTATTGTCTTAATGAATTACCTCTAGCATTTTTCTGTTTATTTCACTAAAATATTTATGGAATTTTCTAGGGGCAGAGTCTATGCTAAATACTCTCTTTTATTTAGATACTGAGGATTAAACCTAAATGTATGTACTTTAGGCAAGAGTTCTATCACACTCCAGCCTTTCACTTTTATTTTGTTTTTGAGATACTATCTCACTCCCTTTGTCCAAACGGGACTGAAATCTATGATTTTATCTTCCTGCAAGTAACAGATGTGCACCACCAATCTAGGTGCTAAATATACACATTATTCATTTAACTCAATACTCCCTCAACAGTGTGTGCGTGTATACACATATCTACTCAATATTCTCTTTCTCTCCCTTCCCTCAACTCTTGTTCTTTTCTGTTTGGAAGAGATTAGGATCAGTCTCAATCACTTCATGACACTCTAACCCTGAAGCTGGAAAGGTCGGCACCAGGACAACATGACAAGAGAGAAGAACTCTGCCAACCAAGTCTAATGTGCCAATCTTGCCTCAGAAAATAGAATTGAGGACCTGAAAATGAGGCAGCAGATAGGAGTCTGTGATGGAGCTTAATTCTATTTTCAGCCACAGTTCATTCAATGAGTGGAGCAATCAAGCCTGGAGGAAAAATCAAGAGATGGAGAAACTATGTAAGCTTGTGTCTGGGGGTGGGAAGAGAGAGGGAGAGGAAGGGAAAGACAGAGGGGAAGGAGAGAGAGGAAAAATGAGACACACAGACAGACAGACAGACACACACACACACGCACGCACACACACAGACTCACACACACACACACACACACACACACACACACACACACACACACACACACACACACACACACACACACAAAGAGAGATTGCATTCTTGGAGCATTTCCAATTGCAAGGAGATTTTACTGTTTTTCCCCAAATAGACTTCTATCTTCCCTTCAAATACATTTTGAACTTAAACTAATTGAGTATGTTCCTTTAAGATACCATGATAATGTGCATTGATAATGACTATCTTGTTCTGTACAAGGCATCATTCCAACTATTTAATGTTCATTTATTTCATTAAATACATTTTAATTGTTATATCAACCCTCTCTAAAATGTGTGTCACTGCCTTCATTTTACATAGGACGACAGAACCTCAAAAACTTAAGCACGAGTCACTGGTTAGGAACGGCATGCTCACATACTACACCTGCCCCCCCCCATATATACATTTATTTTTCTGTTCCCTTTGGCACCTCCTCACCTTCAATAGAACAGAAATGGACGTCTTTTTTAAAATATGTGTGCAAACCAGCATCAAGAATACAAGAACAATATAAGAAATGGGAAAATACAATTGAGTGAAAATCTGAAAACTCCTATGCCCCAGACCTGTATTTCTGTCCTGCACAGGGAGGGGCCTCTTTCTACTTCTACTCTCCCAGGCCTCCTCAGCAGGTCCCTGGGAACATAGTTGGAGAGGGACTAGTAAGTCTTTTCAAATGAAAGACATCAGTGAATTTACTATAAGAGTCAAAGGCAGAGGAATTAAAATCCACATAGACATTGACTGCTTTCCTTTACCCTGACTTTCAAAATTCTTTACTTCTTCACATACCTCAAAAAGACAACTGTTGCTTGACACCCGTGGCTCACCCCTGTAAGCTTAGCTACTAAGGAGGCTGAGATCTGAGGATCACGGTTCAAAGCCAGCATGGGAGGGAAAGTCCATGAGACTCTTTTCTCCAATAAACTAAAAGAAAACTGGAAGTGGCACTGTGGTTCAAGTGGTAGAGTGCCTTTATCAATTTTCCTAGGGAAAATTAATTTGTATTCCTCCAAACAGTCTGATGGTTGGCAAATGTTGTGAGCTCCCGAAGACACTCCTAGATGTCTGTCATCATTTCCAACTTCAAAACTTTTGCCTTCAATCAAGGTTTCTGAAGAACATCGATACAATCAAAGTTAATCAACACAGCTTTATTGTACTTGGTCTCATAAAAAATATAATAGCTCTACTTTCAATGAAGGAAATTAATGATCATGGCCTTGAGAAATGGCCCTTCATTTGAAATGTGTGTGTTCTATTACTGTCATAAATTTTCATGATGCTTTTTTTTCTTGAAAACAGTCCCTGAATATTCCTTCAGCAAACATTTACTGTGCAGTGTTGCAGGATACACTGAGTGTTGGGAGCCCAGAATGCCCTAAAAGTTCCACCTGCCTTATGTATTATGTACATAATAAAGTTTGAAAGTCTGGATCATTTTAGCAACTGAAGGAAAAATCATTTCTGAAAATATAAAAGTCTCTTTAGTATGAAGAATAGGCCTGAGGAACTTGTCTTCCTGGTTTCCAGCCAGGATATCTATCTATTTAAAATCACTTAACATCAGAATATGTAAGCAAATGTTTAAGGGCATGAAATGATTACAACCAAGTATGTAGTATGCACATGTTACTTGGGTATGGTAGTTTCTATTTTATTCATAAAAATGGATTGAGAAAAAGATTATTCTCCACATGAATGACAATGTCCCCAAATTGTTTCTTTATTACCCATTCATTATAACTCTAGCTTTTGTTGGGAGATGAGATCCTTGTTCAAAAAACATAACTGAGGGCCATTGTTACATTCTTCTTTCTGTCATTGTCAAAGATGTTTCAGAGAAAAGAGACCTACAAAGATATGAGTCCTGGCACATATTGTAAATGCCAGCATTGAATGATATCCCCATGGTAAGAAAGAGAAACTTCACAAATTTTCACCCACCTGAACAACCCATCCTGTTGCTTTGCCTCTGAGCCAGGATGAGTTTTCCCATTTGTCTTTCTGTGGCACAGCTACTGTGGAAGGAATGTGTCTTTTCCTTTATTTGGCAGATTTGGAGTCCTAACTCCTCTTGCAAACATTCTGAGAAGCTTTCGCCAGGTCACAAGAAGTACAGATGAAATTTTCATCCCATACTCTCCCCTCACAGTAATCCTGTCCTGAAAAACTGCTTACTAAATAAAATGGAACAATGATTGGACAGTGATATAAACCTGAGCGAACATTATCATACTAGTCATAACACCAGAGAGGAACAAGCAGAAGAATCATTATCTGAGTGTCACAACTATCAATTGACCTACTACACCACATGCTTAAGTGAGGCAATTAATAGATGTTTTGCTAGCTGCCAGTGGCTCATACCAGCAATCAAGCTACTCAGGAGACTGAGGTCTGAAGATTGTAGTTCAAAGCCAACCCAGGCTAGAAAGTCCATGAGATTCTTATCTCCAATCGACTACCAAAAAGCTGGAAATGGTGCTGTGGCTCAAGTGGTAGAGTGCTAGCTTTGAGCAAAGCAGCTCAGGGACAGCACTCAGGCACTCAGGCCCCAGAACCAACACACACACACACACACAAAGATAGATAGATGCTTCACGTTTTCCTGGCCACTTTCTTTTTTCTTATGCTTCTTTTGGTGAAGATTTTGTAAGTCAAATAATCTTGATGTCAATTAATATCTATGCTGTATTGGGCTTATTGTCCTCAGCTTCATCTTCCTTGCCTGTGGAATGAAGACATTTCTTTGCAAAATTCGTGCAGTGGGTGAATCCAGTCTTAGGTGTTCAATGTACATGTGTGAAAATATCACCAGGTAAATTGGGGGTGGGGTTGAGAGAAATGGAGAAGAACGATCTAAGTGGTGACATTGATCAAGATGTACTGTACTCACAAACTGACATGTTAAATTAGAACTCTTTTGTAAAAGTACTTAGGTATAATTTTTTAAGTAGAAAAAAATGAAACCAGTGCATCAGTGCAATCCATAACTCTGAGGTCTAGATTGTGCATAGCTGCCTCTTTTAAAGAATATAGGACAGAGAAGAGTGGAACAAATCATTTCCAGAATACAAGTGATCAACTCTACCACGAAGTTAACATCAATAGTGATGCTGACATACATCCTTGATTTCATGCACAGAGAACACATTTTCCCCTAACTCCCCCAGGATTTGGAACTCAGGGCCTAGATTCTGTCCCTGAACTTTCTCCTCCCTACCGCTCACCCCAAACACACAAAGCTAGTGCTTTTACACTTGAGCCATAGCTCCAATTCTGGCTCTTTTCGTTAAATGGAGATGAGTCTCATGGATTTTCCCAGCCCAGGCTGGCTTCCAATCATAATCCTCAGATCTCAGGCTTGGATTATAGGTGTGAGCGACCAGTGTCCAGCGTGAGAACACACTTTTTCTCTGTAATTCTCCTCCCCAAAACCTCATAGCCACAATCTTAAGAGAAAAGATTGAGAGCCCACAACTGAAGAATATTCTACAGAATGCCCTGTCCAATACTCCAAAAAAGGGGAGAAATACCATCTCTTTTCCTTTGGTGAAAACAATAGATGTTTGATTATTATATGACAATAATAATAGATATTATTATAATGCTCACAATATGTATTCCCATCCCCATTGCTACCAGGCTTGGTTATATAACGTACTTTGACAAATGACATATGAGAAGTGATGACATGTATCTTTTCTGAGTTTTAGTCATGTGGTTTTCACACTGTTCTCTTCCCTTGGGATCCTCCAGCAGGCAGTCTGAATCCCAGAATGGACAGCATGCTGAGTGGCAGTGGACATGGATTAGGCTTGTAGCATGAGATAGTAATCAAAGTTGTAAACTATTGCGTCATTGGAGTTGTTATCCCACCGTAAAATTAAGTTCACATTGAGGCCCAGCTCTAGGTAATCTAGGCCTTTTTTGTCTCCATTCCCTCCTGTTCCCTTCTCATTTTTCCTGAATATTCTCTCTTCTACCAGCTTCTCCTCAGGTGACACCAAATCCTGAGTCTCCTTATCCTAGAAACACTTTTCAGGCTTAAGCATTGTGGCTTCCTTTCTTACATTTTCTCTTAGCTGTTTCTTCACTTATTTCTTTCTGGAGTTTTCAGCCAGAAGCTCCCAAATGTGATGGAGCCTCAGATAAAATCCCTCTGCCACATCTCCCTTGCTTGCTTTCACTCATCTCATGTTGGCATACTACGAAACCAGAATAAGATGAAGCTCCAGAAAACCCTTTGGATAGAAAAATAAACCACCGCATGGGAAGTGAGGGTTGTTTTAGAAGAGATTGGGAGCTGAACACAGGCAGGAAGGCTCATGGCTGCAGCCTCAGCTGTCTTCTGAATCATTGCCCAGTTTCCATCTGTCAGTCTTTTCTCCAAAGTCAATGGGGCAAATTCTGCATTTCTTACGGACTCATCCACATTCACAGACCTAGTTAGGAATCCAAAATGACTTAAAATATAGACTCTCCACATCATAGAAATCTGTACCAGAGAAAATGGGCAGAAAGAACTTCAGTTAATCAGGTTCAATTCATTTTTACATGTTTATAATTTATTTTATTTTATTTTTTTGGGTCCGGTCATGGGGCCTGAACTCTGGGCTGGGGCGCTGTCCCTCAGCTCTTCAGCTCAAGGCTAGCGCTCTACAACTTGAGCCACAGCACCACTTCTGGCTTTTTTTGTTTATGTGGTGCTGAGGAATCGAACCCAGGGCCTCATGCATGCAAGGCAAGCGTTCTACCACTGAGCCACCTTCCCAGCCCCACATGCTTATAATTTAACTGAGAGAACAATATCAAATTCACTCAGCCTTCATAAAATCAAAATATCAAAGCAACTACTTTTTACAGGAAGTAAATATTCACATCATAAATCGAGTTTCTAAAGGGGTGGTGTTCTCAGAAAGTAAGGAATTAGGGCTTAGGAAACATTTCAAACACATTTCACATCAGCATCAAGATTAAATTCATTAGCACAGGCTGCAAAAGTTGCTTACTCTCAGCAGGTAAGAACCTATCATTTTTTTCTGGCCGTTAGTAAAAAAAGATGGAAGAGTTTGATTTCCTTTTTCAATTTCAATCTTCAAAGTCACATTGTCTTCTAAGGAAGTCATTTATCTCACTCACCTGAAAATACAGAATATGTCTTCACAGGAGGGTCCTCTGGGCTTCAGGAAGCAAAATAGGAGGAGTGAAACAGGCTGCAAGGTGCTTGCAGGAATAGAATATGTTTGACTTCTTCCACAGCCAAGCTAGATTTGAGCGCTTGTCCTTTCCACAACTCAGGTGGGACGCTGGTTATGTAGGAGGGGAGAAATACCATAGAGTTTCAGAAAAAGGTAAAAGAAAGGTGCATGGCTTTTCTTCTCAGAACAGAACCTTTAAATAGGATATGTTTTTTCTCTTCACAAAACACTTAATTATACAGTAATCCCCTTCACTGTATTCCCCTTCTGTAGTTAGTTACCTGTGCTCAACTCTGGTTTGAAAAGATTAAATGGAAAAAATCTCATATTTTGGAAGATATCACATTCACATAATACCTTTTTTCTTTTTTTTTGTTTTTTTGCATATAAGGTCTCACTGTATATCTCTCTCATTATCTTCCTGCCTCAGCTTCTGTTTCCTAGGATTATATGTGTGCATTTCCACACCCATTTCACATTACATTTTTACAGCATATTGTTACAATTCTTCTATTTTATTAGTTACTGTTATTATTGTCTTACTGTACATAATTTATAACTTAAGCTTTATTGTAGCTATAATTGTCTGGGTAAAAGCATAGTATATATGGTCATCTTGGTATTTATAGGGTTGCTTCCAGAACTGATGAGCATACTAAAATCAGCATAGGCTCCAGTCTCATATAGAAAATAGCATTATATTTCATACAAAGTAAGTTACACTTTAAATCACATCAAGGTTATTTCTATTACCACCATACATATAACAGTATATAAATAGTTGCTATATTGTCTGCTTAGGGAGCAACAAACTTTTCCTATCTTAATTTCTGGTTGGTTGAACCCCTAGATGTGGAAATTGTAGATACTGAGGGTTAACTGTATAAATTGCTTCATTGATTTCACGTGCTCACGTGGAATGCCTCTCCAGAGACTAATCAGGAACTACTATAAAGATCAAAAAGACAGAAACTTGACCTTCTTATTTTTCCATAATTACCCACTAAATAAAATATGAATAAGTTTGATTCTGTACCTCCTCCTCCTCCTCCTCCTCCTCCTCCTCCTCCTCCTCCTCCTCCTCCTCCTCCTCCTCCTCCTCCCCCTACTCCTCCCCCGCTCCTCCTCCTCCTCCTCCTCCTCCTCCTCCTCCTCCTCCTCCTCCTCCTCCTCCTCCTCCTCCTCCTCCTCCTCCTCCTCCTCCTCCTCCTCCTCCTCCTCCTTCTTCTTCTTCTTCTTCTTCTTCTTCTTCTTCTTCTTCTTCTTCTTCTTCTTCTTCTTCTTCTTCTTCTTCTTCTTCTTCTTCCTCTTCTTCTTCTTCTTCCTCTTCTTCTTCCTTGCACATGCTAGGCTTGGTATCTACCACAGTTCTAGAGCTTCTAAAAAGCTAGTTTGAGAATTTCACAATGTTTAATAATCAACACCAATTTCCGTTTTCTTTCCTAGGCTCCAAAACAGGGGAAAGTGGGGGAGGCATAAATGGGACAGTCATCTAGGGAAAACTTTGCTGACTATCATATTTTAATTTTTTGTTCAGTTGGAATTTAAAAAATATATAACCATATAATTTAAGTCCTATTTTTAAAAATTTCTTCATAGGAAAAAAGACCAACTAAACAATTTTTGTCCTTTTTATGTATAAAGCTCACAATGTTGTCTCTGTAATAATTTTTAAAACATTCTTTTGAATATGACTTCTACCATCTCCTTGGAGGCGAAGCTGAATTCTACATATTAAATATTCTAATCAATAACTAGGAAGTATAAATCAATAGAAACAATTAAAATATGTCAAACACAATAAAAAGAACAATTATCCATCAAACAGATGCTTATCATCTTGACAGTTTGGGAACAACAGTTTCAGAATATACAGAAATACTGAAAGAACATCTTTTAATTCATAAGAAAGGGGAAAATATTAAAATATTAAAAACAAACATGCAGCAATAGATAATGCCTGTAATCCTAGATGCTCTGTAAGCTAAGATCTGAGTATCATAGTTCAAATCCATCCCGGGAAAGAAAGTCCTGTGAGACTCATCTCCAATTAATTACCAAAATGCCAGAAGGGGAGATGTGGCTCAAGTGAAAAAGCACAAGTCTTGGGCAAAAAAGCTCAGGGGCAGTATTTAGACCTGATTTTAAGCCCAAAGACCAGCGTGCATTTGCCCATACACACACACACACACACACACACACACACACACACACACACACACACACACACACACACACACACACACACACACACACATTATTGAAAGACAAATACCAATGCTTTTCCTAATGTATTGTTTCACATTGTAATAGGACTTAAGGCATTAGTGGGTCTAGATTCCTACTATAGTATATATGTTTGAATAGGTTATTCAGAGAAAACTTTATTTGGAAAACTCTAATACTCAAATTGTAGCTTATTTTTTAAAATATGGGCGATGGACCAAGTATATTAATGACCAGGTATAGTTATAAGGGATAAAACTCTGGCTTGATTTTAATATCATTATTTTATTTTTTTAACAATGGAAGAAAGATATTTGACTTGAAAGAGACACAGGATGAGATTCAGAAGAGATGGTGAGTCCATTCTTTGTAGAAATGGGCACATCAGACTTTTGAAGATATTATTCATTTTTTGGCATAAGACTTGATTATTCAAGTATGTGCAGTTACTAGATAAATAACTTAATATAGAAATAATAAATAAGTGTTATCAGTGCATACAAAACAATTGGTTCTGAACATCTATATTATGCAATGATTTGTACTGTTCATGTCACAGAACTGACTTAGAAGGCTGATTTAAATCAAATATATATATTTGGTCAGCATTAAATCCTCTTTTCCAAATTCTGCCTCCTCGAAAAAAAAAAGGATATTACCTATTTTATCAGTAATCAGGAATAGTAAGTTATTTTAAGTATTTATATATTTTATCCAAGTATGATCCTCCAATTTATCATTCCAGGTGCTAGAGTCTAACCATCATGGTGATGGATAGTCATATCCTAATGGAGAAATATGTAGCTTGCCCTGCTTGCATGCTCCCCAACCTTCCCTTCCATGGCTCTATATTTACATTTAGTAAAATTCACTCATCTAATAAAGTCAAGGACAATGGCAGCTCCTCCTTGAAGATTCTTCTGTCAAGAATAAGCAATCAATCATTAATTTGATAATATTGCATTATAATGCAGTCAAATATAGAAATTTTTGAGCTTTTTTTCCATGAAATTTACTTCATGTGATTGTTGATTTATAGTTGGTGGTATTGGACTTAAAACAACGTACGAGTTTCAAAGATTTAAATAAAAAGTTGCACATTGCCTTGTCTAGTGACAAATTAAAGAGAGAATTCTAGGTTCTTATATTCATCCCAGTGTGCTTTTGTTTCCTTGCTGGCTTTTTTCCTACAGTGATGACCAATTTCATTATTTGGCATAGCAAAGTTTTCTCATTTTTGTAGTCCTGATTTTATCATAGGTGTTATTTTCCTAAGCATTCTGCCCATGATAAATTAATCTATTATTAAAATCACATCTTAGAACATTCATATTCAGTAATTATTCTTATATTCCTTAATAACATCTCATTATATTTTAAAAATTGTATTAATTTATATAGTCAGCAGTAGGGCTGAACTCAAGGTCTGACTGCTGTCTCTTAGCTTTGTTGCTCAAGGTTAGTACTAGATCACTTCTAGATGTTTGGTGGTTAATTGGACATGAAAGTCTCATGGACTTTCCTGCCCAGGCAGGCTCTGAACTGTGATCCTCCTGAGTAGCTAACATAACAGATGTGAGCCACCAGTCCACAGTATATATAGCACATTACTTTTAACAATAGAAGAAAGTAATTTTACTATAGAAATTTTGTCTTTAGGAGAATTCTTTCAATGTTTGATACAAACTTTTACATGTTTAAATATTATTTTGGTATCACTGTTGGTTTTTATAATTTTTCCACTTTGTATTTGCCTGTATTATTTGTACATAGACTTTTTCACTGTTATTCATACATACTATATAACGCTATCACAATTCATCCCCTTTATCACTTTATCTCTTTTCTACTTCCCTCTTCTTGAAACAATTTCAACAGGTTTTATTGTACTCTTCTTACACACACACAATATGAACAGAATATGTAGAAGATAATACTGCACCCTCCCCCTCCATGCCCTCTTGTTTTATCTTCTCCCCTTCCACTGGTACCTCCCCTCAAACAGGTTCTGTTCTGTTTTATATTTCTGTCTTTCATTTTTACAGCTAGATACTGCATACAAGCAAAAACATATAATATTTTACTTTCTCAGCATATTTACTTTTGCTTAATATAATGGTATCTAGTTCTATCCATTTTGCCATCAATGACATATTTTATTGCTATGTATAGTTGAAAACTCCATTGTGGATATATTTCAAATTTTCTCATGAATTTTATTTATATATGTATATATATATTGGGTCAGTCATGGGGCTTGAACTCTAGGTCTGGGAGCTGTCCATGAGCTCTTCAGCTCAAGGCGAACGTTCTACCACATAAGCCACAGTGCCAATTTTGTTTTTCTGGTGGGTAATTGGAGATAAGAATCTCAAGGACTTTCCTCATATTTTATCCTAGGATTACAGGTGTGAGCCATGGGCGGCTAGCTTAATTTTATATTTTATATATTTATCTATTTGTGTGCAATACTGGTGTTTGAACTTAAGGGCTTTCATTCTTGCTTGACCATTTTGCGTTGCTCACAACTGGTGCTCTACCACTTAAGACATGCATCCAGTACTAGGTTTCTGCTGGTTAGTTGTAGAAAAAGATCTCTCAGATTTGTATCCCTGGTCTGGTTCTGAACCACAATCCTCAGATCTCAGTCTCTTGAGTAGCTAGTATTAAGGGCATGAGCCTCAGGCAGCCAGAATAACTTTTATTTTTTATAAGTAGATTGCTTAAGATGTTGGCTTGGGTTTCCTGAGAGAAATTCATGTTTAATTTCTTGTTTCTTTTAAGGTTATCAAATGAATATCTTTAAATTTGCAAGATGTTATTATGTCAAATATGAAATAATATTTTTATGTTACTAGGTGGCACCAAGTTTCCTTTTAGATAGAAAATATTTGGCTGGCTTCCAACCAAAATCTTTACATCTCAGCTTCCTGAGTACCTAGGATTGTAGGCATTGGTCACCTCTCTTGGCTGAGACAAATATTTTTGGTAAGGAAAATCACTGTGATGTGGAACTTGAGACATGATGAATATAGACTAAACGGGAATATTTTGAAAGCTTTAACAAAACTGAAGTTATCACAAATTTGCAGGCTTCAGTGAGGAGAAAAATGACAAAGAAGTTACAGAAGCAGAGAATTGGAGACTAAAGAAAAGTTAGTGAATAATTCCCTGTTAGCAGAACTACTGATGATTTCTTTTTAGAAAACTTCAGGTTGATATACTAGTACATGCCTATAATTCTAATTAATTATGAGATAGACACTGGATGTTTGCTGTTGGTATGGTAAAAATATAATACTGAAACTCAAATCTCTAAAGCAAACTGGTGCCATATGTTGATAAGAGAGGCAGAAGTTGGAGGACCACTGTTTGATGCAGTTAATATGAGACTATCTGAAAAGCAAACTAAAGCTAAACAAA
Source organism: Dipodomys merriami (assembly GCF_024711535.1). NCBI lineage: Eukaryota > Metazoa > Chordata > Mammalia > Rodentia > Heteromyidae > Dipodomys > Dipodomys merriami. The sequence continues at coordinate 9,629,099 of NW_027205937.1, forward strand.
GTGCTAGGGGTATGGATCAAGAGCAATTATCCAGCAAGTTTGAGGCCCTGAATTCCATACCTTCTACTGAGAACAAAAGACAAGGAAAAGGAAAAAGGTTCTTGTTACAATTTTCAAGATATTTTCTGTACAATTTTCTGCTATAATTTCCTTCTTCAATTGCCGTAAAATTTTGAGAAGTCACTTACACAAATGACTACCATTATTTGTGGAAATCAAGGGAAAGTCTTTGCAACCAGTTTTGTAAGACAGAACAACTCTGTAAAATTGAATTCAATGAGATGAAAATGAGAGGTAATGGTTTCATGAAAATGCACTTAATAGCTATGTGTCAGAAGTTGAGGAGCTCATTAAGAGGATTTACTTCCTAAAAGAACAGGAGGATTGAGTTGATTTTATATTAATTTTTAAAAATAGGTTAAATTTGGTTGGTATTTTAACACCTTTAAACAAGGTGTTAAGCCAGTAAAATTATTGTTGAGATTTTTTATAAAAGCTATAAGACAATTGTTACATAGATTTTTAGAGAAGCTATTCAACAATTGTTGGATAAATCCCAACAATGCAAATATGTGTTCTCTGTCATCTGGTGGTGTTACATACCTCATCATCTAAGGTTGGGAGAATATTATCTTCATTTTCAGAATACAGAAATGGAGGCAAGAAGAAAGGTGGTGTATTTCTGAAGGCTGATGTGTAAATTACATTTGAGAATGAGCAGAAACCAGAATCCATGAACAGAAACCAGAATACATGGCTCAAATTCAATTCATTATTTGCAAACCTCGTGACTATACTAATATCTGAAACTCTTCTGCTGGCTGGGTAACATGGAACTGTTTCTTAGAGTTGTCATGTGTTGTTTTTGGTAAAAAGCTAAAAATATTGGTGCTTTATAAAATTAAAGAATATGCCTTTTGTAAAGTGTTATGCACAGAATATGAAACAAGAATTCCATGAACTCTGAAGTTCTTCATGCAGTTTTTCTTAAAATTATTCTTTGAAGAATCAAGATAGTGAAATTATTCACATTCCTTTCATTCCAGAAAGCATTATCTGAACACATTTGAGAAGACTTTCTACAACAGTCTTATAATATATGGGCTTTTGGTGTACTTATTTGTCTTCTCTCTGTATCTTAATGGGGTTATTATTGTCTTATTCATGGGTTTAAGAGTCCTTTATATATTATGAATAAAGCAATTTGTCAAGATCTTTATATTTTGTTTCATTAGCAAAAATGCCTGCTATGTGATTGAACAGAAATTGATGACATCTTTGCCTGATTTCTGAGCAACTAGGAATTCTTTCATTCTAATTCAGTACTCTTTATCAGGTCAAGAAAGTTCCCATGTAATAATTTTGACAAATTTTTACCATTCTGATATTTTGAACAGGACAGAATTATTTTAGCGTCACAGCAGGGAATTCCCCTGTGACATGTCTCCTCTACAGGCATGGAATCCCCATTTGCAAACTGCTGATCATACTGGAAGCAAATTTTTGCTTGTTAGGAATATCGAATTTTTGGCCTATGTACTCAGGATTTTTTTCCCAGAAAACATAAATCCACACATAGATATTAGTCATAGCTACTTGAATTGGAATTAGTAATTATTCTTGATGTGCCACATCTCTATATAAAACTATGAAAAACACAGTTTGTAACAGAATAAACATGAGTATATCACTTAGAATGTGGGTATGGTTAGTAAACTCTAGGGGATTTTCTAATAGCTTTCAGACTTTTCATAAACATAAATGAGATGGTTTATACCTATAATCCTAGCTTCTTTGAAAATGGACATGTGGGTAGTGGGAGTTCAGGGTTAAGCTGGAAAACATACGAGACCTCCATCTCAGTCAATAAAAGCGGGGTGTGCCAATGTGTGGGTGTTATCCTACCTGTGTTGGACATCCAACTAGGAAGTTTACTATCCAGGTAGCCTAGGAATAAACAAATGCAAGACTCTACCTCAAAAATAACCAAAGCAAAAATTGCTGGATGTGGTATGATTCAAGGGGTAAGGTGCCTGCCTGGCAAATGCAAGGCTCTGAATTCAAACCCAAGTACCTACCAAAAAATGAAATAAAATGAAATAATTCTCTAAATAACTACTCACTTAGTGTAATTATCTTATGTATTCTCCAAATAATCTTGTAGTGAAGGCATAGAATTGAATAAGCCAGATCAATATAATACTCCAAAATCATAGAGTGGCCCAGAGGTCAGCTTTATGATTATTCAATGTCTGGATCTTCCTGTTCTTAGATCCACAATCTTATGGGGGGGAAACGAATGTATTTATTTACATTTATTTACACCCTTCATCCAGTTTCACATGTTGAAATCCTATCTCAAATGTAATGTTACAGAAGTGGGCTTTTGTGTGTATGTGGATGTTAATTAAGTCATGGAGGCAAGCCTTCATGAATGGGATTTAAATAAACAAAACCAAAGAGATTTCACTCCTGATCTTTAATACAGTGCATCACTCAGAAAAAAAATACTGACTATGCTGGCATTGCAATCTTGGACCTCCAGGCTCCAGAATGTAAAAATAAATTTAGTGTTTATAACCAATTCAGTGTCTGTTAATGTGTCATCATAAGTCAAAAGGATGAACAGTAAGCCAGCTGAAAAGGACTGTTGTGGTTTCTCTACCAAATTTCCAGAGTCCCTGTGATACTGAAAAATGTTAAGGCTCCTTAGGGAAAATGTTTTAAAACTGCCTTCTTGTCCAACTCTGACTTCACAAAGTTTGGAATATAAGGAATGACATCAAGTGCCCAAGATACCTAAGACAGGAACTTGATCCTCGTCTGCTTTGCTCTTCAGCACCTGGTACAAATTTACACTATATAAACAAGTCAACTAAAGGCAGTTATAATACATTTTAAAATGCATAGCCAGAAAACACTTTATAAACACTCTCTCATTATAGTCTCATTGGCTCCCATGTCCAAAATAGGAAACCAAGGCTTAAAGAGAGGTAGGTAATTTACCCAAATTTGCAAAATTGATATATTTGTACAGTTAAATGCAGACGAAATTGTATCCATACTTAGGCTGATATACCATATGCATTTGTTTTTCTGCAGAAATAAAAGGCTCACGAACTTTTTTTCCATGTTCTAAACTCATATGCACTACCGTGATATCTCTATCCTGGCTGCCCCCAAGTCATATCAGCTGAAGTTGATACATCTCTACCCACTCAAACACAAATAGATAAGAATTGGGCAACTGTACTTTTAAATCCCCATGCAGTAATAATGTGTATTTAACAGTATGAAATCCTGGGCTAGAAAATAAAACTTCTATGATGGTGCTAGGCCCACCTCACATATCTTTCTTTGTCTCTTCCTTCCTTCCTTTTTAGGGCTTGGGATTGAACGCACGGCCTTGTGTATATTAAGCAATTGCAACAAAACTAAGTTACATGGCAATTTCAATCGCTCCAAATTGATTCACTGCTACCCTGTTCCTGATACTTTGTATTACTTGGTCATAGTATTTGGAGACTACTAAACTTCATAAGCGTTTCATCTTTTTTACTCCCTTCCCATGTATCAAGACACTGTGCAAGAAAGAATTTCCTGACCTCCCCAGACAGAGTTCATGGATCATCATCAGGTTCTATTTTACCATGCATAGCACTCTATTATTACATTTATAATAACAACTCACTTAAATAATTGTTCTCTTCTTCAGACCATTGGTAGACGATTGTTCAATCCTATATTTTATATAACCAGGAATAGAAATTTTCTTGTCATGTTTTCCTCTTTTTGACTTGGTAAAATTTTCCTGATTTTGTAGAACTGTTTATTCTCCATGAATATTGTTTCAGGACATTTCTGCATAATGTCTATAATAAAATTAAGAAATTTCCAGCCAAAGAAGACAACACAGCATTCTAGATGTTAATGACTGTACTCTGGGTTCCTGTGCACTGGGCACTGCATTTGGCATCTCAGTTTTACAACAATGGACAATCTATATTGAAAGTTGCTTTTTTTTGGTTTCCTATTTTGTGCCATATGAAGTATTTAAGGTGTATAGCCAGTTAATTGTGGAAGTATGAGCTGGTAATCTTTTCAAAAATTTTTTGTAAAGATAATGTATAGAGTTGTTACAATTACATGAGTAAGGTAATGAGTACATTTCCTATTGAGTATTGTTACCCCCTCCTTTGTTTCCCCCCTAAATTCCCTTCCTTCCCTATTTCCCAACTCCTCTTTCCCCCTACTTTCGAAGATGTGAAGTTGGTTTTCAACATAGTGTCTTGTACATGCCATTGTTACAATGGATCAAACTGAATCCTTGTCTCAGCATTTTGTTATTTCCCTGCCCCTCCCCAAATTAGAAAAATGTATATACAAGATGGAACCGGGGTCATATGAGCTGGTAATCTTTAGCCTTCAAATCTTAAAACAAAAACAAGCAATGCATGAAAAAAAATGTTCATAATGGAAATCTCAGCCTCCTGATTGATGCTCTGATTCTTCCATTAAAGTATAATCTTGCTAGAATCAAGTTCCAGGCTAAAATGTAAATACCCAGGGAAATGATGACATTAAGTTGCTAATATTTAATTATGCCTTCCTATTAATGAAATAATTTGGAAAATGTTTTTTAAAAAACTGGATAATAGCAAGAAGGATTTTAGAAAAAGGCATTACAGTGGGTAAGGTGTGTAAAATTGTACAAAACTGGAACTACATGCTGGGAAAAGAACAACTTCACAGAGAGGGGTAACTTATTTTTTTTTAGATGAGGCAAGTTAAGATGGATTATTATGTAAGAAGAAAGTTTCTATTTGGTTTTTTCTAACAACTAGCAGAGACTTATCTGTTTATAAAAAATAAATACTAGAATGAAAAATTCAAAAGACCTTTAATGATGCATTTAATATTTTGGAGACAACAAAGATTTTCAGGGTAGAGACAGTTCAATAAACTATAGTATTTATAAGCACTGGACTCCCATGTAATCATTATAAGTGATGTTCTTAGAAGAGTGCAATTTCTTAGGATGTTATTAGATAGGAAATATATGCATGATATAATGCGATGTAGACTCACACCTGTAATCCTACCTACTCATAGGGGTGAGATTTGAGGATCATGGTTCACAGCCAGCCCCCATAGGAAAATCCATTTAACCATCAAAATGCCAATAGTGGAGCTGTGGCTAACCTTGGGGGAAAAAAGTAAAGCCGAGAATAATACGCAGGCACTGAATTCAAGTTCCAGTTTTGGCAACAAACAAATGAATAATCAAACAAATATATCACCCCAAAGTTATATGAAAATATGTATATGCATATATGCATGGCAGAAGGTCTAACCGTAGTGTTCCAATATTCACCTTGTAGAAGTCCAAAATGGGAACAACATAAACATTTACTTAAAGAAAATCAAAAGTGACAATATGTTGGAAATGATCTTTACAACTTGGGGGACATTGAGAAAGGGAGGAAAAAGGGAAGAAAAATAAAGGAGGGGGTAAAAAGTTAGACAAGAAATGTAATCATTACCTTACTTATGTAACTGTGACCCCTCTCTACATCACCTTGACAATAAAATTAAAATGAAAAAAACTAAAAAAAAGACAACCAAAAGCATTTACTTATGTTATTCTATTTAAAAGTATATTTTAAAAGAATTATTGGCATGTTTTAAAGTTCTAATGCATTGCCCCACTCTACTGGATTATACTGGAATATGGAGAGAATTATTTACACATGAGTCCATAAGTAAGGACCCCAATGTGATTGTTTCTAACGTATTTATAAGATGATTTATTTGTTGCTTTGTATGTCCCTTCCCCATGGTATAACCCCTGCTTTCACTGTATTTGATGTTGTTATAATTTATGGGGGGGGAGGGAAAAAACAAATCGTTTAAATAAGGATACAGGTGGACCCATTGCAACAATGAGATGTACAAGCTGTTATGTCGAAAAATGAACTTTACAACCTCGGCAAGGGGTGGGGGAGGGGGCCCGGAATGGGAAGGGATGGGAAGGGGAAACAAAGGAGGAGGCAACCTTGCTTGATAAGAAATATACTCATTATCTTGCCCATGTAATTGTAACCCCTCTGTACGGTATTTTCACAATACATTTTTTAATTAAAAAAAAGAATTCCACAAAGAAATGCCAACGTGGACCAAAGGGTCCTACCCATAATACCTTGCTTCTACAGCAAATCACACAATCCCCCAATCCACATAATTTGATCATTTAAAGGCGATTGATGAATCAACTTCTCCATTTGTAGAAATACATACCTGTGACAAGGATGGAAAAGGCACCGAAAGCCAAAATGAATGTTACACAATTTTGTGGAAGATTCCATAGATAAAGGAATGTGTCCCACACATTTCCAACTCTCAGTCTGGGAAAGTCAGTCATCCTTACCATACTAATAAAAACACAAAAATGCTAACTGTGGGATTCAAAAAGATTGCATGAGAATATGTGTTCATTGTGACAGCACAGTAACTTCAGTGCAAATTACTGTGTCTCTCTTTCCTTGCCTTATTCCCAACTCATTCTTCAATTCTGAAGGGGAGATTCTGGGGAGCCAGTTCTCTTTGCTCCAATAATTAATGAAAGGAAACAGGTTATTGGAGATAAAATTTCTACACATAGTTCTTGGAATCTCATTCTTTATTAAGCTTACTGAGTACTAATGGGATTATAAAACACAAGAACGTCTTAATTTTTCCACTAATTTTTTAAATGCCTCTTGTAAGAAGAATCAAAATTAACGAAAGAAACACCTCAGAAACCTTATAAAGATATTTGTGGTGTATGGATGCCAGGAAAATTAGAAATGTCACATGTAAATACCAAATGATATTTACAAAGCACAAACCCTAATTCTTCTGTGAGCTAATGTGATAATTACACATTTAAACATTCCAACAAAATCACCATTGAGAATACCACAGCCAATTTCAATCACAAAAGAAAAGCTGCAAAGAATTGCTAAAATTTTCACCTATTCATTCCTAAAGTTGAGACAGTTGACTCTGCTGCTGTTGACTGTTTGATCCTTTTCCTCCTCACAAATAAATGTGCCTATGTAGAACAATTTATATCTATACATTAAGTTAATGGGTGTCTAGCCTTTCTAGTCTGATCTTCAGTCTGAGTAGAAACGATGGAGCATAAGTAGTTTATGAACATGGACCATCCAAAAACAAGCAGAAACACGCTCTAAACCAATTCTAACAGAAACATCTGTGATAATGGAAATATTCTATATATACATTCTCTAACAGAGTAGCCACTGACTATATATGGCTACTCCATCTCAAATATGAATAGTGTCTGAGAAATTAATTCTTCCAATTTCAGTTAAATGAAAATTTTTTTAATTTTAATTTTTTTATTGTGAAAATACTGCACAGAGGGGTTACAATTACTTGGGCAAGATAGTGAGTACATTTCTTATCAAGCATTGTACCCTCCTCCTTTGTTTACCCTTCCCATACCTTCCCATCTTTCCTCCCCCCACCCCATCCCACCCACACAGGTTGTAAAGTTCGTTTTCGACATGACAACTTGTACTTCTCATTGTTGCAACAGGTCCACCTGTATCCTTATTTAAACGACTTATTTTTCCCCTTCCCCTCCACAAATTATACCGACATCAAATACAGTGAAAGCAGGGTTTATCCTGTAGGGGAGGGACATACAAAGCAACAAAGAAACAAATGCGTTAGAAACAAATGTATGAAAGACAAAAACATTTAAAATACATATTTTAGGGTTAATTTTCCTAACATCACATTATCTGAACTTTTCTGCTTGACTCATACATATACTAAATAATGCAAATAAGGGAAATCATGGGACCTATGTTTGTTTGGGCTTGGCTTACTTCACTTAACATAATTTTTTCCAAGTTTTTACATTTCCTAACAAATGGCGTAATGTCATTCTTTCTGATGGAGACATAGAATTCCATTGTGTATATATATACCACATTTACTAGATCCATTCATCTACTGAGGGGCATCGCGGTTGGTTCCAGATCTTAGCTATGGTAAATAATGCTGCAATAAACATAGTTGTGCTGGTAGCTTTAGTGTGGTCTTGTTTGTAAACATTTGGGTAAATGCCCAAAAGGGGGACTGCTCGGTCACAGTGGAGATCTATGTGAATTCTTTTGAGGAACCTCCATACTACTTTCCAAAGTGGTTGAACAAGTTTACACTCCCACCAACAATGAAATAAGGTTCCCTTGTGTCCACATCCCCTCCAGCAACTGTTCTTATTAGACTTCTTGATTTATGCCATTCTAACTGGGGTGAGGTTGTATCTCAATGTTGTTTTGATTTGCATTTCTTTTATGGCTAGGGAGGTTCAACATTTCTTCATGTGTCTATTGGTCATCCTTCTTTCTTCTTCAGAGAAGTTTCTCTTTAAGTAATTAGCCCCCTTATTTACTGGGCAGTTGTTTCTTTGAGGATTTGTTGTTGGGGAATTTAAGTTTTTGAGTTCCAAGTGTATTTTAGATATGAGACCCTTGTCTGTTGTATGGCTAGTGAAGATCTTCTCCCAATCCGTGGGCTTTCTATTGATCTTGCTAGCTATGTCCTTTGCCATGCAGAAGCTCTGCAATTTCATGAAATCCCAATATCCCAATTGTCCAAACTTTCTTTGATTTGTTGTTTTTCCAGGGCTCTTTTAAGAAAATTTTGGCCTGCGCGAAGGAGACCTATGGTTTCTCCTATTCCATCTTGAATTGTTTTCGTTGTGTCTGCTTTGACTCCGAGGTCTTTGATCCATTTGGGGTTGATTGTGGTGCAGGGTGATATACAAGGGTCTAGCTTTAGTTTTCTACAAATAGTTAACCAATTTTGCCAGCACCATTTACTGAAGAGGATGTCTTTCTTCCATTCTATTTGTTTAGCTCTCTTATCAAAGATTAGATGGTTATAGGTCTGTAGGTTCACTACTGGGTTTTCAATTCTATTCCATTGGTCCTGAGGTCTGTTCTTATGCCAATACCAAGCTGTTTTGATTACTATGGCTTTATAGTAGAGTTTGAAATTTGGTATTGATGTTCCTCCAGCAGTGTTCTTTCCGTTGAGGAGCGTTTTTCCTATTCAGAGTCTTTTATTGTTCCATATGAAATTTTGGATTGCCTCTTCTATTTCCTTGAAGAATGAGGTTGGAATTTTGATAGGTATCGCAGTGAATTTGTAGAGAGCCTTGGGAAGTATTACCATTTTTATGATATTAATCTTTCCAATCCAGGAGCATAGGAGTTTTTCCCATTTTCTAAGTTCTGTTTTGATTTCCTTTTTCATATTTTTTAAGTTTGCATCATAGAGGTCCTTCACTTCTTTGGTTAAGTTAATTCCTAGGTATTTTATTTTTTGTGGGGTTATTACAAATGGAGTTGCTTTCCTAAATTCAGCCCCATTTTGCTCATTGTTCTCATATAGAAAAGCCATTGATTTGGGGGGTTAATTTTATACCCAGCTACTTTGCCAAAATTTTGAATCAGCTTGAGTAATTTGGGAATGGGGTCTATGGGTTTCTTTAAATACAGGATCATATCATCTCCGAAGAGAGAGTTTTTTTCTTCTTTCTCTCTTTGGATCCCCTTTATGTCTGCATCTTGTCTTATTGCTGTAGCTAGGCATTCTAATACTAGATTGAAGAGAAGTGGAGAGAGTGGGCATCCTTGTCTTGTTCCTGAGTTATGAGGAAATGGCATTAGTTTTTCACCAGTAAGTATAATGCTGGCTGTAAGTTTGTAATATACATCCTTTATTGTATTGAGGAATGTTCTATGGATTCCTAATTTTTCCAGAAACTTCATTATAAAGGGGTGTTGGATCTAGTCGAATGGTTTTTCTGCATCTATTGAGAAAACCATGTGGTTCTTATATTTGTTCCTGTTGATGTGATGAATAATAAAAATTGATTTGCACATATTGAACAAGCTTTGCATCCCTGACAAGAACCCTGTTGATCATGGTGTATGATTTTTTGAATGAATTGTTGAAGTCGATTGGCCAAAATTTTGTTGAGAATTTTTGCATCAATGTTCATCAAAGAAATGGGTCTTTAGTTCTCTTTCTTTGATGAGTCCCTGCCTGGTTTTGGGATGAGGGTTATGATGAATTCATAGACTGTGTTTGGTAGTGAACTTTCTCTTTCAATTTCATTGAAGAGTTGGAGAAGTATTCGTGTGAGCTCTGCAATAAAGGCCTTGCAGAATTCCGCTGTAAAACCGTCTGGTCCTTGACTTTTCTTAGCTGGGAGGTCTCTTATTGCTGTTTCTATTTCAATGCTTGATATGGGCCCGTTAAGATGGTTTAACTCATCTTGGTTTAGTTTTGGCATGTCAATATTTGCTAGGAAAAGGGCCATTTCTGCCAAGTTCTCAAAATAATTAACATAAAGTTTGAGAAGTATTCCCTTAAAATTTTCTGAATATTGATGGTTTCCGTGGTGATGTTTCCATTCTCATCTCTGAGTTTTTTTTTATTTAGGTGTGTTCTCTTCTTTTTTTGATAAGATTTGCTAAGGGTCTGTCAATTTTGTTAATTTTTTTGAAGAACCAACTCTTTGTTTTGTTGATTTTTTTCTATAGTTTGTTTTGGATTCTAATTCATTTAATTCTGATTTAATGTTAATTTTTTCTTTCCGTCTACTGGAATGGGGTTTATCTTGCTGCTCTTTTTCAAGGAAGTTCAGATGTCTCATTAAATTGTTGGTTTCAGATCTCTCCGATTTGTTGAGGTAGGAACTCAGAGCTATAAACTTGCCTCTGAGTACTGCCTTTCCTATGTCCCAGAGGATCTAGTAATTTGTGTGCTCAGTTTTTTGAATAGCATGAACACTTGAATTTCTTTTCTAATCTCTTCCATGACCCACTCGTGATTCAGCAGTGTGTTATTCAGCCTCCATGTGTTACCGGACTTTCTTTGGTGGCTTTTGGTGTTGAGTTCTAATTTTATTCCCTTGTGGTCTGACAGAATGCAAGGTATAATTTCAATGTGTCTCAATTTGGACAATTTTTCTTTGTGGCCTAAAATGTGGTCTATTTTAGAAAATGTTCCATGTGTATTCTGATGCTCTTGGGTAAAATATTTGGTAGATGTCTGTTAAATCTAGTTGATCTATGCAGGTGTTTAGATCTGCGGTTTCTCTGTTGAGTTTTTGCGGAGGTAAGCTATCTAGTGGGGAGAATGGTATGTTAAAATCCCCAACAATTAATGTCTTTGGATCTATGTGGGATTTGAGGGAAAGTAGTGTTTCTTGGATAAATTTGTGAGCTCCGTTGTTTGGCGAATAGATATTTAGAAATGTAATATCCTCCTAAAGGAGAGAAACCTTAATTAGTATGTAGGGACCTTCTTTATCTCTTCTCACAAAATTTAATTTGAAGTCTATTTTTTCTGATATTAGGATTGCAACTCCCGCCTGTTTATGGGGGCCATTTGCTTGGTAGATTTTGTTCCAACCTTTAACCTTGAAAATGTGTTTGTTTTTACGGTGAAGATGTGACTCCTGCAGGCAGCAGATAGAAGGGTCTTATTTTTTAATCCAACTAGACAGTCTATGTCCCTTAATTGGAGAGTTAAGTCCGTTAATGTTAAGAGATAGGACTGAGAGGTAATTGGGAGTTCCACCTTCTTGGTGGCTGCGAAAACTGGGTTCTTCCTATGGTTCTTGGATTCTCAGTTTGGGTGCAGTTTCTTGGCCTCTATTGTGGTCTTGTTGGTTTTCTATGTGTAAGACATCTTTAAGAATCTTTTGCAGGGTTTCTCCTATTCCATCCTGTAATGTTTTCAGAGTGTCTGCTTTGAGTTCAAGGTCTTTGATCCATATGGAGTTGATTCTGGTGCAGGGTGATATATAAGGATCTTGCTTTAGTTTTCTACATGTAGTTAACCAATTTTGCCAGCACCATTTACTGAAGAGGCTGTCATTCTTCCATTCTTTTGTTTTAGCTTCCTTATCAAAGATTAGATGGCTATAGGTCTGTAGGTTCATTTCTGGGTTTTCAATTCTATTCCATTGGTCCTGAGGTCTGTTCTTATGCCAATACCAAGCTGTTTTGATTACTATGGCTTTATAGTAGAGTTTGAAATTTGGTATTGATATTCCTCCAGCAGTGTTCTTTCCGTTGAGGAGCGTTTTTGCTATTCGGGGTCTTTTATTGTTCCATATGAATTTTTGGATTGCCTCTTGTATTTCCTTGAAGAATGAGGGTGGAATTTTGATAGGTATCGCGTTGAATTTGTAGATAGCCTTGGGAAGTATTGCCATTTTCACAATGTTAATCTTGCCAATCCAGGAGCATGGGAGGTTTTGCCATTTTTTAAGTTCTGTGTTGATTTCCTTTTTCAAGATTTTAATGTTTTCATCATAGAGGTCCTTCACTTCTTTGGTTAAGTTAATTCCTAGGTATTTTATTTTTTGTGGGGCTATTACAAATGGAGTTGCTTTCCTAATTGCAGCCACACTTTTCTCATTGTGGGCATACAGAAAAGCCATTGATTTTGGGGGGTTAATTTTATAACCTGCTACTTTGCCAAAGTTTTGAATCAGCTTGAGTAATTTGGGAGTGGAGTCTATGGGATTCTTTAAATACAAGATCATGTCATCTGCAAAGAGGGAAAGTTTTATTTCTTCTTTCCCTATTTGGATCCCCTTTATGTCTGCATCTTGTCTTATTGCTGTAGCTAGGCATTCTAATACTAGATTGAAGAGAAGTGGAGAGAGTGGGCATCCTTGTCTTGTTCCTGAGTTAAGAGGAAATGGCTTTAGTTTTTCACCATTGAGTATAATGCTAGCTGTAGGTTTGTCATATACAGCCTTTATTGTATTGAGGAATGTTCCATGGATTCCTAAATTTCCAGAACCTTCATCATAAAGGGGTGTTGGATCTTGTCAAATGCTTTTTCTGCATCTATTGAGATAACCATGTGGTTCTTATTCTTGCTCCTGTTGATGTGGTGAATAATATTAATTGATTTGCGTATATTGAACCAGCTTTGCATCCCTGAAATGAATCCTGTTTAATCATGGTGTATGATTTTTTGGATGAATTTTTGAAGTCATTGGCCAAAATTTTGTTAAGAATTTTTGCATCAATGTTCATCAAAGAAATGGGTCTTTAGTTCTCTTTCTTTGATGAGTCCCTGCCTGGTTTTGGGATGAGGGTTATGATGGCTTCATAGAATGTGTTCCGTAGTGAGCTTTCTCTTTCTATTTCATTGAAGTGTTGGAGGAGTATTGGTGTGAGCTTTGCTTTGAAGGCCTTGTAAAATTCCGCTGTAAAACCATCTGGTCCTGGACTTTTCTTAGCTGGGAGGTCTCTTATTGCTTTTTCTATTTCAATGCTTGATATGGGCCTGTTAATCTGGTTTAACTCATCTTGGTTTAGTTTTGGCATGTCAATATTTGCTAGGAAAAGGTTTTTTTTCTGTCAAGTTCTCAAACTTATTAGCATAAAGTTTTGAGAAGTATTCCCTTATAATGTTCTGAATCTTGGTTGTTTCCGTGGTGATGTTTCCATTCTCATCTCTGAGTTTATTAATTTGGGTGTGTTCTCTCCTTTTTCTGATAAGGTTTGCTAAGGGTCTGTCAATTTTGTTAAGTTTTTCGAAGAACCAACTCTTTGTTTTGTTGATTTTTCTATAGTTTTTTTGGATTCTAATTCATTTAATTCTGATTTAATTTTGATTATTTCTTTCAGTCTACTGGATTGGGGTTTATCTTGCTGCTCTTTTTCAAGGAGGTTTAGATGTGTCATTAAATTGTTAGTTTCCGATCTCTCCAATTTGTTGATGTAGGAGCTCAGAGCTATAAACTTGCCTCTGAGTACTGCCTTTGCTGTGTCACAGAGGAGCTGGTAATTTGTGTGTTCATTTTTGTTGAATAGCATGAACATTTGAATTTCCTTTCTAATCTCTTCCATGACCCACGCATGATTCAGCAGTGTGTTGTTCAGCCTCCATGTGATACCCGACTTTCTTTGGTGGCTTTTGGTGTTGAGTTCTAATTTTATTCCCTTGTGGTCAGAGAGAATGCAAGGTATAAATTCAATGTTTCTGAATTTAGACAAGTTTGCTTTGTGGCCTAAAATGTGGTCTATTTTAGAAAACGTTCCATGTGCTGCTGAGAAGAACGTGTATTCTGATGCTGCTGGGTGAAATGTTCGGTAAATGTCTGTTAAGTCTAGTTGATCTATGCAGCTGTTTAGATCTGCGGTTTCTCTGTTCAGTTTTTGCCAAGTTGATCTATCTAGTGGGGAGAGTGGTGTGTTAAAATCCCCAACAATTAATGTCTTTGGATCTATATGGGATTTGAGGGAAAGTAGTGTTTCTTGGATAAATTTGGGTGCTCCTTTTTTTGGCGAATAGATATTTAGAATTGTAATATCATCCTGAAGGAGAGATCCTTTAATTAGTATGTAGTGACCTTCTTTATCTCTTCTCACGAATTTTAATTTGAAGCCTATTTTATCTGATATTAGGATTGCAACTCCCGCCTGTTTATGAGGGCCGTTAGCTTGGTAGATTTTGTTCCAGCCTTTAACCTTGAAAATGTGTTTGTTTTTACGGGCAAGATGTGACTCCTGCAGCCAGCAGATAGAAGGGTCTTGTTTTTTAATCCAACTAGACAGTCTATGTCGCTTAATTGGAGAGTTCAGTCCGTTAACGTTAAGAGATAGGACTGAGAAGTATTTGGGATTTCCTGCCATGTTATCCACCTTCTTGGGGGCTGTGAAAACTGGGTTCTTCCTAAGGTTCTTGGATTCTCAGTTTGGGTGCAGTTTCTTGGCCTTTGTTGCGTTCTTGTTGGTTTTCTATGTGTAGGACATCTTTAAGAATCTTTTGCAGGGCTGGTTTGGTGGAGATGTATTACAGCATGTATTACAGGATGGAATAGGAGAAACCCTAGGTCTCCTTGGCTCAGGTCAAAATTTTCTGAATAGAGACGTGGAAGCACAACAAATCAAAGAAAGGTTGGACAAATGGGATTGCATAAGATTGCAGAGCTTCTGCAGGGCAAATGACATAGCTGGCAAGATCAATAGAAAGCCCACCGATTGGGAGAAGATCTTTACTAGCCATACAGTGGACAAGGGTCTCATATCTAAAATATACTTGGAACTCAAAAAATTAAACCACCCAACAACAAATCCTCAAAGAAACAACTGCCCAATAAATAAGTGGGCGAAAGACTTAAAGAGAAGCTTCTCTGAAAAAGAAAGAAGGATGGCCAATTGACACATGAAGAAATGTTCAACATCCCTAGCCATAAAAGAAATGCAAATCAAAACAACATTGAGATATCACCTCACTCCAGTTAGAACAGCAAAAATCAAGAACTCTAACAACAACAGATGCTGGAGGGGATGTGGACAGAAAGGAAACTTACTTCATTGTTGGTGGGAATGTAAACTTGTTCAACCACTTTGGAAAGCAGTATGGAGGTTCCTCAAAAGACTTCACATAGATCCCCCCTATGATCCAGCAATGCTACTTTTGGGCATTTACCCAAAAGTTTACAAACAAGACCACACTAAAGCTACCAGCACAACTATGTTTATTGCAGCATTATTTACCATAGCTAAGATATGGAACCAACCCAGATGCCTGTCAGTAGATGAATGGATCAAAAAAATGTGGTATATATACACAATGGAATTCTATGCCTCCATCAGAAAAAATGACATTTCCCCATTTGTTAGGAAATGGAAAGTTTTGGAAAAAAATATATTAAGTGAAGTAAGCCAGGCCCAAAGAAGCATAGGTCCCATGGTTTCCCTTATTTGCAATATCTAGTATAGGTATGAGTCAAGTGGAAAAGGCCAGATAATGTGATGTTAGGAAAATGAACCCTTAAATATGTATTTTAATGTTTTCGTTTCTTTCATGCATGTGTTTCTAACGCATTTATAAGATTATTTCTTTGATGCTTTGTATGTCCCTCCCCCACAGTGTAACCCCCGCTTTCACTATATTTGATGTCAGTATAAAATGTGGAGGAGATGGGGACAAACAAGTCGTTTAAGGATTCAGGTGGACCTGTTGCAACAATGAGAAGTACAAAATGTCATGTCAAAACCAGCTTTACAATGTCGGTGTGGGGGGGGGAGGGGGGTATAATTGGCTGTGGGGAGGGGGGAGGCTGGGAAGGGAGGTGAAGGGTAAACAAAGGAGGAGGCTGCAATACTTGGTAAGAAATATATGCATTATCCTGCCCATGTAATTGTAGCCCCTCTGTTCAGTATGTTCTCAAATAAAATAAAATTAAATAAAAAAAAATAAAAAATAAAAAAAAGAATCTTTTGCAGGGTTGGTTTGGTGGAGATCTATTGTTTTAATTTTTCTTTGCTACGGAAGGTTTTTATTTTGCTTTCAGTAATGAAGGATAGTTTAGCTCAGTAGAGAATTCTTGATTGATAGTGATTTGTTTTTAGCGCATGGCATACATCATTCCAGGCTCTTCTTGCTTTGATTGTCACTGCTGAGATATCTGAGGAGATTCTAATTGGTTTCCCTTTACATGTCATTAATGTTTTTTCCTTGACAGCTTTAAGGATCTTTTCCTTGGTCTGAATTGATCCTATGTTGATTGTAATTTGACAGTGGGATGTCCTATTCTGGTCTGGCCTATTTGGAGTTCTAAAAGCTTCTTGTATGTGAATAGGCCTATCTTTTTGCATGTTTGGGAAGTTCTCTGCTAGGATCCTGTTAAACAAATTTCCTTCACCATTAACTTCTGTTTCTAGGTGCTCCTCTACAACCATTACTCTTAGATTAGGCCTTCTGATGGTGTCTTCCAAGTGTTGGATAGATCTCTCATATTTTTTGGATTTCTCTTGGATGGTTGTATGTTCTTTCTCTATAATGTTTAGGCTCTCTTCACTCCCCGAGATTCGATCTTCTGCATGGTCTGACCTCCTGTCCAGGCTTTCTACTTTGTTTTTTTTTTTTCCTTCTAGTTGGTCAGCTTCGATGGCTTCAAATTCTTTGTTGAAGCTTTGTTTTACATCTTGTATGAAGTTCTTTACTTCCTTAATTTGGTGCTCAGTGTTTATTCTCAAATCACTTAGTTGATTGGTTATGGTTTCCTTGGACTCCCATTCCTTCTCTTATTTTCTATTCAGCATTCCCTTTGTGGGCTCCCTGACTTCCTTCAGCTCTTTGTTAATAGATTCCCTGAATGCCTTTAGTGATCTTTCTGTATTCTCATCCTGCTCTCTCAATTCCTGTATTACTCTTTGATTAGCTTCCTCCGGTTCATGCGATTCCTGTAGTTCTCTTTGAGTGTTCTCAGCCTGCTCACACCATTCCTGCCTTTCCCTTTGAGTATTCTCAAGCTGCTCATGCAAATCCTGTATCAGTTTTTGAGTACCTTCCTCACGCTTATGATATTCCTGTATAAACTTTTGGATTGTCTCCACTCTCTCCCTATCCTGCTCATACAAAATTCTTGGAATGTTTTCAATCTTTTCATTTATCATGTTTGGCAGCAGTGTTCGTAGAGCTCTTTGGGAACTCTCTTCTGGATTATTCATTATCTGTTATCTGTTCTGTCCCCTGATTATCATGAGTGGGATTTGAGATACCGGGACTTGCAATTTTTCTTGTGTTTTTCCGGCTAACTCTGCCGATTTGGGATGAAATTAACACCAGTTTTGTGCTAGAACACTATCTTAAGGCAAGCATCAACCAAAGTCTATATTTGCACAGTCAATAGTCTGCAGATACAATCTAGTTCAACAGATACATCTATTCAACATCAAACAACTATATATTAATGGGCTACAAACCACAAAGAAGAATTTGGAAAACCAAATTTATTAGGTTTAGGAAGAGTTGTGGGTAAAAAATAGGAAGAGTGATGTGGGATGGCACAGTGAGTGTAAACTAAGTCCTAATCTCAAACCAGGAAATAGGTTGGATAGGATGAAAGTAGAGAGAGAGAAAAAAAAGAAATAGAAAGGGGAGAAAGGGGAAAAAAGAGACCAGAAAAAATAGAAAAGTAAAAATTAAAAATATTATAGAGATTCATAAACAAACTATTCAGAGAAGAAAATGAATTTAATGAGAGAAAGGGAGGGATATAAAGGAGATTTGAAAAACTTAAAAATAAAAATACTTAAAATATTATATAGGTATAAAGAGGTAGTACTGCTATTAAGGAATTTAAGTCTAAGAGGTTTCGAATTGAGTAATAAATTTGTGGATTAAGTGTGTACACAATGGGGGATAACGTCTAATAATTGACTACAGGTTTATCTGAGGATGTGCAGAACAGCAATTAAGTCACATAAAGAACGAAAGAGAAGAACAGATGAAAAGGATAAGAAAGAAAGAAAAAAGATCAGAAGTTCAATAGAGCTAAACAAAAACAAAAACAAACACAAAAAATAGAGAAAAACTCACACTCACTTATAACCCTAAAATAAAATTCTAAGAGGAAAAAAAATTACTATAAAACATTTTTTTCAAAAAAGGTAAAAATTAAAGATTAAAAAATTTTTAGAAACAAAAATTTTTTTATAAAATATAGAACAAAAAATTCTTTGACTTTTTTGGGAAGGGCGGGAAAAATCCTGTATCTCCCTTGTGTCCATAACCAGCCCCTTGTTGGAGTCTCTGGTCTGCTTGTGTTCCTGTGGCTTGGTTGGTTACTTAAGTCAGTTTCTTTGAACAGACAGAAAAATGCTCTGCAACCCTCCTCCCAGGTTAGTTCAATGGGAGGGAGGTCTGCTTTGAGTATCACAAAAGAGGGAGATGGCTTTTTCCTTGGGTTTGTAGGTGCTGTGATGAGGCTAGGTTCTGGGTAGAGTTGACGCCTTTCAGCAAACAGTAGCTTTTCCTGGGGGCTGGTTTGTGAGAAACTCACAGAGCCCAGCCTGGAGCCATTCTCAGGGTTTCTGTTTACTGAATTTCAATTGATTGTCAAGGCTGCTAAAGGGAGGGGCAGCCTCTGGCTCTGATTACCCAGTGAAGAAAGCCACTCCTAGGGCTGGCGCCTGAGCTGGGTGACTTTTCCCTGTGTGGAGCTGAGTCTGGCAGGTCAGGTTAGGCTCTTTTGACCTGCTAGATGTCTCTAGATTTATTCCAAGGCCTGAGTTGGTGCTAGCAGCTCCACCAAGCTTTGTCGGTATCCAAGATGGAGATCTCCGGTACTGGGGGGCGAGGGGTGGCCTTCCCTCCTCTGCTCCCTGAGAAGGAATGAGGATGTTAGGCTGCTATACACGCCGAGTCTTGGTTCCTGGGTAGTCTCTGGTCTGTGAACTGCAGGATGAAGATGTCTGCTCCTTGTCAGTTCTTGCTGGTGTTGTGTAGAATCCGCTCATCCACCTCGTCTGGCTGCTTCGTCCTGGTCTCTTTGTGATTCAGGTATGGCGGCTGCAGTCGCTTCCGCCACCACTGCTGCTGTGGCGGCGGCTGCTGACAAGTGCTCAGGGCTGTCTCCTTGCCTGTATTTTCTCTCTCTGGCCTAACTCTCTGTGTGATGGCACACTTGGTGTGATTCTCTGGCTTAGTACTGTTCACTGGAGCTCTGAAACTGCTTTCTTATGTGAGAGCCTGTTTAGCCTCCAGCTTCTCCTCTGCCATCTTCCCCTCGAAGCCTTAAATGAAATTTTATGTAATGAGATTCATCTACTCACTGGGAACTGGACAGCTCAGTTTCCAAATTAGGAAGCTGAAATTCTCAAAAACATAGTGATAAAATATAATCCAAGCAGGGCGCTAGTGGCTAATGCCTGTAACACCAGTTAATAAGGAGGCTAAGATCTGAGGATCATGATTCAAAGCCAGCTCAGGCAGAAATCTGTGAGCTCTTATCTCCAATAAACCACTAGAAAACCAAAAGCGGCACTGTGGCTCAAGCGGTAGAGTGCTTGCCTTGAGGTGAATAGTGCAGGGACAGCGCCCAAGACCAGAGTTCAAACTCCACTCCCAACCAAAACACACACACACACACACACACACACACACACACACACACACACACACACACACACACACACACACACACACACAATCCAAGTGAAGAAGGTTCCATTGGATACTAAGTGCATGTCTGTGAATTATCTAAGTTTTTCTCTCTTATAGCAGTTACCACTCACTTAGATTGACAGCGGGAGGAAAGGCGTGGGAGATAAACACAAGCTACTTGGGATACTGAGAGCTGCTCCTTGAAGGTAAGGGTTGTGCATGAATCTTTTCTATATTTAGTAGACATCAAAGTGTGTAGAATCCTGTAGTTATAAAAATGTATTTCAACATGTACAACAGATGCTCTGTTTATCAAAATAGGAGAGAAATCAGACAGGTGGATTCTATAAATATACAAGCAATATATAGAAAATTTGCTACATTCTATTCCATGATAGGCTCTGGAATAAACTTTGGTTTTCTGTACATACTAGGTAAATATTCACACACTAAAAAACAGAAGTGTAATCCTTTATTACGGTTAAAATATATAGAATATCTTAATGAAATGTATTTGTGGACCTATTTTTTCCTTAATTTCTTCCACTCCTGCATTAAAAATGGCTCTAAGAGAAAAGTTTCTAGATGTGTAAAATATGAACTCCATCTATTTCGTTTGTTGAATTTGTACTTTAGATAGGATTTAAGTCCTTATTTCATCTTTAGGCTTAGGGCTAGGAAAAGAATAAGTAATCTCAACAGATTGTCATGCCTCACTTTTAAGGAGAGTTATGTATTTATCAGGAGAAATATGTATTGGTCTTGGTAGCTAGGAAACTTCAAGAAACAAAAGAAAAAGAACAATTCCACAGCAGTCTCAAGTATTTGCATATCTTCAAGTGAACATTAGTTGCTCTTTATTCTATAGTATATTTACAAGGATAGTTTTACAACCTATTTCTAAGCTATTGTCATCCTCCAGAGTAAAGTTCAGGCATGCCTATTGCTCATTATATAGATCGCAGTTGCTCAAACTCAGAACCCATTTTTTGTATAGGTTTCACCTGGCTACCTTTACCTCACTCAGTAGCACTGAGGGCTGGGAGATTTATTTCAAATATTTAAATACACACAAACACACACACACATCACTGGCTTTCACTATTGCTGTAAAAATTAAGTCCCTTTTGTCCCTTACCCAAGAGTATCATAAATCGTGTACCATCCATGAAAATGTGACAAGTTCATTATTAACTTGCAAGTAGGTTAAATCTCTAGCCTCATACAATTCTACATATTCATATGAAGAAAAATATATACCTAGAGTTTTGGTGTGCTTCTACATTATGAAGCTCTCAATTTTCATTTTTTTAAAAAATACATTTTTATTGTAAAAATAATGTACAGAGGGGTTAGAGTTTCATGAGGAAGGTAATGAGTACATTTCCTATCAAGCATTGGAAGGCAGCTCAGTGGTAGAGTGCTTGCCTTGTAGGCATGAGGCCCTGGGTTCAATGCCTCCGTACCACATACACAGAAAAGGCCAGAAGTGGTGCTGTGGCTCAAGTGATAGAGCACTAGCCTTGAGCTGAAGAGCTGAGGGACAGCACCCAGGCCCAGAGTTCAAGCACTATGACTGGCAATTAAAAAAATCTGTATCAAATTCATCATATTTGCCCTATTTTAGAAATTGGAAGTCACATATTTCCATCAGAACTAACTATATTTAATGTTACAACTTTCTACGGTGTTTTTAGGACCTAATAATTTGTGGATATGCCCCAAGGCTTTTTACTAAAAACTGAGGGAATAGGTCCAAAAATGGAAGCCGATAAACAGTCAGAGCATTATTATGTAGCTTTAGTTCACTGTTACAAAAGAGGAGTGCAAATCAATATGATGGTTCATCGTTACAGGACCAGAAGACATACTAGAAACTAACATCAGAGAAGAGTCAGTCACTGTAGGAAAACGCAAACAGGATGCACCAAAGGATGCAATCATCAGTGTCCAAATAAGCAACACAGAATGGTATAAAGTCATTGCAAGCATATATTTGATGAGTGGTTCACATAAGAATATATAAAGAACAACATCCCAACAATAACAAACAACCTGATTTTACACTGTGCAAAGAATTCAGATGTTTCTCCAGAGAAGACAATTAAAATGTTAACATGCACATAAAGGTGTTTAACGTCACTAATTACTAGGAACGTGTAAGTCAAAACAATGAAGAATATGACCATTTCATATGAATTAGGATAACTACAAAAAACAAAGTAACAATACTGACAAAAGTGTGGCAAAATTGGAACCTTTCTATGGGAAACAGTATGGCAACTTTTCCAGCAATTCAAAACAGGATTATTCATGCCTGTAATCCTAACCAGTCAGGACAAGAAGCTGAAATCCAAGGATCATCGTTCCAAGCTAGCCTGAGTAGAAAACAGGAAGTGGACCTGTGTTTTAAAGTGGTAAAACACTAGCCTTGAGGAAAAGTTCAGAGACAGTGACCTGGCCCTGAGTCAAGCCCATGACAGAAAAAAAAATGAAAGGAAGGAAAGAGAATTGTCATATGATCCAATGACTCCACTTCTGGGCATATACTCTAAAGATCTAAAAGCAGGGTCTTGAAGAAATCTTTGAGCACTCATATTCATTTTGTACAATACTAAAACATGGAGGCAATCCAAGTGGCAATCAACAAATGAATACATAAAATAAATGTGGTTTATACATACAGTGGTATATTACTTCAACTTTAAAAAGAATTATTTTGTGACAGATGGTATATTATGGCTGAATCTTGGGGACACTGTACTACATGAAATAAGCCAGTCATAACAAGATCAAATATTGCATAATTCTACTTATATCAGTTACATAGAACAGTCAAATTGATAGAGACAGGAAGCAAAATCGTACTTGATGGAGATCTTGAAGCAGAGGAGAGTGGAAAATTATTTAATGAATATAGATTTTAATATTGGAGGATGATATCAGTGTGGACATTGAACTTGTACAATATTGTAAATATACTTACTACTATGTTGTAATCTTAAAATGATTAAAATAATAAAACCTGGGAGAAGAGAAGGAGAATGATGAAAGGGTAAATATGATCAGGGTACATTGTATGCCTATGTGGATATATCAAAATGAAATCCACTTATATAACTAGGTAATGCTAATACAAAGTGTAAAAAGATGATCAATTTTAAATTGTTTGCATTTGACCACAATTTCTGGAAAAAAAAGAAAAAAACAACCACAGGCTGGGAAAAAAATTTAAATTTCCAGTAAGCAATAAACCTGGGTTCAAATCTATATCTCACTTAAGTGTGTGAAGCTGTTTTGTAATGTAATGAGAGAAGGCTCAGAAAAATCACCCCTTTTGTACAAAAATACATAGTGAATTTGCCGTAATTTGGATGTTATCATACAAATTTTAAAAATATAATAGCATATGTAGCATCTGAGATATGTTTCCTCTTTTTCTTAAGCTTCAAAGTAGTTTCTACTTGCACACAAAATGCATCATCTATTCTGCTTACAAAACAGTAAAACATTACAGGTGAGGTCTATAGCCCTTAACATACATAGCAATACATCTGAGGTGCCTACCATAATATCCACCCTTCCTTTCTGAATCAATAAAGACACCTTTCCATTTAACTGAACAACAGGCTAAGTAAAATAGTGATAACATTTTCCAATAGTGATAATATTTAGATAACAATACAGAGAAAAATTTTTGGGAGGTTATTGTGAATGGGGTTGCTCCCTTTATTTCCCTCCCTTCTTGTACATTGTCAGTGTACAGGAAGGCAACTGATTTTTGTGGGTTTATTTTGTATCCTGCTACTTTGCTGAAGTGATTTATGATTTCTAAATGGATGGAGTTCTTGGGATCGAGAAGGTATAAAATCATGTCGTCTGCAAAAAGGGATAGTTTATCTTCTTCTTTTCCTATGCAGATCCCTTTAATATCTTTTCCTTGCCTTATTGCCCTGGATAAGGGTTCCAGGACTATATTGAAGAGGAGTGCAGACAGGGGGCATCCTTGCCTTGTTCCTGATTTTAGGAGAATTGGTTTTAGCTTTTCCCCATTACGTATAATTGGCTATTGGTCTGACATAAATGGCTTTTATTGTTTTAAGAAATGTTCCTTTTATTCCTATTTTCTCCACAGCTTTTAGTATGAATGAATGTTGATTTTTATCAAAGGCCTTTTCTGCATCTGTGGCGATAATCATGTGATTCTTGACCTTGGCTCTGTTGATGTGTTGGATTACATTTATTGACTTATGTATGTTAAACCATCCCTGCATCTCTGGGATGAAGCCTACCTGGTCATAGTGTATTTTTTATGTGTTTCTGGATTCTGTTAGCTAGAATCTTATTAAGGATCTTTGCATCTGTGTTCATCAAGGAAATTGGCCTGTAATTCTACTTTTTGGTTGGGTCTTTGCCTGGTTTGGGGATGAGTGTGATATTGGCATCGTAGAATGAGTTTGGGATAGCTCCCTCCTTCTCTGTTTCTCTGAAGAGCTTGAGGAGTATGGGTAATAGCTCTTCTTTAAAGGTCTTACAGAATTCTGCTGTGAATCCATCTAGTCCTGGGCTTTTTTTTGTTGGAAGACTTTTGATAACTTCCTGTACCTCGTTGTAGGATATTGGCTTATTTAATTGGTTTACTTCTTCTTTGCTCAATTTGGGCAACTTGTATTTCTCTAAAAATGCATCTATTTCTGCCAGGTTTTCTTCCTTTAGAGAGTATAACTTTTGAAAGTAGTCCATTAGGATTGTTTGGATATCTTGGGTACGTGTGGTGATTTTTCCCGTAGCATCCCTAATCCTGTTAATAAGGGTTTTCTCTCTTTTTTTTTTAAATTAATCTTGCCAACGGTCCATCAATTTAATTTATTTTTTCAAAGAACCAGCTTTTTATTTGGTTAAATTTGGCTATAATTTTCTGGTTTTCTAATTGGTTAATCTCTGCTCTTAATTTGGGTATCTGGCTCCATCTAGTAACTTTAGGTTCCATTTTTTTCTTGTTTTTCTAACTGTTTTAATTGCAACATGAGATTATTTACTTGGTCTGTTTGCATTTTCTTGATGTGGGCACTGAGAGCAATAAATCTGCCCCTCAGGACTGCTTTTGCTGTGTCCCACAAGTTTCTTTGCGAGGTGTTTTCATTTTCATTGAGTTGTAGGAAAAGTTTTATTTCTTCTCTGATCTCTTCTGTTACCCAGGCATTGCTAAGAAGTGTGCTGTTCAATTTCCCTGTATTAGAGAAATTTCTGCAGTATGCTTTGTTATTGAGAACTAGCTTAATTCCACTGTGGTCAGATAGGACACAAGGGATTATGTCGATCCCTTTGTATTTGCTTAAGTTCTTTGCATGAACTATGATATGGTCTATTTTGGAGAAAGTTCCATGAGCTGCTGAGAAGAATGTGTACTGTGTTGTTTTAGGGTGAAATACTCGGTAGATGTCAGTTAATTCCGCTTGAAGTATGGCCTCACTTAATTCAGTAGCTTCTTTGCCAATCCTCTGGTTGGTGGACCTGTCCTTTGGTAAGAGTGGTGTGTTAAAGTCTCTTAGTATTATCGTATTGCAGTCTATTTTATTCTGTAAGTTTGAGAGTATTTGTTTAACCTATGTGGGTGCACCAATATTTGAGGCATATAAGTTGATGATGGTAATATCCTCCTCTTGGATTGTTCCCTCTATTAATATGTAGTGTCCGTCCTTGTCTTTCTGTACTGATTTTAATGAAAAGTTTATTTTGTCAGATATCAGGATAGCTACACCTGCTTTCTTACTGGGGGAATTTGATTTGTAGATCCTTTTCCAACCCTTTACTCTGAATTTGTTTGTATGTTTGGCTGAGTTTTTGGGGTTATGAAGATATAGTGTCGTTTCATCTGCACAAAGGGATAGTTTAACTTCTTCTTTCCCTATGAGGATCCCTTTAATGTCTTTGTCTTGCCTTATTGTCCTGGCTAATTGTGCCAGGACTATATTGAAGAGGAGTGGAGAGAGTGGGCATCTTTGCCTTGTTCCTGATTTTAGGAGAATTGGTAGTAGCTTTTCCCTATTACTTATAATATTGGGTATTGGTCTGTCGTGTATGGCTTTCATTGTTTTAAGAAATGTTCCTTCTGGAAGTGGCGCTGTAGCTTTAGTGGTAGAGCACTCGCCTTGAGCTGAAGAGCTGAGGGACAGTGCCCAGGCCCAAAGTTCAAGCCCCACGACCGACAAAAAAAAAAAAAAGAAATGTTCCTTCTGTTCCTATTTTCTCCACAGCTTTTAACATAAATGAATGTTGTATTTTACCAAAAGCCTTTTCTGTGTCTGTGGAGATAAGCACGTCAATCTTGACTTGGCTCTGTTGATGTGTTGGATTACATTTATTGACCTATGTATGTTAAACCATCCCTGCATCTCTAGGATGAAGCCCACCTGGTCATAGTGTATGATTATTTTGTGTGTGTTTTCTGGATTCTGTTAGCTAGAATTTTGTTAAGGGTCTTTGAATCTGTGTTCAAGGAAATTTGTCTAATTCTCTTTTTTGGTTGAGTTTTTGCCTGATTTGGGGATGAGTGTAATATTGGCGTCATAGAATGAGTTTGGGATAGTTCCCTCCTTCTCTGTTTCTCTGAAGAGTTTGAGGAATATGGGTATTACTTCCTCTTTATAGGTTTTATAGAATTCTGTTGTGAATCCATCTATTCTTGGGCTTTTCCTTATTGGAAGACTTCTGATTGCTTCCTGCATCTCATTGTGACATAGTGGCTAATTGATTTACTTCTTCTTTGCTCAGTTTGGGGAACTTCTGTTTCTGTAAAAATGCATCCATTTCTGCCAGGTTTTCTTTGTTTAGAAAATATAACTTTTGAAAAGACTCCTTTAAAATTGTTCAGATATCCTGGCTACTTGTGATTTTTCCTATGGCATCCCTGATCTTGTTAATTTGGGTTTCCTCTCTTCTTTTCTTAATTAATCTTGCCAACGGTCCATCAATTTTACTTATTTTTTCAAAGAAACAGATTTTTGTTTTATTAATTTTATCTATTATTTTCCTATTCTCTATTTCATTAATTTTCAGCTATTAGTTTGATTGGCTTTGTCTAGTAACGTTGGGTACCATTTTTTTCATGTTTTTCTAGCTGTTTTGATTGCAATATGAGATTTTTTACTTGGTCTGTCTATTTTCTTGATGTGGGCACTGAAGGTAATAAATTTGCCCCTTAAGACTGCTTTTGCTGTGTCCCACAAGTTTCTTTGTGATGTATCTTCATTTTCATTGAGTTGTAGGAACTTTTTAATTTCTTCTTTAAGTTCTTCTGTTACCCAGGTTTTTCATAGAAGTGTGCTGTTGAATTTTGATGTATTTGAATAATTTCTACGGTTTGATTTATTATTGACAAGTAGCTTGATTCCACTGTGTTTGGACAGGACACGGGATTCGGTCAATCCCCTTGTATCTGCTTAAGTTCCTTGCATGAACTATGATTTTGGAGAAAGTTCCATGAGCTGCTGAGAAGAATGTGTATTGTTGTTTTAGGGTGAAATACTGGGTAGATTTCAGTTAGTTCTGCTTTTGGCTTCACTCAATTCAGTAGCTTCTTTGCCAATCCTCTCTTTGGTAGACCTGTCCTTTGATGAGAGTGGTGTGTTAAAGTCTCCTAGTATTATAGTATTGTGATCTATTTTATTCTGTAAGTTTGCTTAACATATTTTGGTGCGCCAATGTGTGGGTAATATAAGTTAATAATGGTAATATCCTCCTCCTGGATTGTTCCCTGTATTAATATGTAGTGTCCTTCTTTGTCTTTTTCTATTGATTTTAATGAAAAGTTTATTTTGTTAGATATCAGGATAGCTACTCCTGCTTTCTTACTGGGGGCATCTGATTGGTAGATCCTTTTCCAACCCTTCACTCCGAGTTTGTATGTTTGGCTGAGAAGTGGGTCTCCTGAAGGCTAAAATGGATGGGTCATGTTTTCTGATCCAATTTGGAGTTCTTTTTCTTTTGATTGGTGAATTAAGACCGTTAATATTAAGAGATAATACAGAGAGATGCATTGTGGTCCCTGTCATTCCCTGTTTCTATAAGATTTTCTTCTTTCCTTTCCTTCTGTGCTTGCTCAGTTAGAATTCTATTAAAGCCTGTCTGGTGTGGGTCCCTGTTCCTGGTTGCTTTCTTCATGTTGTGTTCCCCCTATTGTATTCTTTGTAATGCTGGCTTAATGTTTATGTATTGAGTTAGTTTTTCTTTACTTTTAAAGTTTTTCAGTTCTCCATCCACTGTGAATGCTAGCTTTGCCAGTTATATCAGTCTGGGTTGGCAGTTATTGGCTCTCAGGGCTCGTATGGTACTTCCCCAGGCCTTTTTTGCATTCAGTGTCTGTGTGGAGAGATCTGCATTGATTTAATTTTTTCCCATTGTAGTATACCTGCTTCTTCATTTTTGCTGCATGCAAGATTGTTTCCTTATTTTTCAGATCTACCATTTTTTACTATAATGTGTCTAGAAGTGTTTCTCCTGGGATCTTGCTTCTTTGGTATTCTATATGCTTCTGTTATGTAGGTAACTTTTTCTTTTTTGAGATGGGGGAAAGTTTCACAGAATATCTTTTTGAATAGGTGTTGCATTCGCTTGCTTTGATATTCCTCACTTTTGTCCACTCGAATTATATGAAGGTTAAATTTCCTGGAACTATCTGCTTGCTCTTGGATTTCCCTTTGGCATAATTTAAGTGATTTTTTTTTCCATATCTGAGATTTTTTTGGTCCAGTTGGTGTATTCTGTCTTCTGTATCTGACACTCTACATTCCATTTTGTTCACTTTGTTAACTACAGCTTCCATTGTGGTTTGCATGGACTCATTTCTGGATTCAATGTTGGTTCTCCAAGTACTAATCTCACCTCTTAATGAGGTGTGTGCTACCTCTATTTTTGTACTAATCTCACCTCTTAGTGAGGTCTGTGCTGCCTCTGTGTTTGTACTAATATCACCTTTTAGTGAGGTGTGTACTGCCTCTATTTTTGCATGCACCTCCTGTGTGATACCTTGCATCACTTTCAATATTTTGTCCCTGTGTTCTTTAAATTTCTGGTCTATTTCTCACTTTAATTCTTGAGTCATTACCTCCTGCATCTCTTGGATGTAACTTTGTCTTCCATTCCTGCTTTGCTCCCACTGGGCCTCTCCCCTGGGTAGCTGCTGGCTTTTGGGGGTAGCTTGCTATACAGGGTGTTGATAAGGCTTGTAATTTTTTTTCTGTTATTTTCAGGGATTATTGTAGACTAATCTGAAATTTTGTTTTGGTCAATATATGTCTGCTTTGCTTGGTTGCTGTTTCTGTGCTGGTAGAGAGAGTTTGTACCTGCCTGGTCTCAGTTCTGTTGTTGGCCAACCTCTAGCTTCTACTCTGACCGATGTAGGGTTCTGTTCTCAGCTCTCTGCTGTAGAACAATGGCAGTTCCCACCTATAGAAGGGTTGAGCAGCCTAGAATGTTCCTGTTTATTCCAACAGGTGCTCTTGGTGAGATCGGATGTGCTGGATGTACTCTCCCATTTGCTGGAGTCTGCTATGGGCTCCTGATTTTTTTTGGCCGGTTGTGGGCTTGAACTCTGGGCCTGAGCGCTGTCCCTCAGCTCTTCAGCTTAAGGCTGGTGCCCTACCATTTGAGCCACAGCACGACTTCTGGCCCTTTCTGCATATATGGTGTTTGGGAATCAGATCCAGGACCTCATGCACACAAGACAAGCACTCTAATCCTGAGCCACCTTACCAGCCTGACCTCCTGACTATTATCAGGTGCTGGCGGCCTGCGTTGTCCAATAACCAGCCTATGATATATGGGTCGGGTTCTGGTTGGGTTTTTGCTTCTGGTTCTCTTGTGCTGGACCCCTGATCTTTTGCTGTCAGAGGCATGATTCCAAGGCAGGTGCAGTTCCTTGTTTCCCCCCCCCCTCTGCTGAGACATATGCTAAGCTTCTGAATTCAGTTGGGAAGAGTTGGTTGTGTTGCTCAGGCACTGGATCCCCAGGCCTTGTCCCGGCCCCTGCCCTGGGGCATGCCAGTTGGACCTGTGCTGCTGTGTATTCTGACTAGGTTACACAGCCTGGAGTACACATTTCAAATTTCTTCCACTGTAGGCTGTTTTGACCCAGGGGCACTGTTCCTGGCTTGGGCATTTGCGCTCCCTTCCAGGGGCGCTCTTGCTCTAGCCTGGCCAGCTGGGTGTGCTCCATGGGCTGGTGGAGCTCTCAAACTATTCCCAATTTTAGTGGATCCTGTGGGGGAGGAGTCTGGGTCAGGGTCTGGGGATTCCCACCAGCTCTGGTCTCCTTTGAGGGATACACTGTCCCCTGGGGAGTACTCACCCTGGAGTTAGTTGTTGTTTCTGTGTGATGTAGGTCATTGGTTGCCATTGCAATCAGAGTTCAGTTGAGATGGTTGTGGGCTGGGCAGGGTGGTGATGGCTCTGTGTGTTTCACCTCAGTCTCTGTCTCTGTTGATGCTGTTTGGGTTGGCGCCACTGGATGGACCTCCGGCCAAGGAGTTGGGGAAGGGGTAACCAGTTAATGAGATAATAGTCTAACAGACTTTCTTACTCAGGTTGTCTTTAAACCTCGATTATCAGATCTCAGCCTCCTGAGTTGCTACGATTACAGGCATGAGCCACTGGCACCAGCTTTTTTGAAAAAGCAACAATTAATAAGGCAGATACCTTAGATCATGCCTGTAATCCTAGCTACTCTAGAGGTTAAGATCTGAAGATGATGATTTGAATGTAGTGGTGCAAAAACGTTTGTGTGAGTCTTTTATCTCCAATAAACTGCTCAAGAAAATCCAGAAGTGAAGCTTTGGCTCAAGTGGTAGAGTGCACTCTTGAGCAAAAAAGAATCTCAGGGACAGCACCTAGATCCTGAGTTCAAGCTCCATTTCTGGCACACACACACACACACACACACACACACACACACACACACACACACACACACACACACACACACACTGAAAAGTAAATAGACAATGTGAAGAAATCAAGGACAAAAAAATTGAATATTGTAAGGACTTTTGGGTTTAGAGGCATGACTCAGTTTGTAGGACAATAGCTAATGATTGAAACTTTCAGGTACCAAGGACTTAAAAAAAAGAATTATCTGCCCTGTATTTCCCTTTTTTCATATTCTCATTTGGGAACTATTTTCTTTTTTAAAAAAACTAAATATTGCTGTTTTAGTGGTGATATACAGCATGGTTACCTTTCTCTATGTCAGGTAACTAGTACATTTTCTTCCTTTTACCTAGTCTCATCTGTTCCCCCATTCTCATCCATTTCCTCCCTCCCATCTACACCCTCGAGTTCCATAGTTCACTTTCAACAATGTCCAGTACAGCCAGTGGGCTCTACTGCTGCAATTTTTCATCCACTTTCAACTGATTCTGTACCCTTCCCCTATCTTTCCTTAGATGTGCACGCATATTATATAATGTATATTGGGTTAAGAATACAGAGTTATCACAAAATGAATAGATGAATTAAGACAAGTTCCTTTGTTTCCTTATCTTTGTAATTTTATTCAGTTATATGTATTGTTTTATACACATAAGAAGAGGTGCTTGGGTATTACAATTTTGTGATTTTCTCCAAAGCCTGTCCTCTTCTGTTCTTATTATATATGATGCCTAGAATATTGTACAGTTTGTCATATCCCCTTGAGTTTTAAATCTAACTTTCACATATCAGGGAGAAAATGTGCCATTTGTCTCTATGATCTTGGCTTAACTTTCTTAACATGATTTATTCTAGTTCCATCCATTTCCCTGCAAATGACATTATTTTTTTCTTTCTAATGGCTCTTTCTGTAAAATTTCATTGTATATAGATAGCATAATTATTGGATCCATTTATTTATTGTGGGGCATCTGAGTTTTGTACATAACTTGGCACTGTGAATTGAGCAGCAAGGAACATGGTTATGCAAGTGTCCTTGTCATATTATGGTTCATGATTCTCAGGTTAGATGCCTAGAACTGGTATGGGATGGTATTAGAGAAGGCCTGTATTTAGATTTTTGAGCAACTTCCAGACTGCTTTCCAGAGTGGTTGTATTAGTATACATTCCCACCACCAGTGCAGTAGGATTCCTTTTCATCCACTTCCCAACAGCATTTGTTTTCAGAATTCAGAATATTTGGGTAAGATGGTACCTCAGGATTGCTTTGATTTACATTTTTATGGCCAGGGATGATGAACCTTTTCTGATGTTTCTTTGCCATATTTACCTCTTCTTCTGAGAAGTCTCTCCTTACCTCCTTGCCCATTTAGTGATTGGTTTATTAGGTTTGGGAGGGGTAGTTTCCTGAAATCCATGTATACATTGAATATTAGCCCTTTGTCTGATGTATTGCAGGTAAATATCTTTTCCCAATTTGTTGGTTGTCTTTTTAGTTTAGTGGCTATGTCCCTAGTCTTTGCAGAATTTCTTTCCTTTGATGTAGTCCCGTTTGTTGGGTCTCTCTCCTATCTGTTGTGCCCCTGGGACTCTATTCAGGAAGTCCATGCCTGTACCTACAATTTCTAATGTCATCCCTATTCTGTGTTACAGTAGTTTGGCTGATTTTATGGTAGTTAATCCATTTTGAATTGATGTTAGTGCAAGCAGAGATCCACTTCTAGTTTTCTGACTATAGCTGCCCAGTTTTCCCAACACCAATTGTTGAAAAGGCTATGATTTGTGTGTGTGTGTGTGTGTGTGTGTGTGTGTGTGTGTGTGTGTGTGTGTGTGTGTGTTTGTGTGTTGGTTTTGGGGCTTGAACTCTGGTCCTCAGCGCTGTCCCTCAGATATTCAGCTTAAGGCTAGTGCTTGAGCCACAGTTCCACTTCCCATTTTCTTGTGCTTTATTGGAGATAAGAGTCTCATGGGCTTCCCTGGCCCTGCTGGCCTTGAACAACGATCCTCAGATCTCAGCCTTCTGAGTAGCTAGGATTAAAGGCATGAGCCACAGGCAACTGGCAAGGCTATGTTTTTCCACTGTACATCTTTCACTCCTTTATCAAACATCAGATGATTGTAAGTATGTGGTTTTATTTCTGGGTCTTTTGATCTTTTTTAATACATTTTCAATGTAAAAATAATGTACAGAGGGTTTACAGTTAAATAATCTAGGTGATGAGTACATTTCCTATCAAGCATTATTACCTCCTCCTTTGTTTAACCCCCATCATGTCTTCCCTCCCACCTCCACATCTACACTCCCCCTGATCCCGCCTAAATTCTGATGATCGTTTTTCCACAAAGTGTCTTGTGCATCTCATTATTACAATGGGTCAACCTGTATCTCTATTTAAGCATTTTGTTTTTTCCCTTCCCCTCCACAAATTAGAGAAGCATATATAAAATATGCATGACATCGACATTACATACAGTGAAAACACGGGTTATACCATGGGGGAGGAACATA
Organism: Dipodomys merriami; assembly: GCF_024711535.1. Taxonomy (NCBI): domain Eukaryota; kingdom Metazoa; phylum Chordata; class Mammalia; order Rodentia; family Heteromyidae; genus Dipodomys; species Dipodomys merriami. Next base: position 9,662,548 of record NW_027205937.1, read on the forward strand.
CAAAGAACAAAAAAAAATCACATGATATATTGTAAATACGTTAGAAACAAGAGAAAGAAAGAAAAAACCACTTATGTCCCTATCTTGTGGTTCATTTCACTTATTTGGTCATATGTACATACCTTTTCTTTTTGGAGTGCAGGATAAATGTGTGCCAATGGAAAATGACCCAGTCTATGTTTAGGAAAACCAATAAGTGAGGTCCAAAATCTAGTTTCAGTTGAGGAAAGGGAATCTGTCCTCACATAATATCCAGAATAATCTGTCCTGCTGCAGGGGATCCAATATCCAATTGAGAAATTATAATCTCTCCCTCCCACGACTCAGGAAAAAATTCTATCTTTTATGAGGAAGTAGATCTCTTTAAGGACTCTGAGGCAGAATTGCTGCCTGAAGGCAACTTAGAGGCCAATCTAGATTTCGAGATTCCTTCACCTCTTCCCGGGAAAATTTTTCTTTTTCTTTTTGTCCTTATTGTTGTAAAATGTTCATTCTATTTATTTTTCTAACGTTATTAAAATGCCAATGTTTATATTATGTTATACAATTCGTGAATCCTAAATGTGTTTTTTTTCAGCCTACAATCTAAAGCACCATGCACTTGTTTTGTTTGTGGGAAAACACAGAGTAAGAGGGGGCTGTAAAAGAGAGACTTATGGATATAAAGGGGACTGTTAAATGCACAGGCAGTGGCAAGGAAGCCAGGCCATGCCTGAATGAGGTGATAAGGTGGCTCCAAAAGCTCTAGGACATAGCAGATCAGATGTCCTTAGAAAGCAGTTCTGTCAATTGTGACAAATGCTACAATGTTTATAATGGTATATGGGACTCTCTTCCAACAGTGAATTCAAGTCTGTATACATATTTATTGTGCTTTGGGAAATATTGAAGAAAAATTTGGCTCCAATAATATCCAAAATGTACTTAGGGCTGAAAATATTTGACAAAATACATAGGAAATACCTATATTGGAAAGTAAAAGCCATCATCAATAGAAGAAAGAAGGCTTACATAGATGGACAAAGACAAAATCAGGAAGGAAAAAAATCCACTATTAAATCAGTTATATGCAAATATTTCTTATATTCTTTATATTTTTATAGTATATTATATGATGTATAAGAATGAATATGATTTTTCATACTACAAAGGCATTTATCACTTTCAGTCTTGAGTATATTTTTCACAAATCTAGTGTAAATCATTATTGGAGAAAGTGGTAATATAACTTTGATTATAATTATATGAATATATTTTTTGATTCTAGATATAATACTGATTATAAATAGATGAATAAATATATACATATATTTTCATATCTGTCTATGAAGTGAATAGAATGAAACTTAGTACACTATGTATAAAAAAGCAGCTATGAGTTGAGTATAGGAGTCTCAGGTCTGTAATCCTAGTGATGTGGGAAGCTGGGTTCTGAGGTTTAGTCTCTCTTACCCCCATCGCATTAGATTTTGAGAGGAGTCCTGGGCCCTCCAGTGTAACAAAGAGACACACATGCAGTGGGATCACACTCCCTGCACCCAGAGGAAAGTCAGTAGAAATCAGAACAAGCCTCTTATCTTATGACAGTATACTCAGTTCCTGTGCCAAGATGGACATCTGTAGAACATCATATTGAAAGTTTGCATTCCCTCCAAAAGTGTTTCTGACTATGCTGAATTAAACCTCATTTTACCTTCCAAGCTTCAAACACATAGAAATATGTCAATGGCTCAAGAGAGATGGAGAAAGACTTACAAATACACAAAATTGTATACTCTGCTTCAGTAATTCAATGACAAATCATCAAAGGCATGTTTTGAATTTTTCTTTCTTTTTAAGGAAATGGAAATATAGAGTTCATCAGGGAGTGGGTGATAATTTGGTTGCTGAGTTGTAGAATGCACTTCTGGGCATGGGACACACTTGGCTTGGTGAATTTCTGTGGGGATGTGTGTCCTCACGCAGCTTCACAAAACAATAGCCATAACTTCTATGATGCCACAGCCATCTTTCCATAGCAAGAAATAGGTGTCAGGCACTGATCTTGCCCTGAAGTGGCCTCAGCGGCACAGAAAGGCACAAAGAATGCTAGCCACCAGACTTCAGCTTGAAGAGCTGGCTTGACCAGAAACTAGCATAAATTGAGCTGGAGAAGGCTGATCTCCAAGTAAGGTTCCTGAGCACTAAGGACCAGGCATTATTACAGATGTTGGCGAAACAGAAGTGAACGTGGATCTTTCCTTAGCAATTTCTTGCTGAAAAGAAAACCAGAAGTCATAATGATAATTTCTATAAATCAGAGACATGACATTGGTCGTTTTGTGGCAACAACTTCAAAGTGGGGATGCGAGGAGACATCCCTGAGAAGGAGATAGTTAGCTTGAAAGCCATCATCCATGCAATTATCTAGAAGCAGGTACTGCAGGCAGTAAGAACAGTAAGTACATCCCCAATTAATGGGAATCGACGTGACTTGCTTCAGAAAAGGAAAACAGCACTGACATGCTTGCTTGTGAAGTAAGAATGGAAAGCTACAATGAAGAAAAAAGATCAGAAATGAAGATAAGAATAAATTAGATAGATATTGGATGCTGCGGGTTACAAAATGAAAAATTCTCATGTTATTCTAAATCTGACATGACCCCTGGAACCAAAGTGCTCAAATAGGAGCTAGACACATATGATTCACCGAGAGAATACTTTTAAAATGTGACTCTAGCCGGGCTCTGGTGGCTCACAACTGGAATGCTTGCTACTCAGGAGGCTGATACCTGAAGATCATGTTTGAAGCAAGCCCAAAGAGTTAATTTGGAAAGACTGTTCTCCAATTAACCACCCAAAATATCATGTGAAACAACTGGTAGAGCACTAGCCTTGAGAAACAAAAACTAAGGAACAGTACCCAAGCCCAAGGTTCTAATCCCTGGAATACATAAAACAAAGAATCCAACAAATAAAATTTAGTGCTCAGTAGATCATCACTTAGCATTCTAGTTCCATATATTTGGTATGACCTTTGGAAATTATATCCTTAGCAAATGCTCTCCTCTGATATTCTGCTTCATTATCCGCTTTCAAACCCCTGGCATCACCAATGTCTGCTACCATTTAGCATACCAGTCTGCCACTGGAAATTTTTTTTTAATTTAATTTAATTTTATTTGTGAACATAGTGTACAGAGGAGTTACAATTACATGGACAGGATAATGCGTACATTTCTTACCAAGCATTGCAGCCTCCTCTTTTTTTTACCCTTCACATCCCTTCCCAGCCTCCCCCCTCCCCCCATCCCAATCCTTCTCCTTCCTCCCCTCCCTCCCCCCCCCAAACCGACGTTGTAAAGCTCGTTTTGGACATGACAACTTGTACTTCTCATTGTTTCAACAGGTCCACCTGTATCCTTAAACAATTGGTTTTTCCCCATCTCCTCCACAAGTTATACTGACATCAAATATAGTGAAAGCAGGGGTTATACTGTGCGGGAGAGACATACAAAGCAACAAAGAGATAATCTTATAAATGCGTTAGAAACACATGCATGGAAGAAAAAAACATTAAAATACACATCTAAGGGTTCATTTTCCTGACATCACCTTATCTGACCTTTTCCGCTTGACTCATACATATACTAGATATTACAAATAAGGGAAACCATGAGACCTATGTTTCTTTGGGCCTGGCTTACTTCACTTAATATAATTTTTTCCAAGTTTTTCCATTTCCTAACAAATGGGGCAATGTCATTCTTTCTGATGGAGGCATAGAATTCCATTGTGTATATATACCAAATTTTCTTGATCCATTCATCTACTGAGGGGGATCTGGGTTGGTTCCATATCTTAGCTATGGTAAATAATGCTGAAATAAACATAGTTGTGCTGGTAGCTTTAGTGTGGTCTTGTTTGTAAACATTTGGGTAAATGCCCAAAAGTGGGATTGCTGGGTCATAGGGGAGTTCTATGTGAAGTCTTTTGAGGAACCTCCATACTGTTTTCCAAAGTGGTTGAACAAGTTTACATTCCCACCAACAATGAAGTAAAGTTCCTTTCTGTCCACATCCCCTCCAGCATCTGTTGTTGTTAGAGTTCTTGATTTTTGCTGTTCTAACTGGAGTGAGGTGATATCTCAATGTTGTTTTGATTTGCATTTCTTTTATGGCTAGGGATGTTGAACATTGCTTCATGTGTCTATTGGCCATCCTTCTTTCTTCTTCAGAGAAGTTTCTCTTTAAATCTTTCGCCCACTTATTTATTGGGCAGTTGTTTCTTTGAGGATTTGTTGTTGGGGCGTTTAATTTTTTGAGTTCCAAGTATATTTTAGATATGAGACCCTTGTCCGTTGTATGGCTAGTAAAGATCTTCTCCCAACCCTTGGGTTTTCTATTGATCTTGCTAGCTATGTCATTTGCCCTGCAGAAGCTCTGCAACTTTATGCAATCCCATTTGTCCAACCTTTCTTTCATTTGTTGTGTTTCTGGGTCTCTATTCAGAAAATTTCGGCCTGAGCCAAGGAGACCTAGGGTTTCTCCTATTCCATCCTGTAATGTTTTCAGAGTGTTTGCTTTGAGTTCAAGGTCTTTGATCCATTTGCAGTTGATTCTGGTGCAGGGTGATATATAAGGATCTAGCTTAAGTTTTCTACATGTAGTTAACCAATTTTGCCAGCACCATTTACTGCCACTGGAAATTTGAACATATATTTTTATTAATCATCAAAATTCTGATAATCTTTCAACACACATCAAATGAGTAGTAACTATATTCCTCTATTCTATGTGTTTTAATCCTCCTTTGAGTTAAAAAGCCTTAACTATTAAAAACTATAGAAGAGTTATCAAATTAATTCTACCATCATCATTTTTCCACCCAATCTTGTTACATTAGTTATGTGAATTTTTGTTTCTTTATATGTTGCTCCGCCACAATATAATCCCTGTTTTCACTGCATTTGATGTCGGTGCCATGCATCTTCTATATATATTTCTCTAGCTTTGGGAGGAGAGGGGAAAAATCCAAATGCTTAACAATGGATACAGCTTGACCCCCTGTAACAATGAGATGTAAAAACACTATGTTGAAAAACTTACTTTACAATTTAGGCAGGAAGGAAGGAGAGAGGAGGGAGTGTACTTCTGGAGGTGGGAGGGAAGGGATGGTAGGGGAAAAACAAAGGAGGAGGTAACAATGCTTGATAGGAAATATACTCATTATTTTGCTCATGTAAATGTAACCCCTCTGTACAGTATTTTTACAATAAAAACATTAAAAAAGATACTATATGAAAGTTTGCACATGATACCTTATAACTATAATTCTTTCAAGAATTAGGGTTTTACACAAACATCCTGATTGCTTTGCCAAAGGATAAGAGATTTAATTAAGGTACCTAGCATCTTGGAAGGAAAATACTATTGGCTTTAGATCAAATTCATTTATCTAATACTGAGGAAATGAATTTCAGAAATGGCAGAGGCAACGTGTATCATAAAAATAACCTTATGAGGTACAACCAAGATTCCCAGATCAAACTTCCTGGAAAAAAGCAATGAATGAAAAGCTACTAATACTTCTAAAATGAGCCTATTGGTGATGGTTCATGCTTGTTATGCTAGGTAATTAGAAGTCAAAGATGAAAGGATATCAATTGAAAGCTTGGCCAGGAAGAAAACCTTCCTCTCTGCAACCAGCAGACAGGAAGCATCAGCTCTGTGCCTGATGCCCAGCTGGCTGGACGGTCTCTGCCCACATTCCGACACACAAGACCAACCCAATCTGAAATATTATCAAATACATTCAAATAATATCTCCTGTTTGGGAGATAATCTTTGAAAGATATAACAAAAACATTTCACTGATTTCCTTTTGAAAAATTCAGAATGAAAGGGGAAATATGTTCTCACTGACTGAAGGGTAAGTTAACGACCAGAATGATGTTAATGGGGGTAGAAGCCCATTTGGTAACTTATCCACTCAACCATCTTTCCTCACTTCTTGTCACATATCCTGAGCAGTGAGATTTTGTAATGGAAAGTATGTGTGTGAGCATGCAGCTTGTAAAAGTAGTAATGAAATGCTAGGCACTGGAACTCAGGCCTGTAAAACTAGCTGCTCAGAACCCTGAGATATGAGGAACTGAGTTCAAAGCCAACATGAGAATAAAAGACTCTTACCTTCAATTTACCAGTAAAGGCAAAAAGATGAGCTGTGCTTCAAATGCCAGAGTGCTAGCATTGCATACAAAGCTAAGGGACATCCAGGCCCTGAATTCAAGCCCCAGTACTGGCTCTCATACACAAAAAGTAACCATGACAACATCACAGGTTATAAATATATTAGCAAGGGATGTAGGAGAATGGGAGGATGACAGCATTTACCTCACTTTTAATCTCAAGCATTCTGTACAGCGTAGCCCAATCTGTGAAAAGCTCTAGGTGAAATCTTCCTCAAAATCAGATTCATCCTCATATCCCTCTGCACATTTATCACACACACACACACACACACACACACACACACACACACACACACACACACACACACACAGGTCTATATTTTGCCATCTAATTTTGAAATATATAACCATACACATATGCTTCAGAATTCTGTGCCCTTGATTAGGTTACATAGGGAGCACAATATATCCAGGGTCTGGCTCATTCTTCTAATCTTAGCTGCTCAGGAGGGTGGGATCTGAGGATCACAGTTTGATGCCAACCTAAGCAAATAACTCCTCAAGATTCTTATCTTCAATTAAGAAGCAAGAAGTGGAGATGTGGTTCAAGTGGCACAGTGACAGCATTGAGTAAAATAATCTAAGCAAGATTTCCAGACCCTCAGTCCAAGCCTGTGTACTGGCCCACTAACACTCCATAAGCCAAAAATCCCTGAAAGACCAAACCAAAAATATGTCAATTTTTTGCTAACTTATGAAGTGAAATCCAATAAGGCAACATAGCTTTTGGTTGTTGAAGATTTGGTTGGAAAACCAAAAATTCAACGTGTGCTTAAGTGATATAACAAACAAGCAACGAAATAAAAATTTCCCAATAAAAATCTGGAACCCCTGACCAAGAGATTTTTTTCTACGTTTTTGAAAATTACTTATTTTTCAGTAAGTGAAATAGTGTAAACATCTATTGTAAGTTATAGGAGTCAGTGTAAGCTCCAAGGAAGTGAATGTAAAACTAAAATCACACACAGCATTACAAGTTTCTATGCCTCTGGTGAGACACTAGAAATCTGTAATTGTGTAGCCTCTAGAAAGGAGAAGGAAGATGCTCAGCATCATTGGTCATAAAAGAAATGCAAATCAAAACCACATTGATTCCACCTCACCCCAGTTAGAATAGCCATTTTCAAGAGAACAAATAATAGCAGATGTTGACCAGGATGTGGCTAAATATGAACACTACTACACTGTTGGTGGGAATGGAAGGCAGTATGGAGGTTCCTAAAAAGACTAAACATAGAACTCCCGTAAGATCCAACTATCCCACTTCTTGGCCATCACCCAAATGATTTCAAAATAGAGCACAATAAGCTACCAACACAACTATGTTCATTGCAGCATTGTTTACGATAGATAAGATATGGAACCAACCCAGTTGCCTCACAATAGATGAATGGATCAAGAAAACGTGGTATATTTACACAATTTTATGCTTCTGTAAGAAAGAATGATATTGTCCCTTTCATAAGAAAATTGATAGACTTGGAAAAAATCATATTAAGTGAAGTAAGCCAGGCCCAAAGAAACATAGGCTCTATGATTTCCCTTATTTGCAATTAGTATTATCCTGTTAGTCCTGAAAGAAGATTATAATAGCTGAAGTACTATAAACATATGTGTGATCATACAAAATGATGCTAATTGAAATGAACACGAAGATATTGAAACAGCAGGTCTTATTTTGTTTAGTTGTCAACCTTGATATAGCCAATGTACAGTAACTAGTTCTTTCTTTTTACTTTATTTCATTTTTCTTTTCAAATTAGTTTTATCCCTGGCAATTCTTGTCTTTGATTCTGGTACCCTCCATCCTATATATGCATGTATTTGAGGAAAGGGAAGGGAAATAACAAAATGCTGAAAGATGACCCAGTGCAACAATAATAGGTTACATTAAAGCGGGAATGATCTTTACAACAACATGGGGGACATGGGGGGAGGAAGGAGTGGAGGGAAGGGATAGACAGAGAAAAACAATAGAGTGGGAAACAATTTTCAATGAGAAATGTAACTTATTCGTGTAAATATAACCCCTCTGTACAGCATCTTTACAATAAAATATTTTTAGTGTAAAAATGAATTTTTCCCATCAAATGTCAAGCTGATACCATTGGAACTTCTGAGTTCATGTGAAAGAGTGTTTTAGGAGTTTCAAGAAGCTAGTACTAAGTACAAATAACCACAATTTAGTGATAATAAGAAAAGCTCTTTTTATTGTACTATATGAACAAAAGAAAATTTCTTTTTGTTTCTGTTCACTTAGAACTCTCTTTGCCATCTGCATTGTTCCAAAGTCAAACTAATCACTTATCCTTATCTTTCTTTGGTATCTAGCTTTGGCATGTAATCTGAGATATAAGCAGTATTCTTTTTTCAATTTGGAGGCCTAGCAGGGAGGTGCTCCTTCCTGGTCAAGAGGTTAGACTGGAGGACCCAGCACACTTGCTGTGGTTTCTTTTGCACAGCTCACTGAGGAACTTACTCAAATATGTTTTCAAATTCTACCAATAACTCTTATTAGTATGAAGCACTTAATTAGAAGTCACTTTCTCAAACTCCTATTTGAGTAATAAATAGAATAGGAAAAATGTTGTTTGCTATTTTTATCACTACATATCTTAATGTCTAAGTATAAAAGCCAGACTTACTCTAAGGGCCTAGAATAAGTAAAATGACTTCTAGAGCTCAGATTATTTCTTTCCACAGAAGATGACAGCAGCAGAAACTGGCAGAAGGAAGAGAAAGTTTAATGTCTCCTTAATTCTTAAGTTTCAATGCTCATTGAGGAATCCTCAGGACTGAGGACAGTTTAAGGACGTAACAGATCCTGTGTTGTTTTCTATCATAGGAAGCAGACAACAGTCTCCCATCACTCTTTAGGTGACACACATGAGTGGTGTTCTTGGTGGGTCCTGAGAGGGTCCAGGACGGCTCTGTCATGATCACTGGAGACTCGGAATTGCTCTCTAAGAGAACGACATAGAGGAATGTGGTAACAAGACCTGAGATAGGGTTTTGTCAGATCTAGGTGATTTGTAACAGGCACTAATGCCTTCTGACTAAGAATGTGAATATATCATCAGGGTCCGGCACACAAATTTATCATGACGCGTTACCTTGCACCATTTCATAATGAAAGCCAAGAAAAGATAATTAATGCCCTCTGGACATGTTTTCATCAATATTTATTAGATAAAAAGTTATAAAATCAAGTTCATGATGAGGAAAAATCCCAGATGAAAACCAAATTTCAGGGACCTTTACAAAAACTGTTGTTCTGTATATATCATATGTGACAAATTATTAAAACTTAAAGAAGCTGTGTAAGTTAAATTGATTCTTTTGTAATACTGCTGCAACTTTATTTTACATTTCAACTACTTAATAAAAATAAGGTAGGCCAAGCATCACCAGTGGCTCACATCTAGCTTTAACTGTGGCTATTAAAAAGGATGAGAACTGTGGAAAGTGAATTGAAGCTACCGCAGGCAGGAAAATCTGTGAAACTTTTATCTCCAATTAACTGTTCAAATCCAGAAATGGATGTTTGGTTCAAGTTGTAGAGAGTTAGCTATAAGTAAAATAGCTAAAGGTCAGCTCCCTGAGTTCAAGCCCCACTATACACACACACACACACACACACACACACACACACACACACACACACACACACACACACACACACACACCTATCTCGAAAATAACGAGTGACCAAGGACCAGAAGAAAGATAATATTTTTTCTTTATTTTCTTTCATTTTTGTCATTTTTTCATTTATCTCTCTTTAGGAATGTAAAGGGGGCATAGCAATGGAGGGACAAAGGATGAACAAATGCAGCAGTGGCACTCAGTTGAGACTATGTTGAAAGTGCACTATGAAACTTGTTGGTGGGGAAGGAGGGGAAATCTGGAGGAGACGCAGGGAAAGGGTGACATTGTCCAAATAGAAATATACTCATTGAAGTAGAGCTTTGGCTCAATATCAATGCCATTCTTCAGCAAAAGGGCTCAGGAACACTGCCAAGGCCATGGGTTCAAGCCTCATGACTATAACAAAAACAAAGACAAAAATAGGTAGTCATTACCAAACGTATGTAACAAACCTTCTACATCACAGTAATAATAAGAAGAAGGAGGAGGACGAGGAGGAGGAGGAGGAGGAGGAGGAGGAGGAGGAGGAGGAGGAGGAGGAGGAGGAGGAGGAGGAGGAGGAGGAGGAGGAGGAAAAGAAAAAGAAGAAGAAGAAGAAGAAGAAGAAGAAGAAGAAGAAGAAGAAGAAGAAGAAGAAGAAGAAGAAGAAGAAGAAGAAGAAGAAGAAGAAAGAAGGAGAAGGAGGAGGAAGAGGAGGAGGAGGAGGAGGAGGTGGAGGAGGAGGAGGAGGAGGAGGAGGAGGAGGAGGAGGAGGAGGAGGAGGAGGAGGAGGAGGAGGAGGAGGAGAAGAAGAAGAAGAAGAAGAAGAAGAAGAAGAAGAAGAAGAAGAAGAAGAAGAAGAAGAAGAAGAAGAAGAAGAAGAAGAAGAAGAAGAAGAAGAAGAAGAAGAAGAAGAAGAAAATAAAAACCAAACCAATGAGAGAAAATCTAAGAGAGCAAGGTAAGGGGTGACATTTCCAAAAAGAAATATACTCATACCTGACTTATATGACTATAACCTATGTGTAAATTACCTTTATCATAATATAAAATTTAAAAAAACAGAAATATAGTGCTGGAGGCAAATCTGAAATGGAAGAAGATCAGATTAATATCCAATACCAATTTCAAACCCTATTATCAATTTCTCTTTCAAAAATGGCTCTTCTCATCACTTGTACTTTCCCTAGCTTATGAGATGGGGTGCAAATATTTAAAGGGTGAGGAATGAGTCATACATACAAGAGGAATTTAATAGTACCTGTAAAGAGCAGTACTTGCTAGAACACATGTTGCCTAGAACACATGTTGATACCATGTTTTCTGAAATATACAAACCTAGTTGAGCTTGCATACAAGCTCCACTCTATACAAGCTGTGGATTCAAAGTTAACTAAAGTCTCTGGACCTCAAATTCTTCATAGGTAACAATAGTTATCTCACAGGATTATGAGACCTGGATGTCATCAAACATGGTGTGGGTTGTGTTTTAAATGTGTGTGCAACACTCAAACACTGCTGGGGCGAGTAAAAACTGGCGTGATGTTTACCATATTACTTAACAGTAATACAATACCTACTACAAGCTCACACCTATAATCCTACTTATGAAAGAGGTTGAGGCCTCAGGATCTAGGTTCTTTGTCAGCCTGGACCGGAAACTGGATGAGACTCATCTCCAATGACCTCTAAAAAGGTTGGAGGTGGAGCTTTGGTTCAAATGGTAGAGTGCTAGACTTGAGCATAAATCTCAGGACATTGACCAGGCCCTGAGTTCAAGCCCTAGGACGAACACACACACACACACACACACACACACACACACACACACACACACACACACACACACACACACACACACACACACACACACACAATTTTGTATATTCCTATCACGTCACTTAATACTTTTTCTCTTCCAAGCTCACCAGTTGTTGTTGTTGTTGATGATGATGATGACAAGGACTTGCTGTGAAGCTCAGGGTGCTATTAAACTTACAATACCCTTGGGTACTGGGGTTACAGGTATGTGTACCATACTTGACTTTACTCAGTAACTCTACTTATAACATTTTTCTGAAAGAAATTTATTCAAATTCATGAAGATACTATGGCTTAAAGTTGTTCACACTAATTTTCAAGTGTACAAAATGTAAATAATATAAGTGGATATAGTATTATGCTACCACATGGTAATTCCAGCCAAAACTCAGGAACCTGACACAAGAGAATAAGGATTTGAGGTAAGCCTTGTCTACAATGTAGGACTTCTTCTATAAAGGAAAAAAAGTATAAATATTAATCTACTAGGAAATATATAATATGTTAAATTTATATAATGGAACAAATAGATCATTGTTAATGAAAATAAAATGGCTTTTACTAGAAATGAGGAATCAAATGTGCTCACTGTGTAGGTGAGTTAGAAAGTTCTTACCAAAAGCTACATACTTTTCTTGTTTTCTATTCTTCCAAAATTGTTTGCTTTCCAGATTCATGCCTTATCTTTCCTTGCTGGTTTCTTTAGCTTATTTCATACATGCCCACAGGGTCTTCAACTATCATTTATTTATGTGAAGAGCTTGCAAATATCTCTCTTCAGTCCAAACTTTGGTATGCACCTCTGTTCCATATATACAACTACCATAAATACTTGTGAAAGAAAGAGTAATCCTGTCTTTCTATTACTGGATATTAATGTGTCAGTAAACTTTAGGAAAATAAAGGAATAACATCAATAAATATAACTGATTATTGTAATAGTAATGTTAAACATTACTACAATGCTGATTATTTTCTGAGCAATTTAATATAAAGCTGAAGGAAAGCAACGTTTTTGAGTGCTGATATTGGAGTTTAAACTCAAGACCTTACCTTCGCACTTATGCATTTTCCCTCAAGGGCGGTGTTTTACTCTTGAACCACAGGTTCCCTTCCAAATTTATTTGGGGGATTATTTAGAGATAAGAAACTCATGGTCTTTCCTTCTTGGGCTGGATTTAAACCTGGATCTCAATTCTCTGAGTAGATAGAATTACCAGTGTGTGCTAACAATGTCCAGTTTCAAGGAGAGGGCAAGTTTCTGATTTCAAGCTCCAGTAATAGCACAAAAACAAAAACAAAAGTTATGACATATAAATATAGTGATAAACTAGGAACCCAAACAAACCAAATGTGGGTATCTAGATGGGCGAAAGACTTAATAGCATTATTATCACTATTACCTTTCCTAGCATTTTGAATAACCTGAAATTATGGATTAAAGTCATAGCTTAGTTGGTAAAGTACTAGCTAAAGAGCAACAACATCAAACACCAAGTACAAGTCTCAGTCTCAAACTTTAAATGAAATCTGAAATGATTTTTTCCTTAAATGAAAATTGACCATAGGAAACCCCTGATACCTAAATGTATGGTCAAAGAAGAAAACTGGAAAATGTTCAGGAAGACAGAATTTTAAATCTCAGTGATTACCATATGGACAGTAGATCAGACCATGTGTAACTTCATACTACATGCAGTGGGCTACGTTAAGGACTTAAAAATTGTAAACATTTACACTCCTCAAAAAAAGAAAAAACAAACACAACTTACCAGGACACTGGGGATTCACATATGTAATTCTAGCTCAGTGCTCTGCTACTTGAGCCACAAACTCCATTTTCAGCATTTTTGGTGTTTAGTTGGAGATAGGAGTCTCACAGGTTTTCCTCCCCTGGCTGGCTTTGAAACAAAATCCTCAGCTCTTTGCCTACTGAGTAGATAGGATTACAAGCTTGAACTGATACTCTTATTTTTCTATTCTATTCTTCTTTTGCTTTTCTATTTAAGAATCATTTCGTTAAGTGGCAAAAAAATCCTGCTTTTGAACACAGCAGAGAAAATCAATGAAAATAGAAGCTGTGTCTGAATAGATCAATAAATGGATATATATTTTAAAAGACGTATCAAAATACAAAATAACAAAACAGAGAAGAAACCAGTTGCCAATAACCAAAACAAATGAGTACTTTATCAGAAATCCTACCGTTATAAAATTTAAAAGTACAGTAATAAACAACTTCAGATGATTTATTCAAAGATGAAACCTATCAAACCTACTTAAGGAAGAACGAAAAAAATGGAATCTACACAAATTTTCTCAATTTACATTTAAATGCATTGCAATCTATAAAACTCTAGGTATTGATGAATTTATTATTGACTTTTCCTAAAACTTTGAAGAGATCATTTTGATTCTACAAAAATATTTCCTTAGAAAGTGAGGAAATACTATTTGCCCTCTTAAAAGTTTCTCATAAAAAATATCTGGCTGAATTTTGTCTGGAATTATACTCTATGTACTGAGCAGTTAAGGAGAATTGTTTCAGGACATTGAGTCTTCTAATCATTAAGTACTTGATCGTTCATTTACTTAGTCCTTATTTTTTTGTATAACATTTGAAACGTTTTATAAAATCCATTCAAGATAAACTTCTGAATTGGAAAACCTTTTGGAGGGAATTTACTCAAAGCAGAATGATATATTTTAGGCATCTCAGTATTTAGAGCTGTGAGTATGAACTCCATGAACAGTATAACTTGTCTTTAAGGAAGTTTTTAATACATAGAGCATAACTAAGAAAAATTGTAGGTGATAGAGTAACTAAGGGAGGCCAGGACGTGGCCAACTGCCTCCATAGGAAGACAAAAGCTTGGGATGTACCCTGAGGGACAACTCTCCTGTCCTGTTCTGTCCTGTCGAGCTACTTGTCATGTATTGGGTACCTGCACAGGGAGGGCTGGAACTGCTCTCACAGCACCATGAACGTGGTTAGCTTGCTGCCATCCAAGGCCAGCAGCAGAAATCAGATGAAGTGGAGCAGGGATTGGATGGAGGGCGGCCCGTGCTTGATGGATGTTGCTTCTGTGCATACATGATGAAGACCACAGACCTAGTTTTGTTTTCCAATAGAGAAACTGCAGCACTGCCTGAGCCACAAGTATGTCCACTTGCCATGGAAGCTGTGGGCCGTGGAGTCCTCTACCAGCATGTTGGCGCAGCCCTCACCATCTGTGGAGTGTAGAAAGTAGTATCAAGATTCCCAGTAGTTCGGCTCTTTCCACAGGGTCAGGGCCCAAAATGGAAGGAGCTAAGGATGGCCCCATTTCCAGGAACCCCAACTGGAACACTTCAGGGCTCTGGAGAAGGGGTCCATCAACTGAACACCCTAGCCAGACACTCCATCCATTTCTGCCATCTACATCCATTTCAGGGACTCCAACACCAGCATGGACAGCTCTGCTGTGCTGTTTTGCTGGCCATGAAGGAAGAACAGCAGTATGCTCCTGAGCACATGAGCTCTTGGGCCTCAGAGGGCTTGCTCTGGGACATGTACCTGAAGAAGATGGTCCAGTACATTTGGTGTGCCCCATACTGGCCGCCATTCTCCATGCAGCTTAACTTGCATGTGATTGTGGGCTTCATTGTGAGAGCCTTCCTGCTCCACCATCGCTGCTGCCAATGTGGCCCAAGTAGTATAATCTTTAGAAAGACTAGGACAAAGCCTGAGAATATTAATGCAAGAAATTGGGGTACATCAAAAAGAGGGTGGGGAAAGTGTAGACAAATGACGGGAGGAAGGGTCAGAATGTAGTCAAGCTCATTGGGAGAAAGTGAGGGAACAGAAGATGTTGTATGAAAGGAAATGTTCTCATCTGACTTATGTAAATGAAATCCCTCTACACAACCTCTTTAAAATAACTATAATCAGCTGGGCACAGGCCACTCAGGCCTGTAATCTTAGCTACACAGGAAGCTGAGATCTGAGGGTCTCAGTTCAAAGCCAGCCCGGGCAGGAAACTCCATGTCACCCTTATCTCCAATAAACCACTAAAAAACAGGAAGTGGCGCTCTGGCTCAAGTGGTAGAGTGCTCATCTTGAGTGCAACAGGTGAGGGATAATGCCCAATCCCAGAGTTCAAACCCCATGCCTGACAATAAATAAATAAATAAATAAATAAATAAATAAATAAATAAATAAATAAATAAAATTAAATTTGCTAAAAAGGAATTCATTGCCTATACTGCAAAACTAAGAAATATAAGGGAATGGTGGGTCAGAGGGGGGTGTGATTATTGTAGGTGTGGCACAAATCAATATGCACTGTATTCATAAACTGCTTTTGTTATATGGCAACTCCTTTGCACAACTACTGAAAGATAATTGGCAAATAAAAATAATAATTGAATAGATGTAAAATAAGATACAGGAGAAAGAAATGGTTGATAGATACTTCTGATATAGAACAGGGCTTCCTATTACATTGGGACCCTATAGAAGAACTCTACTGTTTTTGTAATATTTCAGAATAAGATGAGATTCATAAAGCATAGTTCATTATGATTTTTCAAAAATAATTTAAGTAGTTGTTAATAACCCAACAATACTAAATTCCTATATTATCTACATGAACAAATGTAATTTATTATCATGGTTTGAAAGAAAAATCTATGGAAACACTTTTATTTTTGGTAAGACATGAAGCTTGACCTCTGGGCCTGGGCACTACCCCTCAGCTCTTCAGCTCAAGGCAAGCACCTTACCACTTGAGCCACATAGCCATTTCTGGTTTTCTGGTGGTTAATTAGAAATAAGAGTCTCATGCACTTGCCTGCCCAGGCTGGCTTTGAAGCGCAATCTTCTGATCTCAGCACCTTGACTAGCTAGGATTACAGGTGAGGGCCACCGATGCCTGGCTAAAATTCTTAATTCCAATTAATAAGCAGAAACCCAGAACTTGAGGCTTTGCTTAAAAGGGGGAGTGCAGGTAGAAAGTGTAAAGCAAATACTAGCAGAGAGGCAAGCAGAGAAAGAGAGAGAAAGAGAGAAAAAGCGAGAGTAAGAGAGAGGGAGGGAGAGAGAGAGAAAAATGTAAAAACAAGAAGCAACCATGGGAGGAGACAGGCAAAAGAGTGTAATGAAAGTGAATATTATGAAAATAAGTAGTATGAAAATAGGAAAATATAATGGAGTCCATTATTTTGTACAATAATAAGACAATATATCTAAAAGAAATTATTTAGACAGTGATGAGAACATATTAGCTGGTGGGGAAGATATTATTTACATTCACTTAGGCCCCAAACACAATCTCTGAAGATGCTCCTATTCTATCCGGGCCAATGAAGTGGCCACTGCCAGTTTTTGCAGCAAAAAAAGAAAAATGTCATTCTGAGAACCAATGAGAGATAATGGCCAGACACAAGTGCCAGGCCCTGGGTTTTGTTCTCCGATTTGAAAAAAAAAACTAATCTTATTTAGTTTATGACTTACTTCACAGAAGAAATAAATGTATTCACTCATTCATGGATGCACGTATTGATACATTTTCGGGCTCATTTGAGAAAATTTACTATGAAAAAGCATAACAGAAGTCACATACTGATGGTTCATGCTTGTAATCCAAGCCACTCAGGAGGCTGAGATTTGAGGATCATGGTTTGCAGCCAGTTGGTGCAAAATCGTCTATAAGTCTCTTATCCCAACCAGTAAAAGACCAACCAGCAAAAAAACTATAGCAGTGTCTCAAGCAGTAGAATGTTAGCCAAGAGCTATAAAGCTACAGGGCAGCACCCAGTCACTGAGTTCATGTCCCAGCAGAACTGGCAGAAAAAAAATGAACTCGAATTCAAAACAGCTTTATTAGGTTCAAAATAGTTCATAATCATTGAGAATAATTTGCTATTTGGGGCCAAACAAAACAATTATTTTTCTACTAATGACACAGAATAAAACACTCCTTAATTAGTTCTAAATCATGTAGGATTTCACTATGTGGAAATGTACCTTTTCTAATGATAGCAGAAAACTGTATGTATTATATCCCAGGACTGTAAAACATATAAAATTAGATTTGTGCTCCATGGACAAAGTTTCATGATTCATAAAAGAGTATCTTCACAGTACTTAAAGTTTTTATATACTCTACACTGATCCTTTTTCCATACTGTATTATTATTGAGCACAACATAATTGTTAGTAAGCCTTGTCTTTACATTGGAAAATTCCCAATGCTGAACTTTCTAAACTTTCCTTTCTTTTATAAAGCAAATAAAACTATGATGGTATGTGAATATCATCAGTAGAAAAGTAAGTGAATGCCACCTCTACAATGCTCTGGACCTGCTTGATCATCTCACCCAGCTGCAGTTCTGTGTTCTTTCAGGCATCCTTTTAGGCTGATTGATCTTCTCCTTAGTGCCCAGGTTAGGGTGCCCAGTAACTTCCCTCCAGTCTCCAAGGTTAGCTCGTGGTTGTTTCTTCATTGCAGAAAATAGATTTCTGTATTCTACAAAAAAATAAATGTGATTGGGTCAAGCCTCTACTGTCATAAAGATTTTATTGTACATTAGTCCATATTTCCTCAGATAATTCCTTAAATATTCAATTAATGGGAGGAAGGGGCTTGGAGGGAGGGAGGGAAAAGAAGGCACTATACAAAAGGAAATGTATTCATTATCTGACTCATGTAATTTAATCCCTCTGTACATTCTCTTTATAATACCAATGTAGACATGGCCACATATTCACCTAACAAAACTAATATGTTACACATATTGAGAAGACAGTATACTCCCAAATAAAGTGTACTTAAATCATTTGCAAAGCCACTCCGGCCCCTTTGCCTCTGCCACTCCTGGTCCTTTTGTCCAAGATGGGGTGCCAAAGGCACTGCCTCCTGGGCTCCAAGACCGCTGCTGTGAGGGTCTGTGGGCCACAGGTCAGCATCTCCAACACCAAATTTGCAAAATGGGGCGGGTCAGCGCAGCTTGTTATGGTCCACAATTCTGCTGCAGTGTGAAAAGGAGGAGGGCTGTACATGAGGCCTCTGGTTCCAAGCACCCTGCTAAGGCTAGAGTCCTTGGAAAGCCATACAGCAGCAGGGGGCAGCCACCAGGCTGTGAACCTCCAAGCTGGCAGTGGAGACCAGACAGCAAGGCCTCAGGGACCTGGGCACCTTGGCTCATCGCACCACGCCTTGCCCAGTGCCTCGACCTTGCAGCTACTGCCTGAGGTCTGGTCTTTGGGCCCTGCCCAGCAGCTGGGAGTACCAGATGCTACTCAGCAGCCTGAGTCCCCTGCTGCCAGCTGAGCACCCAAGGACTGGATTCTCCACCAGGTCAAGCGCCTCAGGGAGACAGTCAGTGGCTGTACACATGCCGACCTCATCTGGATGGCCTGTGTGACTTTCTGGCTGCCTGCAGGATGAGCAACCCTGGCAGAAAATCCCGGACTGCCAGCGACTGCCCTAAGCCCCTTCGCTCAAGGTGGAGCCCATGCACCTGCGCTTCAGGGACAATGGAGACGATGGCAGGCAAGGAGATGCAGCAGCAGCACCACTGCTACCTCCATGCAGCCGACAGAGCCCCCAGGGCTCCCCGTGACATCAACCCCCTGGGCTGTCTGCTCCTGAACTGAGGCTGCCCATACAAGCAGTGCTCACTTTCCTCTATGGATGCCCTGCCCCTGCCCAAACCCCAGGTGTCACTGCCTCCTCTGCCACCTTTGCCCTGGACACTCAGCTGCCATAAGGGCCCCTCATAGAGTTCATAGTGGTTGAGGGCGCTTTTGCAGGACAGCCCCCAGGAAAGAGTGATAGGAGACTTGAGTCTGTGGGAAAAGGTATTCCGCACATATTTTGATAGAATATGAAATCAGATGAAAACAAAAATTATCAAATTTTAAAAAAGAAATTAACCAGGCATCAATGGCTCACAGCTTTTATCCAAGCTCCTCAGAAGACTGAGAGCTGAGGATCAAGAGTGGAAGCCAGCTTGGGTAGGAAAGTCCCTGAGATTCTTATCTCCAATTATCTACAAACAACAGCAGCAGCAGCAGCAGCAGCAGCAGCAGCAGCAAAACCCCACAAGTAAAGCTGTGGCTCAAAATGATAAAGTGTTAGCCCTGGGCATGAAGCTCCAGGACAATGCCCAGGCCCAGAATTCAAGCTTGATGATCCCCCTTCCCCAACAACAACTACAACAACAATAACAAAAATAAAAATTAAAAAAAATATTCCAGTGACATCCTCTAGACCAACTATATGTTAAACATCTTGCATAGTATCCACATGCTCACTAGGAGTGTGCTGTAATATTCTAGGACAGGGTCAACAAACATGCTTTGTAAAGAGTGGGCCATATGGTCTTCAATAATAACTACTCAAATTTGCCTTGCATCATGAGAACATACAAAAGTTGGATGAGGCTATGTTCAAATACAACTTTATTTATAAAACTGGGAGGGTCTCACGTTTGATTACAATATTCGGATTCTTGATTTTAGGTTACAAACACCAGTCCATAGCCAAGATCCAG
This sequence comes from Dipodomys merriami, assembly GCF_024711535.1. Lineage (NCBI taxonomy): Eukaryota > Metazoa > Chordata > Mammalia > Rodentia > Heteromyidae > Dipodomys > Dipodomys merriami. The sequence goes on from NW_027205937.1 coordinate 9,682,766, forward strand.
AATATTCCAGTAGTTTGTTTCATTTATTTATATTAATTACAGAAGATGTAATAATGTAATTTTAAAAAAGAAAGCACTCAATTGCAATACAATATGTTATATTTGATCACCTGAACTGAAAAACTCATCTACTTACAATAGTCAATTGCTAGATTTTTCAGATTTACTAAAAGTAATTTGTAAAGATCTTAAGGTAAACAAAAATATCTAGGAAACGTTACTCTGACATATTATGAAATATATCCCTAACTCGGTTCTACTTTTCAATAACTTAGAGCAAATTGGGGAATCCATCCAAGAGAGCGAAATTCTGAAGAAAGACTGGTCTTCTACACACTGCACTGCAGCTCCTGGATAAGAAACCAGGGATCACCAAATATCCACACTGCTTTTCACACTGTAATTCCCTCTCAACAGACTACCAGCACATAGAAGAATTTTCACCAGAACCTGAGTGCCTCACTTCTTCTGTGTATTTATATGCACTATTCTAAGGCTTGAAGTCAAAACCTTGGTTCTGTCCCAGAGCTTTTCACTGTAGGCTAGCTCTATACCTCTTCCAGCTTTCTTTGGCAGTGAATTGGAGATGAGAGTCTCACAGACTTTCCTGCCCAGGCTGACTTTGAACTGAGATCCTCAGATCTCAGCTTCCAATTAAAGGTATAATTAAAGGCATGAGCTACCAGTGCCCAATAAACTGCCCTACTTTTCTTGATTGTTTTTATTTTGTTTGAGATCAGGACTTGAATTAAATATTTGACACGTTTTCTCACTAGGTATCACTCTGCCACTTGAGCCATATATCCAGCAATCATTATTTTGAATAGCTGGAAATCATCAAATTTTCTTAATATGGTCTGTACAATTACTGTTGTTCTAAAACTCATCCTAATCAAAAAAGTCTTATTTATGGACCCTAGAGATCATCTGAACAAATTCTCATAATATTGCTTGAAATTGCTTATCACTTTAGGAACATGATTTTTTAAATTATTGTTTTACATAGCAGAGTTGTCATTAAACAAAGCAGTTTATGAATACAATATGCCTTGATCAATGCCACCACTTTCAACATTCTCATTAATCCCTCCCCTTCACACACCTTCCCTCACTCTTCTCAATTAATGGTAGGATATTTACTGGAATCCTCTCTACATTTTCCCCTTTTCCTCCTCTTCATTCTCCAACCTTTCCTCCCTTCACCCTACTTTTGACTACCTATGACCCTATGATCCAGCAACTCTACTCCTGGGGATTTACCCAAAAGATTACAAACCAGGATATAATAAAGCTTTCAGCACAACCATGCTTAGTGAATCAGCCCAAATGCCCCTCAAGAGAGAAATTAATCAAGAAAATGATGAATATTGACCATTTGTAACTCTCATATCTCATTTTTTCTGCTGGTATCCCATTGACATTGTATAGTCTCTGTACTGCAGTGAGCAACACGTAGAAACTGAGGTAAAAGATTTTCAGTGTTATCTGTTAGCCATGGATTCCTTGATGTGAGTTCTCTGCTCACTCTCGTTGTCTGTTCATGCCTTTGAGTGCTAATAAAAATCACATGCATTTTTCTTCCTTTTCAATTCTTTCAAAGCCTAAAAAACTTTGTCTCTTTTGAGTAACTAATTTTAAAGAGAATATCACCAGCTGCCACCTCTCCGTGGCCTTGAAATTAAATGTTCAAATGGGACAATGGCTTTTTGGTGGGAGAGGGGAATTTTGTATTCAGAGGGTTTTGTATTCAGAAGATCTGTGCTTGCTAGACAGGACTTAGGTAGTACAACAGCTAGCAGTCAACTCCTTTTGACATACTTCTAGACATTTTGTTTATTTGAGGTCTTGAGCTTTTTGCCCAGGGCTGATCCTAGATTGATTGAGACCTGGCTACCTATGCCTGCCACATAAGTAGCTAGGATTACACATGTGAACCATTATGGCCAGCTCATTTTTTTGAGATGGGTGTCTTAGCAGTTTTTTCTCTGGCCTGGCCTCAGACCATGATCCTGTTTTATTTCTGCTTCCCAATCAGGTGGTATTACAGATGTGGGATACTATGCTTAATGCACTTGACACCTTCGTAACTAAAATTTCTTCTAAAATTCCAAGCAGGATGTAAGATTTTTCATACTCATTATATGTAACCATGAAGAATACTAAATAAGACATAATAAAGGGGTTATAATTTAGATTATTTTAGTCACAGTGATAAAAATATCTGAACACTTTTTAAAATTTTTTGGAAAGTACTATCTTGTAGGACCAAATAATGCATCTAACTGTGTTCTCAAGCATCTTTTATTTAATAGGATTCCATCTACTTGGTGCCATTGGTGGTTCATCACTCCCAGGTGTTCTACAACCTCTATTCTCTCATAGAATTTGCTTTCAATATCATCTGTGAAGGTGTTCAGCTAAAGCAACAACTGGCTATCAAAGCCCACTGATTGCTATCCATTCGTTGTAGTGCATCTCCATTCAAAAACTCCTAAAACGCATGCCCAAGGAGCAAAAACACCTACATCCTGAATGGAAAACTGTCCCATTGAGTGGATTTCCCCCTAGCAGATGCAATGCTCACAACATTAATAACTGTGAGCAGCATTTTTCTACCTTTTCCATGTCCCATAAGGATGCTGCTTGGAGTGGAGATTCTGGCCATTACACATTTGTGAAAAGGAGGACATATGTCAAACAGACTGAAAAGTTTGAGGGTGTACAAAAATAGATGCTACAAGTCATTGGAACAAATATCAGGACCCCTCTCTGGCCAGGAGTTCCTCTGAGAGTCAGTTGGGACAGCTTTGCAAGTTTCTAAACTACCCTGAGAGCTCATGGAAACAATATCCTGGGAAACAGAAATGATGTACTCCAGACAGACTCTTTATGCCCTTAAGGAGTGTCACAAATATACAGAGCTTCTCTGTTCCTTGGAGCACTGTCAAGACCCTAGGGAAGCTTGGATAACTCCAACTTCTATACTAATGTGAAAACTGCACAAGGCCAACCTTCTTTTGTTGTGCTTAGTAATTGTACTCTTTTATCCAGGAAAGATCTGGCATTTCCTATGCAGACATCTGAGGGGAGCATAAACAAGTGTTAGGTGTTTTGTTACTAAAGCTTGCATAGATTTTTTTGGGGGGGTCCGGTCATGGGGCCTGAACTCTGGGCCTGGGCGCTGTCCCTCAGCTGTTCAGCTCAAGGCTAGCACTCTACTACTTGAGCCACAGTGCCACTTCTGGCTTTTATTTTTTGCTTATGTGGTGCTGAGGAATCGAACTCAGGGCCTCATGCATGCAAGGCAAGCGTTCTACCACTGAGCCACCTTCCCAGCCCAAGATAATTTTTTTTTAATGTGTTGATTCTGGGGTTTGAACTCAGGGCCTCAGCATTGAGTTTCTTTTTCCCCAAGGCTACTACTAAAATTGGAGCACAAATCTCTTGAAATTTCCTGCCAAACAAACTCCATAACTAAGATAGGTAGAAATGCAAGCATGAGTCACTTAAGTATTATATCATGTACTCAAGTTAGAATGTGACAGGGAATAACAAAAATATCTATTGATACTATTATCTTTGATGATGAAGCCATTCTCCTTCTCCTTTTCCTCAAAGCCTGAGAGGTCATTTAAAGTAATAACATGGCTCCTTTATCTTCAGCATTGCTAAGGGTAAGTACACTGCCCACAAACAACTAGTTTCGTATTCAATTATATACACACAAAATGAAATATCATGGAAAAGCAACACATATATATTTGCAAAAAGCTAAAATGACTTCTTCCTTGTTCTCTTACTCAAAAGATCATTTGCCATGAAATAGATTGTCCTTGAAAAAATCGTGTTAAGTATGTCAGGGTTAGAGAGACAAAGACATATGTCTTCTCTCTGTGGAAGTTAGATCTAAATGATAAACATTCATGAAAAAACATATTCAGGGTCCTAGGCATACATACAAGCTGAATAAATTCTGGTATACTCATGGAAGATTGAAAGAGTGTAACTCCTTTAAACAACTCAGAGTTTAACAAACTGAATACCAGGAGGCTGAAACATGTGTTCCATATGTGGAGAGTGGGAGGAGGTCAAGGGGTAGAGGATGGTGATTGGAGGGAGAGAAGTTGGGTAACCAAACACAGTCCTAATAGTCAATGTATATGCGTGAATATAAAACCAGGTAACTTGAGAACATAGAGATGGGGTTGGGAGATATGTGGGAGAAGGATGAATGCAATGACATTGATCAAGATGCATTGTATTCAAAAAGTGACATGCTGTCAGTAAAAGTACTTTGTAAAAGCAATTAAATAAGAAAGTCATATAAAAAGTAAGTCACACCCCATGTCTACTGGCTCAATTTGCCTCCTCCAAGTGATCTGTGAAAAAAGCTCAGCTGCTTTCAGATAATTACCTCAAGTTTCTTCAGGAGGAATTTCATTTGCACTGCGGAACTCAGAGAGTGCTCAGGCCACATCTCTGTGATTTCACCTTCCAAGTCATTCATCCAGGTCATCATTTCTGTGACTCTCGATGGAAATTTCTCCATCGGAAGCCGCAACAACAGAATGATTTCCCCTTAATTTCTGCAGTTGACAAGTCAGGATATCACAAAAGAATTCTCATTTGATAAAAGGTCTTGCTACCATAATTATGCAGGTTACCCACAAACCCAACACAACATTTAACCTTAAAATACATGACCCGCCCTTCCCACACCCAGTAATGATATAAAACTTTTACATAATGTAGCACAGTACCAGATACTATGAGAAAAATGTAAATCTTATTTTGCCCTTAAGAAAGATCTCATTAGAGGTCAGTGAAGTAACTAAGACCTAGATTAAGTGGTGCCACAGAAAAATAATGTCAATAAAAATTGTTGAATTGGAAAAAAATATTTTAGAATATTTGTGGGCTAACAATCAAATGCTGATTCAAATACCACGATCTCCCTGTATCAGTTGAAGCACTGGTGGGCTTTGGAGAAAGCATCCCTAACATCAAACCCAGACCTTCCAACTACACAGGCTACAGCAGAAAGGGAGTCAGGGCAGAATCCTAGCCATAGCCTTCCTTTTCTTAGATTCTCTATAGCACATGCTCAGGCTAATTTGGAACCATGAATATGTGTTCTTGCACACTGTGTACACACCTAAACACAAATCCTCCCACATAATTAGGATCTCATGAGAATTTAGATGGGAGCCCACTTATCTCAAATATGGACATGAGATAATGACCTATGAACTTGGTTAGACACTGACCAGGAAGATGGAGATCTGGAGGTGAAGCTGAAGAATCCCTTGAACAAGACCTCTTTGTAGCAGGTGAAGTGCTATTTGAGGAGGGTGGCACAATCCCCAGATTCAAACCCATAACCAAGTCTATAGAGGCCAGGAAGGGACATGGGACAAACACCAAGCCCTAGCCGTCCTTCTCTTAGTCCCACTGTAACACATTATCAGGTAAATCTGGCAACAGGTAAATGAGAACCTGTGTGCATGTGTGTGCGTGCGTGCATACGCATGATTCTGTACACTCTGGAGGATATAGCACCCCTTACCTCAAAACAGGGGCTTCCTGAGGGTAGCACATCACTACAGTCAGTGTATGAAAAGTTTGGTGAAGGCAGTAGACTCAATGGCTCCAACCCCATTGCCACTCTCAGTTGACACACTGGACGCAAGCAATCCCCACTTATGCCTGAGAAGAAAGCCCAGGTTGTCAAACAGCCCCCACCTTCCTTCTCAAGTGGACTCTTAAGCATACATTCATTCCTATCTGAAGCTACATGTGTACAACTGCGTAACCCTTCATCGTGCCTCAGCAACCACACCAGGGGAAGGGACATCTTAACTCAAAATGGGGCCTCAAGGCACTTGGGCACATGTGTTCCAGCAAGATGGAGATCTGAAGAGGTCTTTGGACACTAGGTCCCTCCAGCAGTTGAGAGACCACTTGGGGGTGGGTGGCAGTGTTAATGGCTCCAGTACTACAACCACCAGTGAATGTGTGAGCCCTGCACTACAGGTTTTAGTAAGGTGGACTCTAATCCCCAGCCTTCCTTCTCTGGTGACTGCCACAGCCTATGTCCAGACCAACCTTGTACCACATGCATGTGCATGTGCGTGTGTATACTTAAGTGTGCATTTCATGGACATCCTTTCACCCACGCCTTTTGAGAGAACAGAGGCTTGGAGAACAGGGTTGAGGGACTGAGGGCAGTGGGAGGAGAGTGGGCAAGGTGGCAGGGGAGCTGGGGAGGCTGTGGAAGGTGGGGGTGGGGAAATAGGAAGGACCGGGTAGAAGGGACAGGTCCACTAAACCCACTTAACTCAAAATAGGGTCTTCCCAGGATGGATTCCACAGGGAACCGGAGCTGAGGGATGAGGGAAGATACTCACCTAAATCTTTGTTTTCCAAGAATGATAAGTGCAGTACTGACATTAGACAAAAAAGCCTAAGCCAGGAGGTGAAGTGGGGAAGACTTACTCTAGGCCTTCCTTCTCTGGCAGCTCTCACAGACCTTGTTCAAGAAATTTGGCACCACTTCCAAGCATGCTATGGGAATGCCTTGTGCATGAGCAGATGTCCACACATGCCCGCATGCATGCATCTGTTCCCATGGGAAGATGAGTAGAACTGGGAGAAGGGAGGGGAAGAGGAGCCTGAATGAGGGATGGAGATGAAAGTTGGGATAAGGTGTGGTGCCAAAGTGGGAGGTAAGGTTGGGGTCAGAAGTGAGGGTGAGGGTTGGGCTGGAAGGGGACTGAGGAGTGGAGCTAGAAGTAGTAGTAAGTTTGAGGCCCGATGTGGGGTGAGAGGTGGATCTAAGAGTGAGGGTGAGGGATTAAGCCAGAAATGAATGTGAGGAATGGAAGCAGAAGTGTGGATGAGGTGTGGGACCTAAGTTGGATGTGTGAGTGGGACCAGAATTGGTGTTGAGGTTGGGGCTAGAAGTAGGATGAAGGGTGCATCAGAGCATGGTTGTGAGGGGTGAGGTTGGAAGTGTGGGTAGGTTGATAACAGAAGTAGGATGAAGGGTGGATCCGATATGGTGATGGATGAGGTCAGAAATGGGGGGTGAATAGTGGAGTCGTAAGTGGGGTGTGGGTGGATACAATACTGGGAATGAGGGGTAAAGCTGTAAGTGAGGGTTGGGGTTACAGTGGGGGTGAGGAAGTGAGGTGAGTGGTGGATCCAAGAGTGGGGTGAGGGTTGGAGCTGAAAGTAGGGGTAAGGATCTGGCCCAGAAAAGGCGGTGAGGATTTGGTCAGGTAGGGAGACAGGCCCACTTACCTGGAATCAGAGTCATCATGGGATGTGTCCAGCACCTGGGGCCACACAAGAGGAAGGTGGAGATCTGCCTCACTTGAAGCACTAGAGTCCCTCTAGTACCACATCTCAGAAGCAGGAGGTAGCAGCAGCTTCCCCACCTCCAGCCCTACAACTGTCAGCAGATGCCAGGAGACCTAGGAACCTCAAACTACAGTAGCCTCTGTCTATGGTGACTGTATTGCCAATGTGCAGGTCAGTTGGGCATCACGTACATGCATTCAGATGTACATGCACACACATTCCCCTCACCTACGCATGTTGGCGTGGCCTTGGGTCCAGAGGGACAGGGTGGGGCAGGATACAAGGTAGGCTGAGGGGGAAGGAACACGGTTGGTGTGGGCCAGGCTGTGAGGAGGGGAAGTCAACTGGAGGATAGTGGAGCCTAGCAAAATGATATGGTTCCAAGAAGAGGTTTGGGCCCACTCAACTAGAAAAAGAGTTGTGTTGGGATGGCTTCCATAGTGTAAAGAAGGAACAGTGGAGGACTTGGAGGGGACTTGATGGATGGTGGAGCTTACCTAGAATCTGGGTTGTCCAGGAACATTTCCCGGGAGAACCATTCTGGTGAGTGTATTGCCTATGTTCTGGCCAAGCATTCATCTCATATAAGCATGAGCACACATTCCCACATCCATGAATGTTAAGGTGACCTGGGAGGAGGACAGAAGGAGCAAACAGAGTGGTCCTGGGGTGAGGGAAGGAATGAGGATAGGAGTAGACAAAGCAATGTTGGATAGGTGTCTTTCCAATGTAGATGAGAGGGGTCAGAAAGAGGGGTTGGGCTCACTTCACTAGAAACAAGGGTGTATGAGGATGGCTGCAGCAGGGGGACAGCGGCAGAGCGATGGGTGGGGAAGAAGAGGATGACAGGTTGTCTCCATGGTGTTGCCTTTCTATGGTGCAACACTGGTTGGGAATGGACATGATTAAAACTTTCATCACTTTTTTTAAAAAATAATCAATAGATTTTTAAGTTTCCAGTTTTAAATTTCCAATTTTCCATGCAGTTAGGAAGTTGAGATGATGCAAAGAAGTCTCAAAACTGTATGTCATTTAGTTTCGGTGTGTCTATGGGGGTGCCAGTCTGATGTTATTCTTCTCTAGGCTAAGACTCTAGCATTTGCTATAGTTTTACTTTCAGATCTTTTGATTATGCATAAGAGAAAAGAAATATCTCTCTTTCCTGCCTGGTCTAGTTTCAAACTACAATTCTCAGCTCTCAGGCTCTTGAATAGTCAGTATTACAGGCATTAACCACTGCCGCCCAGCTGTGTTACCTAAATTTAAATCATATGGTATGCTGAGTGTTATCCACTCATTAATTTGTGCAACAGTGCTGCCAAAAATAAATAGTAAAAAAACAAGATATTACTGAGATTTTCCTAAACCAAAAAAAAAAATAATGACCCATAATATGCTCAATTTAAGTGATGAATTAAAAATTATGCAGCTGTTGAAAAGCAACATATATTTGGTCATTATGAGAAAAATGATTCAAATAGCCAGAGTAATCAAGATACAGAGAATAAGCAAGGTGCGTGGGGGGGTGCGTTGGTTGTGGGGTTTGAATTCGGCCTGGGTGCTCTCCCCTAACACTTCTGCTTAAGGCTGGTGCTCTACCACTTGCGTCACAGCGTCACTTCTGACTTTTTAGTGGTTAATTGGAGATAAGAGTTTCACAATCTTTCCTGCTCAGGCTGGCTTTGTACCTCTATCCTCATATCTAAGCCTCCTGAGTAGCTAGAATTACAAGCATTATTTCCCAGTGCTGCCCTGTTGTGGGTTTTTTTTTATTTATTTTTTATTGTGAAAATACTGTACAGAGGGTTTATAATTACATGGGCAAGATAATGAGTACATTTCTTATCAAGCATTGCAGCCTCCTCCTTTGTTTCCCCTTCCCATCCCTTCCCACCTTCCTCCTGGCCCCCCCCCATCCTGCCCGCTCCACCCCCCCGCAACCAAAGTTGTAAAGTTCGTTTTCGACATAACAACTTGTATATCTCATTGTTGCAATGGGTCCACCTGTATCCCTATTTAAACGATTTATTTTCCCCTTCCCCTCCACAAATTATACCGACATCAAATACAGTGAAAGCAGGGGTTATACTGTGGGAGAAGGACATACAAACAACAAAGAAATAATCTTATAAATGTGTTAAAAACAATCGCATGAAAGAAAAAAATAACATGTGAATACATACCTTAGGGTTCATTTCCCTAACATCACCTTATCTGAACTTTTCTGCTTGACTCAGACATATGCTAGATATTGCAAATACGGGAAACCATGGGATCTGTTTCTTTGGGCCTGGCTTACTTCACTTAATATATTTTTTTCCAAGTCTTTCCATTTCCTAACAAATGGAGCAATGCCATTCTTTCTGATGGAGGCATAGAATTCCATTGGGTATATATACGACATTTTCTTGGGAGGAGGATCACAAAATCCTGTTGTGTTTTTTTGAGCAGTGTAAATATGTACAATTTTTAAGTTTTTAATGTAGCCCACTTCATATAGCATTAAGGTACAGATGCTCTGATCTACTGTCTACATGGTAATCACTGAATTTTTAAATTCTGACTTCCTGAACATTTTCAGGATTTCTCTTTTGAATCATACATTTAGGTATCAGATGATTCCTATGGTCATTTTTTCATTTAAGAAAAATCATTTCTGATATTATTTAAAGTCTAAGACTGGAACTTGAACTTGGTAATTGATTCTGTTGCTCATTAACTAGTCCCTTACCACGTGAGCTATCCATTTAACCTCTAATTTCAGGTTTTTCAAAAAACCAGAAAAGATAATAGGAGCATTGTAACTTCAAGAGCAGCCTGAGCTACATGGCAAGTCCCTGCCAAACACACACACACACACACACACACACACACACACACACCACACACACACACACACACACACACACACACACACACACACACACAAAGAGCTGGTGAGTTTGGAGGAGGGGAAAGTGTTATTAATAGCAGTGATACCAGCATAAAAAATTTAGTGTGCGTGCGTGTGTGTGTGTGTGTGTGTGTGTGTGTGTGTGTGTGTGTGTGTGTGTGTGTGTGTGTGTGTGTGTGCTGATCCTAGGACTTGAAATCAGTGCCTGGGCACTATTCCTGCAGTTTATGCTCAAGTCTAGCACTCTACCACTTGAAGCAAACCTCCCCCTCACCTTTTTGGAGGTCATAGGAGATGAATCTCATTTACTTTCTTCTCCTGGCTGACTTAGCACCTAGATCCTGAGGTCTCAGCCTCTTTTCTAAGTAGGATTAGAGAAGTGAGCCTGTAGTGGTTGTTGTATTACTATTAAGTAATATGGTAAACATCATGCCAGTTTATACTCTTTCAAGCAGAGGTTGAGTGTTTCACACAGACCTAAGACACAACCCACTCCATATCTGATGACATCCAGATTTCATAATACGATGAGATAAGTTTTGTTATGCTAACTTTACCTATGAAGAATTTGAGGTCCAGAGAGTTTAGTTAAATTTGATTCCCCAGTTTGTATATAGTGGAGCCTGTATTAAAGCTCAATTAGGTTTGTTTATTTCAGAAAACATTGTGCCAGCATGTATTCTAGTCAGCATGTATTCTAGCAAGTGCTGCTCTTTGTAAGTACTATTTTCTGCCTGATAGATGAACTTTCTCCTGTATGTATGACTTATTCCTCACTCTTTAATCTCATAAGCTAGGTAAAGTACAAGTGATGAGAAGAGCAATTTTGAACAGGAAACTGATAATGGGGTTTGAGCTTGGTATCACATACATATGATTTTCTTTTATTTGACTCAAGCCTCCAGTATTATATTTGTCTGATTTTCTTTTGTATTGTTATTATAAATGTGATTTATACAGAGACTGTAATCATATAATTCAGGTAATGGATATATTTCTTTTTTAATTTTTATTTATTTTTTATTGTGAAAATACTGTACAGAGGGGTGAAAATTACATGGGCAATATAATGAGTACATTTCTTATCAAGCATTGTAGTCTCCTCCTTTGTTTCCCCTTCCCATCACTTTCCAGCCTCCCCCTACTCGCCCCTCCCAATCCTCTCCCCCCCCCACCAAAGTTGTAAAGTTCGTTTTGGACATGACAACTTGTACTTGCACTGTTGCAACGGGTCCATGTGTATCCTTATTTAAACGACTTGTTTTTCTCCTTCCCCTCCACAAATTATACCGATATCAAATACAGTGAAAGCAGGGTTTATATTGTAGGGGAGAGACATACAAAGCAACAAGGAAATAATTGTAAAATTGCATTAGAAACAAATGCATGAAATAAAAAAAACATTTAAAATACATATTTTAGGGTTCATTTTCCTAACATCACCTTATCTGACCTGTTCAGCTTGACTCATATATATACTAGATATTGCAAATAAAGGAAATCATGGGACCTATGTTTCTTTGGGCTTGGCTTACTTCACTTAATTTAATTTTTTCCGAGTCATTCCATTTCCTAACAAATGGGGCAATGTCATTCTTTCTGATGGAGGCATAGAATTCCATTGTGTATATATAACACATTTTCTTGATCCATTCATCTACTGAGGGGCATCTGTGTTGGTTCCAGATCTTAGATATGGTAAATAATGCTGCAATAAACATGGTTGTGTTGGTAGCTTTAGTGTGGTCTTGTTTGTAAATATTTGGGTAAATGCCCAAAAGTGGGACTGCTGAGTCATAGGGGAGCTCCATGTGGAGTATTTTGAGGATCTTCGATACTACTTTCCAAAGTGGTTGAACAAGTTTATACTCCCACCAACAATGCAGTAAGGTTCCCTTGTGTCAATATCCCCTCCAGCATCTGTTGTTATTAGAGTTATTGATTTTTGCAATTCTAACTGGGGTGAGTTGGAATAACAATGTTGTTTTGATTTGCATTTCTTTTATGGCTAGGGAGGTTGAGCATTTCTTCATGTGTCTATTGGCCATCCTTTTTTCTTCTTCAGAGAAGTTTCTCTTTAAGTCATTAACCCACTTATTTATTGGGCAGTTGTTTCTTTGAGGATTTGTTGTTGGGGGATTTAATTTTTTGAGCTCCAAGTATATTTTAGATATGAGACCCTTGTCTGTTGTATAGCTGGTGAAGTTCTTCTCCCAATCTGTGGGCTTTCTATTGATCTTGCTAGCTATGTCCTTTGCCATGCAGAAGCTCTGAAACTTCATGCAATCCCATTTGTCCAACCTTTATTTGATTTGTTGTGCTTCCGGTCTCTATTAAGAACATTTTGGCCTGTGCCAAGGAGACCTAGGATTTCTCCTATTCCATCCTGTAATGTTTTCAGAGTGTCTGCTTTGAATCCGAGGTTTTTGATCCATTTGGAGTTGAATCTGGTGCAGGGTGATATATAAGGAACTAGCTTTAGTTTTCTACAAGTAGTTAACCAATTTTTCCAGCACCATTTACTGAAGAAGCTGTCTTTCTTCAATTCTATTTTTTTAGCTCCCTTATCAAAGATTAGATAGCTATAGGTCTGTAGGTTCATTTCTGAGTTTTCAATTCTATTCCATTGGTCCTGAGGTCTGTTCTTGTGCCATTACCAAACTGTTTATTCCTTTGGCTTTATAGTAGAGTTTGAATTTTGGTATTGATATTCCTCCAGCAGTGTTCTTTCCATTGAGGATTGTTTTTGCTATTCGGGGTCTTATTGTTCCGTATGAATTTTTGGATTGCCTCTTCTATTTCCTTGAGGAATGAGGTAGGAATTTTGGTAGGTATCTCCTTAAATTTGTAGATAGCCTTGGGAAGTACTGCCATTTTCACGATGTTAATCTTTCCAATCCTGGAGCATGGGAGTTTTTCCCATTTTCTAAGTTCTGTTTTGATTTCATTTTTCAAGTTTTTAAACTTTTCATCATAGAGGTCGTTCACTTCTTTGGTTAAGTTAATTCCTAGGTATTTTATTTTTTGTGGGGCTATTACAAATGGAGTTGCTTTCCTAAATTCAGCCCCACTTTTCTCATTGTTGGCATACAGAAAAGCCATTTATTTTTGAGGGTTAATTTTATACCCTGCTACTTTGCCAAAGTTTTCAATCAGATTGAGTAATTTGGGAGTGGAGTATATGGGATTCTTTAAATACAGGATCATGTCATCTGCAAAGTAGGAGAGTTTTTTTTTTTTTTTTTCACTATTTGGTTCACCTTTATGTCTGCATCTTGCCTTATTGCTGTAGCTAGGCTTCTAATACTAGGTGGGAAAGAAGTGGAGAGAATAGACATCCTTGTCTTGTTCCTGCCTTAAGAAGAAATGGCTTTAGTTTTTCACCATTAAGTATAATGCTGGCTGTAGGTTTGTCATATACAGCATTTATTGTATTGAGGCATGTTCCATGGTTTCCTAATTTTTCCAAATCCTTCATCATACAGGGGTGTTGGATCTTGTCGAACGCTTTTTCTGCATCTATTAAAATAACCATGTGGTTCTTATTCTTGCTCCTGTTGATGTGATGAATAATATTAATTGATTTGAGTATATTGAACCAGGTTTGCATCCCTGAAATGAATCCTGTTTGATCATGGTGTATGATTTTTGGATGAATTGTTGACGTCAATTGGCCAAAATTTTGTTGAGAAGTATTGCATCAATGTTCATCAAAGAAATGGGTCTATAGTTCTCTTTCTTTGATGAGTCCCTGCCTGGTTTTGGGATGAGGGTCATGATGGCTTCATAGAATGTGTTCAGTAGTGAAATTTCTCTTTCGATTACATTGAAGAGTTGGAGGAGTATTGGTGTGAGCTCAGCTTTGAAGGCCTTGTAGAATTCCGCTGTAAAACCCTCTATTTCTCTACTTTTCTTAGCTGGGAGATCTCTTATTGCTGTTTCTATTTCAATGCTTGATATGGACCAGTTAAGATGGTTTAACTCCTCTTATTTTAGTATTGGCGTGTCAATATTTGCTAGGAAAAAGTCCATTTCTGCCAAGTTCTCAAAATTATTAGCATAAAGTTTTGAGAAGTATTCCCTTAAAATGTTCTGAATCTTGGTTTTTTTTCCGTGGTGATATTTTCATTCTCTTCTTTGAGTTTATTTATTTGGGTGTGTTCTCTTCTTTTTCTGATAAGATTTGCTAAGGGTCTGTCAATTTTGTTAATATTTTTGAAGAACCAAATCTTTGTTTTGTTGATTCTTTGTATAGTTTTTTTTTGGATTCTAATTCATTTAATTCTGATTTAATTTTAATTATTTCTTTCAGTCTACTGGATTGGGGTTTATTTTGCTGCTCTCTTTCAAGAGGGTTCAGATGCCTCATTAAATTGTTGGTTTCAGATCTCTCCAATTTGTTGATGTAGGAACTCAGAGCTATAAACTTACCTCTGAGTTCTGCCTTTGCTGCGTCTCAGAGGAGCTGGTAATTTGTGTGCTCGTTTTTGTTCTACATCATGAACATTTGAATTTCCTTTCTAATCTCTTCCCTGACCCACTGGTGATTCACCAGTGTGTTGTTCAGCCTCCATGTGTTCCCAGACTTTCTTTGGTGGCTTTTGGTGTTGAGTTCTAATTTTATTCCCTTGTGGTCTGAGCGAATGCAATATAAAACTTCAATGTTTCTGAATTTGGACAAGTTTGCTTTGTGGCCTAAAATGTGGTCTATTTTAGAAAATCTTCCATGTGTTCCTGAGAAAAAAGTTGTATTCTTATGCTGCTGGGTTAAATATTTGGTAGATGTCTGTTAAATCTAGTTGATTTATGCAGTTGTTTAGATCTGCAGTTTCTTTGTTGAGTTTTTGCGGAGTTGATCTATCTAGTGGGGAGAGTGGTGTGTTCAAATCCCCAACTATTAATGTCTTTGGATCTATGTGGGAGTTGAGGGAAAATAGTGTTTCTTGGATAAATTTGGGTGCTCCTTTGTTTGGCGAATAGATATTTAGAATTGTAATATCCTCCTGAAGGAGAGATCCCTTAATTAGTAAGTAGTGACCTACTTTATCTCTTCTCACAAATTTTAATTTGAAGTCTATTATATCTGATATTAGGATTGCAACTGCCGTGTATATTTAGTGCCGTTTGCTTGGTAGATTGTGTTCCAGCCTTTAACATTGAAAATGTGTTTGTTTTTACGGGCAAGATGTGACTCCTTAAGGCAGCAGATAGAAGGATCTTGCTTTTTAATCCCACTAGACAGTCTATGTCGCTTGATTGGAGAATTAAGTCCGTTAAGTTTGAGAGATAGGACTGAGATGTATTTGCCATATTATCCACTTTTTTGGGGGCTGTGACAACTGTTTCTTTCCTATGGTTCTTGGATTCTCAGTTTGGGTGCAGTTTCTTGGCATTTATTGTGGTTTTGTTGGTTTTCTATGTGTAGGACATCTTTAAGAATCTTTTGTAGTGCTGGTTTGGTGGAGATGTATTCTTTCAATTTTTCTTTGCTATGGAAGGCTTTTATTTGGACTTCAGTTATGAAGGAGAGTTTATCTGGGTACAGTATTCTTGGTTGATAGTTGTTTTTCTTTAGGGCATGGCATACATCAATCCAAGGTCTTCTTGCTTTGTCGCTGCTGAGAAATCTGAGGTGATTTTAATTGGTTTCCCTTTATAGGTGATTAATCCTTTATCCTTGACTGCTTTAAGGATCTTTCCTTGGTCTGAATTTATCCTGTGTGGATTATAATGTGAGGGTAGGATGTTCTAATCTGGTCAGGTGTATTTGGTGTTCTAAAAGCTTCTTGTATCTGAACAGGTCTATCTTTTTGCATTTTTGGGAAGTTATCTGCTAGGATCCTGTTAAACAAATTTCCTAGACCATTAACTTCTGTTTCTCAGTGCTCCTCTACACCCATTATCCTTAGATTAGGCCTTCTGATCGTGTCTTCCAAGTGTTGAGTAGATCTATCATATTTCCTGGACTTGACTTGGATGGTTGTATGTTCTTTCTCTATAATATCTAGGCTGTCTTCAATCCCTGAGATTTGATATTCTGCATGGTCTAACCTGCTGTCGAGACATTCTACATTGTTTTTTATTTCTTTTACTTCTAGTTGGTCAGCTTTAGTGGTTTCAAATTCTTTGTTGAAGCTTTGTTTTAGATCTTGTATGAACTTCTTTACTTCCTTAATTTGGTGTTCAGTGTTTATTCTCAAATCACTTAGTTGATTGGTTATGGTTTCCTTGGACTCCCATTCCTTCTGTTTGGTTCCATTCAGCATTCCCTTTGTGGTCTCCCTGACTTCCTTCAGCTTTTTATTAATGGATTCCATGAATGCCTTTAGTGATCTTTGAGTATTCTCATCTTGCTCTCTCAATTCCTGTATTACTCTTTGCTTACCTTCCTCATGTTCACACCATTCCTGCAGTTCTCTTTGAATGTTCACAGCCTGCTCACACCATTCCTGCCTTTCTTTTTGAGTATTCTCAAACTGCTCACACAAATCTTGTATCAGTTTTTGAGTAGGTTCCTCATGCTCATTATATTCCTGTATAAACCTTTGGATTGCCTCCTCTCTCTCACTATCATGCTCATACAGAGTCCTTTTTTTGTTTTCAATCTTTTCATTTATCATATTTGCCAGCAGTGTTTGTAGAGTTATTTGGGAACTCTACTCTGAATTATTCATTATCTATTCTGTCCTTGATTATCATGAGTGGGAGTTCAATACCCGGAGTTGCCATGTTTCTTGTGTTTCTCTGGCTTACTCTGCCCATTTGGGATGAAAATAACACCAGTTTTGTGCTAGAACACTATCTTAAGGCAAGCATCAACCAAAGTCTCTATTTGCACAGTCTATAGTCTGCAGATACAATGTAATTCAACAGATAAATCTATTCAACATCAAACAACTATATATTAATGGGCTACGAACCGCAAAGAAGAATTTGGTAAACCAGAAATTATTAGGTTTAGGGAGAGATGTGAGTAAAAAATAGGAATAGAGTGATGTTGCAAGGCACAGGGAGAGTTAACTTAACTAAGTCCTATACTCAAAGCAGGAAATAGGTTGGATAGTATGAAAGGAGAGAGAGAAAATAAAGAAGAAAGAGAAAGGAAAAAAAAGAGACCCGATAAAATAGAAAAGTAAAAATTAAAAATATGCAGGATTGAAAACAAACTATTCAGAGAAGAATGTGCATATAATGAGAGAAGAGGAGGTATATAAAGGAGATGTGAAAAACTTAAAATTAGAAATACTTAAAATATCATATAGGTTTAATGAGGTAGTACTGCTATTAAAGAATTTAAGCCTAAGAGGTTTTGAATTGAGTAATAAATTTGTGGTTAAATGTGTACACAATGGGGGATAAGGCCTAATCATCCACTACGGGTTTATCTGAGGATGCGCAGAACAACAATTAAGTCACATAAAGAAGAATGAAGGAGAAGAAAAGGTGAAAAGGATAAGAAAGAAAGAAAAAAGATCTGAAGTTTAGTAGAGCTAAACAAAAAAAAATTAAAGAAAAAAAAGAAAGAAAGAAAAACGCACACACTCATATACCCCTAAAATAAAAATTATAAGAGGAAAAAAAGTTACTAGAAAAAAAATTTTTCAAAAAAGGTAAAAATTAAAAATTTAAAAAAAAGTTTTAGAAAAAAAATTTTTTTATAAAATGTACAAAAAAAAAAGAAAAAAAGTTATTTGATTTTTTTTGGAGGGGTGGGAAAAATTCTGTATCTCCCTTGTGTCCATAACCAGCCTCTTGTTGGAGTCTCTGGTCTGCTTGTGGTGATTGATTTTCCTGTGGCTTGCTTGGTTTCTTAAGTCAGTTTGTTTGAACAGGCAGAAAAATGCTCTGCTTTCTCCAATGTTTTGCCATCCTCCTCCCAGGTTAGTTCAATGGGAGGGAGATCTGCTTTGAGTATCACAAAAGATGGAGATGGGTTTTTCCTCACGTTTGTAGATGCTGTGATGAGGCTAGGTTCTGGGTAGAGTTGAAGCCTTTCAGCAAACAGTAGCTTTTCCCGGGGGCTGGTTTGTGAGAAACTCACAGAGCCCAGCCTGGAGCCACTCTCAGGGTTTATGTTACTCAATTTCAATTGATTGTCAAGGCTGCTAAAGGGAGGGGCAGCCTCTGGCTCTGATAACCCAGTGAAGAAATCCACTCCTGGGGCTGGTGCCCTTGCTGGGTGACTTTTCCCTGGGTGGAGCTGAGTCTGGCAGGTCAAGTTAGGTTCTTGTGACCTGCTAAATGACTCTAGTTTTCTTCCAAGGGCTGAGTTAGAGCTAGCAGCTCCACTGAGCTTTGTCAGTATCCAAGATGGAGATCTCCGGTACTGGGGGGGGGGGCAGTGGCCTTCCCTCCTCTGCTCCCTGAGAAGGAGTGAGGACTGTTAGGCTTCTACTCACTCTGAGTCTTGGTTCCTGTGTCATCTGTGGTCTGCGAACTGCAGGATGAAGATGCCTGCTCCTTGTCTGTTCTTTCTGTGTTGAGTAGAATTTGCTTGCCCACCATGTGTGGCTCCTTCGTCCCGGACTCTGTTTTGCAGGTATGGCGGCTACAGCCACCACTGCCACCGCTGCTGCCACAGCGGCAGCTGCTGGCAAGTGCTCAGATCTGTCTCCTTGCCTGAATTTTCCCTCTCTCGCCTAACTCTCTGTACTGTGATGGTACACTTGGTGTGATTCTCTGGCTTAGGACTGTTCACTGGAACTCTAAAACTGCTTTCTATGCGAGAGCTTGTTTAGCCTCCACCAACTTCCCAGAACTCTGAATATATTTCTTTTTGGAAGTGTCACCCTTTCCCTTGCTCTCTGTTTTTCTCACTCACTGGTTTAGTTTTTATTATCATTATTATTAATATTATTATTATGGTGATGTAGAGGGGTTAGTTACATTCGTGTGGTTATGACTACATTTCTTTTGTCTTTGTGGCTTGAACCTCAGGCCTGGGAACTGTCTCTGAGCTCTTTTACTGAAGAATGGCACTCACATTGAGTGACAGCTGTACTTCCACAAGTACATTTCTTTTTGAACAATGTCACCCTTCCCTTCATCTTTTCCAGTGTTCTCCTCCATCCCTACCAATAAGTTCCATAGTTCATTTTGAACATAATATCAACTGAGTACCACTACGCATCTGTTCATCCTTTGTCCCTCATTTCTAGGTCCCCTTTACCTTTCCAAAGAGATAAATGAAAAAAAATTACAAAAATGAAAGAAAGTAAAGAAAAAAATCATCTTGATTCTGTTCCTGGTCACTGGTTATTTTTGAAGAAGGTTTTCTCTCTCTCTCTCTCTCTCTCTCTCTCTCTCTCTCTCTCTCTCTCTCTCTCTCTCTCTCTCTCTCTCTCTCTCTCTCTCTCTCTCTCTGTGTGTGTGTGTGTGTGTGTGTGTGTGTAAGTTTGTATGTGTCAATACTGGAGCTTGAACCTAAGAAGCTGACTAGCTTTGTTACTCAAGGCTAACAGTCTATGACTTGAATCAAATTTGCACTTCTGGATTTTTGAATAGTTAATTGGAGATAAAGTTTTCACATATTTTCCTAGTTGGCCTTACTTCAATCCTCTTTCCTCAAATTTCAGCCTTCTAAATAGCTTGAGATACAGGTGTAAGCCACTGGTGGTGCTTGGCCTACCTTCTTTATGTTAAGTAGATGAAATTTAAAAGAAAGTTGCAACAGTAGTTCAAATGAAATTAAGTTTCCCAGCTTCATTAAGTTTTAATACTTTGTCACACTTAATGTGTACAGAACAACATTTTTTTGTAGATGTTCCTGCAATTTGGTTTTCATCTTGGTTTTTCCTCATGATGAACTTGATTTTATAGCTTTTACATACGAAATATTGATAGGAATATGTCCTGAGTGCATTAATGATATCTTGTTGGCTTTCATAGGAAATGGTGCAAGCTAAAACTTGTCATGATAAATTTCTGTGCCACACCCTGATGATATACCCACATTCTTACCCAGAAGACAGTAGTGCCTTTTACAAATCATTTAGATGTGACAAAACCTTGACTCAGGCCTTTTCTACCACCTCCCTCTATGTCCTTCTCTTAGCAATCCTGAGTCTCCAGTGACCATGACAGAGCCCTGATGGACCTTCTCAGTACACACAGCCAAGGTCACCAGTCAGGCATGGCATTCACATTGGGATGCGAGACCGGTGTTTGCTTTCTATGATTGCATGAAACAGGAACTGTTAGGTCCCTAAGCTGTCCACAGTCCTAAGGGTTCCTCATTGAGCATTCGAACATAAGAATTAAGGAGATATCAAATTCAGTCTTCTTTCTGCCAGTTATGCACGTTTTTCTTCTGCTGCTGTCATCTTCTGTTGAAATAAATGATCTGGACTCTATAAGCCATTTTGCTTATTCTAGACCCTTAGGGTAAGTCTGGGCTTTATACTTAGACAAAAGATATGTAGTGATAAGAAACTTAACATTTTTTCTATTCTATTATTACCCAAATATGTTTGCAAATTCTACCAATAATGCTTATTATTAAGAGACATTTATTTAACAGTCACTTTCTCAAATTCCTAACTTCCTCAATGAGCTAAGAGAAGCCACAGAAACTCTCAGGGGCAATTCAGTTCGACCTCTTATTCAGGAAGTAGTGCCAGTGTGCTAGACCTCCAAATTGAACAAAGAATACTGCTTATATCTCAGATTACCCACCCAAACTATACCAAAGAAATCTAAGGACAAGAGATTAGTCTGACTTGGGAACGAACAACACAGATTAAAAAAAAAAAAAAGATGAGTTCTAAGTTAACAGAAACAAAAAGATATTTTTGTTTATTCATATAAAAAAGATACTTGGGTAAATTTGGGTGCTCCATTGTGTGGTGAATATTTAGAATTGTAATATCTTCCTGAAGGAGAGATCATTTTATTAGTATGTATTGACCTTCTTTAACTCTCCTACATAATTTTAATTTAAAATCTATTTCATCAGATATTAAGACTCCAAGTCCTGCATTTTTATGTGGGCATCTTGTATATACATTTTTTCAAATTTGGGGAGGGGAAGGGAAATAACAAAATGATGAACAAAGGATATAGGTTGACCCACTGTAACAATTAAATATACTCAACACTATGTTGAAAACGAACTTTACATCTTCAGGGGTGGTGGGAGAGGAGTTGGGAAGTGGGGAAGGAGGGTGGCAGGAGAAAAACAAAGGAGGAGGTAATAGCACTTGATGGGAAATGTACTCATTACATTACTGAAGTAACTGTAATCCCTCTGTACAGTATTTTTACAATAAAAATATATACAAATAAAAAGTTACATTTCTCTTTATCACTTAATTGTGGTTATATGTATTTGGTACTAGCTTCTTGAAAGTCCTAAAGAACTCTTTCACATGAACTCATCTTGGTAATTTTTTGTTGCTGTTGTTGTTGTTTTTTGTTGTTGTTTTTTATTGTGAAAATACCATACAGATGGGTTACAATTACATGGGCATGGTAATCAGTACATTTCTTTTTTTTTTTTCTTTTTTTTTTTTTTTCAATCGTGGGCCTTGAACTCTGGGCTTTGACCCTATCCCTCAGATCTTCAGCTCAAGGCAAGCTCTCTACTGCTTGAGCCACAACACCACTTCCGGTTTCCTGGTGACTTTTTGGAGATAAGAGTCTCACGGACTTCCTCAGTTCACAGCCTCCTGAGTAACTAGGATTACAGACTTGTGCTACTGGCACCCGGCATGAGTACATTTCTTATCAAGCAATGTTTCTTCCTCCTTTGTTTCCCCTTTCCATCCCTTCCCATCACCACCGCGACCCCCCCCCCGGCCAAAATTGTAAAGTTCATTTTTCAACATAATGTCTTTTACATCTCATTGTTGCAATGGGTCCTGTATCCCTATTTAAACAATGTGTTTTTTCTTTCCCCTCCAAAAATTATACCAACATCAAACACAGTGAAAACAGGGGTTGTACCATGGGGAAGGGACATACAAAGCAACAAAGAAATCATCTTGGAAAAAATGATATTAAGTGAAGTAAGACAGGCCCAAAGAAACATAGGTCCCAGGGTTTCCCTTATTTGCAATAACTAGTATATGTCTGAGACAAGCAGAAACGGTCAGATAAGTTGATATTAGGTGAAATGAAGTCCAAGCTTGAGTTTTTTTTAATACATTTTCATTTGAAAAAATCTGTAGAGAGGGGTTTCAGTTACATGAGTGAGGTAATGTGTACATATACTCTCAGGAACTGTTACCTCATCCTTTGTTTTTCCCCTACCATCCTTTCCCTCTCCACCTCCCCAAATACTCTCTCCTTTCCCTCCACAAGTTGTAAAGTTCCTTTTCAACATAGTGTCCTGTACATCTCATTGTTACAATGGGTCAACATCATATCCCTATTCAAACATTTTTTTTCCTTTCCCCTCCCCCAAATAGAAAAATGTATATACAAGATGCAGGGCACGAGAATCAAACCCAGTGAAAACATGTATTATACCGTGGGGGAGGAACATACCAAAGGAAAAAAAATCACATAATACATTATAAATACATTTAAAAAAACTGTAGCAAGCAACAAAAAATACGTGTTCTTGTATATTAACCCCTCTGTACAGCATCTTTACAATAAAACAATTTTAAAAAATATAAAAATTAAAAAATATATGAAAACTCTAGCTAAATAACTAGTGTATGTTTAAGACAAGCAGAAAAATTCAAAAGCTATGTACATATGACCATATAAGATGACAGTAATTCATTGATTTTCTCCCTCTATGCCTTCCCTCCTACCACTCCAGCCCCCATCATTGCCCGCCGCCACAAACTTATTAAGTTCATTTCCAATATAGTGTCTTGTGAGTATCATTGCTGTAATATGACATCTTTTGTACTTCTTTCAGCATTTTGTTATTTCCCTTCTGTTCCCCAAATCAGACAAATACATGTACAAGATGGAGAGTACGATTCAAAGACAGAAATTGCAGGGATACAGCCAATGGAAAAAGAAAAAGGAAATAATAAAAGAAGAAAGAACTAGCTGTAGTACATTGGCTACATCAAGATTGACAAATAAAGAACTACTGTTTCAAAGTGTTGGCATTCATTTAATTTAGCATCATTTTATGTGGTCATATGTTCATACTTCTTGGGATATTATGATCCTCTGTTAGGACTAACTTAGGCTAACACTAATCATTGCAAATGAGAGAAATCACAGAGCCTAGGTTTCTTTGGGCCTGGCTTACTTCACTTAATATGATTTTTTTCCAAGACTTTCCATTTCCTTACAAAAGGGACAATGCCATTCTTTCTGATAGAAGCATAAAATTCCATTGTGTAAATAGACCATATTTTCTCTATCATTCATCTATTTTTTTGGGGGGGGGGTCCGGTCATGTGGCCTGAACTCTGGGCCTGGGTGCTGTCCCTCAGCTCTTCAGCTCAAGGCTAGCACTCTACCACTTGAGCCACAGAGCCACTTCAAGCTTTTTTCTTTTTGCTTATGTGGTGCTGAGGAATCACACCCAGGGCCTCATGCATGCAAGGCAAACGCCCTACCACTGAGCCACCTTTCCAGCTCTCATTCATCTGTTGAGGGGCATGTGAGTTGGTTCCCTATCTTAGCTTTGGTAAACAATTCTGCTACGAACATAGTTGTGCTCGTAGCATTAGTGTGGCCTAGTTTGAGATCATTGGGATAAATACTGAGGAGTGGGATTATTGCATCTTAGGGGAGTTCTATATTTAGTCTTTTTAGGAACCTCCATACAGTCTTCCAGAATGGTTGAAACAGCTTACATTCCCACCAACAGTATAGTAGTGTTCCCATCTAGCCACAACTCTGTCAGCATCTGTTATTATTATTATTCTCTGGATAATGGTCATTCTAACTGAGATGAGGTGGAATCTAAAGGTGGTTTTGGTTTTGATTTGCGTTTCTTTTTTAAAAAATACGCTTTTTATTGTAAAAATATTGTACAGGGAGTAATAGTTACATGATTAAGGTCATGAGCACATTTCCTATTGAGCATTGTTGCCTCCTTTGTTTTTGTCCTACCATCCCTTCCTTCCTCACTTCCCATACTACTCCCCTCCTCCCCCTTGCCAAAGTTGTAAAGTTCGTTATCACCATCTCATTTTTACAATGGGTCAATTGGTATCCCTATTTAAACATTTTATTTTTTCCCTTCCCTTCCTCAAATTACAAAAATGTATATACAAGACACAGGGCACTGAAATAAAACACAATGGAAACAGGGGTTAAACAGTGGGGAAGGAAGTCATCAAAGAAAAAAAAATCACATAGTACATTATAAATACGTTAAAACCATAGCAAGAAAAAATAAACCACTTGTGTCCCTGTCTTTGGCTTCATTTCGTTTAATATCATCTTTTATTGTCATATGTACATAGCTTTTGAACTTTTCTACTTGCCCTAGACTTATACTAGTTATTACAAATTAAGAAAACCATGGGACCTATGTTTCTTTGTCTTACTTCACTTAATTAATTTTTTCCATGTCTTTTCATTTCCTAACAGAGGGATGGTGTCATTTCTGACAGGAATTGCCAGTGCACACTGAAAATAAACAAAGATTAACACAGGAATTTCATGAGCATGAGGAAACTAATAAAACATTAATGCAGGAATTGCATGAGTGGGATGGGAATAGACAAAGATCAATTGAAATTCATAGAATCCATAAACAGACAGGAAAAGGAATCTAGGGAGGCCACAAAGGAAATGCTGCATGAAACTCAACAGAAGGAAAGGGAGTCCAATGAAATCATAGTTAATCAAGTAAGGGATTTGAGAATGAACTCTGAAAGCCAAATTAAGGAAGTAAAGAAGTTTGTACAAGATCTAAAACAAAATTCCAACAAAGAATTTGAAGCCACCAAAGCCGACCAATTAGAAGGATAAGAAATAAAAAAGTAAACAAAGTAGAAAGTCTTGACAATAGGTTAGAGCATACAGAAGATAGAACCCTGGGATTGAAGATAGCCTAGATATTATAGAGAAAGAACAGACAACTTTTCAAGACAAATCCAAGAAATGTGATAGATTTATTCAACATTTAGAAGACACCATCAGAAAGCTTATTCTGTTGATTTGCATTTCTTTTATGACCAGCAATGTTGAACATTTCTTCAACTGTCTATTGGCCATTCTTATTTCTTCTCTAGAGACGTCTCTTGTTTTTACAAATTTCATTCTGTTTTTCTCTGAGGAGCTGGAGAGAATTCTTGTGAATTTCTCTCATTTATTTAATTTTTCTGTGTTTATTAGTAGTGCTTAGCCACTTGACTTCAAGCTCTCATTGCCTATCCCCACAACACTGGCATTCTACCACTTGAGGCTTTTAGTTGTTATTTGGAGAAACAATCTGCTTGGCTTTTCTGCCCCAGATGGCTTTGAATATTGAGGGATCAACAGATCTCAACTTCCTGAGTATCTAGTATTGTAGGCATGAAATGAAACTTAGAAGTTGTGATCCTTAAATGGAGAAAATTTGCCTAATTGCAAAATTATTTGTTTTTTATTTTATTTTTGGAAAAAAGTGTCTCTCACACTTTCCCTTAGGCTGGCTTCAAACTAAATCTCCCTGGCTTCATTTTCTGCATGTTGTGATTACAAGCATGCACCATAATATCTTGCACAAAACAAGTTTTTGAATAACAAACTAGTAAGTCAGAGACCTTCACATTCTCAAAAATAAAAATGAAATGTTACACCAAGACTTCCAAGTAGGAGTTCTCACCTGTAAACCTAGCCACTCAGGATGCTGTGATCTGAGTATTGGTGTTCAGAGCAAGACTAGGCAGAAATATCTGAGAGACCCTTTTCTTCCAATTAGCTAGCAGAAGTCTGGGCCTAGAGCTGTGGCTGAAGTGGTAGAGCACTGTCCATAAAGCAAAGAGATAAGGGTCAGCACCGAAGCCCTTTGTTCAATCCCCCAATGCTAGCAACAGAAACAAAGAGAAAGGCAAAGCAAGGAAAATGATATTTTTTTCTAGGAAGTCAAATGCAAGAGGATTCCTTTGACTAATTAGACCTCCAATTATCTTTCTTTTTATTAGCAAATATTAATTATATAAATTATAAAAATATTAATTATTATATATCCACACATGGATACAATGTATCATAGTCATATCCTCCTCCATCACCTACCCAGTCTTATTTCCAGTTAACCACTAAACAGCTAGAAACAAGAGAGGTAGCACAAGTGGAAGAGTCCTAGCCCTGAGCAATAAACATAATAATAAACATAATAATAAACGGGACATTACCAGGTCCTGAGTTGAAACCCTAGTACAAGGACCCCCCACAACAAAAATAAAACAAGCTATAGCATATAATTGTCTACAGGAAATAGTAATATCTGTCATTAAGCTCCCACACATTATAAATAACATGAGGAAACAAATTTTCAAAGCTTTTTGAATAGCATTTTATTCTCTGAGAATAACAGAGTAACAAGACATTGCTCTTGTCTGTTCTGTCGCATGATATTGGATACAAGTACAGGATATTCTCCAGAAAGAGTCTCTGCACAACTTCTAAGGAAACAGAGGCTGCCTTCTTTTTTAA
Organism: Dipodomys merriami; assembly: GCF_024711535.1. NCBI lineage: Eukaryota > Metazoa > Chordata > Mammalia > Rodentia > Heteromyidae > Dipodomys > Dipodomys merriami. The sequence goes on from NW_027205937.1 coordinate 9,709,587, forward strand.
GGGTGAAGGAAATACTTTGTATCTGGGTTTTGATGCCTGTGAATCTATGGGAATTCATCAACATATTAAAATTACATATAATTTATAGCATTATATCATATAATAATAAAGGTCAATTAAGGTACTTTAAAACTAAGCAAAGAATAAGTTTAATTTCTAACAAATCAACAACAAACAAGGAAAAAGGAAAAGAAAATGAAACATATCTTAAGCAGCAGGCTGGTGGCTGGAACCTAAAACCCCTGTTTTTAAGGTGAGAACAGAAGGACATTGCTTACAAGGCAGCAGGAGCAGCCAAGTTTTGGGGAAATAATATGAAGATCACCAACATAAATTTTAGTAGAATTCAAATGCTGCTGGTTCATCGCTATAATTCAAGCAAGTCTGTAGGGTGAGATCTGAGGACCACCTTTTGAGGTCAGTCCTGGCAGGAAAGTGCATGAGGTTCTAAGACTACAATAAAGCCACAAATGCAAAAAGTAAAGATGTGGGCAAAAGAGACCATGGACAGAACTCTAGTCTGGACTTTAAGCTCTCAGAATAGACAAAAACAAAAACGAACGAAGAAAAAAACAACAGAAAAATGGGTGGGAATAGAACTGATGAGGTCCTGGGTTACTAAATCCAGTAATGTAAAAATGTAGCCTAATCCAAACAAAAAAGAATAAATTTATTACACACTGGTATATAGAAATTTATTTAGTGAGAATACAAAAGGAATGTCAAATGTAAAAAATGCCATAAAGGTATCTTTCTTTCTCTTTCTTCTTGCTAGACGGGGACTCGAACTCAGGACCTGACACTTTGGTTCATTGGCTATCTGTCTACCAACAGGACCACACCTCCATCACCACATTCTAATGGTATCAGACTCTCATGCTTCTCTCTAGCAGCACTTGCGTCCTTTCGTGTGCCTATTGGTTTTGCATGTGACTTTCCAAGGACTGCTCCAGCTGTAGCCTCTTGAAGAGGGAGAGGTAAATAAGGGCCCACTGCAAAATCTCGTCTAAACTGAGTGGGGTTCTTCTTACCTGTGATCTTGCTATAGAGGAAGTGAGGTGTGTGGGTGATGGTAGGAAGGCAGCTCAGATGGGGAAAAGAATCAACTGGGCTCTGCACTTACCACCCTCAGCCCTCAGTTTGCAGGGCCACAGCTGTCTGGAGGTTGGCCTCAGGAGGCCCCACTTTTCCCTGCTCTGTGCATTCTCATGGAGCTCCCCATGAAAGCATGAGTTCCAAAGATTGCAGTGACCATGCTACAGCCCCTCGGATTTCATTCTGCAACTGTAGCCACTACTGAAGCTTCCCCTGCACCTACTGCTGCCTCCTTTTTGGCCACTTGCCCTCATTCCTCGCCTGTCAGTTCCAATAAGGGCCTCCATGATCACCCCTCCACCCATGCACCAAATGTCCTCTGGACTTCCAGTGACTCCTGGTAGTCAGTAGGACCACATGTCCATTAGAATGACATAAAGATAAATGTTACACAGAAACATGAAGAACTACTATGATGGATTGAACTTCATGGCCTCTGATAATGGAAGCTTTATCCCCATAAGTTTTGCATCACTATGAATTTTTTATTTTCCCACAGAACCCAATATATTTTCCTTCTGCTTCCTTTATTGGGTTTTGTCTTACTATTTCCAAAGAATTATGCTATCACAGACTGGTGCCATGTCTCTGGTGAGAAGAACCAAGAGGTAAAGGATATGGGACCTAGAAAATCCCTCCTTACCAGAAGAGTCCACCGCAGGTCAGAAATGCAAATCTTAGGAGAGTGGGCACAGCGGCTGCCTCCCTCTCTAAAGTATGGCTCACATCTGGAGAGGATTTCAGAACACCTCTAAAGCCTTGCCATTAGTTGCCTAAAGGCAGCTATTGCCGAACAGTATATTGAATTAGCTCCACCACCAAAGAAACAACCACATCTAGTACATTGAGCTCACAAGGATAGCATGGAGTTCCAGTGAAAATGATCTTTAAAATGAAGAAATGACACTGTCTAAAATACCAAGAAAGAATGGCAATGACACTGGAATAGGCCGAAATACTTTGTGTGCAAAAGAGGGGGACAAAAGAGATGAATTACAGTTGATTGGGAAATGGGCAGTGACAGAGAAGAAGCTAGTAAAGACAATGAATGTGAAGATGGAGAGTGTGTCATGGAAATCACAGATGGTGCTTCTTGTGCAAGTAGTTAGTCTTTGGCAAGTGATGATAGGAAACCTCAGCTTCCTAAGGCAAGACCTGGCTTTATTGCCTATCTGCACTGAAAGGGAAGAATCTCCTGCCTCAGTTTCCTAAGTTGTGGTATCACTGTCATGCACTACCACATTCCTCTTTGAAACATTATCTTTCATGATAATTATTGATTTTCCACCTTTGACTTTGATAGTCTTGCATCTACATTTCTTTTTTTATGGAGGGGAGGGGGGGGTCTGGTCATGGGGTCTGAACTCTGGGCCTGAGCGTTGTCCCTCAGTTTTCAGCTCCAGGCTAGCACTCTACCACTTGAGCCACAGCACCACTTCCGGCTTCTTTTCTGCTTATGTGGTGCTGAGGAATCGAACCCAGGGCCTCATGAATGAGAGGCAAGCACTCTACCACTGAGGCTACTTCCTAGTCTCCATCTATGTTTCTTGACCTTGGTATAAACATGTCTCTCTTTGGATATAAGGAAAGGAACATAATTCCAACAACTTCCCATACTGAAACACCTACCTTGGATACTGTTAACTCACTTTGCTCATCTGGCTTCTGCGGAGACTGTCAATTTGCTCTGCTCCTTAAGAGGCCTGCCAGATTCTCAGCTGTGTACTAGAGGAACACGGAGGTGGAGGGTTTAAGATGGAAATGTGAATGAAGAAATTTACTTCACTGAAACTTCTGTTATTTGCCATATTTTTGCTTGTCATGTTTACCTTGCTCAGAGTTTACATTATTTTAATAGTATGATGAAGTAATAACATTTATTTTCCTCAGCATTTAAGTTTAGTTCTTCGTTTTCTTTGAGACAAAGTTCTAAGAAAAAAACAACTAACCTCATGTGCATTTCCACAAATGGATGTTTTCCTTTTCATATTCCCTTGTAAGACAATAATTCTTGGTTTTTGGAAAGTTAGGAAATAGAAATAGACTAAAACTTTAAACAAAATTCATTTATTTGTGATGTCAGTAGGCTTTGGATTTTTAGTCACTAAAATGTGTGTGATTGTGTTCAGTCTGGTCCACTCCAGTGAGAGCATCCTTCTTTACTAAGTTATTAACAAGTGAATGGATTGCCTGACAAAATTTGGAGATTTTGTTTTTGTTTTCTTGGCAGACCATTAAAACTTTCTTTAGAGAAAATAAAAATCACACTATCTTATCTTCATAGAGTCCACTATGCTTCAGGTAATTCATCTGTAACCTTTAGCACACAATCCAGTATATTTGCTTCTGGATTTATTGGAGCATTCTAGCTGCCACAAACAAGGGAAAATATGCAGCCAGTGTTCTCTGGGTCTGGATTACTTCCCTTAATGTAATGTTTTCCCAGTCTTTCCATGTTGTTACAAACTGTAGTCTATCGTGCTCTGTGATGGATGAGTGGGATATCTGTGTTTGTGTGTGCATGTGTGTGCAGATGTAAACTTATACATATATACTACATTTGAGTGTTATCTGGGTATTGGAAAGTGAGAGACATGAGCCTTATCAACAGTCTTGAGTCTTGTTACCCTTGTGCATGGCCTGAGGTGACAAGAGCTGATAGGCTATGAGGCATAGAAAGAGGATGTTTCTCTCACCATCAACTTTAAGGTAGATATTGAGCTCAGCTTTCTCTAACCACGGGTCTTCTATTGTAGTAATCCAGCTAAAGATTCAAAGAAACTATTTTATTTTATTTTATTTTTATAGTCCTGCGTCTCTAATTCTCACCAGGGCACTGTCCCTGACCTACATTTTGCTTAAGGCTAGCACTCTACCACTTGAGCCAAAGTGCCACTGCTGGCTTTTTCTGGGATTAACTAGACATAAGAATCTGCCTGTGTATGCCTTGAACTGCAATCCATAGATTTCAACTCCTGAGTACCTAGGTTCATAGGCATGAGACACCAGTGCACAGCTAGAAACTAAATAATGGGAGTATCCATTATATACCTCCACCTATCTTTGGAAAGATTTTCTAGCATGTTCTGACCAGACCAATGTTAACTACTAATCACTAAGAAAATAATTCTTGACACACTCATTACTACAAAAGAAATCATTGAGCTAATCTCCATAATATGACGCAACATTGTATAACTCTTACATATAATACTCCCAATTTATTTCATTCTTGGATCTTCAAACCAACTTCTAATAAATATGAACATTTGTATGTGTAAAAGCGAGTGCATGATTTTGACCTGTGACTTAAGAAAATAGAACCTTGGGTTGGGAATGTGGCTTAGTGATAGAGTGCTTGCTTAGTATGCATGAAGCCTTGAATTTGATTCCTCAGTACCACAAAAAAGCCAGAAATGGTGCTGTGCCTCAAGTGGTAGAGCACTAGCCTTGAGCAAAAGAAGCTCAGGAGCAGTGCCCATGATCTAAGGTCAAGCCCTTGGACTGGCAAAAACAAACAGGACTAGAATAAAATGGGAACTCTTAATCTTGTATGCACTTCTGAACTTTATAACTTGTAAAATATAATTTTAGCAAATTAGATTTGTTTAAAAATTGAAAACCTATATTACATGCTATCTAATATATGTGTTTTAAAATATAATTGATACCAATGAACCCATATTCTTTGAATAACATACTAATCAAACTTATATGCACCTTTGAAGAAGCAAATTAAAAACTTGGAAATTATTTGATTAACTGAGACTTGGAGGATTTTCTACATTCTCAATATACCTTATTATGAACAGGAACACTTAATGTAGAAAGCAAAAAAATAGTGGTTCTCTGAAAGGAAGATTAGTAATATATACCATTGAAAAAATAATTCAGGTAAACACAAATAGCACCCCAATTGAGTGCTCTTGGGGGCTAAAAAAGGTACCTCATTCCCTGGATTGTGAACAAGCATTCTGAAATGTATAGCGACAGATAAATACTATTATTAATGATTACCATTTGGTTTATTCATCTACAGGAAATCTCATTCCGTCTAGTTCTTTATATTGAACAAACATTCAAATTACTAAACTATACACAATGTTTCAAAGTTTACATTTTATGAAAATGAAGTGAAACAATATTGGTGCCCAATGAATGTGAGATGATGAGTTTTAAAGGGTTTCATATATCTTAAGACATTTGACTTACATGAATGGTCTGGGAGTATTTAAGATAAATGGATAAGTAGATTACATACATACACACACATACATACATACACATATATGCATGTATATTTCAACAAGTACAATAAAAATCTTTAAAAACAAATCATGCCACTGGTAGCTGCAGATCAAACAATTACACATAAAGAATTCTTTTTTAAAAGACTGAAAATGGCTCATCAGAATACTTGATGAAATTCATATTAGATGCCCATTTCTTCCAATTCTATTACTGATGTGTCACTTCAATATGTGAATCCATTTATTGAAAGCATTTGTCCCTTCTTTTTGAATTTAATTCTAGGAGTCTCTACGTTCCTTGTTCTTGGTGAATAGCATCTTTTTTTATGTTAAAGGTCAGGACAATGGTTGGGGGGTCTTTGTAGTTATCTGATATGGTAAAGATAGAGCCATCAACTACATCATCTCAAAACTGTTGAAAGTCACAGTGGCTGTGATCCTGGGACGCACAGGTCTATCTAAGTTTACAGGAAAGCCTGGAGAAATCTTCATTTGAACACATTCTCTAAGCTCGATAAAGGGCTTGAAGGGAGCTATCACTTCTGTAACATTCAATAATTCACTACCTAAGGGAAATTCGTGACTGATGGCAATTGTGACTTCAAATATCTTCTTATTTTCTTTGAATACCAGTTCTCTTCCTGGATGAGGAGCTTGTCCACTTCCAGCAGATCTATGCTCCTACTGTGTAATAGTGCTCTGAGGGACTGTTTTGGAATGGGGTCAAAATTCTGTTCCATTGAGCACTGTCTCAGCCCCATAGGCTGAGGAGAGTGGGAGGAGGTGGGGATGGAAGGGAGATGACTCCTTCTTCTAATACAGGAAAGGCTGCTCTGAAAAGAAGTCAGAGGATCCCTCTACAGATTAAATGTCCACAATTAGCCAAGCAGGAAGTACCTCAGCAGGGCTGAGTGAAGGAGTGATTCTAGCGGGAGCCATGACCCTGGGTCTTGGTCTGGCGCAGCCTTCAGCTCTGTCTTCTGCAGCTACTCCAGCTATTTCTCATGAAGCTCCAGTGTAGCCCAGCAGCTGCATGTCTGCTTCCAGCAGTGCCCCAGCTCCCCAGTCCTTCTTTGCTAAGTCACCAGAGCAGACCATGCACCGCTACAAATACAACATGCAGGAGATCATACCCTTGAAGCCCAGTATTCCCCAGACAAAGCCCCTATTCCCTGGGCTACCGCCCCAGCTTCAGCTCCAACTCCACCGGATAAGAAGGGACCTGATGCTCCCCCTATAACTCAGGTCAGATTTGTCACTTCACTAGCCCAGGAGGGGCTGTAAGAAAATATCCCATATTGGGGAAGGCAGCAGATGAGACAGTTCATCTGCAGCCCAGTTCTGGCTCCCAAATTTTTGTGGATTTGGGGGTCTGTTGAAAAAGGTGGCCTGTAATTTTCTGGCTAGAAAGTTCATGCCTTCTCCATTCATAAAGTGTTTGGTGATTCCCAACTTGCCACTGATTACTGGGTATAGACTGGCAATCTAGGGATTCCCTTGCTGGTGGTTCAAGGCAGAGGCTTTCAGGGAAAAAGGACAAAGCTGCTCTTCCTGTTATGCCTGGCCCTTGTCCCTGCTTGACCCCCTTCTACCCTGAGAGAATCCCACACCGTGTTTGTTGCTATGAATGGATCTGTTAACCAGGTCCTTTACCTTGTGTTTACTCTGAAATTGGAGAGAAGTTGAGCCAAAGCTGCCCCTATCAAAGCTTGCCCCCACCCCATTTTGCCTGCCATTCATGGTATTGCAGGTTTGCCTTGGCAATATGTATATTGCCCTCTCTCTCTCTCTCTCTCTCTCTCTCTCTCTCTCTCTCTCTCTCTCTCTCTCTCTCTCTCTCTCTCACTCTCGCTCTCTCTCTCTCTCTCTCTCTCTCTCTCTCTCTTGCTCGCTCACTCTGCATCTCTCCATTTCTCTTTTGCCTTTATTTTATTTACACTACTATGTATATACTATATCTGTATAGTATAGATATAGTATATACTTGTATATAGTATATATAGTATATGCTATATGTATATACTATATATATGCTATATATATACTATATACATAGCAGTGTACATATACTATTATAAATTTTGTGTTTTGTAACTTTGTAGCATTTTAAGTAAGGTTGTGTTTATGCTTTGCTGGGTACAATAAAGATATTCTATTGAATAAACCTAGCATTAGAATGCAAAAATACATGTCTTCTGTTACATTTTTCCTTTATTCATGCTTTCCCTGATTTTTTGAAAAATATCCTCCTCACTGAAATATTCTTTTGTTCCTTGATTATAAAATGAGTCCATTCTCCAGATAGAAGTCTACCAATAATTTTCCTATTCTTTCTGTTTTTATCTTCTTGAAAAAGCCCTCCAATTTGGGCACATGTGAAAGAAATGAAGTTGATTGATAAAGTTGCAGAATATCACTTTCATTAAAATGTTAACCTCTTATAAATACGTTAGAAACAATAACAAGAAAGTAAAAAAAATACTTGTGTCCCTATCTTGGGGTTTATTTTGCTTAACATCATCTTATCTGGTTGTATGTACATAGCTTTTGACCTTTTTTGCTTGTCCCACATATATACTAGTCATTGCAAATAAGAGAAACAGTGGACCCTATGTTTCTTTGTGGCTGGTTTACTTCCCTTAGTATAAATTTTTCCAAGCCTTTCTGTACCATGTGATTTTTTTCTTTGTCTGTTCCTCCTCCATGGTATAACCCATGTATTCACTGTTTTTATTGTCGATACTCTGCATCTTGTATATATAGTTCTATAATTTGGGAAGGGAAAATGCTTAAATAGGCATATAGGTTGATCCATTGTAACAATGAGATGTACAAGAGACTATGTTGAAAACTGAACTTTACCATTTATGGGGGGTGTGGGGAATTGTAGTTGTGGAGGTGGGAGGGGAGGGATGGTAGGGGAAAAACAAAGGAGGAGGCAACAATGCTTGATAGGAAATATACTCATTACCTTGCTCATGTAACTGTAACCCCTCTGTACAGAATTTTTACAATAAAAAGCATATTTTAAGAAGTCAACCTTTTCTGTTTCAATTGTCTATCAATAAAAATGATTCAGAGGCTGTTGCTTCTCCATTGAAGATGAAGCTCAAATGCTTTCATTGGCACTTCATGTTAGTCAAGTATGTGAGAGTTATTTCAAACCTGACATTGAAATCTTGTGTATTTTACATTCATCAGAATGCAGAATTAGGAAAAAGAAGCATTTAACTTTGAAAATAACAGAGAAGTTCTAGATAAAAGTCACTGAGAAATTGCACGATTTTCAATAACAGAGGTAGTACCACATCTGGTTTTTACTAGGGATAAGTGTCATGAATTCTTTTGCCCTGGCTGGGTGCAAAAATTAATCCTCACGGGGCTGGGATGTAGCTCAGTGGCAAAGCGCTAGCCTAGCAAGTGCAACGTCCTGAGTTTGATCCCCAGAACCAAAAAAGAAAAGACAAAAAAATACAGTTAAAAAAAACCCAAACAAAAAATTAATCCTCACATCTCATCTTCCTAAGTAATCTTTACCACTCAGAGTGAGAATCGAGTTTAGAGTTTGTTTTCAAGACTAGTGCTCTACCGGTTGAGCCACAGTTCCATTTCTGGCTTTTTATTAGAGATGTGTCATGGATTTTTCGCACAGGATGGCTGCAAACCTTAATCCTCAAATCTTAGCCTCCTATGTAGTCCTTACTACTCAGGGTCAGATAGAGTTTGTGTCTGACCATTTGGTTCAAGACTAGTGCTCTACCACTTGAGCCACACTTCCACTCCTGGCTTTTTTCCCTGGTTAATTAGCGAGAAAAATCTCATGAAATTTAATACCTGGGTGGTATTTTACCTCGATTCTAAAATCTTAGCCTCCTGAGTAGCTAGTGTGAGCCACCACTGCCTGGTTCTACACTTGGTCCCTAGCTTCAGGCCCCTGCTCTTCACTCCCTTGATATTATTGGTGGTGTCCTCGTTTCAGATTTCAATTGAGCTTAGTGTCCTGCGTCATTCAGTCTCTGGTTCCAGGAATCTATAGCAAGGCTGTTATGACATCTAGCCTAACCATAAGGCAATAAGCCTGGGATAAACAGCGTGGTGTCCAAGCCTGCGGCTTCTTACATCTGTCACTGGGCGAATGATCCCAGGACTCATTTAATGCCACTGCCTTCTTGGAGGCCTCCTAGCTTCCTTACGATCTGACTGCAGGCATGTCATGACCTGGGGTGCAGGGCACTAAGGTTTCTCCTTCATTCCACTGCCATAAATGGGACTTTCAGAAGTCACTTCTCCCTTTTGAATCTTCATTTCACAGAAATTGTGCTTAAAACCCTGCATTCTGATCCTTCCTTCTTCTGGATCTTTGCCTATCTAGCAACTTTGAGCTTTCTTCTGGTCTCAGAAAAGCCAGATGTTCATGCCAACAATTGTACTGATTCAACACCCAGTGACATGGGGGCCCTCTCTACTCCTCCACTTATGCCAGGCTCAAAGGTCTTTCGTACCTAGCATGCATCTTGATTCCTAGGAACCCAGGGCTATGATTTCCCTGAAGAGCCATGGGCTTAAAAACTTTGATGGAGTTAGGCACCAGTAGATCACATGTATAATCTTAGCTACTAAGGAGGCTTTGTTGTAAGAATCAAGGTTCAATTCAGGTTGAACAAGAGTCAATAACACTCCTCTTACAATACCACTGCATTCCAAGACGTGACCCCCCCAAAGATTCAAACCAACTAGAGATGTTCTCATTGTGTGTGGGCACTAGCCTTTCTATGAGCGTATTCCTGAGGGCTCCTCTTGATCCAGGAGCCTTGGAAGGGGCAAAAGCTTCCTCCAGCAGCAGGCTTATTTCCTGTCTATGACCAGCATAGGCCACATCCTCTAGCAAGCAGAACCTCCTTGTCCAAGTTGGGAGAGATGCTGTCTCCAAGATATCTGCTGGGGAGATGCTAGGCAGCTTCATGTGCCTGTGGGTGAGTGGAACCATGGATTCTGCTAGTCCATCCAGCAAGGCTTCATCCAGAAGTCTATCTAGTGCCCAGCCAGCAGAGCCTGGTATCTCCTTGGGTTCCAGCATCCCTACTCTGCAATGTTAGGGAACCCACAGAGCCCACTGTGATGTCTTCGCACTCCAGTTTCAACAATCCATTGCCAGCCACCAGCCTGTCCTTTAACTGTGGGCCTTGGCAGTTTTACCCTCAACAGCATGGGACATATCCAGATAGCAAGCAAGTCTAGATCTTCATTTGAAACCCTGAAGACTACTAATATAGGATCATTGCCTGCCCCCTGACAACCTGGACAGCCTGGCCCTCCCAGCTCCATTTTCCAGCATGTGCTTAGGGGCCTTCGGAGCTCGGCTTCTGCTCCCTACAGCTACACATGTCTCCTGGAAAGAGCCCTTGAACCTGTTGCGCCCCAGAGGTCAGGCCACAGTGAGGTCTCTCTGCCCCCAGCCTGGCTCCTAGCACAACCACAATCAGGGCAGCACTCCCGGGCTCCACTGCAGACCTCTGACTTGGGTCAAAAAAGTTCCTGTGCTTGTGCAGTCCACAGTCAGCAGTCGGTAGTCCTGGAACAGGGGCATCTACTAAGGCCACTCCAGAAGAACTTTTGCACCAAGCAGGTTGATTTTGGAGCAGCTCCTCTTCCAATTGCAGGCCTAGTTTCCATTGAAGCAGAACATGACACTGCAAAAGATCACAGTGCACAATAGAAGAACCTGACAAGCAATGGTCCTGTGCTCAGAAACCTGACAGAGACAGTAAATCAGAGAGAGAGTAAGGCTAGATTGTACCTGCTTCAATATCCTTGCCAAGAAATGTTTATTTTCACCAAGATATAAAGAGGAAACTTCTAACTCTATCTCTGACAAAGTAACTTGTACGAATCTAGACTTCCATAAACAATCACAAAAGTAGAAGGTATGTGAAAAATAAATATATGTATGTAAATATATATATAATACAAATATGTAGGAATATATATTTATATTAGCGTATTCACATATACAATGTGAATATGTATATAATGTATGTATGTATAATGTATAATGTATATTTATGTGTATATATCTATATATATAATGTACAGGAGAGAAAAACTGCATAGTATTTGGAGGAATAATTACCAAAATCTTCCCAATTTTCATTAAAAGCATGAACCCTTATATGCAGGAATCTAGCAGCTCAACAAAAGTCAATTAGCATAATCCCATAGATCCACACTAAAACACATTCTAATTAAATACTCAAAGACAGCAATCCTCCCAAAGCACAGAGACACAACTCCTCACACACAAGTGATCTTCAATGATATTATGACCAATTTTTCATTAGAAAAAAGAGTATTAGGCAGCAAGGGCAACAAATTCAAAGTGCTAAAAGAAAAGGACATATCTAACACCAACCTTTCTTTTATAACATTCCCCCCACCCCAGAGATAGGGGCTGAACTCAGGGCCTTGTACTCACCAGGCAGGCACTCTTCCATTGAGCAAAATCCCCAACCTTACAACTACCCTTTCTAAAACAAAACAAAACAAAAAATATATTTCTTCTAAAAGTGAGAGATGCTAAATACTGAAGGCTCAGGCCTATAATCCTAACTACTCTGCAAGCTGAATTGTGAAGATTGTGGCTCAGAACCAGCCTGGACCTTGTCCCTTCAGGAGTAAATTGTGGGAGACAGGTGTCCTTAAGAAGGATGGAGGACTTTGTGCTGTGTCATTCCTGGAACAAGTCATAGGATAAGGTGGCCATCAAGAATGGAGGCTATTGGCTAGTGTCTCCACAGAAGCAATTTGTAAAATGCAGGAGTGCTCTCATAGGTCAGAGGACATTGACCACTGTCTTAGTGGTTTCAAAAATTCCACGAAAATAACCATAGTAACCTCAAGTCCTCCTGGAATCTCTAGCAACAGTCTTGGAGGCCTAAGAGCTACAGTGTCAATGGTGGCAGGCTGTAATTGGTCCACTTTTTCTCTGACCTCACTTGGTCTGAATCTGATTTGTCCATTTCCCCCATGATGTCACTATGCACAGTTGTGATTGCTCCATTGTGATAGGTCATGTAGGGTATATAGGAAGCCACTGTGCCCCAACATTTGTCAGTTAACAGTGCTGGGAGCTCTCGCTTGGTAAGCTGCTGGATTAACTCAAAGCTAGATTGATGATCTGTTTGGTTGCAGGTTTTGTTGGTTGGATTTTGGTATTTCTTTTTTACTTTTTGCCGGGTTTCCCATTATTTTATTGAGTTAATTTTTCGGAGACTTGCTACCTGCCTTCATAGCAGGAGGATCGCAGAATACAAAGAATCATCCCCGAGCTGCTTGAAGGAGGAGATCATCAAACAATACCAGACAAAAGAACTCCTTGACCAAGTTACCTGAGTGAAACTGTCCCATCACCACTTCACAGACACCGAGATGGCAATTTAAAATACGTCATATGGGAGAGTCCTCCAGGCATTGAATAGAGAATAAGATGGACATTTTTAAGGCTGGATGGCCCAGACACATCATCAAGTTGTACCTGGTGATGGAGAAGAGTATGTATATCTCATCATGGAATTGGCCACTAGGGGCTACCTTCTGAAGTCTATCTGAAAATCCCACCACTTATATAAAGTTGAAGCCAGGAGATTCTTCAAACAAATTGTACTAATTACAGCAGAACACAATCGCACATTGAGACCTTAAGCCCAACAATATCCTTTTGGACAGCAAAGGCAATATCAAGGTTAGTTATTTTGGTCTAATCATCTGGTTCTCCCCGGGGCAGCTGTTGACAAATTTATGTGGTGTTGTGCTATTCCATACCCCTGAAATGTTCCTGCAAGAAAGAAATGATGGCTGGAACTGGCTTCACACCTGTAATCCTACCTACTCAGGAGGCTGAGATCTGAGGATCATGGCTCATTGCCAGCCCGGTGAGAAAAGTCTGTGATATTCATCTCCAATTATCCACTAGAAAACTGGGAGTGGCACAGTGGCTCAATTGGTAGAGTTCTAGCCTTGAGTTGAATTGCTCAAGGACACTGTTCAAGCCCCACAATTGGAAAAAGAAAATATGCCTACAAGGTGGAAATCTGGAGCTTAGGTGTCTTTTTATATTTTGTTATAACAGGAAGATTTCCCTTTGAGGGGAGGATGTTATCCAGGTAGAGTCACTAGTTCTGAGGGCCAAATATGTTGGTCCATATAAACTGTCTGTTTGAGGACAAAATGTAATCTGCCAACTGGTAATTGAGGACCTGAGGGAGAGACAAATATTGAACAAATAATGGAGCACCCATAGCTTAAACAAGTTGCACAATATTCCCTGTGTTCTGATGAGCCAAGACTCAACAAGCTGGAACCCATCATTCTTAAAGTAATGTGTGACATGAGGTACTACCTATATGAGATCCAGGGATCTATAGAGGACAGATCATTCAATTATGCCATGGGCATGTACCTTTTAATTAAAGAAAACTTAGGCTGTCCAAGTAAAAAGAGTACCTTCAACAGTGCCACCGTGCCCAACTCTTGCAGATCCTTCCAACTTACCTCTCCCTATAGAAGGAGAGCCAGTTTACTTACCTGGCTTAACCATTACATCTTGTCATCTGAGTTTCAATTGCTTTATAATGTCAAGCAGTCACCTCTGAAGAGAGGCTTAGGTACCACTCTGCCTGCCATTCCCTTCTGTTTCTTGCAGAAGAACCCCAGTCCTAGCACAGTTCCAGGCCAGGATTCTGTGTTGTTTCCCTTGCCTGGTCTTTCTTTTTAAGCAGCAGTGAAAGATTCCTCTCTGGGGAGCCACAATTTGAGATCATAAACTGTCTACTAAGAAGCAGGGCTGGAGGAGGGCGGTTAGCAGAATATTCCCTTCCTTCTGGGTAGCCTCATAATTAGACCAAAGTATAATTTAAGGCGGAGATTGGGCAGGATGGGTGTGGCTAGCGAATAGCTACCACTCTTCTCAGAATATGCTGCAGTATTCAGGCCCAGGAGCAGAGCAATTCTCGAGAAAGGGGTGGAGAGTATTATAAGACATCAAAGATAATAGCAGTTGAGAGCACAGGGACCTGTTATTGGGATGTGAAAGATTGCAAGAAGTATACTCAAAAACGAATTATAGGAGGGATAATCCCTATACAGCCAAGGCTGCATAGAGAGATCATGTCTCAATCCAAAGGCTGGCTACTGAAGCCAGAGGAACTAATGTTTGCAAGCAATTACAAGTAGGAGATAGTGTTCTACCACTTGAACAACAATGCCACTTCCAGTTTTCTGGTGGTTAAATGGGGATGAGTTTCAGGGACTTTTCTATCTGGACTGGCTTTGACCTACGGTCTTCAGATCTCAGCCTCCCAAGAAGCTAACATTAACAACCTAGGATTACACTCAGGAACAATGCCCAGACACTGATTTCAAGGCCAAAGACCATACAACAAATAATAAAAAAAGGAAAGTAAAAGGGGACAGTGGGTGGAGAGATTCACCATTCATCACATGCATGTCAGGTGTGAATGATCCACAATGTAGGCTAGGAGCAGACAAGGAACCTACCCAAGACACAACTGATCATTTATTTGTGGAAACCAAGTGAAAAGTCAATAAACCAATATATGAAACAACTATAGAAAGATAAATAGTGCAGGTGAGAGTGCCAGAAAGAGTCCTTTGAGTCAAGTGCTGGTGGCTAACACCTGTAATCTTAACTACTCAGGAAGCTAAGATCTGACGATCATGTTTCAAAGTCAGTCTCAACAAAAAATGTCTCTGAAATTCTTATCTCCCATGAACTAGCAATAAAGCATAATTGGGAACTGTGGCTCAAATGGTAGAATACTATATTTAAGATTTTAAAAAAGATAAGCAACAGTGACCAGGTCCTGATTTCAAACCCGTTCAAACCCCAGAATCCACATACATAGAGAAAAGGTTTCTGTGAAGAGGTAGCACTGAAGCCAAGACCTGTAGATTGAGAGGGAGCCAGCTTTGGGGGCATGTGACAGAGGCAATAGCTAGGGTGAAAGTCTCAGGGCTGGAATAAACCCCATATCAGGAGGAAGTGGTGTGTGGCTGGTTCTGAGTGAGAAAGAGAATGAGGTGAGGTACATCTGAAAAATGGGGGCCAGGTGGGCACTGGTGGTTCACACCTGTAATCTAAGCTACTCAGAAGACTGAGGATTTAGGATTGTGGTTCAAAGGTAGCCTGACCAGGAAAGTCCATGAGAATCTTATCTCAATAACCAACTCTGAAAAAGCTGGAAGTGGTACTGTGGTTCAAGTGGTAGAGCACTAGCCTTGGGCTCAGGCTCTGAGTTCAAACCCCAGTCCTCATACTTCAGCTTTCTGAATAGCTAGGATTACATGTGTGAGCCACCACAGACAGGCAACCCTTTAGTATATATTATCTAACTTAATGGTTGTGACTTTCCCATTAGGAGGGCTCACTCTGAGCTCATCCTATTCTCGTTCATTTTCAGTCGATGGCCAGGTCAGTTTCCCCTCTGGAACTAACTTGTCTGTGGGAGGAGGATAAAGCCCCTGAAGCCCCTTCCCTTGTTGGGTGCATCCTATATTGTAAGAGTGATGAAAGAGGTCCAAGATTAAAGCTGGGCTCCTAAGATGGAGTTCCTATTGTGGGCAACCTGGGCTGGTGTGCAGCTTTGAACAAGTGACTCTGGGAAGATATGAAAAATAACCACACTTAAATCCATTTTTTTTCAAAATCCTCTTGAGAGCTAGAAGAGGAGAGGGGAAGGGAAGATATATTCTGAATAGTTTCCTTCCTGTTGTGACATTGATTGATACATTTTGCTCAAGCAGGAATTACTTCTTATCCTGGGAAGGTCCTCAGTTTACCTTCCCGTGGTTGAGAGTTGTATGAGCTAAAATCCTCAGCTGTCAACTCTATTTGGGCTACTTGACCCAGAGAAGAGGGCGACCCTTTTTGCAAACTGCTCTGCTCAGAAGGAGGTCCAATTTTCTGATTTTCAATAATGGGGACTAGGTGCTGCTAGAGAAAAGGATGCTATAAAATAGAGTGAGTTTGGAGCTCACACCCTTCAGAGGGAGGCCCAAACTGAGACCTGCTCTGAGGAAAAATCAAGGAACTGAGAGGAAGTTAATATTTTAGGTCATATGGCCAGGGAAGGCCTTTCTGTGGCAGAACTTCTGATCTAGCTGCTGAAAAGATGAACGAATTAAACAAAGTTTATTTTCCTTTTGTGTGTGTGTACAAGTACTGGGGCTTGAACTCAGGGTCCCATACACTTGCTTAGCTTTTTCCTGCAAGGCAGATGCTCTACCACTTTAGCTAAACTTCTACTTTGAAGTTTTTTGCTAGTGTATTGGAGATAGGAGTCTGTCAGAATTGGCTTTCCAGACTGGGTTTGAACATGGATCCTTAGATCTCAGCCTCCTGATAAGCTAGGATCAAAGACAGGAACTATTAAGCATTCAGGTCCACACAAAGGTGTATAAGAAGTTTCCAGAGAAGAGAAGAACAAATTTGCAAAGGCCTTGCCTGATTTGTCAACTTGTTGGATATTGTTTATTGATTTATTTTTGAACATGGGGCTTGAACACTGGGCCGGGGCACTTTCTTTCAGCTCTTCAGCTCAAGTCTAGCACTCTACCACTAGAGCCACAGAACCACTTTGGATATTCTGGTGGATAATTTGAGATAAGAGTTTCACAGTCTTTCCTGCCCAACCTGGCAATCCTCAGATCTCAGCCTCCTGAGTAGCTAGGATTACAGGCATGAGCCACCAGTACCTGGCTGGATATTTATTTATATAGGAATACAGCAATATCCTTGTAAATAGTATGAAAAATATTTAAGTTGGTCACTCCATATGAGCCTCACTGGCTTTAAGTTTTCTCTTTGATAGTTAATATGAAGGAAAGCCACAGGGGGATTCACCTCAGTTTATTATAAAAGGATGTCTCTGGCATGTTTTTACAACAGTGTGCACAATGTAAAAGATAATAATGTTATTCATGACATTATACACAGTAGTAGAAAGGTAGAAAACCAAATGTCTCTTGATGGGTAAACAAAATGTGGTATAACCAGCCAAGGGAATATTATTCAATCTTAAAAAGGAATGACATTCTGACCATGCTACAACAAGAATGAATCTTTAAAATACTGTGAAATAAACCATATTAAAAATAAAAACTATATTTATGATTCTACATATATAAGGTACCAAAACATAGTCAAATTTGCTGGCTACCAGTGGCCCACACTTATAAAACTAGCTACTTATAGGGCTGAGAACTGAGGATGGAGGCTTGAAGCCAGACTAGAAAGAAATGTTGCTGAAACTCTTATCTCCAAAAAGTGAGATACAGTAGATGTGAGACTCAACAATAGAACTGTGGAGCATATTGGCAGCAAAGATGGTGTTGGGAGGGGGTTGAGTGGGCAGAGCCCAATTTACTATAGAGCACATGGGCAGCCAAGATGGCGCTGGGAGAGAGTAGAGTGGGCAGAGCCCAATTGATCTTCCGATCAGTGCCTAACCAGCCCATGAAGGCTCAGGTGCATGATAGGGTGTGACCTTGACAGTGATTGGTTCCTCTTCCTCCCTTGCCATGCCACCCGCCGTTTTTATATTTAATAAGGGCTGCTCTCTGTTAATAAATGAGTTTTCTACCTGCTGGATTTGGCTCCCCGCTGCGTCTGATTGTCTCCTGGGCTGGGGAACGGGCGAGCGCCACACTTTTCCGCCACACTTACCTTTCCGCCACACTTACCTTTCCTCAGACCCCATCCATCTTTCGTGGGACGGACGAAGACCCAACATAGAACATCAGCCTTGAACAAATAAGTTTAACATAGAGGGGCTGGGAAAGTGGCTCAGTGGTAGAGAGCTTGCCTTGCATGCCTGAGGCCCTGGGTTCGATTGCTCAGCACCACATAAGCAAAAAGAAAAAAGCCGTTGAAGGGTAAACAAAGGAGGAGGCTGCAATGCTTGGTAAGAAATGTATGCATTATCCTGCCCATGTAATTGTAACCCCTCTGTAAGTATGTTCTCAAATAAAATAAAATATTAAAAAAAAAAAAGAAAAGAAAAAAGCCGGAAGTGGCGCTATGGCTCAAGTGGTAGAGTGCCAGCCTTGAACTGAAGAGCTGAGGGACAGCTCCCAGGCCCAGAGTTCAGGCCCCACGACCGGACCTCCCCCCAAAAAAAAAGTTTAACATCGAATGGAGAATAGAGAATGAATGATGTGGCCAGTGCAGGTAAGAAAGAGCAGGCTTTCTGTGTGCAAAGGACTTCTTGGTCAACAGCACTGTGACAGAACACACAAAGACAGTACTAGGCTGAGAAGTAAGGACAAGGAAGACAGGAGAGTTGATTACCCGTTTTTTTTTTGTTGTTGTTGTATTTGTTTTTCCCAGTACTGGCACCTGGACTCAGGGCCTGGGTGCTGTTCCTGAGCCTCTTTATGCTTTGGGCTAGTGCTCTATCACTTGAGTCACAGAACTTCTTCTTTTTCTGAGTAGTTTATTGGAGAAAAAAGTGTCATGTCATGGGCCTTCTTGTAAGGCTGGCTTCAAATGGAGATTAGTCTTCAGATTTTAGCCACTTGTGTTGTATTCCAATTTAAATTGTAGTATTCCAATTTCCCAGGAAGATATGACAGCACTCAGGCAATTTGGCTGGAAGTTCTTTATTTAGCCATATTCCATCTGTCCTCAGCTCACAGAGCTAGAGAACAGCCCTGTTTGTTGTTCAGGGGGGATTTTTACAGGAAGTGCTTTCACATAGGTGATGTTTACCAAAGCAAGCAAGCAAGGTTACAGAAGCAAATCATAGCCTTGAGTCAAACATGCCTTGGGACATTGGACCTTTGCCCTGATGTTGAAGAAGGGGAATCCTTTTCCCAGAGAGAATGCATGTCAGCATGCACCCTCACACCACACAGAAGCTCAGATGGGGACACACGAGTCAATGCCTCTGACAGTGCGCTGAAATTTTCTGAACAGGAATGATGTTTATTACAACTTCCTGAGTAATAAAGAACTCAGTACAGCTGGTGATAAGCATCATAATTGTTAGTGGCATTCAGCAAAATTTGTGATAAACTGCAAAGGTGCCAGTCTGGGAAGCTTGAGGGAGAGAGAGAAGTTTACTTTTAGCAAAGATGTTTCTGAATTTACATTTTTGTTCCCATGGATATCCTTCTTTACCAAGGGAAAGGGGCTCAGGAGAGAAAATTAGCTACCGCAGGAACGATTGAGGCTAGAATAAACTTTCTTCCAGTGAATAGCAAATCAGATATCACACTCAGTAGCTAGGATTACAAGTTTGAGGCAAAACTGCCTATTTTGATTAATTCTTGTGTGTCATCCCCAGGAATGTGGATTCAAGCCAAGGTGACCCAAGCCTTCAAAGTTTTGTTACAGATATTGACTCAAGCTATGATGTCAGAAATACTGACCTTACTGTTCAGCCTGGAACCAAAAGAAACGGGAGGTGAGAGTTATCTATGTTTGTGGCTTGTAAATCACCAGGATTAGTGGCAGGCTGGAAAGAAGAGAATCAAGAGGGCACATGTGGAACATGGCAGACAGGAAGGCATCAGGGAAGAAGCAGTTTCGGGATGAGCAGTGGATCAGGAGGACCAGATTCTCTGTGGTGCAGAAAGTCTTTCTTCAGAGCCCTCACCACATTAGCCTGTCTTGGGTCACTCCATGTTTGTTTAGTGTTTCAGCCCTCAGTCATTTGAACTCTTAGGGCTTGGGGCTTCCTGCACATCCTCCTGGAGCCTGGCACAGGGTCTAGCCCACATTGGTGCTGGCTGATGGTTGCCTAATGGGGTTGGATAGAGACAAACACTAAATTGGAGGTTTCTGGAAGGGATCGGCGTGCACTTAGTGTCCAGAGGACATGCATGGGACTGTACCTTCATGAGGAAGAGGCCAGAGGACAGTGTCATGTTGCCTCCCTAACACTTTGGTAGAAATGGCAGACAGATGTCACAGGCAGCAGGCAATGCTCTCTGGTTTATATATGTGCATGCACACCCAACATCTGTGGCCCATTAGTGGAACAGTACACACTGATCACAGCATGGACCCCATTTCATGGCTGCGGACACTGAAATCCTGGGGTCTTGGTGTCCTCAGGCCTTGGCCAACAGCAGTGGGGAGTCTGAGACCTTGGAGGCAGGGCAATGGCAGGGCTCCAGCAGTATCTGCAAAGCCTGAGAAGCTCGACTCCTCAAGGATAGCTCACAGACGCAGAGGAGGCTGTGAAGAGGGATAGATCCCTGGGGTACACTTGAACCACCAAAACGCACCCTGCTCACTAGCACCAAGCACGTACAGCTTATAGCCCAACAATACAATTCTGGCTCTTTCTCACCTCACTTGGCAAGGGGGGGAGCCATGGAGGAGCAAGATGCACCATTTCAGTTGAGGAGGGATATATCTGATATCAGACCCACACATCACACCTAGATAGACTGGAACTCTCCAGAAGGCCAAGGTAACAGATATATTCGTTGTCTAACAAGTGTGGAAGTGGGAATCTTGACTGTGAGGACTCCATAGTCCCCAACTTGTGGGTTGGTGGCTGCGACTCCCCCCTGAGGTGGTGACTAAGTGGTAGCATCTGGGTTGCTAGCCTGTAAACAGAAGAAGTGAAGGTGGGCTGTGGAGTGGCCTGGTGCCTGGGCCACACTCTTTTGCTGAGTTGTTACTGTTGCCACCATGTGGACGTGCCTAGGCTTGGAGCAAGGTTACAGGGCCTGTGGGGCTGACTGGCTGTGCAGAAGCAGAAGGTGTCACTTCTGCAGGCAGTGACTCTATTACTGGCAGCCCTATGCTTCCTGCTCAACGTGGGGCTGGGGCTCTGCACCATAATCGGCAGCCTGATGGCACCCTGAGGGGTTAGGAGGCAGATAACTGAGTGCCTCAGTATGGTGCTGAGAGAATGCTGCTCCCGAGTCTCCCACCTCTGTCTGGGTTTACTTCAAACCTGCAGCTTCTCCTTTCTCCTCCTCTGTGACCTCAGTGGCAGCACCAGAACAGTCTGTGCTTCTTCCTACTTTTCTCCCAGGTGGGGTAAATTGAGGCTGTGAGGATAGGGATTTGTCCACTCAGTAGAGTCAGAAATAGAACCCAGGGCCCTTGGTGCCCCAGTATGGAAGTCTTATTTCTACTTACCATACTTTACAATCAGTTCTTTCTATTGCCCTCTCCTGTCCCCTGACCTCCTCCAGCATTCTCTTTCTGGAGTGTACCCTGTCTGCACATGTCTGTATCCTGTAGGACTTATGCCCTCATCATCTTTGCTCCCCTCCCTAACTTCCACCTGCATATCCTGTGTCTCTACTCAGGTCAGTCCTTTTCCCATTTAACCACTTGCACAGGGACGCTAGGCCTCCCCACTAATTCTCCCTATTCACTCTTCCCCATCCTATCTGTATTTTAGGTATTGTTGATTGGGGAGTGAGTGCAAAGACCCTCTTGGAGCTGTAGGCCCCTTGGAGGGAGTGAAATGTGAATTTCTGGTTCTTGAGGAATTTGCCACCTTTGACTCTCCAGTAGTCCAGACGTGTTCCTGTGGAGGGATTTCCCAGAATGTCCCCAAGAGCAGTTCGCTGAGGGTGGAATGCCACATGCCTTCCTTCTCTGCCAGGAACTGATGGGACATGGTATTTTTTGGTATTCCAAACTGTGATCATATTTGATTCTGCCTCTTTGAAACTTATGTACCTGCACATCTGTACGTGCATTTGGACTAAAATAGCAATTTTTCTTCCTGTCTGTGTGTGTGTGTGTGTGTGTGTGTGTGTGTGTGTGTGTGTGTGGGTTTTCAGATCTTCAGTCTTAAACTCAGGGCCTGGGTTCTGTCTCTTAGTTTTTATCACTCATGACCAGTGCTCTACCACCTGATCCACATCTCTACTTCTGGCATTTTGGTGATTCATTGGAGATAAGTGTCTTACAGACTTTCCTACAAGGGATCCCTTATTTGTTTGTTTGTTTTTGGTCGGTCATGGGGCTTGAACTCTGAGCTTGTGCGCTGTCCCTGAGGTTTTCAGTTCAAAGACAGCACTTTACTGCTTGAGCCACAGTGCCATTTCTGGTTTTCTAGTGATTTATTGGAGATAAGAGTCTCATGGAGGGCTTGGAAAGTGGCTCAGTGGTAGAGGGCTTGCCTTGCATTCAAGAGGCCCTGGATTCTATTCCTCAGTACCACATAAGCAAAAAGAAAAAAGCCAGAAGTGGCAATGTGGCTCAAGTGGTAGAGAGATAGCCTTGAGCTGAAGAGATAAGGAACAGTGCTCAGACCCAGAGTTCAGGCCCCAGGACCAGACCCAACAACAACAATAACTAAAGAGTCTCATGGACTTTCCTGCCTGGTCTGGCTTTGAACTGTGGTCCTTAGATCTCCCACTTGAGTAGTTAGGATTACAGGCGTGAGCCACTGGTGATTTGGCTTCTTCCATTTTTTGTTTTTCAAGTTTTTCATTGTTATTTAATCATAAGAGACTCAGATTTGCCTGCCCAGGCTGGCTTATAAACGCAATCCTCGCATTGCAAACCTCATGATTGGATTATAACTGTGAGCCACCAGTACCACTCTGGGATTTGTCATTTTTGACAAATGCTAAATGTGTCTATTGAGATGGTCTGAGCATTGAACATTGCACTGCACCCAAGGCAAATTTCAGGAGAATGACAAAGATGTAGAAACCGTTTGGTGCCTCACACACACCATTACATAATGTAAGTTAATGACTTTCTTCCCAGAAATACATAACTCTTATCTTTATACAATGTAAGGTGCTTAAGTGCTTCTTCATATTTATCTAAAATAGTATATACATTGAAAGGAACTCCACCATATGTAAACAAAATATTTTTTGTTAGTGATGGGGATTGAACTCTGGCACTGTCCTTCAGCTCTTTAAGCTCAAGGCGATTGCTCCACCACTTGTGCCACAGCACCATTTCTATCTTTGTCTGTTCATGTGGTGTTGAGGAATCAAACCCAGGGCTTCATGCATGAGAAGCAAATACTCTATCACTGAGCCATCTTCCTAGGTCACTAAACAAAAGACATGTATGTGTCAGCTGGGCACTGTTGGCTGACACTTGTAATACTAGCTACTCAGGAGGCTAAGAGGTGGGGATTGCGGTTCAAAGCCAGCCTGAGCAGGTAAATGGAGCTGTGGCTCAAGTGGTAAAGCACTAGCCTTGAGTAAAAATAGCAAAGGGACAGGGCCCAGCCCCTGAATTCAAGTCCTACTCTGCACTACCAGTTTAAAACTTTTTTTAATGATAAAGCAAGTCATCATCCATGGGTCTAAAACACTTGTGAGCAGTTGCTGACATACATGTCTGCCAACCTACAACATCGGCACATGCAACATGATAGACTTATACATTTCTGTTCATTTCAAGGCTAGGTACAATCACATGATTACAATATATGTAGAAGCTGCAATCAGTTTGAAGTCTACGTTCATTTTCTTTGTCAGTGGTCTTGTAAGTGTGTCTGAGCAGTGTCCCTCACAGGAAGAAAAGAAGCTCCTAATGACTCACCTTAATCTCATGTTGTGAGTAGAAATAAGACCGGGCTGTATGTCAATGCAACATTGCTTGGCTGTTTTTGACTCATCCTGGTTCCTTGAAGGCAGAGCCCCATCTTTTGATTCCATGTTAGGGATCTCAGGGGAGGTCACCATCAAATAGGAACTGAAGAATATAACCAGCTCCCCTTCATTAAAACCTCATTATAGTTGAAGCCAGTGGTTCACATGTGTAATCCTAACTACTCAGGAGGCTAGCAATATATGGTTGTGGTTCAATGCCAGCACTGGGTAGAAAAGTCCATGACACTTTTATCTCCAATTAAACATCAAAAAAACTTGAAGTGGACCAGTGTCCCAAGTGGTAGAGTGCTAGCCTTGAGCAAAAAAGCTCAGGGACAGCCCTAGGAATGGCACACACACACACACACACACACACACACACACACACACACACACACACACACACACACACACAAACAAACAAATACACACACATACACACACACTCAAACACACATACACTCCTTTTTGTTAGCTCATCTAATGCTCCCAACAACCATATAAGTCAGGTATGCTTATTTCCATATTACAGAGGAGGAAAATTCCTGGTGTGTCAGTGGACTCAGACCTCAAATCCATGCCCCTGTCCCACTACTTTTTTTGGGAATAAACCTGTGGACCAAGAGACAAACAGGTTACAGGCATTCTGTGGTGTGTGTGTGTGTGTGTGTGTGTGTGTGTGTGTGTGTGTGTGTGTGTGTGTGCACCAATCCTAGGGTTTGAACTTCGAGTCTGGGTTCTGTCCCTTAGCTTTTATTCTCAAGGTTGGCACACTGTACCACTTGAACCAAAGCTCCACTTCTTGGTCTTTAGTTCTTCATTGGAGATGACTCTCACAGACTTTTCTGCCCAGGCTGACTTTGAATCATGCATGGTTCTCAGATCTCAGCCTCCTCAGTAACTAGGAGTCTAGATGTAACTATTGGCATCAGGCATAGATTCTTCACCCTTCTGGGTAAATCTGTCTTACCTGGATTCCTCAGTGTGAATTGGTTTTAATAATGTTTGACCCTAGGCCAGTTGAGACTTGTATGTCCTTATTACAGAGTCTGGCTGGTGCTTCATTACAGCACTAACTACTCTGCCTGTGATGAAAGTTTTTGAAAAGAAAAAGTAAGCCAGGTGATGGTGACTCACACCTTTAATTCTAGCTGGTGAAGAGGCTGAGATCTGAGGATTGCTATTCAAAGCCAGCCTGGGCAGGAAAGACTGTAAGAATCTGGAAGTGGGGCTGTGGCCCAAGTGGTAGAATTTTAGCGTTGAATGAAGAGCTCAGAAACAGTGTCCAAGCCCTCTTTTCAGACCATAGGACAAACACAAAATGAAAGAAAGAGAAAGAAAGAAAGGGAGTAGGGGCAGGAGGAGAAGGAAAGAGGGAGAGAAGAATTATGGCATTAGTGGCTCAGATATGTAAAAGCAAACCAGTAGTGGAACTGTGTCGCAAAGTGGTAGAGAGTTAGCTTTGAGCGAAAAAGCTCAGACACAGGCCCTGTGATCAAGTCCAAAGAAGACAAAAAAGAGAGGGAGGGGATAGAAGGAGAAAGGGAAGGAAGAAATGATCTAGTTCAAGAGTTGAGTGAAATAGAAACTTCTGGGTATCCGGGAACCTACAGACAACCAGGAGGCATAGTTTTTTAACCACACATCCTTGGCTGGTGCTGACAGTCAGATTCCCCCCACAGAGTCCATGCTGTGCTTGAGTTCAGGCCTATTGAATCCTCCCTGGGCCTTGGGACTGAAGATCTAGCCTTTGCTTCATTTGTAAAGACTAGGAACCCGAGGACATCAAGGACCTCTCATGGCAAGAAGAGTAAGACATGGGTATCCATTCCTTGAAATCAGATCCTTTCAGTGACATGCCTACTCTGATCCTTCTATCCTATCATCTAAAAAATACCTACATCACCAGCACTCCAGGAAAAGAAAGGGAGCCCCCTCAATGAGTATAGGGTGGGTCTCTCTATCCCACAGTCCTGGTCCAGCACAGATTCTGCCAGCCCTCTCCTTCTCTCTCCCTCCCTCCCTCTATTGTTTTGGGGAGTCTTCAATGACCAGAGTATAGAATGGGCTGCTATGTCCCCATTGGCAACAACAGTATTTAGCCATTTTCCTCAAAATCACAGCCAGAGCACGAGTGATTAAAATCAAATTCAAATCTGCCAGCAAGTCATAACATATAGGGCTAGGACATTTATCAAGGCTGTGGGCCTCTAGTGACCTCAAAGAAAGCCAGTGAGATGGGGCAGGGAAGAGGCTGCAGTGGGACTTCTCTTCTCTGCCCTGCACCTTATAAGGCTTCTCAAATCAAGGTCAGGCCAAATAATAATGACAAATAATAAATATTGATTACTAACAACTCCTGTATTGAGACATGAAGGTTTCATTTATTTTATTTTTACCCCATCAAATGTCCATACCCACCCCATGGAGTATTTATTATTATTGATGTTCTTTCTTAAACTTCATTCACATATCAGAAAATGGTATTCAGAGAGATTAAGCCACTGACTAGAGCCACACAGCTCAAAATGCAAATAGTAAACATAAGAATACTTTCTGAGGCAGGTGCTGGTATCTCATGCTTGTAATCTTAGTTACTCAGGAGGCTGAGGTCTGAGGATCATGGTTTACAGCCATGATCTCCGATTAACCACTAAAATGCCTGCAATGGAGCTGTAGCCCAAGTTATAGAGTGTTAGTTTTGAGTGAAATATCTAAGGGACAGTGCCCAGATCTTGAGTTCAAGCTCTGGTACTGGCACCAAAAAATAAAAACAAAAAAAAAAAGGCTCATAACCTTCACCCAAGACTATCTCCCACACACCAACAAAAACCTGGACCTGAAGGTGTGTGTGGCTCAAGAGGTAAGTACTAGTCTCAAGCAGAATAAGCTAAGGGAAAGTGTCTAAACCCTGAGTTCAAGCCTCCCCACTATAAACTTGTGTGTATATGTATATGTGTGTATATCTATATACACATATATAAAATGTGTCCACACATATGTACACATGCATGTATGTATACACATATGTGTATGTGTTGATTGGGGGATATCAGGCCTGATATCTCAAGCAAAAGAAAATTTTTGCATCATTCAGCCTGTAGATGGAGACTCAGAATTTCTATACTGCAGTTAAGTGAGGATACTCAAATTTTGAAATTCATCAAATCATTGGACAAAGCCCATTCTATTTAGGAAGGGTAATCATCTTTTTTTGCTTTGTTTTGTTATGTTTTTGTTTTTTGCCAGTTCTGGGGCTTGACCTCAGGTCCTGCGCACTGTCAGTGAGCTGCTTTTGCTCAAGGACAGTGCTCTACCACTTGAGCCACAGAGTAACTTCTAGGTTTTGTTCATGCGGTATTGAGGAATCAAACCCAGAGATTCATGCATGCTAGGCTAGCACTCTAACACTAAGCCACATTCCCAGGCCATAATAAATCTTCTTTACTCCAAGTTTAAAATTATTTAAATTTATCTATTGAAATTTACCCATGTGATTAAAATGGTAATCACATCCAAAAATTTTTTAATTTCTTTCCTTTTTTATTGCGAAAATACTGTACAGAAGGGTTACAATTACTTGGGCTAGGTAATGAATACATTTCTTATCAAACATTGTTGCCTCTTCCTTTGTTTCCCCTTACCATCCCTTCCCATCTCCCACCCACCGACCCTTAATCCCCCCTCCCTCCAAAGATGTAAAGTTTGTTTTTCTCCATAACGACTTTTATATCTCATTGTTGCAATGGGTCCACCTGTATCCCTATTTAAACAATTTGTTTTTTATTTGTTAGGAAATGGAAAGACTTGGAAAAAATTATATTAAGTGAAGTAAGCCAGACCCAAAGAAACATAGGTCCCAAGGGTTCCCTTATATGCAACAAATAGTATATGTCTGACATAAGCAGAAACGGTCAGATAAATTGATGTTAGGCGAAATGAACCCCAAGATAAAGATTCAAATGTTTTTTCTTCCTTGCGATTATTTCTAACAGCTTTATAAGATGATTACTTTGTTGCTTTGTATGTCCCTTCCCCACAGTATAACCCCTGCTTCCAAAAGTCTTTTCATAGCAACATTTACATTGATGTTTGACTAAAACATGAGGCACTACATGCTAGCAGAATTAATGTGTTAAAATTCACCATCTCTAGCCGTGAGTTGTTCGCTCATGGCTGTAATTCTAGCTATTCAGGAAGCTTAGAGCTGAGGACTGAAGCTTTATGAGACTCATCTCCAATTAACTATCTCAAAAAACTGATGTGGAATTATGGTACCAGTGGCAGAGTGCTAGCCTTAAGCAAAAAAACCAACGGATGGTGCCCAGGACATAGTACAAGCAATAAAACTGTGTGTGCATGAGCATGAACACACAAACACACACACACATGCACACATATAAGCACATGCACATACACACCATTACTACCACTATCACTAGAATATCATGACTCTAGTCACAGGAGATCTGCCACAGTCAAATTGTGAGACAGGAAGTAGAATGGTGGGTTTCCTGAGACTGTGGAAAGGGATGGATGGAAGGTGCTCTTTAATAAGTGCTTAATTTCAGGTTGGATTCTGAGAAAGTTCTAGAAGTTGGTATCAGAGAGGGTGCATGAAAATTTGAATGTACTTAAAGCCACTGAAGTGTACAATTGTAACTGGTTGAGATGACACATTTTATGCTATGGTTATTTTCCCAGGATGAGAGAATAGATAACAATACAGCCAGGGAGGGCCTGGACAAGAAAAGATAGCAGGAGGCGAGGGCCCTTATAGTGTTCACTCCTTCAGTTTCCCACCAACAAATATCTGCTGTTGAGCCACTTGTGCTGGGCTTATGACAGGTTGGAGCAAAGGCAGTGGGTGGCTACCTGTAATTGGCCCTCTATCATTTGAGCCACATCTGTACTTCTGGCTCTTTTTAAGTTAATTGGAGATAAAACTCTCAGATTTAGCTGCCTGGGCTGGATTTGAACTTCAATCATCAGATTTAAAGCTTATTATACTATCTTAAAGAAATGATTGGAACTTGCTCTTTTGTTGTTGTTGGTTTTGGTTGTCAGGCTTGCATTTGGGTCCCAGGCTCTGTACCTGAGTTCTTCTATTTAAGGCTAGCATTCTACCAGTTTTCATTACTACACTACTTTTGGTTTTCTGGTGATTAATTGGAAATAAAGTATCACAGACTTTACTGCTCAGACTGGCCATGAACCTTGATCCTCTGATCTCAATCTCTTTAGTAGTTAGGATTTCAGGTGTGAGCCAATTACACCTTGCTGGGAACCTGCTCCTTTATGAAGGAAGGCATTCTGATTATCTCCATTTTCCAGATATAGAAACACAGGCAACAAATTAAAATGACTTGTCTATGATGTCACACGTTAGTAAATGCTGGAGCTGGGTCTTTTATCCTGGTCTTTCCAATGGCAAATCTCACCCTCAAATAATACTCCATTAGTGTGTTGCCTTTGTTATCCCCTACCCTCACATTCCTGTAGCAAGGAATCAAAAACACCCACAGGTGTGATTAAGTACAGGCTCTGTCTAATGAAGAGAGTGCCTGGGTTTGAGTCTCATCTTCACTACTGAAGTTGGATTGAGAGGTTTGTTGGGCCGGGATTAAAAGTTTGTGTTTTTGGCCCTGGCAAATCATTGGTTTTGTTCCAGTAGCCTGGTCTGTAAAGACTAAGATAATGATTACCTATCTCATAGGTTTATTACCAAGTTCACAAAGAAAAAGGTGGGTTGGTGCCTAGCATATACTCAGCAACCCATTGATGTCAGCTGTTTATTTCATTGAGTAAAGATGGCAGCCTATGGCTGGGTGTCCAGCTCAATAGTAAAGCCTATACTTATTTAGCATGGTGTGGAGGAGGAAGTTTGGGAGGGGCCAGGAGGAAGAATCAAGAAGAAGGAAGAAGAAACGGTAGAATGTGGCCAGGCACCAGCAGCTCATGCCTGTAATCCTAGCTACTTAGAAGGCTAAGATCTGTGGATGGTGGTTCAACCCAGCCTGGGCAGAGAAGTCTCTGAGACTCTCAAGTCTAATAAAGTACTCAAAATAGCTGGAAATGGCATTGTTGCTCAAGGGGTAGAACACTACCCTTGATTGAGCACAATTTGGCTCAGGGATAGTGCTCAACCAATGAGTTCCAGTTCCAGGTATGGCTAAATCAATCAGTCAATCAATAAAACAAGGAGTACAAGTGGAAGATTCGGTTGTGTGTTAGCCATGTATTTTTTTCTTGCTATGACAAAATATTTGACAGAAATATCCTAGGAAGTTATTTTGCTCAGTGTAATAGATTTCAGGCATTAATGGCAGAGAAGAACATGGAGGACATGGAGCATGGGGAGGGGTAAGAGAGGGAAAGGGAGTGCTTCGATGGGAAGATTCTCTTTTCTCTTCATTAACTCCGTATGGAAAGCCAGCATACCGAATGGTGCCACCCATGTGCAGGAGGGATATCTGCTTCGGTTAATCTGTTATGGAAACCCACCAAACACACCCAGAGTTATGCTTTAATTATTAGCTGGGCGCATCTAAACCAAATCAAATCAATCCCATTGAAGCTCATCCTCAAGATTAACCATCACAGATATCAATTTCATTTGCCTCCAAATTTACATTCCTTGTTATCTCTCAACTCACCAATCATTTATAATTCTTGTTTTTTTCACATTTAGGCTAGTGTGTGTGTGTGTGTGTGTGTGTGTGTGTGTGTGTGTGTGTGTGTGTGTGTGTGTGTGTGTGTGTGTGTGTGTGTCCTACTTAATGGTGAAACCACATATACTTTTCTCCTAAAATCAGCAACAAGGGTACCATATCTACTGTCACCACTTGTAAGTTGCAGGAACTAGATTTGCAAGGAAAATCAATTTGACAATAGAAATGTCAATATCTGTGTTGATAGGAAGGAGTGTAATTATCTTTTTTGCAGATAATATTATCTTTTTTTGTTCCATCCTGAGCCTAGAACTCAGCGATTGTGTTTTGTCGCTGAGCTTTTTACTCAAAGCTAGAGTTCTACCCCTTGAACTGCAACCCCACCTCTGGTTTTTTAATGGTTAATTAGAAATAAGAATCTCAAGAGTCTCACATACTTCTTTGTCCAGTCTAGCTTCCAACTGCAATCCTCAGAAATCAGCCTCCTGAGTAGCGAGGATTAGAGGCAGCAGCCACTGGCTCCCAAATCTCAGATTATTTTTTATTTAGAAAATTACAAGACCCAGCAATCCCACTTTTGGGCATTTACGCAAATGTTTACAAACAAGACCACACTAAAGCTACCAGCACAACTATGTTTATTGCAGCATTATTTACCATAGCTAAGATCTGGAACCAACCCAGATGCCCCTCAGTAGATGAATGGATCAAGAAAATGTGTTATATATACACAATGGAATTCTATGCCTCCATCAGAAAGAATGACATTGCCCCATTTGTTAGGAAATGGAAAAACTTGGAAAAAATTACATTAAGTGAAGTAAGCCAGGCACAAAGAAACACAGGTCCCCTGGTTTCCTTTATTTGCAATATCTAGTATATGTATGAGTCAAGCGGAAAAAGTCAGATAATGTGATATTAGGAAAATGAATCCTTAGGTATTTTAATGTTTTTTTTTCTTTCATGCATGTGTTTCTAACGCATTTATAAGTTTATTTCTTTGTTGCTTTGTATGTCCCTCCACCACAGTATAACCCCTGCTTTCAATATATTTGATGTCAGTATAACTTATGGAGGAGATGGGGAAAAACAGTCATTTAAGGATTCAGGTGGACCTGTTGCAACAATGAGAAGTAAAAATTGTCATGTCAAAAAGGAGCTTTACAATGATGGTGGGGGGGGAGCGGGGGGAGAGAAGGATTGGAGGGAGGGAGGAAGCTGGGAAGGGAGGTGAAGGGTAAACAAAGGAGGAGGCTGCAATGCTTGGTAAGAAATGTATGCATTATCTTGCCCACGTAATTGTAACCCCTCTGTACAGTATATTCACAAATAAAATAAAATTAAAGAAAGAAAGAAATGAACCTACAGACCTATAACCAAGTAGTCTTCGATAAGGGAGCTAAAATAATAGAATGGAAGAAAGACAGCCTGTTTAGTAAATGGTGTTGGCAAAATTGGTAAACTACTTGTAGAAAACTAAAGCTAGATCCTTATATATCACCCTGTACTAAAATCAACTCCAAATGGATCAAAGACCTCGGAGTCAAAGCAGACATTCTGAAAACATTACAGGATGGAAAAGGAGAAACCATAGGTCTCCTTGGCTCAGGCCGAAATTTTCTTTTTTTCTTTTTAATTTTATTTTATTTTACTTGTGAACATACTGTACATAGGGGTTACAATTACATGGGCAGGATAATGCATACATTTCTTACCAAGCATTTCAGCCTACTCCTTTGTTTACACTTCACCTCACTTCCCAGCCTCCCCTCCCCCCCAAGCAAACATACCCCCTCCCCCCCCACACACCGACATTGTAAACCTGGTTTTGACATGACATTTTGTACTCATTGTAGTAACAGGTCCACCTGAATCCTTAAACGACTTGTTTGTCCCCATCTCCTCCACATGTTATACTGACATCAAATATAGTGAAAGCGGGGGTTACACTGTGGGGGAGGGACATACAAAGCAACCAAGAAATAATCTTATAAATGCGTTAGAAACACATGCATGAAAGAAACGAAAACATTAAAATACGTATTTAAAGGTTCATTTTCCTAACATCATATTATCTGACCTTTTCCGCTTGACTCATACCTATACTAGATATTGCAAATAAGGGAAACCATGGGACCTCTGTTTCTTTGGGCCTGGCTTACTTCACTTAATATAATTTTTTCCAAACCTTTCCATTTCCTAACAAATGGGGAAATGTCATTCTTTCTGAAGGAGGCATAGAATTCCATTGTGTATATATACCAAATTTTCTTGATCCATGCATCTACTGAGGGGCATCTGGGTTGGTTCCAT
Source organism: Dipodomys merriami (assembly GCF_024711535.1). Lineage (NCBI taxonomy): Eukaryota > Metazoa > Chordata > Mammalia > Rodentia > Heteromyidae > Dipodomys > Dipodomys merriami. The sequence goes on from NW_027205937.1 coordinate 9,742,528, forward strand.
ATCTTAGCTATGGTAAATAATGCTGCAATAAACATAGGTGTGCTGGTAGCTTTAGTGTAGTCTTGTTTGTATACATTTGGGTAAATGCCCAAAAGTGGGATTGCTGGATCATAGGGGATATCTATGTGAAGTCTTTTGAGGAACCTCCATACTGCTTTCCAACGTGGTTGAACAAGTTTACATTCCCACCAACAATGAAGTAAGGTTCCTTTCTGTCCACATCCCCTCCTGCATCTGTTGTTGTTAGAGTTCTTGAATTTTGCTATTCTAACTGGAGTGAGGTGAAATCTCAATGTTGTTTTGATTTGCATTACTTTTATGGCTAGGGATGTTGAACATTTCATCATGTGTCTATTGGCCATCCTTCTTTCTTCTTCAGAGAAGCTTCTCTTTAAGTCTTTCGCACACATATTTATTGGGCAGTTGTTTCGTTGAGGATTTGTTGTTGGGTGGTTTAATTTTTTGAGTTCCAAGTATATTTTAGATATGAGACCCTTGTCCGTTGTATGGATAGTAAAGATCTTCTCCCAATCTGTGGGCTTTCTATTGATCTTGCTAGCTTTGTCATTTGCCCTGCAGAAGCTCTGCAACCTTATGCAATCCCATTTGTCCAACCTTTCTTTGATTTGTTGTGCTTCCGGGTCTCTATTCAGAAAATTTCGGCCTGAGCCAAGGAGACCTAGGGTTTCTCCTATTCCATCCTGTAATGTTTTGAAAGTGTCTGCTTTGAGTTCAAGGTCTTTGATCCATTTGGAGTTGATTCTGGTGCAGGGTGATATATAAGGATCTAGCTTTAGTTTTCTACATGTAGTTAACCAATTTTGCCAGCATCATTTACTGAAGAGGTTGTCTTTCTTCCATTCTATTGTTTTAGCTTCCTTATCGAAGATTATATGGCTAAGGTCTCTAGGTTCATTTCTGAGTTTTCAATTCTATTCCATTGGTCCTGAGGTCTGTTCTTATGCCAATACCAAGCTTTTTTTATTACTATGGCTTTATAGTAGAGTTCGAAATTTGGTATTGATATTCCTCCAGCAGTGTTCTTTCCGTTGAGGAGCGTTTTTGCTATTCGGGGTCTTTTATTGTTCCATATGAATTTTTGGATTGCCTCTTCTATTTCCTTGAAGAATGAGGGTGGAATTTTGATAGGTATTGCGTTGAATTTGTAGATAGCCTTGGGAAGTATTGCCATTTTCACGATGTTAATCTTTCCAATCCAGGAGCATGGGAGGTTTTGTCATTTTTTAAGTTCTGTGTTGATTTCCTTTTTCAAGATTTTAAAGTTTTCATCATAGAGGTCCTTCACTTCTTTAGTTAAGTTAATTCCAAGGTATTTTATTTTTTTGTGGGGCTATTACAAATGGAGTTGCTTTCCTAATTTCAGCCACACTTTTCTCATTGTTGGCATACAGAAAAGCCATTGATTTTTGGGGGTTAATTTTATAACCTGCAACTTTGCCAAAGTTTTGAATCAGCTTGAGTAATTTGGGAGTGGAGTCTATGGGATTCTTTAAATACAAGATCATGTCATCTGCAAAGAGGGAGAGTTTTATTTCTTCTTTCCTTATTTGGATCCCCTTTATGTCTGCATCTTGTCTTATTGCTGTAGCTAGGCATTCTAATACTAGATTGAAGAGAAGTGGAGAGAGTGGGCATCCTTGTCTTGTTCCTGAGTTAAGAGGAAATAGCTTTAATTTTTCACCATTGAGTATAATGCTGGCTGTAGGTTTGTCATATACAGCCTTTATTGTATTGAGGAATGTTCCATGGATTCCTAATTTTTCCAAAACCTTCATCATAAAGGGGTGTTGGATCTTATCGAATGCTTTTTCTGCATCTATTGAGATAACCATGTGGTTCTTATATTTGCTCCTGTTGATGTGATGAATAATATTAATTGATTTGCGTATATTGAACCAGCTTTGCATCCCTGAAATGAATTATGTTTGATCATGGTGTATGATTTTTTGGATGAATTGTTGAAGTCAATTGGCCAAAATTTTGTTGAGAAGTTTTGCATCAATGTTCATCAAAGAAATGGGTCTATAGTTCTCTTTATTTGATGAGTCCCTGCCTGGTTTTGGGATGAGGGTTATGATGGCTTCATAGAATGTGTTCGGTAGTGAGCTTTCTCTTTCAATTTCATTGAAGAGTTGGAGGAGTATTGGTGTGAGCTCTGCTTTGAAGGCCTTGTAAAATTCCGCTGTAAAACCATCTGGTCCTGGACTTTTCTTAGATGGGAGGTCTCTTATTGCTGTTTCTATTTCAATGCTTGATATGGGCCTGTTAAGCTGGTTTAACTCATCTTGGTTTAGTTTTGGCATGTCAATACTTGCTAGGAAAAGGTCCATTTCTGTCAAGTTGTTGAACTTATTAGCATAAAGTTTTGAGAAGTATTCCCTTATAATGTTCTGAATCTTGGTTGTTTCCGTGGTGATGTTTCCGTTCTCATCTCTGAGTTTATTAATTTGGGTGTGTTCTCTCCTTTTTCTGATAAGGTTTGCTAAGGGTCTGTCAATTTTATTAAGTTTTTCGAAGAACCACTCTTTGTCTTGTTGATACTTTCTATAGTTTTTGTAGATTCTAATTCATTTAATTCTGATTTAATTTTGATTATTTCTTTCCGTTTATCTTGCTGCTCTTTTTCAAGGAGGTGTAGATGTGTCATTAAATTGTTAGTTTCAGATCTCTCCAATTTGTTGATGTAAGAGCTCAGAGCTATAAACTTGCCTCTGAGTACTGCCTTTGCTGTGTCCCAGAGGAGCTGGTAATTTGTGTGTTCATTTTTGTTGAATAGCATGAACATTTGAATTTCCTTTCTAATCTCTTCCATGACCCACGCATGATTCAGCAGTGTGTTGTTCAGCCTCCATGTGATACCGGACTTTCTTTGGTGGCTTTTGGTGTTGAGTTCTAATTTTATTCCCTTGTGGTCAGAGAGAATGCAAGGTATAACTTCAATGTTTCTGAATTTAGACAAGTTTGCTTTGTGGCCTAAAATGTGGTCTATTTTAGAAAACGTTCCATGTGCTGCTGAGAAGAACGTGTATTCTGAGGCTGCTGGGTGAAATGTTCGGTAAATGTCTGTTAAGTCTAGTTGATCTATGAAGCTGTTTAGATCGGCGGTTTCTCTGTTGAGTTTTTGACCAGTTGATCTATCTAGTGGGGAGAGTGGTGTGTTAAAATTCCCAACAATTAATGCCTTTGGATCTATATGGGATTTGAGGGAAAGTAGTGTTTCTTTGATAAATTTGGGTGCTCCTTTGTTTGGCGAATAGATATTTAGAATTGTAATATCCTCCTTAAGGAGAGATCCTTTAATTAGTATGTAGCGACCTTCTGTATCTCTTCTCACGAATTTTAATTTGAAGTCTATTTTATCTGATATTAGGATTGCAACTCCCGCCTTTTTATGGGGGCTGTTTGCTTGGTAGATTTTGTTCCAGCCTTTAACATTGAAAATGTGTTTGTTTTTACGGGCAAGATGTGACTCCTGAAGGCAGCAGATAGAAGGGTCTTGTTTTTTAATCCAACTAGAGAGTCTGTGTCGCTTAATTGGAGAGTTCAGTCCGTTAACGTTAAGATATAGGACTGAGAGGTATTTGGGAGTTCCTGCCATGTTATCTACCTTCTTGGGGGCTGCAAAAACTGTGTTCTTCCTAAGGTTCTTGGATTCTCAGTTTGGGTGCAGTTTCTTGGCCTTTCTTGCGGTCTTGTTGGTTTTCTATGTGTAGGACATCTTTAAGAATCTTTTGTAAGGCTGGTTTGGTGGAGATGAATTGTTTCAATTTTTCTTTGCTATGGAAGGTTTTTATTTGGCCTTCAGTTATGAAGGAGAGTTTAGCTGGGTCCAGTATTCTTGGTTGATAGTTGGTTGTTTTTAGGGCATGGCATACGTCATTCCAGGCTCTTCTTGCTTTGATTGTCTCTGCTGAGAAATCTGAGGTGATTCTAATTGGTTTCCCTTTATAGGTGATTAACCTTTTCTCCTTGACAGCTTTAAGGATATTTTCCTTTATCTGGGTTGATCCTGTGTGGATTATAATGTGACGGTGGGATGTCCTATTCTGGTCTGGTCTATTTGGGGTTCTAAAAGCTTCTTGTATCTGAATAGGCCTATCTTTTTGTATGTTTGGCAAGTTCTCTGCTAGAATCCTGTTAAACAAATTTCCTAGACCATTAACTTCTGTTTCTAGGTGCTCCTCTACACCCATTATCCGCAGATTGGGCCTTCTGATGGTGTCTTCCAGGTGTTGGATAGACCTATCATATTTCTTGGACTTGTCTTGGATGGTTGTATGTTCTTTCTCTATAATATCTAGGCTGTCTTCAATCCCTGAGATTCGATCTTCTGCATGGTCTAACCTGCTGTCAAGAGTCTCTACTTTGTTTTTTATCTCTTTTCCTTCTAATTGGTCAGCTTTGATGGCTTCAAGTTCTTTGTTGAAGCTTTGTTTTAGGTCTTGTATGAATTTCTTTACTTCCTTAATTTGGTGTTCAGTGTTTGTTCTCAAATCACTTAGTTGATTGTTTATGGTTTCTTTGGACTCCCATTCCTTCTGATGGGTTCCATACAGCATTCCTTTTGTGGTCTCCCTGACTTCCTCTTTGTGTATTCTCTACCTGGTCTCTCAATTCCTGAATTACTCTTTGATTAGCTTCCTCCCGTCTGTGGGATTCCTGCAGTTCTCTTTCTTCCCATTCGTGGGATTCCTGCAGTTGTCTTTGAGTGTTCTCAGCCTGCTCACGCCATTCCTCCCTTTCTCTTTGAGTATTCTCAAGTTGTTCACGCAAATCCTGTAACAGTTTTTGAGTAGCTTCCTCACGCTTATGATATTCTTGTGTAAACTTCTGGGATGCCTCCTCTCTCTCCCTATCACGCTCATCCAGAGTCCTTTGTACATTGTCAAAATTCTCATTTATCATGTTTGCTATTAGTGATTGTAGAGCAATTTGGGAACTCTCCTCTGGATTATTCTTTATCTGTTCTAATCCCTGATTATCAAGATTGGGAATTGAGATGCCCGAATTTGCCATTTTTCTTTTGTTTTTCCAGCTTACTCTGCTCATTTGAGATGAAGATAGCACCAGTTTTGTGCTAGAACACTATCTGAAGGCAACCATCAACCAAAGTTTGCGTTTGTACAGTCAATAGTCTACAGATACAATCTAGTTCAACAGATACATCTATTCAACATCAAACAACTATATGTTAAAGGACTTCGAACCGCAGAAAAGAATTTGGAAAGCCAGAAATTATTAGGATTAGGGAGAGATGTGGGTAAAAAATAGGAATAGATTGGTGTGGGGAGGCACAGGGAGAGTTAACTATGTCCTAATCACAATGCAGGAAATGGGTTGGGTAGGATGCAAGTAGAGAGAGAGAGAAAAAGAAGAGATGGAAAGGGGAATGAAAAGAGACCAGAAAAAAAAATAGAAACGTAAAAGTTAATGTTCTTATAGAGATTAAAAGACCATCTACTTAGAGAGGAATGTGAATATGTTTAGAGAAAGGGAGGGACATAGAGGAGATGTGAAAAACTTTAAGGATGGGAAGGGAAGAAGAAAAGATCAAAAGTTCAGTAGAGCTAGACAAAAAACAAAAAGATAATTAAGAAAGAAAGAAGACAAGAAAAGAAAGGAAAACGCTCATTCACATATTCCTAAAATAAAAATTATAAGAGGAGAAAAAAAAACGTTACTGGAAAACAATTATTTTTTCAGAAGAGGCAAAAATTAAAGATTAATAAAAGTTTTAGAAGATAAAAAAATTTATGTATATATATATAAGGTAACAAAAAAACAAACGAAAAAAATAAAAGAAGAAGAAGAAAAAAAAGAAAAAAATGTCTTTTGATTTTTTTTTGGGGGGGGAGAGGTGGGAAGAATCCTGTATCTCCCTTTTGTCTGTAACCAGTCTCTGGTTGGAGTCTCTGGTCAGCTTGAGGTCCTGTGGCTTGATTGGTTTCTTAAGTCGGTTGCTTGGAAGAGGCAGAAAAATGCTCTGCTTTACCCAAGATTTTGAGATCCCCCTCCCAGGTTAGTTTTCTGGGAGGGTGATCTGCTTTGAGAATCGCAAAAGAGGGGGATGCGGTGATGAGGCTAGGTTCTGGGTAGTGGTGAGGCCTTTCAACAAACAATAGCTTTTCCCTGGGGCTATTTTGTGATAAAGCTCACAGCGCCCAGCCTGGAGCCATTCTCAGGGTTTCTGTTTTTCAATTGAGTGTGGTGGCTGCTAGAGGGAGGGGCAGCCTCTGGCTCTGGTTACCCTGTGAGGCAAGCCACTCCAATGGCTGGCGCCTGAGCTGGGTGACTTTTCCCTGGATGGAGCTGAGTCTGGCAGGTCACTTCACCGTTAAGTTCTTGTGACCTGCTAAATGACTCGTTTTGTTCCAAGGCCTGAGATGGAGCTAGCAGCTCCTCCGAGCTTTGTCGGTATCCAACATGGAGATCACCGGTGCTGGGGGGGAGGGGTGGCCTTCCCTCCTCTGCTCCCTGAGAAGGAGTGAGGACGTCGGGCTTGTACTCACGCCGAGTCTTGGATCCTGGGTCACTCTGGTCTGCAAACAGCAGGATGAATATGTCCAGGCCTTGTCGGTCTTGTTGGTGTTGAGTAGAATCTGCTCGTCCGCTGCGTCTGGCTCCTTTGTCCCGGACTCTCTGTGTCTCAGGTATGACCCCGAGGTGGTGGTCACCGCCGCGACCCTGCAGGCGCTCAGATGTGTCTCCTTGGCTTCCCTTCTCTTGACTAACTCTCTGTCCTATGATGGCACACTTGGTGTGATTCTCTGGCTTAGGACTGTTCACTGGAACTCTAAAACTGCTTTCTATGTGAATGCTTGTTCAGATTCCAGCCTCTCCTCCTCCATCTTCCCAGAACCACATCCGAAATTTTCTTAATTGAGTCCCGGAAACAACAAATCAAAGAAAGGTTGGACAAATGGGATTGCATGAAGTTGCAGAGCTTCTGCATAGCAAAGGACATAGCTAGCAAGATCAATAGAAAGCCCACAGATAGGGAGAAGATCTTCACTAGCCATACAACGGACAAGGGTCTCATATATAAAATATACTTGCAACTAAAAAAATTAAATCCCCCAACAACAAATCATCAAAGAAACAACTGCCCAGTAAATAAGTGGGCTAAAGACTTGAAGAGAAACTTCTCTGAAGAAGAAAGAAGGATGACCAATAGACACATGAAGAAATGCTCACCCTCCCTAGCTGTAAAAGAAATGGAAAACAAAACAACATTGAGATACCACCTCACCCCAGTTAGAATAGCTATAAACAAGAACTCTTTAAGTCTTTAGACCTCTTATTTATTGGGGAGTTGTTTCTTTGAGGATTTCCTGTTGGGGAATTTAATATTATGAGTTCCAAGTACATTTTAGATATGAGACCCTAGTCCGTTTTATGGCTAGTGAAGATTTTCTACGTGGGCTTTCTATTGATCTTCTAGCTATGTCATTTGCCATGCAGAAACTCTGCAACTTCAAGCAACCCCATTTGTCCAACCTTTCTTTGATTTGTCGTGTTTCTGTGTCTTTATTAAGAAAATTTCAGCCTGTGCCAACAAGACCTAGGGTTTCTCCTATTCCATCCTGTAATGTTCTCAGAGTGTCTGCTTTGACTCTGAGGTCTTTGATCCATTTTGGAGTTGATTTTGGTGCAGGGTGATATATAAGGATCTAGCTTTAGTTTTCTACAAGTAATTAACCAATTTTGCCAGTACTGAACAGGCTGTCTTTCTTCCATTCTATTTTTTGAGCTCCCTTATCGAAGATTAGATTGCTATATGTCTGTAGGTTCATTTCTGGGTTTTCAATTCTATTCCATTGGTCCCGAGGTCTGTTCTTGTGCCAGTACCAAGCTATTTTGTTTTCTATGGCTTTATAGTAGAGTTTGAAATTTGGTATTGATATTCCTCCAGCAGTGTTCTTTCCGTTGAGGAGCATTTTTGCTATTCGGGGTCTTTTATTGTTCCATATGAATTTTTGGATTGCCTCTTCTATTTCCTTGAAGAATGAGTTTGGAATTTTGATAGGTATCGCATTGAATTTGTAGATAGCCTAGGGAAGTATTGCCATTTTCACGATGTTGATCTTTCTAATCCAGGAGCATAGGAGTTTTTGCCATTTTCTTAGTTCAGGTTTGATATCCTTTTTCAAGCTTTTAAAGTTTTCATCATAGAGGTCCTTCACTTCTTTAGTTAAGTTAATTACTAGGTATTTTATTTTTTGTGGGGCTATTACAAATGGAGGTGCTTTCCTAATTTCAGCCCCACTTTTCTCATTGTTGGCATACAGAAAAGCCATTGATTTTTGGAGGTCAATTTTACACTCTGCTACTTTGCCAAATTTTGAATCAGCTTGAGTAATTTGGGAGTGGAGTCTATGGGATTTTTTAAATACAAGATCATGTCATCTGCAAAGGGGGAGAGTTTTACTTCTTCTTTCTTTATTTGGATACTCTTTATGTTTGCATCTTGTCTTATTGTTGTAGCTAGACATTCTAATACTTCATTGAAGAGAAGTGGAGAGAGTGGACATCCTTGTTTTGTTCCAGAGTTAAGAGGAAATGGCTTTAGTTTTGATGGCTTCCAATTCTTTGTTGGAGCTTTTTTTAGATCTTGTATAATTTTTTTACTTCTTTACTTTGATGTTCCGTGTTTTTTCTCAAATCACTTAGTTGATTGTTTATGGTTTCCTTGGACTTTTATTCCTTCTGTGTGGTTCCATTAATCATTCTTTTTGTGGTCTCCCTGAATTTTTTCAGTTGTCTGCTTATGTATTACATGATTTCCTCTATCGATCTTTGTCTATTCTCATCCCGCTCTCGCAATTCCTGTATTACTCTTTGATTAGCTTCCTCATGTTCAAGCAATTCCTATAGTTCTTTTTGACTGTTCTCAGCCTGCTCACGCAATCCTTATCTATCACTTTGAATGTTCTCAGCCTGCTTACACAATTCATTTATTTCTCTTTGAGTGTTCTCAACCTGCTCATGCAATTCCTGAATCACTCATTGAGTAGCTTCCTCACACTTAAGACATTGCTGTTTTGATCTTTGGTTTGCATCCTCTCTCTCCCTATCAGGCTCACACTCAGTCTTTGAAGGTTTTCGATCTTTACATTCACCATCTTTACCAGTATTGTTTGTACAGCTTTTTGGGAACTCTCCTCTGGATTATTCATTATTTGTTCTGTCACCTGATTACCATGAGTTGGAGTGGAGATACCCGGATTTGCCATTTTTCCGGATTTTTCTGCCCATTTGGTATGAAAGTAACACCAATTTTGTGCCAGAAAACTATTTTAAGGCAAGCATCAACCAGAGTCCTATAGTTGCACAGTGAAAAGGCTGCAGATACAATCTAGTTTAACAGATAAAATCTATTCAACATCAAACAACTATGGATTAATGGGCTAAGAGCAGGAAGGAAAATTTAGCAAACCAGAAATTATTATGTTTAGGGAGAAATTTGGTGAAAATTAGGATTAAATGGATCGGGAAATGCCAAAGAGAGTGAAATTAACCAAGTCCAAATCTCAAAGAGGGAAATATGCTGGACAGAATGATAGGAGAGAGAAAAAAAAGAGACGAGAAAAAATGGAAAAACAAAAAATTAATTTAAAAATTGAAACTTGAAGATTATCTAATTTAAAGGTGAAATTGAGAGAATGAGGATAGGATGAGAGGAGGAGTGGGATTAAAAGGACACTTGAAAAACTAAAAAATAAAAATTCTTTTTTTTTTTATTGTGAAAATACTGTACAGAGGGGTTACAATTACATGGGCAAGATAATGTGTACATTTCTTATCAAGCATTGTTGCCTCCTCCTTTGTTTCCCATTCCCATCCCTTCCCATCCTCCTCCCACCCCCCCACCCAAACCTTCCACCCACCAAAATTCTAAAGTTCCTTTTTCCACATAATGACTTGTACATCTCATTCTTAAAAAATTATATAGGCATAAAGATATAATACTGCTACTAAGGAATTTAAGCCTGAGAGTATTTGAATTGAGTAATAAATTTCTGTATTAATTGTGTACAGTATGGTAGATAAGGTGTAATAATTGACGACGGATATATCTGAGGATGAGCAGAACAGCAATTAAGTCGCGCACAAAAGGACAAAAGAGAAGAAAAATGAAGAAAATGAGAAAGAAAAAAAAAAGGACTGAAAGGTCAGTAGAGACAAAAACAGCACACATACATATACACCTTAATAAAAATTTTAAGAGGAAAAATAAAAGATTAATAGAAAACAATTTTTAAAAAATTGAAAATAAAAAATAGGTAAAAAATAGTTCTTTGATTTGTTTTTTTATCGGGGGAGGTGGAGGGGAAGATCCTGTTTCTCACTTTTGTCTGTATCAACTCTCTTGGTTGAGTCTCTGGTCTGCTATGGTGTTTGGTTTTCACGTGCTTTGATTGGTTTCTTAAGTCAGTTTGTCTGAGCAGGCAGAAAAATGCTCTGCTTTACCCAGGATTTTGTAATCCTCCTCCCAAGCTAGTGCAGTGGGAGGGAGATCTGCTTTGAGTATCACAAAACAGGAAGATGGCTCTCTCCTCTAGTTGGGAGATGCTGTGATTAGCCTTGGTTCTGGGTAGAGTTGAGGCCTTTCAGCAAGGTATAGGTTTTCCTTGGGGGGCTAGCTTCTAAGACACTCACAGAGCCCAGCCTGGAGCCATTGTCAGGGTTTATGTTTACTGAATTTCCTTTAATTGTCTAATATGCTGTAGGGAGGGGCAGCCTCTGGCTCTGTTTACACAGTGAAGAAAGCGACTCCTGAGGAGGAGGAGCTTCTACTGCCTGGGCTTGGTTACTTTCCCCTAGGTGGAGCTGATTATGGCAGGTCAGGTCAGGTTCCTGTGACTTGCTAAATGACTCTTTTGTTTTCTTCCAAGGCCTGAGTTGAAGCTAGCTGCTCAGCCGGACAGCTAGCTAGATTTCCATCAAGATGGAGATCTTGTTTCTTTGAAGATTTGTTTTTGGGGGATTTAGTTTTTTAAGTTCCAGGTATGTTTTACATATGAAACAATCCCATTTGTCCAACCTTTCTTTGATTTGTTGTGTTTCTGGGTCTCTATTAAGAAAATTTCAGCCTGTGCCAAGGAGACCTAGGGTTCCTCCAATTCCATTCTGTAATGTTTTCAGAGTATCTGCTTTGACATTGATCCATTTGGAGTTGATTCTGGTGCAGGGTGATATATAAGGATCTAGCTTTAGTTTTCTAAAAGTAGTTAACCAATTTTGCAAGCACAATTTACTGATGAGGCTGTCTTTCTTCTATTCTATTTTTTTTAGCTCCCTTATTGAAGATTAGATAGCTATAGGTCTTTAGGTTCATTTTTAGGTTTTCAATTCTATTCCATTGTTCGAGTTTGATATTTGGTATTGATATTCCTCCAGCACTGTTCTTTCTGTTAAGGATTGTTTTTGCTATTCAGGGTCTTTTATTGTAACATATGAATTTTTGGATTGCTTCTTCTATTTCCTTGAAGAATGCGGTTGGAATATTGACAAGTATTGCACTGAATTTGTAGATAGCCTTGGGAAGTATTGCCATTTTCACAATGTTGATTTTTCCAATCCAGGAACAAGCATGGGAGTTTTTGCCACTTCCTAAGTTCTGTTTTGAATTCCTTTTTCAGGTTTTTAAAGTTTTCATCATAGAGGTCCTTCACTTCTTTGGTTAAGTTAATTCCTTGGTATTTTATTTTTTTGTTGCTATTCTGAATGTAATTGTTTTCCTGATTTCAGCAACACTTCTCTCATTTTTGGCATACAGAAAAGACTTAAAGAGAAACTTCTCTGAAGAAGAAAGAAGGATGGCCAGTAGACACATGAAGAAATATTCAACCTCTCTAGCCAAAAAAGAAATGCAAATCAAAACAACATTGAGATACCACCTCACCCCAGTTAGAATGGCTATAATCAAGAACTCTAATAACAACAGATGCTGAAGGGGATGTGGACAGAATGGAACCATACTCCATTGTGGGTGGGAGTGTAAACTTGGTCAACCACTTTGGAAAGTAGTATTGAGGTTCCTCAGAAGACTCCACATAGAGCTCCCCTATGATCCAGCAATCCCACTTTTGGGCATTTACCCAAATGATCACAAACAAGACCACAGTAAAGCTACCAGCATGACTGTGTTTATTGCAGCATTATTTACCACAGCTAAGGTATGAAACCAACCTAGATGCACCTCAGTAGATGAATGGATCTAGAAAATGTGTTATATATCCATAATGGAATTCTATGCCTCCATTAGAAAGAATGATATTACCCCATTTGTTAGGAAATGGAAAGATTTGGAAAAAATTATATTATGTGAGGTAAGCCAGGCCCAAAGAAACATAGGTCCCATGGTTTGCCTTATTTGCAATATCTAGTATATGTCTGAGTCAAGCAGAAAAGTTCAGATAAGTTGATGTTACAGAAATGAACCCCAAGATAACTATTCAAATGTTTTTTTTTCTTTCATGCAAATGTTTCTAACATATTTATAAGATGATTTCTTTGTTGTTTTTTAATGTCCCTCCCCCATACTATAACCTATGCTTTCACTGTATTTGATGTTGGTATAATTTGTGGAGGGGAAGGGTAAAAACAAATTGTTTAGCTATGCATGCAGGTGGACCCATTGCAACAATGAGATGTACAAGTTGTTATGTCAAAAAACGAACTTAACAACTTCGGTAGGTGTTAAGGGGAACGTTGGGGGGGGGAAGAGTATGGGAAGGGATGGTAAGGGGAAACAAAAGGAGACAACAATGCTTGATAAGAAATGTACTCATTATCTTGCCCATGTAATTGTAACTCCTCTGTATGGTATTCTCACACACACAAAAAGATGGAGATCTTAAGTTGTGGCGTTGGAGGAGTGGCCTTCCCTCTTCTGCTCCCTGAGAAGGAGTAAGGATGTCAGGGTTCTACTCACACCCGGAGTCTTGGTTCCTGGGTAATCTCTGGTCTGCTATCTGCAGGATGAAGATATCTGCTCCTTGTCAGTTCTTGCTGATATTGTGTAGAATGCACTTGCTCGCTCTGTCTGGCACCTTTGTCCGGGACTTTCTGTATTGTATGTATGACGAGTATGGTTGCCACCACTGCTGCTTCAACCATGACTGCTGGCAAGTGCTCAGATCTGTCTCCTTGCCTGCATTTTCCTCTCTAGCCAAACTCTCTGTACTATGGTGGCACACTTAGTGTAAATCTTTGGCCTAGGACTGTTCACGGGAACACTAAAACTGCTTTCTATGTGAGAGCTTGTTTAGCCTCCAGCTTCTCGTCCATCTTCGTGGAACCACCAGGTTTCATTTTTGGGGGGGAGGTTCCAGTCGTGGGGCCTGAACTCTAGGACTGGGCACTGTCTATCAGCTCTTCAGCTCAAGGCTAGTGCTCTATAACTTGAGCCACATTGCCACTTCTGGCTTTTTTCTTTTTGCTTATGTGGTGCTGAGTATTCAAACTCAGGGCCTCAGGAATGCAAGATAAGCACTCTACCACTGAGCCACCTTCCCAGCCCCTTAATTTTTATATTATAGGTTTTTTCACATAATTTAGGATTTGTGATTATTGTGCCAGGTGATTTTTGTTTTTCTGTTTGTGTTACTTTGAAATAGTGATGTCAGGCTTGTATGAAGAGAGAAAGAATATGAAATGTATGTTACTACATTGAAAGAAAGAGAACAGACATTTTAACCTATTTGCTACAAGTAAATTAATATTAAGCAAAGGTAATTAATATAATTACTTATTTACTTTTCAGAAGATGAGTAGAGTACTCTGGATATCTTGGAGTAAAAGACTTTAGATTCATTTCAACTGATGCCTTACATTGAACTTACTTGCTAAACTTTCTTCTTCAGAAAGGAAAAAGCTCCATTTCTTTCATATTTGTACTATACAGTCATAATAGCTGCATGTTAAATTGCTTACCTCTACTTGTTTGAATTCCATTCTTCATCCTTTAGGTATCTAGGGCTTTGAATGACCAATTCCTTAATATACCTATATTGCTCTTATTGTGATGTAAATCTCTGTAATATTAATATGAATTTATCTCTGATTCTCATCATGAGCTACATTCTCATGAAATTTATGTAGTACCAAGCTTGAAACCTGATAATTTTACTCTTTTCTATGTTTTAATCAATAAATCCATTCTCTTTAGAAATATGTTTCCATCTTTTATGTTGCTCAAGTAAACAACATGTATTTCTAGTGCTTTTCCTGAAATAAATATAAAGTTTGGAACAGGAAGAAAAACTCTCCCATTATCAATTTGAAGTAAATCCTTGGGGACTATTTTATACAAATAAATTTTAAAAAGCCGAGTGTAAGTTGATCACGCCTGTAATCTTAGGTACTCAATAGGCTGAGATCAAAGCCATCCTGGGTAGGAGAGTCTGTGAGACGCTTATCTCCAATAAACCACTAGAAAGCCGGAAATCGTGCTGTGGCTCAAGCAGCAGTGAGTTCTCATTGAGCTGAAGAGGTGAGGGATAGCACCCAAGCCCATAGTTCAAGCCCCAAGACCAACAAAATAAATAAATAAATGAATAAAAACTGCAATGCACATGTTTATAAATGAATAATCTAATGGATAAGTCAATTAGACACGAAAACTACCACATCAAGTCTCAATTTACTTAAAGGCACCAAAATATCAGTGTGCACGAACATCACTCAGTTTTAGAAAACGACTAGTAAAAACAAAGTTTTTATTATATTTGAAATGTAAAAAGTGGAATTTAAACCCAGATTTGCTGTGAGTATCCTATTTCCAGGAATACGTTTATTCAGCAAACAGAGAAACAAAAAATAAGGGTTTGTCATATAGGATGAAAGATGTAGAAGCAGACTCTCCTTAAGATGATAAATTACATGCAAAAGTGTGATTTATCCATTCATCTACTGAAGGGCATCTAGGTTGGTTCCATATCTTAGATATGGTAAATAATGGTGCAATAAACATAGCTGTGCTGGTAGCTTTAGTATGGTCTTGGATGTGATCATTTGGGTAAATGCCCAAAAGTGGGATTGCTGGGTCATAGGGTAGCTCTATGTGAAGTCTTTGGAGGAACCTCCATAATGCTTTCCAAAGTGGTTGAACAAGTTTACACTCCCACCAACAATGCAGTAGGGTTTCTTTGGTCCAAATCCCCTCCAGCATCTATTGTTTTTGAGTTCTTGATTATAGCCATTGTGATTGGGGTTAGGTGGATTGTCAATGTTGTTTTGATTTTCATTTCTTTTATGGCTAGGGATGTTGAGCATTTCTAAATGTGTCTATTGGCCATCCTACTTTCCTCTTCAGACAAGTTTCTCTGTAAGTCTTTTTTTATTCTTTTTATTTTTTTATTGTGAAAATACCGTACAGAGGGGTTACAAGTACATGGGCAAGGTAATGAGTACATTTCTTATCAAGCATTATTGCCTCCTCCTTTGTTTCCCGTTATACAATGGAATTCTATGCCTCCATCAGAAAGAATGCAGTGCCCCATTTGTTAGTACATGGAAAGACTTGGAATAAATTATATTAAGTGAAGTAAGCCAGGCCCAAAGAAACACAGGTCCCATGGTTTCCCTTAATTGCAATAACTAATATATGTCTGAGACAACCAGAAATGGTCAGATAAGTTGATGTTAGGTGAAATGAACCCCAAGATAAGGACGCAAATGATTTTTATTTCTTGCTAGTTTTTCTAAAATTTTTATAAGATGATTTATTTGTTGCTTTGTATGTACCTCCCCCATGTTATAAGCCCTGATATCTCTGTATTTGATGTTGATATAATTTGTGAAGGGAAAAAACAAATTGTTTGAATAGGGTTACAGGTGAACCTATTACAACAATGAGATGTACAACACGTTATTTTGAAAAATGAACTTTATGACTTTGGTGCGGTGGGGGATGAGAGGTCGAGGACTGGTGGTAGGGGGGTGTGGAGGTTTGGGAGTGTGGCGGTGGAGAGGGGAAGGGATGGTATGGAGAAACACAGGAGGAGGCAGAAATGCTTGATAAGAAACGTACTCACTATCTTGCCCATGTAATTGTAACCCCACTGTATGATATTTTCACAATAATATAATAAATAAATAAATAAATCATTGATGGGAGAAAGAGAAAATTATAGTTTCCAAATGAGCCATTGGTTATTGGTTTATGTGTGTATTACTAGCTAATCAGAAAGTTGACATATGAGGATCACAACTCAAAGCTAGCCTGAGTAGGAAAGTGATTGAAATTCTTATCTCCAACTACCCAGCAAAAGCTAGAAATCTATTTTCACGATGTCTATTGCTACTAAAATAACAAGGTGGATTTTAATTTTTTGGTTTCTAGGTCCAGTAAATTTTAGTAATTTGGAATAGTAGGATAAATTCATGGAGTTTGACTTGAATGTCAAGTTTGAGGATACTGTCAGGGTATTGTGAATTGGCATGAAGCAGCCAATAACATATTGTGAATACACATAACCCCCATAACCTTCAGCTAAACAGGCCATAGCCAAGAGAGGAGGTGGGGAAGATCCCATCCTCAGCCTTCTTTCTCTGGCACCTGCTATAGCATATGTCCAGCTCAAACTGGTGGAAGGGAGGCTTGGCAGGTGGTATGGGAGTTTGGGAGAGGGGGTGGGACCAAATCATCTCAAAACAGGGCTGTCCTGGAATGGCTGCCACAAGGGTCAGAGGTAAAAATGGAAAAACAAAGAATCAAGGACAGGGGTCTCACTTACCTCGTGGGGTCCTCTGAGGATGGCTGTCACAGGTGAGTGCACACTGAGCAGGAAGTTCATATAGTATAGCTGAAGATCCCTGAGGCTTACCAAGTGGCTGTGGCAGGCATAAAATCTGTTGAGAGAGGGAGGCAAGGACTGCATCTCCAGTCCCATAAATGCCAGTGGAAATGGAGAAAACAAGGAACCCTGGAGCTCTACAAGCCATTGCTGGGAGTGGAGGTGGAGCACACTCCATTCTTCATCCATTAGGTATCTAAGGCTTTAATGATCAATTCCTTAAAATACCTATGTTGCTTATATTGTGATATAAATTTCAGTAATATTAATATGAATTTATCCAGAGTCTGTGGCCTTCACAACTGGGTTCAGACCAGTCTGGTACCACTTCTGTGTGTTGTGAGTTGACACACACACATATCCCCTCACCCAATCATGTTCTCACAGGAGGGGTTGAGCCAGGAGGTGGACAGGGAGGGGAAGAGTGGGCGGGACACCAGGGTCTGAAGTGAGTGGGGATAAGGATGGGCAGGGAGAAGGGAAAAGCTGGGATGAATTAGGCCCCATTTACCTTGATCCAGGGCTGTCCAGTGATGGCTCCTGCAGATAGGCCCACACTGATCAGTAAAGTGGTGGTACCCCATGGTGTTGTTGAAAAGGCAGCAACATTAACTCCAGTACCAGCAGATGCGGTGGAACTGAACAACTAAGCATGCTACAAGGTGGAATGGTGGACAGGGAAGACTCTGATTCCCTTCTCCAATGACTGTTTTATCTTGGTTCAGTCCAATTGCATCGCCTACCTATGTGCATGCCACACACATCCCTTCACTCAGGAGGGGCAGGGATGGGGGGCAGGTGGGAATGGGTGGCAGGGGAAGCAAGGGATGAGGGATGGTGTGGGGAAAGTAAAGAATAGGGGAGCCCCTAGGATGAGGAAGCATGGTTTGGGGTGGGCAGGGGAAACAATTGGTTGGGGGAAGGGGAAGCATGGGGTGAGGAAGGGGGTGGTAGGGGGTAGTGAGGAAGAGGGACATGGGTGGAGAACCTAGCAATAGAAAGGAAGAGAAGAAGAAGGGTTCAGCCCACTTAACATTTAAGAACCCTGTCCCAGGGACGGCTCCTGCTGGGGGGCACAGGAGAGAATGGAGTAAAGGGCAATGGAGGGGGGTGAGAGGAGAACACTCACTTACATTGAATCTGGGTCTTTGGTGATGGCTCCAGCAGTTGACTCCACACTGACCTTTTAATTGGAAGTTGGCTGGCTGGTGAAGCCTAAGAGGCCCTGGAGGACCACGTCCCTGAACAGATGCAGAGGTGGGAAAGGTGGCAGCTTCCTCAGCTCCAATCCCTCCATCAGTTGCTTCATAGAAACGGTGACTACTGAGACCATGACCATGAGGGGATGGAGTGAACTCTAAGCTCCTATCTTCCATCAATGGAGGAGCTACATCCCCTCACCCATGAAACTTCTTACACTGAGAGGGGCAGGGCCGGGATTAGGGTGAGGTTCAGAACAACAGGTGTGGGGAAGAGGAGATTGGTGGGAGTGAGGCGCTATTACCCTGGAACTGGGTTTTCTAGGGTTGTCTTTGGCAACTGGGTCCACACATCTCTAACCCAACGAAAGTTTGTGGGACAATGGAGGGCCAGAGAATGGGGTATGGGTGGGCAGTGTGATGAAGAGCATAGGATGTGGGTGGGCCTGGTGGTGGTGGAAGGGGGAACCTGGCAGGGGATATTGGGGCCCAGGAAGAGTGTATGGGCAAACTTCAGTTGAAACTGAGCTTAGATGGGAGGCTCCCACAGGGGAGCAGAGAAGAAAATGAAAAAGAGAGTGGGTTAGGAGAGGGGGCTCTGTAACATCAAATCACAGTCCTCATGGGATATTATCTGTGGCTGGGCCCACACTCAATAGAAGGATGGAGATCCAGATAGTGAAGCTGAAGATCCCTCAGGAAGATGCAGCACTGGTTGAGGAGATTGAGGCAATGTCTGCATCTCCATCCCTGCAACTGCCAGTGAACTCAGGTAAAACAGAGAGCCCTGGGGCTGTCCAGGCCTTAGCCAGGCAGGTAGGAGGGACTGACTCTGACCTGGGCCTTCCTTCTCTGTGGCAGCTATAGCTCATGTTCAGAATATTCTGGCAACTAGCATTGTGTAGTGAGTGCTGGGCAAGTACACATTTCCCATCCCATGCAAGTGTTTCCACGGGAAGGACTGGGCCAGGCAGTGAAGAGAAAGCAGTGGGGCCAGAAGGGGTGGGGCCGGAAGGGGTGGGGCCAGAAAGGTGGGGTGGAGGTAAAAGTTTGGCTGTGAGATGATTGGGTCAGGAGAATGGATGCAGCTATGAGGGGGTATCTGGCCTCAAGAAGCAGTCCAATCCAAAAGTGGTAGTAGGGCACATAGCATGGTGGTGGGCTTAGGAAACACGGGGTGACCATGGGCCAGCAGGTGGGGGCGGGAGGTGGGCTGATGAGGGGGAAGTATGGGACAAGGAGCCTAGCAGAGGGGATCAAGGAAAGGGGTTGGGCACACTTAACTGGAAACAGGGCTGTCAAGTATGTCTCTCTCCATGTACTATGCTCATCTGTGCTCTGTCGGGGTTAAGCCTAGCAGGTTAGAGTTCCCATGCCCCACAATTTAGACTAGAAGAAAGGAACTCTAACTATTCACCTGGAAGGGGCATAATCCTCTGGCACCTGAGAAGAGGTTTATTGTGAAGACAGGAAGTTAGAATGGGCCACATCTGGCGTTACAGACTCATATCACCTTTACCCATGAGGCATAGGTAATATGTAAATGCACTCAAACACTAGGTCCTTGTTTTTTCCTCTTCCGTTTCTTTACCTCTTTCTTCTTCTAGTGCTGGGGCTTGAACACAGCTTCTAGGTGCTACAAAAATTCCCTGCCCAAAGGCTTATTGTTCTTCACCTCCTAGTCCTCCATCTTCTTGGTCCCTATCAGTCCAGGTACCATGGCCAGATGGCCCCTTTCAAGGCAAGTATGTTCCCAACAGCCTTCTCTCTGAAGGAACCAAAAGGAGGATTAAGGGTTTTGTGCTTTGGTGTGTACATTCACATGAATATTTCCTTCCATCAGTGGGACAGTTCTAAGTACTCATCCTCTTATTGATCTTCAGCTATAAATCATTTGAAAATGGAGGCACGGGAGCAGGAAGGGAAAAAAATCAAAACAACAAAACAAAAAACATATCCCACAATCACTGGATGACTGAATGAAGGCAAGTAAATCTCAACCTAACAATATTTTACCAAATCTGTTACGTTTGAATGGTGAGAGCTCCATAGAGGGAGATGCCAAAGCAGCCAGGCAGTGTCATTTCGATATGTACAAGGATGCTGTTATTAATATTTAATCATTAATATTTGCTCATTCATCCAGGAAGGGGAGATCAGTTACTATGGTACTTTGATTGTGTTAAATCCAATTACCATGTTATAAAAATAGCAAGCTTCCATAATAAAAAATAAGGTTCTTCTACCCAGCACCAGTTATCTTTAGTTCACTTCCAAGCCATACACATTATAACCATATCCAGAGAATACACGGAAGGGAGGTAAGGAAGCAGCATTCTGGTGTATTAGCTGGGACCAATACTTTGCTCAAGTTGAACTGTTTATGCTCTGTGGTATTACTTTCTTCCTATTTTTGGATATATCCATACATATATTCTGACTGAAGGTATATGTCTATCAATTGAGATGTTAGCTTGCAAAGGTTCATTTTTTTAAAATTAATTTTATTTTATTTGAGAACATACTGTACAGAGGGGCTACAATTACATGGGCAGGATAATGCATACATTTCTTACCAAGCATTGCAGCCTCCTCCTTTGTTTACCCTTCACCTCCCTTCCCAGCCTCCCCCCTCCCCCCACCCAATCATACCCCCCTCCACCCCCCACACCGACATTGTAAAGTTGGTTTTGACATGACATTTTGTACTTCTCATTGTTGCAACAGGTCCACCTGAATCCTTAAACGACTTGTTTGTCCCCATCTCCTCCACATGTTATACTGACATCAAATATAGTGAAAGCAGGGGTTAAACTGTGGGGGAGGGACATACAAAGCAACAAAGAAATAATCTTATAAATGCGTTAAAACACATGCATGAAAGAAACGAAAACATTAAAATACATATTTAAGGGTTCATTTTCCTAACATCACATTATCTGACCTTTTCCGCTTGACTCATACCTATAATAGATATTGCAAATAAGGGAAACCATGAGACCTATGCTTCTTTGGGCCTGGCTTACTTCACTTAATATAATTTTTTCCAAACCTTTCCATTTCCTAACAAATGGGGAAATGTCATTCTTTCTGATGGAGGCATAGAATTCCATTGTGTATATATATACCAAATTTTCTTGATCCATGCATCTACTGAGGGGCATCTGGGTTGGTTCCATATCTTAGCTATGGTAAATAATGCTGCAATAAACATAGTTGTGCTGGTAGCTTTAGTGTGGTGTTGTTTGTAAACATTTGGGTAAATGCTCAAAAGTGGGATTGCTGGATCATAGGGGAGATCTACGTGAAGACTTTTGAGGAACCTCCATACTGCTTTCCAAAGTGGTTGAACAAGTTTACATTCCCACCAACAATGAAGTAAGGTTCCTTTCTGTCCACATCCCCTCCAGCATCTGTTGTTGTTAGAGTTCTTGATTTTTGCTGTTCTAACTGAAGTGAGGTGATATCTCAATGTTGTTTTGATTTGCATTTCTTTTACGGCTAGGGATGTTGAACATTTCTTCATGTGTCTATTGGCCATCCTTCTTTCTTCTTCAGAGAAGCTTCTCTTTAAGTCTTTCGCCTACTTATTTATTGGGCAGTTGTTTCTTTGAGGATTTGTTGTTGGGTGGTTTAATTTTTTGAGTTCCAAGTATATTTTAGATATGAGACCCTTGTCCGTTGTATGGCTAGTAAAGATCTTCTCCCAATCGGTGGGCTTTCTATTGATCTTGCCAGCTATGTCATTTGCCCTGCAGAAGCTCTGCAATCTTATGCAATCCCATTTGTCCAACCTTTCTTTGATTTGTTGTGCTTCCGGGTCTCTATTCAGAAAATTTCGACCTGTGCCAAGGAGACCTAGGGTTTCTCCTATTCCATCCTGTAATGTTTTCAGAGTGTCTGCTTTGAGTTCAAGGTCTTTGATCCATTTGGAGTTGATTCGGGTGCAGGGTGATATATAAGGATCTAGCTTTAGTTTTCTACATGTAGTTAACCAATTTTGCCAGCATCATTTACTGAAGAGGCTGTCTTTCTTCCATTCTATTGTTTTAGCTTCCTTATCGAATATTAGATGGCTATAGGTCTGCAGGTTCATTTCTGGGTTTTCAATTCTATTCCATTGGTCCTGAGGTCTGTTCTTATGCCAATACCAAGCTGTTTTGATTACTATGGCTTTATAGTAGAGTTTGACAAAGGTTCAATTTAACATACAGCAGCTGTATGTCAATGGAATTGCTCCTGTGTCCCATGTACATCTCTCCAAGTTCTACACAAGATAATGCCTCTGACGATTTTACCTATGTTGCTGCTGGCATTACCAGTCTTCCTTCTCCCAATTCTCCCTCCTGCCTCCCTCAATACCCTGCAGCAAACCACAACCTTTATGGTTTTGTTTCTTCAGTGTTGATTGCCTGAGGTTTTATTGGTCCAGTTCTAACACACTTGGTAGCTATGGCAGGTGAAGGGGGTGGCCTTTCTTCTTCTAACTTCCCTGACACATACCAGGAGAATCTGTCCGTATTTCAGGAGTTTTACTTGAATTACTTTCCACTTTTTGGGCTTTGCCACCTATCTGATATTGTCTCTTCCTTTGTGTTAGTGATGATTGAACCTAGGATGTTTAATTAGCTAGGCAAATACTCTCACTTAAGTATAACCCAGCCCCAGAACGTCTTTTTAAATTCTCCCTACATCTGAATGTAGGATGGAAAGAAAAGTTTATTCCAGCATACTGGAATGTTTCAGATTTTTAGGTTTTGATTAATCTAGCTATATATAGTCATGGTCTAGAAACAAATATATTGGTAGAACTTGATAAGACAGGCTTTCCCTCACTATACAGCTCTTGCAGGGAAGGGATTTTCCTACAGCATAACCTTGGAAACTTAGTGGTGAGGGCTTCAACATCAATTCATCAGGGACATGAGTTCAACCCAAGTGAGTTGCTGTGGTCTGAAGCCTCCCCTCAGGTTCCTGCTATTCCATCTTGCATACTACATTCCAAACTAGTAATAACCACCATGCTCAGTCTGACTGCTTTGATTTGTTGAAAGGTTGTGAGTGAATGTATGTCATCTTAGACGACTTAATCATTGAGTCATGTGAAGAACTTCACCAAAAAAGAGATCACTCTTCAGTTGCAGTGATGCTTTATGACAAATTTTCATAACAATCACAAAGCTTCCTTTTTTTAGCCCAAACACTTTAACTTGCACCAAAATGATATTATGGAAAAATGATCTAATAATAGGGTTTCTAAATCCAAACACAAAGTACTTTTGCTTAAGGAAGAATTAACTATGCCAGCCAATATATTCCCAGAATTATTATCTCTGTTTTGACCATATTAAAGAAATTTTGTGTTTGTTTTTGTTTTTATGGTCTTGGGGCTTGAACTCTGGATGAAGGCACTGTCCCTCAGCGATTCAGCTTAAGGCTGGTGCTCTACAACTTGAGCCACAGTGCCACTTCTGGTTTTCAGGTGGTTAATTGCAGATAAGAGTCTCATGGACTTTACTGCATGGGCTGGTTTTGAACCGCAATCTTTTCTCTCAGCCTCATGAGTAGCTAGGATTATAGGCGTGACCCACTGGTGCTTGGCAACTATGTACAATTTCTAACCATGATTGAAAATGTTGGGAAAAACTACAGAATACTTGTAAACAGCAGCAGTTACATGGGTATAAGTATATGTAATGTACCAAATATTTTTGCATAATTGAAGTCCTTGGTGATCAAATACATAACAAAACTCATTTGGATCTCTTATTGAACATAGTTTATTAATTTTTCTATTCAGAAAAATATATATATGACACTACAAAACTATAGAAATAATGCTTTAGTATTTATGGGCACAATCCTAAATAGAGAGAGAGAGAGAGAGAGAGAGAGAGAGAGAGAGAGAGAGAGAGAGAGAGAGAAACACAAAATCCCAAACATTAAACTTACAGGTTGGAATTCTGTAATTCCCAATTACATATTGTACTGAAAGGGAAATTACAATGAAATCGAAAATTAGACCATTCAGCAAGGATTCCAAAAAAATAGTTCTTACACATTCCTTGTTTGTTATCTTGATGTGTTTGTGACTAGTTGGGTCATCTGGTTTTCATTAGGATGTAAACAACACTATCTTGTTCTTAAAATCCAAGGGAAAATTACAAGTGTGCAATTGAAAGAGGTGTATGTATATTTGGATCAACCTTTATTTGCTTAGTTTTCAAATATTATGTCATGTTCCCAAATAATAGTGGATTTTGCAAATATAAAAATTTGTGTTGATGTTTTTTTTTAATGTATTTCTTATGACCAGATAAGACGTGTTAAGACCCCAAGATAGCGACAAAGGTTGTTTTATTCCCTTGCGATTTTTTCTAACATATTTATAATGTACCATGTGATTTTTTTGTTTCTTTGTATGCTCCTTCCCTACAGTATTACCCCTATTTTCACTGTATTTGATGCCAGTGCCCTGGGAGGGGAGGAAAAAAACAAAATGCTTAAATAGTGATTCAGGTTGATCCATTGTAACAATGAGATGTACAAGACACTATGTAGAAAAACGAACTTTACAATTTAGGTGGGGGAGGGAGGAGGAGTGTAGTTGTAGAGGTGGAAGGGAAGGGATGGTAGGGGAAAAACAAAGAAGGAAGCAACAACGCTTGATAGGAAATGTACTCATTTCCTTTCTCATGTAACTGTAACACCTATATACAGTATTTTTACAGTAAAAATGTATTAAAATGTATTTCTTAAAATGAAATATTTTTAGATTCTTATGCATATTTCCAATTAGGCAGTTCAGATGATGTATATATGAATTGCTGTTAGTTAGAATTTTGTGTATATGTGTGGTGGTCACTGGGTTTGAAGTTAGGCTCTGTGTGGTGTCCTCTGTCCCCACCCCCGATTTTTGCTTATTCAAGGTTAGCACCACTTGAGTCACATCTTCCAGCTTTTTGGTTTTCAGTTAGAGATAAGAGTCTCTATCTTTCCTGCCTGAGCTGGTTTTAAACCATTGTCCTCAGATCTCAGCCGCTTGAGTAAGTTAGCACTTAAATTTATTGTTTTTCTTTTAGTAAAATATATTTTTATTGTAAAGATACTGTACAGAGGGATTACAGATACATGAGTAAGGTAATGACTACATTTCCTACGGAGCATTTTTATCCCCTGCATTGTTTATCCCCTACTATCCTTTCCCTACCCACCTTCCTAATTCTTCCATTCCCTCCCCCACGCGCAAAGTTGTAAAGTTCGTTTTCGATTTAGTGTCTTGTACATCTTATTGTTACAATGGGTTAATCGGTATCCATATTTAAGCATTTTAGTTTTTTTTTTTCCATTCCCCTCCCCAAATTAGAAAAATGTATATATAAGATGCAGGGCACCAGAATCAGCAGAGTGAAAACAGAGGTTATACCATGGGGGAAGAACATACCAAAGAAATAAAAAATCACATAGTATATTATAAATACCTTTAAAACTATAGCAAGAAAGAAAAAAACCACGTGTGTCCTATCTTGGGGTTAATTTTGCTTAACATCATCTTATATGGTCATATGTACATAGCTTTTGACTACTTCTGCTTGTCCAAGATATATACTAGCTATTGCAAATAAGGAAAAACATGAGACCTATGTTACTTAGCTCCTGGCTTACTTCACTTAATATAATTTTTCCAAGTCTTTCTATTTTCTAACAAATGGGACAATATCAGTATTTCAGATGGAAGCATAGAATTCCATTATATATATATATATATATATATATATATATATATATATATATATATATATATATATATATATATGTCTATCACATTGTTTTGATAGATTCATCTACTGAGGAGCAACTGGGTTGGTTCCATATCTTAGCTATGGTAAATAATGCTGCAATAAACATAGTTGTCCTGGTAGCTTTAGCCACTTACATTTAAATCAGGTGATCTACTAAGTGTTTCCCTGTCCTCTTTTGTGAAAATACACCTTCCAAACAAGTTAAAAGAACAAGTTAAAAGTTGTTCTGATACTCCCAACCCAAAGAAGATACATGACATAATTATTTAAATGCTAAGGTAAAAAATTTGGAGTTGTTGAAAGACTGAGTTTCTTTAGTGACATTTTGGGAAAAGTGAATCAAATATTCAAAGCATTCCTAAAGAGAATAAAGTAGACTTGTTTTTTAAATGAGAAGTAATGAGAAGAAGAACAGTTTTTGTGTCAGTAATGTAGCCTATTTGAAAGAGTTTGAAGGTACAGATGATCATGTATACTTTCTGTGTAGCAATCACTTAATTCTAAAATTCTTAGTTTTCCTCTGCATTTTCAATTTGTTCTCCACAGGTGTTTTATTTGAAACATATACCTTGGTACCAGGGGTTTCTGTAGTTATTTTACTTTTACAAAAGTAATTTTAGGTTTTTTTAAGCCAGAAAAACTAATAATGATAATCATTCTCTGATATCCTTTACCAAGATCTCCACATTTCATTCTATTTGTTTAATATGATATCAGTATATTTATATGCTATAAAGTTTGGTTTTGCTTTTGGTTTTTGGGCTGGTATTGGGGTTTGAAGTCAATACATTGGTCTGTCACAGATGCCATTCATTAATGTAATTCTGGCTATTAGGAGGCTGAGATATAAGAATCAAGGTTCAAAGCAAGCCTGGGTAGGAAACATTACGATACTCTTGTCTTCATGACTAAAACGCTAAAAGTGAAGTGTGGTTCAAGTGGTAGAGCACTGGCCTTGAGCAAAAAAGCTAAAGGGTAGTACCTAAAGGATAGTTCCCAAGTCCTGGGTTTAAGTACCACTACCAACACACAAACCACACACACACACACACACACACACACACACACACACACACACACACACACACAAACACACACACACGTTTTCTTTCTCCCCAAGCAGGTGGTTCTGTGTGTGTGTGTGTGTGTGTGTGTGTGTGTGTGGTTCTTTTTTATGTGACCCTGAAATCCACTTTGCTTTCTTTTTCATTTAGTTGGTGGTTTTTGCACAGGGAGAGTCCTGGGTGCCAGTGATTCCGCTGGGATGCCTGAGGTCTGACTTAGTGAGAAATGGGACACCAGGAAAACTCCACAAAGCAAATGGATGGAAACGTGAGAAGATATGCATTCAGGTAATTCTTCAGTCTATCTTCCTCCTGCCAATTGTCTTTCTCTCTCTGTGGGGTGAGTTCTTTTTCTTACCAGGTAAACTTGAACATTGTATGGCTTTGTGTGTGTACCCATATGCGAATAAGTCTTTTGTAAAATTTCAGCCATCACAAACATGCTCTTTTTTCTTCTCTCACTATTAGCGAGTTTGTTGGCAGCTTTCATTGTTCTGAGAAAAGTGGAATGTTCTAGATAATTTCATGGGATATTTATAGACGTAGGTCAGAATTTATAGTTCTTTTGCTCTAGTGAATTGAGAAACATCTATGTGAATTTATAGGTAGCCTATAGTTAACTAATTTCTACAATATAGAAAATTTTTGGATACGATATCTTTATGGAAAATCAAAGACATCTTTAAGTACTTTGTCTAAATGAAGCAGAAATTGAGAACACTTCAAAATTTTCAGTTTTAATCAGAATCTTGTAGTCATTTGGCATAAAATTTTTTTTGGGGGGGTCCGGTCGTGGAGCCTGAACTTCTGGGCCTGGGCACTGTCCCTCAGCTCTTCAGCTCAAGGCTAGCGCTCTACCACTTGAGCCACACCGCCACTTCTGGCTTTTTTCTTCTTTTTGCTTATGTGGTGCTGAGGAATCGAACCCAGGGCCTCAGGCATGCAAGGCAAGTGCTCTACCACTGAGCCACCTTCCCAGCCCCAGCATAAAATATTTTTAAGTGCTGCAATCAATTGATTTCAATTGAATGTCCTTTTAGATATAGTGTACGTTTTTCCTTTTGATTAATTAAGAACATTATGTTTAATTCCAACTAAGGTATTGTGAGAAATATCAAGATATGAGATTGTTTCTCCAATAATTAGATTAAATTAGTAGGAAAGGTCCTCTGTTTGCAGTAAAAATTGCAATATAGTATATAAAATGTGTATGGTCAACACATTTGTGTACTTGTGTAGTTATAGAATTTTAATAAATTTCTTCAAGCACAAGGAAAAGTTTAAGACATGTTAAAGTTTTACACACAGCAAAGAAAATACCAGGTTGTTTTTAACAAATGTTTTCATTTTTCAATGTGTGTTTTTGTGTATGTGTGTATGTTGGTACTTGGGCTTCAACTTAGGGTATTGTGCCATACTCATTTCCAGTATTTTTTTCTATTTATTGTCAATATGAGTATCATAGACATTGCTGCTTGAGATTCCTTTGAATCTTGATCCTCAGATCTCAGATTCCTATGTAGCTGGGATTACACATGTCAGCCACCAGCATTCTGAGAGATGTTTTTGTCATGTTGTGTGGCAAGATACCAGAAATCTAATGTTTACTCACTGAATACCAACTTTTGTAGGCTACAAGTTTGGGCTAGTAGTTTGCGTGTGGTTTTTCTGTAGCAGTTGCTCAGTTTTTAGCAGGGGGCCACCAGGCTATAGTCTCTTATGAAATGTGTGGACCTATTCCAAACTTAAAGGATGCCTGGGAGGATTTATGTCCTCTAGCTCTAAGATTGTGGTTTCTGCTGTCTGGTCACCTATCATACAGCCACTGTTGTCAGCTCCTAAATACTCCCATGATTTCTTGACAAATATATCCTCCTTAGTGTTTCATTCACTCTGTTACTGACTTCTAGAAAGTCCTTAATTTGCACTCACTCCTTGGAAGTAACTCATAACCAACTCTTGTGGGAACTAATTATATCTGTAGACTTTAAATTTGTTATCTACCAGAGCATATTGTAGGGTTAGCGAAAAATAAAAGACTTGGCAAGCATCTGGGTTGTTGTGCATTGAATTCGGTAGATTATTAGCTATTTATTATTAGCTGTTGATTATTCTATGTGTCTTCAATTTCAAACACTGGTAATATTGAGTTGTGGTTTGATTTTAGCTGATCAAGTGTGCAGTTTAAGAAAGTGAAAGAGAGAGTTCCGGGAAGATGGCGGAGGAGAAGATGGAATCTGAAGAAGCTCTCGCATAGAAAGTAGTTTTAGAGTTCCAGTCAACAGTCCTAAGCCAGAGAATCACACCAAGTGTGCCATCACAGGACAGAGAGTTAGACAAGAGAGGGGAAGCCAAGGAAACGCATCAGCTGCCGCTCCGGCGGCGCGGTCGCGGCGGCGACCACCGCCGCGGTGTCATACTTGAAACACAGAGAGTCGGGGACAAAGGAGCCAGACGCAGTGGACGAGCGGATTCTACTCAACACCAACAAGAACCTAAAAGGAGCGAACACCTTCATCCTGCTGTTTGCAGACCAGAGACGACCCAGGATCCAAGACTCGGCGTGAGTACAAGCCCGACGTCCTCACTCCTCAGGGAGCAGAGGAAGGAAGGCCACCCCTCCCCCACCCAGCACCGGTGATCTCCATCTTGGATACCGACAAAGCTCGGAGGAGCTGCTAGCTCCAGCTCAGCCCTTGGAATAAAATGAGTCATTTAGCAGGTCACAAGAACTTAACGGCGAAGTGACCTGCCAGACTCAGCTCCATCCAGGGAAAAGTCACCCAGCTCAGGCGCCAGCCATCGGAGTGCCTTGCCTCACTGGGTAACCAGAGCCAGAGGATGCCCCTCCCACTAGCAGCCACCACAATCAATTGAAAAACAGAAACCCTGAGAATGGCTCCAGGCTGGGCGCTGTGAGCTTTATCACAAAATAGCCCCAGGGAAAAGCTACTGTTTGTTGAAAGGCCTCAACTCTACCCAGAACCTAGCCTCATCACCAAATCCCCCTCTTTTGTAACTCTCAAAGCAGACCACCGTCCCAGAAAACTAACCTGGGAGGGGGATCACAAAATCTTGGGGAAAGCAGAGCATTTTTCTGCCTCTTCCAACCAACCGACTTAAGAAACCAATCAAGCCACACGACCTCAAGCTGACCAGAGACTCCAACAAGAGACTGGTTGCAGACAAAAGGGAGATACAGGATTCTTCCCACTCCTCCCCCCCCCAAAAAAAATCAAAAGACTTTTTTTTTTCTTCTTCTTCTTTTCTTTTTTTTGCTTGTTTTTTGTTTTTTGTTACCATATATATATACATATATATATATATATATATATATATATATATATATATATATATATGTATAAATTTTTTCCCTTCTAAAACTTTTATTAATCTTTAATCTTTGCCTCTTCTGAAAAAATAATTGTTTTCCAGTAACTTTTTTTTTTCTCATCTTATAATTTTTATTTTAGGAATACGTGAATGAGAGTTTTCCTTTCTTTTCTTGTCTTCTTTCTCTTTTTCTTTCTTTCTTAATTATCTTTTTGTTTTTTATCTAGCTCTACTGAACTTCTGATCTTTTCTTCCCCCTTTCCCATCCTTAAAGCTTTTCACATCTCCTCTATGTCCCTCCCCTTCTCTGAACATATTCACATTCCTCTCTAAATAGACGGTCTTTTAACCTCTATAATAACATTAATTTTTACGTTTCTATTCTTTTCCTGGTCTCTCTTTATTCCCCTTTCCTTCTCTTCTTTTTTTCTCTCTCTCTCTACTTGCATCCTACCCAACCCATTTCCTGCACTGTGATTAGGACATAGTTAACTCTCCCTGTGCCTCCCCACACCAATCTATTCAAATTTTTTACCCACATCTCTCCCTAATCCTAATAATTTCTGGTTTTCCAAATTCTTTTCTGCGGTTCGAAGTCCTTTAACATATAGTCGTTTGATGTTGAATAGATGTATCTGTTGAACTAGATTGTATCTGTGGACTATTGACTGTACAAATGCAAACTTTGGTTGATGGTTGCCTTAAGATAGTGTTCTAGCACAAAACTGGTGCAATCTTTATCTCAAATGGGCCGAGTAAGCCGGAAAAACACAAGAAAAATGGCAAATTCGGGTATCTCAATTCCCAACCTTGATAATCAGGGATTAGAACAGATAAAGAATAATCCAGAGGAGACTTCCCAAATAGCTCTACAAACACTAATAGCAAACATGATAAATGAGAAGTTTGACAATGTACAAAGGACTCTGTATGAGCGTGATAGGGAGAGAGAGGAGGCATCCCAGAAGTTTATACAGGAATATCATAAGCATGAGGAAGCTTCTCAAAAACTGATACAGGATTTGCGTGAACAACTTGAGAACACTCAAAGAGAAAGGGAGGAATGGCGTGAGCAGGCTGAGAACACTCAAAGAGAACTGCAGGAAGCCCACAGAAGGGAGGAAACTAATCAAAAAGTAATTCACGAATTAAGAGACCAGGTAGAGAATACACAAAGATCACTAAAGGCATTCATGGAATCCATTAACAAAGAGCTGAAGGAAGTCAGGGAGACCACAAAGGGAATGCTGAATGGAACCCAACAGAAGGAATGGCAGTCGAAAGAAACTGTAACCAATCAACTAAGTGATTTGAGAACAAACACTGAACACCAAATTAAGGAAGTAAAGAAATTCCTACAAGACCTAAAACAGAGCTTCAACAAAGAACTTGAAGCCATCAAAGCTGACCAATTAGAAGGAAAAGAGATAAAAAACAAAGTAGAGAGTCTTGACAGCAGGTTAGACCATGCAGAAGATCGAAACCCAGGGATTGAAGACAGCCTATATATTATAGAGAAAGAACATACAACCATCCAAGACAAGTCCAAGAAATATGATAGGTCTATCCAACACCTGGAAGACACCATCAGAAGGCCCAATCTACGGATAATGGGTGTAGAGGAGCACCTGGAATCAGAAGTCAATGGTCTAGGAAATTTGTTTAACAGGATCCTAGCAGAGAACTTCCCAAACATACAAAAAGATAGGCCTATTCATATACAAGAAGCTTTTAGAACCTCAAATAGACCAGACCAGAATAGGACATCCCACCGTCACATTATAATCCACACAGGATCAACCCAGACCAAGGAAAAGATCCTTAAAACTGTCAAGGAGAAAAGGTTAATCACCTATAAAGGGAAACCAATTAGAATTACCTCAGATTTCTCAGCAGAGACAATCAAAGCAAGAAGAGCCTGGAATGACGTATGCCATGCCCTAAAAACAAACAACTATCAACCAAGAATACTGTACCCAGCTAAACTCTCCTTCATAACTGAAGACCAAATAAAAACCTTCCATAGCAAAGAAAAATTGAAACAATACATCTCCACCAAACCAGCCCTGCAAAAGATTCTTAAAGATGTCCTACACATAGAAAACCAACAAGAACACAACAAAGGCCAAGAAACTGCACCCAAACTGAGAATCCAAGAACCTTAGGAAGAACACAGTTTTCACAGCGCCCAAGAAGGTGGATAACATGGCAGGAACTCCCAAATACCTCTCAGTCCTATCTCTTAACGTTAACGGACTGAACTCTCCAATTAAGCGACATAGACTGTCTAGTTGGATTAAAAAACAAGACCCTTCTATCTGCTGCCTGCAGGAGTCACATCTTGCCCGTAAAAACAAACATATTTTCAAGGTTAAAGGCTGGAACAAAATCTACCAAGCAAACGGCCCTCATAAACAGGCGGGAGTTGCAATCCTAATATCAGATAAAATAGGCTTCAAATTAAAAATCGTGAGAAGAGATAAAGAATGTCGCTACATACTAATTAAAGGATCTCTCCTTCAGGAGGATATTACAATTCTAAATATCTATTCGCCAAACAAAGGAGCACCCAAATTTATCAAAGAAACACTACTTTCCCTCAAATCCCATATAGATCCAAAGGCATTAATTGTTGGGAATTTTAACACACCACTCTCCCCACTAGATAGATCAACTGGTCAAAAACTCAACAGAGAAACCGCAGATCTAAACAGCTTCATAGATCAACTAGACTTAACAGACATTTACCGAACATTTCACCCAGCAGCCTCAGAATACACGTTCTTCTCAGCAGCACATGGAACGTTTTCTAAAATAGACCACATTTTAGGCCACAAAGCAAACTTGTCTAAATTCAGAAACATTGAAGTTATACCTTGCATTCTCTCTGACCACAAGGGAATAAAATTAGAACTCAACACCAAAAGCCACCAAAGAAAGTCCGGTATCACATGGAGGCTGAACAACACACTGCTGAATCATGCGTGGGTCATGGAAGAGATTAGAAAGGAAATTCAAATGTTCATGCTATTCAACAAAAATGAACACACAAATTACTAGCTCCTCTGGGACACAGCAAAGGCAGTTCTCAGAGGCAAGTTTATAGCTCTGAGCTCTTACATCAACAAATTGGAGAGATCTGAAACTAACAATTTAATGACACATCTACACCTCCTTGAAAAAGAGCAGCAAGATAAACCCCAATCCAGTAGATAGAAAGAAATAATCAAAATTAAATCAGAATTAAATGAATTAGAATCTACAAAAACTATAGAAAGTATCAACAAGACAAAGAGTGGTTCTTCGAAAAACTTAATAAAATTGACAGACCCTTAGCAAACCTTATCAGAAAAAGGAGAGAACACACCCAAATTAATAAACTCAGAGATGAGAACGGAAACATCACCACGGAAACAACCAAGATTCAGAACATTATAAGGGAATACTTCTCAAAACTTTATGCTAATAAGTTTGAGAACTTGACAGAAATGGACCTTTTCCTAGCAAATATTGACATGCCAAAACTAAACCAAGATGAATTAAACCAGCTTAACAGGCCCATATCAAGCATTGAAATAGAAACAGCAATAAGAGACCTCCCAGCTAAGAAAAGTCCAGGACCAGATGGTTTTACAGCGGAATTTTACAAGGCCTTCAAAGCAGAGCTCACACCAATACTCCTCCAACTCTTCAATGAAATTGAAAGAGAAAGCTCACTACCGAACACATTCTATGAAGCCATCATAACCCTCATCCCAAAACCAGGCAGGGACTCATCAAAGAAAGAGAACTATAGACCCATTTCTTTGATGAACATTGATGCAAAACTTCTCAACAAAATTTTGTCCAATCGACTTCAACAATTCATCCAAAAAATCATACACCATGATCAAACATAATTCATTTCAGGGATGCAAAGCTGGTTCAATATACGCAAATCAATTAATATTATTCACCACATCAACAGGAGCAAGAATAAGAAACACATGGTCATCTCAATAGATGCAGAAAAAGCATTTGACAAGATCCAACACCCCTTTATGATGAAGGTTCTGGAAAAATTAGGAATCCATGGAACATTCCTCAATACAATAAAGGCTGTATA
The DNA here is from genome assembly GCF_024711535.1 of Dipodomys merriami. Classification (NCBI taxonomy): domain Eukaryota; kingdom Metazoa; phylum Chordata; class Mammalia; order Rodentia; family Heteromyidae; genus Dipodomys; species Dipodomys merriami. The sequence goes on from NW_027205937.1 coordinate 9,776,854, forward strand.
TGACAAACCTACAGCCAGCATTATACTCAATGATGAAAAACTAAAGCCATTTCCTCTTAACTCAGGAACAAGACAAGGATGCCCACTCTCTCCACTTCTCTTCAATCTAGTATTAGAATGCCTAGCTACAGCAATAAGACAAGATGCAGACATAAAGGGGATCCAAATAGGGAAAGAAGAAATAAAACTCTCCCTCTTTGCAGATGACATGATCTTGTATTTAAAGAATCCCATAGATTCCACTCCCAAATTACTCAAGCTGATTCAAAACTTTGGCAAAATAGCAGGTTATAAAATTAACCCCCAAAAATCAATGGCTTTTCTATATGCCAACAATGAGAAAAGTGTGGCTGAAATTAGGAAAGCAACTCCATTTGTAATAGCCCCACAAAAAATAAAATACCTAGGAATTAACTTAACCAAAGAAGTGAAGGACCTCTATGATGAAAACTTTAAAATCTTGAAAAAGGAAATCAACACAGAAATTAAAAAATGGCAAAACCTCCCATGCTCCTGGATTGGAAAGATTAACATCGTGAAAATGGCAATACTTCCCTAGGCTATCTACAAATTCAACGCGGTACCTATCAAAATTCCACCCTCATTCTTCAAGGAAATAGAGGAGGCAATCCAAAAATACATATGACACAATAAAAGACCCCGAATAGCAAAAACGCTCCTCAACGGAAAGAACACTGCTGGAGGAATATCAATACCAAATTTCAAACTCTACTATAAAGCCATAGTAATCAAAACAGCTTGGTATTGGCATAAGAACACACCTCAGGACCAATGGAATAGAAATGAAAACCCAGAAATGAACCTACAGACCTATAGCCATCTAATCTTCGATAAGGAAGCTAAAACAATAGAATGGAAGAAAGACAGCCTCTTCAGTAAGTGGTGCTGGCAAAATTGGTTAACTACATGTAGAAAACTAAAGCTAGATCCTTATATATCACCCTCCAACAGAATCAACTCCAAATGTATCAAAGACCTTGAACTCAAAGCAGACACTCTGAAAACATTACAGGATGGAATAGGAGAAACCCTAGGTCTCCTTGGCACAGGTCGAAATTTTCTGAATAGAGACTCGGAAGCACAACAAATCAAAGAAAGGTTGGACAAATGGGATTGCATAAGATTGCAGAGCTTCTGCAGGGCAAATGACATAGCTGGCAAGATCAATAGAAAGCCCACCGATTGGGAGAAGATCTTTACTAGCCATACAACGGACAAGGGTCTCATATCTAAAATATACTTGGAACTCAAAAAATTAAACCACCCAACAACAAATCCTCAAAGAAACAACTGCCCAATTAATAAGTGGGTGAAAGACTTAAAGAGAAGCTTCTCTGAAGAAGAAAGAAGGATGGCCAATAGACACATGAAGCAATGTTCAACATCCCTAGCCATAAAAGAAATGCAAATCAAAACAACATTGAGATATCACCTCACTCCAGTTAGAACAGCAAAAATCAAGAACTCTAACAACAACAGATGCTGGAGGGGATGTGGACAGAAAGGAACCTTACTTCATTGTTGGTGGGAATGTAAACTTGTTCAACCACTTTGGAAAGCAGTATGGAGGTTCCTCAAAAGACTTCACATAGATCTCCCCTATGATCCAGCAATCCCACTTTTGGGCATTTACCCAAATGTTTACAAACAAGACCACACTAAAGCTACGAGCACAAATATGTTTATTGCAGCATTATTTACCATAGCTAAGATATGGAACCAACCCAGATGCCCCTCAGTAGATGAATGGATCAAGAAAATGTGGTATATATACACAATGGAATTCTATGCCTCCATCAGAAAGAATGACATTTCCCCATTTGTTAGGAAATGAAAAGGTTTGGAAAAATTATATTAAGTGAAGTAAGCCAGGCCCCAAGAAGCATAGGTCCCATGGTTTCCCTTATTTACAATATCTAGTATAGGTATGAGTCAAGCGGAAAAGGTCAGATAATGTGATGTTAGGAAAATGAACCCTTAAATATGTATTTTAATGTTTTCGTTTCTTTCATGCATGTGTTTCTAACGCATTTATAAGATTATTTCTTTGGTGCTTTGTATGTCCCTCCCCCACAGTGTAACCCCCGCTTTCACTATATTTGATGTCAGTATAACATGTGGAGGAGATGGGGACAAACAAGTCGTTTAAGGATTCAGGTGGACCTGTTGCAACAATGAGAAGTACAAAATGTCATGTCAAAACCAGCTTTACAATGTCGGTGTGGGGGGGAGGGGGGTATAATTGGGTGGGGGGAGGGGGGAGGCGGGGAAGGGAAGTGAAGTGTAAACAAAGGAGGAGGCTGCAATGCTTGGTAAGAAATGTATGCATTATCCTGCCCATGTAATTGTAGCCCCTCTGTACAGTATGTTCTCAAATAAAATAAAATACAATTAAAAAAAAGTGAAAGATAATTCTTTCAGTGGAATAGAAAATAATTTGCCTGTTACAGTGAATGAAAGGCAGTTAGGAGTTAAACAAATAGGTTCAAGAGCACTGGCAGTGGCTGCAGAGATGGGACAGAGGTAAACAGGTAAGACATTTTTTAAAGAGAACATTTGGGAATGTAGATTGGTGGTAGAGTGCTTGCCTAGCGTGCATGAAGCCCAGTGTTCAATTACTCAGTACCACATAAAGAGAAAAAGCTGGAAGTGTTGTTGTGGCTCAAGTTGGATGGTGCTAGCCTTGAGCAAAAAAGAAGCTCAGCCTTCTTAGTTTATGCCCCAGACCCTTAGTTTATGCCCCAGGACTGCCAAAAAATAAAAAGAGAGAACATGTCAATAATGGATGAGGGTAGGATCCAGAGGCCAATTCATCACTGAATTTTTCACCTCTATTTCCAAATCAAGACATCATTCTCAGAGAAACAATGGAGCAAAAAGATGATCCAGAAAGAACATATGTTATGAAGTAATACTAGAATTTTATAGTGCAACTGTCCTGTAGAGATAATTCATTATGGATAATTGTGTCTTTTTTCTCTTTTTTCAGTTGTGAAAATATTGTACAGAGGGGTTACAATTACATGGGCAAGATATTGAGTACATTTCTTATCAAGCATTGTAGCCTCCTCCTTTGTTTCCTCTTCCCATCCCTTCCCATCCTTCCCCTGTCCCCCCACCGAATCCTCTGCTCCCCCTCCTCCCCTCACCTAAGTTGTGAAGTTAATTTTTCAACATAACGACTTGTACATCTCATTGTGTCTTGCAATAGCACAAAAGCTCATTGTAATAGCCCAAGTGCTATCTGGAGTTTTTGTGTGGGTGCTGGTCCTGAAACTTGATCAGAGCACAGTTGTTATTTCTATTTTTCTTCCTCAAGGCTAGTACTCTATTACTTAAACCACAGCTCCACTTGTGATTTTTTGGTGTTTAAATGAAGATAAGCGTGTCATGGACTTTTCCTGGTTCACCTGGCTTCAAAATATGATCCTCAAATCTCAGCATTCTGAGGAGCTAGGATGACAGCTGTGACTCACTAGCATCCAGAGAAGCAATTTCTTTGGTGTGAAAGGAATTAAGAATACAGATCATCCAGGAATATTCACCCTCAGTACTAAATAAATCACCAATTTCCATGAATACATACACACACATGCAACTCAGTGGTCTGTATCATCTTTCCCCAAAAGAATAGTGCCTTCTTAAGTGGCAAATTGTGCTATTACAGGCCCATAATCCCAGCTACTGAGAGGCAGAGGTATAGGAGGATTGGATTCTGCGGCTGGCTTGAGTGAAGTTAGCACAAGACCCTATATGGAAAGCAAACTGTAAAAGAAAAAAGGATTGGAACCCTGGAGGGCTCAAGTGGTAAAATATCGGCCTAGTAAGTGAAAGGCCTTCAGTTTTATACTCAGTTCTATGGAAAAGATATTAAACTATAGCATCTCAGCCCATTTGTCATGATTTAACAAAAACCCGAAGCTTACTTCATAAGGAATACTTCTTATTCCTTACTTCATAGGGAATAAGAGGTCTATATCATTCATAATAGTGTTGGCTGGAAACTCTAAATAGCATGGTAGTGCATGGGACAAGGCCCCTAGGTGCATCACATCATGTAGGATCTCGGAATCATGGCATGTTCTAGAATGAGAGTGAGTAAGGGGCTTACAGTGCTTTTTACAACTGCTAACAGTGATCATGTTAGTCCCTTGAGAGTTAATGAGATGGCATTAATACATTTATGACAGAATCCTCTATTAAAGGTTTCACCTCGTGACACTGCTACATTGAGAAGTTAAACTTCAGTGTGAGCTTTGATGATAACAGGCCATTAACAGGCTTCTGGCAGAGACAGGTGAGACCATTGGAAGCTGATGACATTCATACAACTAGGCACCTTGAACAGCTGCTTGGATTTCATTGAATCTGGTATTTGCTATATTTGGGATCATATCACAGTTAGGATCCATCGAGTCCATGTCTGTTCCATGTGCCAGCTACAGTTATGCTGACTGTGACAGAAACTGCTGGGCAATAGGGAGAACAAGGATGGAGATGGGCACAAAATTGAGGTTTAGCATTCTTCATGGCACCTAATTAATATTGATTGATTTATGTAAGAAAATCATTAGAAAGCTGAATGTCTACACAGAGCCATTTAATAACTACTGTATGACCCAGAAGGATTCCTTGTATAGCAGTCTGTTTACACATAATGCTGACATTCCTCTGAACACAAAAGATAAAAAACAAGTTCTAGCTTACAAATTTAATTTTCATTTAATGTATGGTTATGGACCAGTACTAGGCCTTGAACTGATGGGCCTTCCTCTTACTTCCACACTTCCAACTGGGATCTATATATGTCTTTAATTTTTTATTAATGTTTTTCAAGGATAGATCTTAACACTGACTCTAATTTTTGTCTAAAATAAATTTTGAAAGTTTTCCAGTGAATGAAGTGTTCTATTTCACTTTGTCATTCTATTATCTTGGTATCTTGCTGTTTCTTGGTAGTTAAAGACAGGTTCTCTGCAGCATTTTAAAGGAAATTTTTTACCTAGCCCCAGTCTATAATCCTAGCTTCTTAGGAAGCTGAGATGAGGAGAATATTGTCTTAAAGCAAAGGCGGAGAATTCCATGAAATACCATCTCCAAAATTGTGTATATTTTACATATAAAATATTATATGATATATTTAATATGTAATATATTTGTGAAATACATGCATACTATGCATATATATGTGTGTTTGTGTGTGTGTTTTTGTGTGTGTGTATACCTCACAAATTAAGCAGGTTCAGTAGCTGAAAGATTCAATAAGTATACTTGAAAACAACTAAGAACTGCACGATTTCCTCCCATATCCATCCTTTCTTTAAATACTATGTGGGTTGTAGTCTAAAAAGGTAAATCTTTGACCAAAAAGGAAAACCTTAATTTTTGACCCATCCTAGACCTTTTTTCTCCAAAATTTAAAGTACTAAAATGCCTATATGAACAATGGGTATTGTCAATGTCATCCAAAATGATGAATGATTGTTAGATGAAGTGTCCAAGTTTGTAGATAAGGATTCAAAGTGGAATTCCCCAGCGTGAAATTGAATTGAAGAACTGGTACTGTTGTTTTGTTATGAAAGGGCTCTGAACACTTTTTCTGGAAAAAAAAAACTTCTTTGTAATCTGTGAATGTTATTTTTAGGCCTGCACATGGCATTATGTTCTGCAAATAGTGGTACCTATCCTGATAGCAACAGTCCTCCAATCCTGTCTCTCATTTGAGATAGAATTTGTGATCTTATTGTCCAGCTACCTAAAGGGAAGGGCTTTTTCCTCTTACCAGAATCTCTCATTGTTCCTCAGGAAGAAAGAGGAACTAAAGACAACCATAGATTCATTGTGTGTGATCATGCTGGAACGGGAGTTCTTCTGCAGGAAGCAGAGGAGAATGGATGGAAGAGTGGCAATTCTCTTCAGTATTGTTGGTTTGTCATCATAGGACAATTGAAATTCAGATGACAGGCAGGAAAACAGGTTCTCCATTGTAGAGGAACAGGAGACGGGCATACTGGAACAATTGAAGGCATTGACTTAATTTTGCTGCTGGCATGCTACTTTAAGTCATTTTTAATAAAAAAATAGATGGCCATGATTTCATTGAACGTCCTGTCCAATATTGATTTGTGGGTATCAAACAGGCTGTAACCCATGTCACACATGAGTGCAAGAATAATAGGGTTCAGCTCATTACATAGTGGCTCATCAAGACATAGGAAATATTCCTCAACTTGGTTGAGCTAGTCTCCATTATTTGTTCTATACTATGCCTCTGCTTTGGGTCTGCAGTTTAGTGTCAAGATGTTATTTTGTCCTTTTGGATACAGGTAAATGGAGCAATGTACATGACCTCCAAGACAATTACCTGTATCTGGCTAAAATTCATGTATTCAAATGGGAAACTCACCATCTCCATAAAATACAAAAGATGACTCCCAAGCACCAGATGTCTACTTTGCAGACATTGTAGTTTTCATACAGGAATATTTTTTTGGGGGGGTTCCAGTCGTGGGGCCTGACCTCTGGGCCTGAGAGCTGTCCCTCAGCTCTTCAGCTCAAGGCTAGCACTCTACTACTTGAGTTACAGCACCACTTCTGGCTTTTTTCTGCTTATGTGGTGCTAAGAAATCGAACCCAGGGCCTCATGCATGCAAGTCAAGCGCTCTGCCACTGAGCCACCTTCCCAGTCCTGCAGGAATATTTTATAGGGACAAAATCAAGGTACCAAATATGTCCTTCAGCAACTGCCCTTGGGTAATCCTTGTGCTCATGCCAAAGTCATTGACCTTCACATTGCATTTGTCATCCAACAGGAGGTTATTTTGTTTAAGGTCTCCGTGTTCATTTCTATCTTCATTAAAGTAATGCACAATACACACAGTCTGCTTTAACAACTTATGATTTTCACATTTATCTCAGGAGGTCTCTGGGTGGCCAGTTCCATTACCAAGTATTGGTGCTCATCCTTCTCCCTCACTTGGTATGACCTAATCATGTGTGCGTGATAGGAAGTCTTAATAATATCCATCTCAATTTTGATCTGACAATTGTTGAACTCTCCCATCACTACCACTTTGAGGTTTATGAGGTAGTGCTAGGTCAAATTTACATATGGATAGTTACCATAGCAAATGATCTCCTTCATACTGTATTGTTCAGTGAAAACCTCCTCCTTCCATAGCCAACGAGCGCATTCACACTGTATTATTCAATGAAAATCTCTTCCTGCCATAGCCAGTGATCTTCTTCATAATGTATTGTTCAATTAAGGTCTCCTCCTCTAAAGAGTTTAAGAATAATTAACTGTGTTCTCCCATCTTTCTGCTAGGATGGTAAGTAGTAAATCTACCTAAACTTAACTAAGAAAATAAAAACCCCAGAGCAATAACCAAAAGGAAATACCCAAACCCAAACAACACAAAGTTCCCACTGCCCCCCCAAAACTACACACACACACACACACACACACACACACACACACACACACACAATTGTCAACGTAGCACTGAGTCAAGCAGGTAACCAGGAACTTCCAGCACTGTAATACACTGCCGAGACTGTTTACACTTGCTGAAATAGACCAATCACAGATTGGCATGAGCCCACTGGCTCTTTTAGTGTTGAGCCTGGAGGACTATTGCCAAGCTTTCCACAGAGATGCGAGGGTAGAATAGGATGCCACTGCTGCTGCCATGGCAGTGTTGCAAGAAGTGCAAGGGAATCAGCCAATGCCTTGTGTCCTTGGTGGCTGCCAGGTCCTAGGGTTTGCTCCCAGGGGGACATCAGCCATTAGACATTGTCCTTGAGTACAATCCATGTCCTTAGGCCTGCTCCTGCTAGATCCCTGGCCATGTTCAGGAACCAAACATATACCCACCAGTGGCTTCCATTCACCACATGTGTAGGTTTTGGAGCTTGCTCCAACAATCAAAAAACAAAATAGATTCCTACGTATTTCTAGAAGAAAGGGGCACATGACAGAGTGTCCAATTGGAAAAGTTCAGTAAAGTGGATCCAGATATTTTTTAACTTGACAATAATTCAAAGAAGTAATTAAGGCATATGAGATGTCCATATTTGTTTAGTTATAACCCCCTTGCACACCAGCTTAAAATAATATTAAAGTCCTTATTTTTTATGGACTTGAGTTATTGTTAGGACCACACAAAAGTCATTTCTGGTCTTTAAAAAGTTATAAGATCGTTATGCACTTTGGTGTTTTCTTTTTTTCTTTTTGGTCAGTCGTGGGGACTGAATTCTGGGCCTGGGCGCTGTCCCTCAGCTCTTCAGCTCAAGGCTAGTGCTCAAGCACTGGAGTCACATCTGCACTTCTGGCTTTTTTGGTGTTTTCTTAATGAAATACAACATGAGCCCCATAGCTCTTGAGTAGAGCTAAAACAATATCACACTCAACAATAGCATGTGGTTGAAAGAAGGTAGGTAGTATTAGCCTCCTATAAAATGACTATTGCCAAGATGAATCCTCTGTAGAAATAAGTTTTTCCTTTTCAGTATTTACTAATACAATACATCCATGTATTAATGATAACACATTACTACTTTAATATAAATTAAGCATGTTTTCTATTCAACTCAGTGAATTTTGACAATATTTAAATATGAAGAGTCCTCTTATACATCAATAAACTGGCACTTTTGTTATTTACATTAAAATGCAAAGAAACTAAGACCAAGAATGTTTTTGGCTTAGGTTAGGTCATGCAAGCTGCTGTTTTCTCACTTAGAAATTAAATCTAGTAGGATGCTACATATCATTCATAATCTGAAAAGCTGCTCTAACTTTTGGCTTTTAAAGACCTCTTCAATTTACTCAAGATATTCAATAACTTTTTTGTTTAAACCTGGAGTGACTGGTGTCAAAAGAATAATGGTATCGCTTCAGAATCTTCTGATAATGTCAAAATGCCCTATGCCATACAGCACCATGGATTGGGTTACTAACATCTATAGGAGTGAGAGAAAATAGAGCATCATCATACCCATGATAGTTTCTTATCAGATAGTCAACAGCAGAAAGCTTGAAATACATAAGGCAGTTTGTTGATATGTTCAAAGTGAAGGAAAAGGGCTGGAGTAGGGGACTTATATGGTTGAACCACTGCCTAGCAAATTGGAGGCCCTCAGCTTGAACTCTCTGACTATCAAATACATCCGTCTTTCCTACAGCTACAGGAAGAGTATTTCCTTTAGGGAAAAAGGTGTATCTGGGTGTTTCAATTCCATTGTGATGCTATAACAAAACTCCTTAAGACCAGGTCCAATAGCTTAGAGCAAGTTATTTGTAGTCAACAGATACTCTGAAGGACAAGACCTAGAACCTAGAAAATTCAAGGTACAGAGAGGTCGGCTTCACCAGTTTTAATGTGCTCAATTGTTACTGTGTCCTCATATGGTGTAAAAGGTAGAAACTTATTTTAAAGAAAACAATATAGTTGACAGACTTCTTTCTACCATCCAGATGAAGTTTAATTTGTTTCAGATCTCTATTTTTTTCTTCTCTCATGGTCCTCCTCGTCCTCCTGTTTATTTGTTGTGCTTTTTAGCTGATTGTCCTTGAACATTTGAACCACCAAAGAAATGGAAGTTTGGATTCCAAGTATGTGCCACCAAAATCATCTGCTGCTACTTCTATTTTGGAAGTAAACCACTTACTTGCCCCAAACCCTGTGCGTTATTGTCCTTCCTTCATTATTTTTTTTAATTTTTGTTCTGTTTTGAATTTTGCATGAGATTTATCAAGGTCCCTTCACATATAATAGGCAAATATTCTGCCACTGAGCTACAAATTCCTTGCAGAGATTTTTTTTTATTTCTTCATTGGTTGACTTCATGTTAAACCAACTTACTGAAAAGTTATTAGTGTATACCTGTAAACATGTTTGAATTTTTATGAAGACTACCATGTCATCTTGCTTACAAATTAGTGTTTTCCTTCCATTGTGATCTTCTTCTTCTTCTTCTTCTTCTTCTTCTTCTTCTTCTTCTTCTTCTTCTTCTTCTTCTTCTTCTTCTTCTTCTTCTTCTTCTTCTTCTTCTTTTCCTCCTCCTCCTCCTCCTCCTCCTCCTCCTCCTCCTCCTCCTCCTCCTCCTCCTCCTCCAGCTCCTCCTCCAGCTCCTCCTCCTTCTCCTCCTTTCTCCTCCTCCTCCTTCTCCTCCTCCTCCTCCTCCTCCTCCCCCTTCCTCCTCCTCCTCCTTCCTCCTCCTCCTCCTCCTCCTTCTTTCTTTCTTTCTTTCTTTCTTTCTTTCTTTCTTTCTTTCTTTCTTTCTTTCTTTCTTTCTTTCTTTCTTTCTTCTTCTTCTTCTTCTTCTTCTTCTTCTTCTTCTTCTTCTTCTTCTTCTTCTTCTTCTTCTTCTTCTTCTTCTTCTTCTTCTTCTTCGTTAAAACATCAAATGTGTCATCCTATTCATCACTGAAAACAAATTTATCTCTTGATTACATCAAAAATACGTCAGCTAAATAAAGAAAACAGTGTATGAGTTTGATAGATATTCTACATACGCTAAAGCTATTTTCCTTCAGTTTTAGAGTTTTCAGTAATATTAAAAATATTAAATACTTTTGTATCATCATCTGTTCAGATGAATATATGGGATTTCTTCGTTTCTCAGTGTGATAAATTACATTAGGTTTTCTAAATTTTATCTATGTAAGTGGGGTTGCAGCTTGGTGTTAGAATAACTTGATTATCATTGGTGAAGCCGGTGTTATATCTTCAGGAAAACACACACATAGGAAAGAGGGAAAAAGGATTAATATAAATGGTCCTACATTTCTGATACATAATCTCTTTTGTTTAGGATTTTTTGCCTTTCTCTTCATGAATAAAATTACTATAAATACATTCTCATTTTTGTCATGGGGATTATGAAGATAATTAGGAGGTGCTTCTTCTTTTTTAAAATTTCTCTAGTAGTAAAATATGAGCTACATTGGGTGAGGTGGTATATACCAATTATTTCAGCTACTCAGGAGATGAAAACAGGAGGATCACAAGTAGAAGACTAACCTTAGCTAAACATGGTCTATCCTTGCAAAAAATGAAAAGAAAAAGAAAAAAAAACAAAATAAAAACTACCAACCAAACAAACTAAAAAACACCATGTGAATAAAAAGGCTTGGGACATACTCAAGTAGTAAAGGACTTGTTTACAATGGGCAATATTCCGGGTTTGATACCTGCCAATAAGGAAAAAAAAAAGAAGGTATTTTCTTTGACAAAATTGCCCATGAAATATTTGGTTGGAATGGTTTATTCTTCCTTTCATCTTTTTCCTTTTCCTTTCTTTTATTTTTGAGAAGTACTTTTGGTATAACACATGTTATACGTGGTACACACTAGGATGATATCTAAGGATCACGGTTCATGACCATCCCAGGCAGGAGATTCATATATATATAATTTGCCACCAAAAATAAGCTACAATATGTACTTTGGCTCATGCTGTTGAGTGGTAGTCTCAAACAGAAATCTTGGAACAGCACCTAAGCCCTAAGTTGAAGTCCTCTACACACATTTCAAAAAACAAAAAAGCACAAACTAAAAATGATGGGAAAAGAGAAAAGTAAAGTTTCAAAATGAGCATGGGTTTTTGTTCATATGTGTATTCCTAGTTGATCAAGGTTCAAAGCTAGACTGGGCAAGAATGTAAATGCAACTCTTACCCCCATCTACCCAGTGTAGATATGATTGTAGTTGTAAAGCACTGTATTTGGCGGAAAAGCTAAAAAAAAACCTGTTTGCTGACCCAGAGATTAATTCCTGGTGCTAAAAAATTGTAGGAGAAGAGAAGAAAGGCCAATTGTAAATTTAAACATAAACCTGGTGCTTGTTGATCATGGCTCTAGGCCTTCTCATGAGGCAGAAATATGAGGATCAAGTTTCAAGGCCAGCCCAAGAAGCAAAGTCCAGGAGACTTTGGGTGTATGTGTATGTGCATGTGTGTTGTATGTTTGTGTGTGTGTGTGTTTGTATGTGTGATGTGTGTGTGTTTGTGTCCTAGCATTCCCAGATTTTGGGTGGTGCATTGGAGATAAGAGTGTCATGGATTTCTTGTGCAGGCTGCTTTGAAACATGGTCCTCAGATTTCAGCCACCTGATTCAGCTGTAAGTTGAGCTTTGGCTTAAGTGGCAGAACTGGGCAAATATTTTCTGGGATTGCACCTAAACCCTTAGTTCAAGCCTCAGGACATGCACAGAAGAAATAAAGAAGAGTAGAAGTAACCAAGGAAGAGTGAGTGACAAAGTCTTAAATAAATCAAGCATTTGTGGCTGAAACATGTTTTACTAGTTATTCAAGTGGCTTATAGCTGAGGATGATGGTTCGTGGCCAGCTCTGGCAGAAGAGTCCACGAAAATCTTGTCTGTAATTAATCTTCCCCCCACCAAAAAGGGCCCAAAAGTTATGGTATGTCTCATGTAATAGAGGATAACCTTGAATAAAAACTTCTGAGACAGAATATGAGCCCCAATTTGTAGGCCCAGGAACAGCACACATATGTAAAAAATAAAAAGTAAACAACAGTAGGTAGAGGTAAGCATATATTAAAGTTTTAAAATGACACAAGGGTTGTTGGTCCTGTGTATAATCCTAACTACATAAGAAACTGACATCTGAGGATTGTGGTATCAAGTCAGCATGGGCAGGAATGTGCTTGAGATGCTTTTCCCAGCTAACTAGCACAAAGCCCTGAACTGCAACTGAGGTGGTAAAGCAGCAGCTTTTAGTTAAAAAGCTAAGAAATAATTCCCAGAGCCAGAGGTCAAGCTGCATGACCCCTAAAAATTACAAAAAAACAATAAATAAAAAGGGCAGTGGAAGAAGAGAAACTGAAATATGAGGATCACAGTTTAAAGTTAACACAAGCAAGAAAATCCATGAGATTTTCTCTGTGTGTTTGCATCTGTGTGCCATCTTGCGGCTTGTGTGTGCCATCCTTGAACTTGTGCTGCTTTGTTCAAGGATAGAGCTCTACCATTCCCAGCTAATCAGTGGTTAATTGGAGGTCATTGTCTCATGGACTTTCCTTCCCAGGCTGGCTTGATTTATGCTAGGCTTTTTCTCAGACTCTTATCTCCAATTAATTGTCAAAAAGAAAAGAAAAGAAACTGGGAATGGAGTTATGGCACAAGTGGCAGAACTGGGCAATCAATTTCTGGGACAGCAACCAGGCCCTGAGTTCAATCCCCAGGACAATCACAGAAGAATTAAAGAAAAGAGGGCAGAAGTGCAGAAGGAAGATCCAATGACAGAGGTTTAAATAAATCAAGCATTGGTTGCTCACTGATGATCTATCAGCTACTCAAGAGGATGAAATCTTAGGATCACAGTTGAAGGCAAGCCCAGGTAGGAGAATCTATGAGACTCTCATGTCTCATTGGTCTCCAAAAATATGCCACTAGCTGTGCTCTGGCACATATGGTAGAGTTCTAGCCTTAAACAGAAAGCTCTGGGACAGCACACATGCCCTGGTGCTGATGGCCTAGCACAGACACTTACAAAAATAAAGAATAAAGTGCACAAATTATAAAAGATGGGAGAAAGTGAAAGTATTGGTTTCAAAGTGAGCCATGGGTTGTTGGTTTATGCGTATATTCATAGCTACTCAGAAAGATGAAATATGTGGATCACAGCTCAAAGCCAACCTGGACAGAAAAGTCATTGAAATTCTTTTCCCCCACTACCCAGCAAAAGGTGGAAATGAAGGTGTGAGAGTAGTTATAAACTACTGAAATTTGGTGAAAAACCTGGGAAACAGTTCCCTGGTCCATAATTCAGCCCAAAGTCGACCAAAGACAAAACTGAGAGAAGAAATGACCATTTGAGATTTAAAAATAAGCCTGGGGCTAGTGGTTCCTGCTTATTATTTTAACTATTCAGAAAGCTGAAGTCTGAAGATACATTTTAAGTCCAGTCCAAACAGGAAAGTCCATGGAGCTTTTATACTGTGAATGCCAAACTGTGGCTTTAATTTGTGTAGCAGCTCTATCACTCCTAGAGGCTTTGTAGTTAGTTGATGAGAAGAGTCTCATGCACTTTCCTGTCCAGGATGGCTTCAACTTCAATCCTCAGATTTCAGCCTCCTGTGTCTTGCTGGGCTTTACATGAGATTCTTATTTCCAATTAATCACCAAAAGGATGAAAAATAAAACCTGGTGATTGAGCTGTGGCTCCAATGGCAGAAATGAGAAAATAATTTCTGGGACAGCATTCAGACCTTGATATTAACTTCAGGACCAATACACAAAAAGGAATAAAATAAATAAATGTAGAGAAGTTAGAAGAGCCAATTTCAGAGTTTAAAATGATCCAAGCATAGGTGGCACACACCTATGATGGTAGCCACTCAGGAGGCTAAAATGTGAGGATCACAGTAGAAAACCAGCCCAGGTAGGAGAATTCATTGACTCAACTCTAAGTAGCTACTTAAAACAAAACAAAAACTAATAGCCACAAGTTGTGCGGTGGCTCATGCGTTGGTGTGGTAATCTTGAATAAAATCTTCTGGAACTGTACATGGGCAGATTTTTAGACCTAGGACCAGCATACACAAGGAAATAAAAATTACAAATAAAAAGGTGAAAGAATGGCTGGAAATGTGGCTTAGTGACAGAGTGCTTGCCTATCATGTTTGAATCCCTGGGTTTGTTTCCTCAGTACCTCATAAATAAAAAGGCTGGAAGTGGCATTGTGGTCAAGTAGTAGAGTTCTCACCTTGAGTATCAGAAGTTCAGGGGCAGTGTCCAATGCCTGAGTTCAAGCCCCAGGATTAGTAAAAAGAAGAAAAACTGAGAAAATCCAATTACAATTTCAAAATGAGCCATGAGTGAATTTTTGGTCAATATGTGTAATCCTATGATTCAGAACGCTGAAATCTGAAAGTTGTTCATAGCCAGCGTGGACAGCGAAGTACATAAGTCTGCAACTAACCAGCAAAAAACGCCAGAAATCAAGCTGTGGTTGTAGTTGTAAAGCACCAGCCTTAAACAAAAAACCTATTGAAACAATGCCCTGGCTCAGAGATCCAGCCTCAGAATCACAATAATAAAATTAAATGGTTGGAAGTAAAGAACCCAAGACTGTTGGCTCAGGTCTGTAATTCTAGAAATGCAGGAGGCTGAAATATAAGATCCTGTGTAAAGGCAAACCCAATGAAAAAATTCCAGGAGACTGTTTTGTGTGTGGTGGCCACAGTGGGGATAGGTTTTTGTTGATTGATTAGAGATAAGAATTTCATGGATTTTCCTGCTGAGGCTGCTTTCAAACCATGATGGACAGATTTCAGCCTCCTGAATAAGGCCAGGCCTTGCATGAGTTCAAGCTCCAGGAACAACACACACAAAAACAACGAAATAAATGAAAAGAAGGGTAGAAGAGATGAAGTAACAGAGGTTTCGCTGAGCCAATCATTGGTGGCTCATATTTGTAATTCTAGATACTAAGGCTGAAATTTGAGGATACTGTTTAAAGCTCAGCTCAGGTGTTCATAACATGTGTGTGTGTGTGTGTGTGTGTGTGTGTGTGTGTGTGTGTGTGTGTGTGTGTGTGTGTGTGTGTGTGTGTGTGTGTGTGTGCCAGTCCTGGTGCTTGAACTCGCACTATTTTGCTCAATGATTGACTACTCTCAGATTTTAGTGGTTAATTGGAGAAAAGAGTGTCATGGACTTTCCTCAATTTTCAGCCTCCTGATTCTGGCCTAACTCTACATGATTCTTACATTTACATGATTCTTACATTTAATTCTACAATTAACCTCCCCCTAAAAGCCAAATATTATGTTTGGTCCCATATATGCTGTGAGACAACATCTGACCTTCAATTTCTACTCCCAGGACAAGCAAAAATGAAAAAAAAAGAAAAAAAGGTAGTAGCAAGCACATATTAAAGTTTTAAAATGACCCAAATGTTGCTGGTCATATGTGTAATCCTTACTACACAAGAGGCTGATAACTGAGGATTGCAGAGACAAGTCAACCTAGGAAGGAACGTGCTTGAGATTCTTATCCCCAGCTAAACAGCACAAATCCTTGAGCTGTAAAAATCCTTGAGTGTAAAAGCTACGATATAGGCCCCAGAGTCAGAGGTCAAGCCACAGGACCAATAAAATTTTCAAAGGAGAGAGGATGGTAAGAGGCTGAAATCTGAGAATCATGGTTCAAAGCTAGCCCACGCAAGAAATTCCATGACACTTTCTCTGTGTGTGCATCTGTGTGCTATCTTGTGTCTTGAACTTATGCTGTTTTGTTCCAGAATAGAACTCTACACCTCCCAGGTTCCAGTGATTAATTGGAGCTAAGATTCTCATGGGCTTTCCTGCCCTGGTTGGCTTTGAATCATGATCCTCAGATTTCAGCCAATTGATACATGATGGGCTTTGCATAAGTTTCATCTCCTATTAACTACCAACAATTAAAACAAAAACCAAAAACTAGAGTTGAGCTGTGACCCAAGATGCAAACTGGGCAATCACTTTCTAGTACAGCACCCACTTTCTAGTTCAAGCACCAAGACAAAACCATTATAACCACAGGCTATACTTTGGCTCATGTGATAAGCCACTAGTAGAAGAAAAAGCTCTGGCATTGTATCCAGGCCCTGATTTGTAGCCCCAGGACTAGAACATACACAAAAATAAAAAGCAAGGAAATTTTTAAAAAGTGGAAAAAACATATTAATATTTTTAAATGACCAATGGGTTTGTGGTTCATGTGTATAATTGGAGCACCTCAGGAAGCTGAAATCTGAGGATAATGGTTTGAAGCCAGACTGCCCAGAAAAGTACATTAGAAACTTATGTCCAATAAACAAAAAAAGCTACAAGTGGAGCTGTGGTTGAAGTTGTAAAACATGATACTTGAGTCAAAAAGCTAGGAAACAGAAGGGCATTGCTGGCTCTATCCTGTAATCTTAGCTACTCAGGAGGCTGAGATATGAAGATCACGGTTCAAAGCCAGCCTGGTCAGGAAAGTTCATGAGACTCTTAGCTCCAATTAACCACCAGCCATAAAACCTGAAGTTGCTCTGTGGGTGAACTGGTATAGCATTTGCCTTAAGCTGAAGTGTACAAAGACAGCACCCATGCCGAGAGTTCAACCCCTACCCCCCTTCAAAACTACTAAGAAACAGCAATGTGTCCCAAAGATCAGGTCTACTGGACAAAATAAAATTATTGAATTTGAAAGCAAGAAATAGCTGGTTAAAAATATTAAAATAAGCCAGGCACCAGTGGCTCATGCCTGTAATCCTAACTACTCAGGAGGCTGAGGTCTGAGCATCACAGTTCCAAGCCAGCCTGGGCAGGAAAGTCTGTGAGACTCTTATCTCTAATAAACCACCAGAAAACTGAAAGTGGTTCTATGGCTCAAGCTGTAGAGTTCTTGCCTTGAGGGGAAGAGCACGAGGACAGCACCTAAGCCCAGAGTTTAAGCCCCATGAAAAACAACAACAAAAAATTAAAATAAGTCAGCAGTTGTTTGCTCATGCCTGTGAGTCCCAACTACCCAGGAGGCTGAAATCTAAGGGCTGCAGTTCAAAGCCAGCCCAAGCAAGAAAGTCCATGAGACTTGTTTGTGTAATTACCAGTACTATGGCTTGAACTTTCCCTGTTTTACTCAAGGCTAAAGTTCAGACTGACTGGCTTCAAACCAAGATCCTCAGATTTCAGCCTCCTTAGTTGTGCTGGGCTTTACCTGATAATTTTCAAAAGAATGAAGCTGGAAGTTGAGCTGTGGCTCAATTGGCAGTCCCTACATGCAGAAAAAAAACATAAAAACTGTGAAAAATAAATAGTTGCAATATAGAAAAAATCAAAAACAATGTTTAATATGATACAAAGGAAAACTATGTTTCTTTTTAAATGTAGCAAACAAGAACATAGTACAAAGCTTCAAAATGACATACTAAGAGTAAGGTAAAATGGAAATTTTTTTTTAATTCATGTAAATATTAAATACAAGCTGATATGACCAAAATATAATGTGATCAGAAACTTATCTCTCACTTGTAATTGCTTACAAATAATTGTCCCTCCAGTTTCAGCAGCTACAGTGGGGATTTAGACATGACCTCTCTATGCAGACTAGACTGTGTAAGGGTCTTCTTGTTTTAGCCTCTTGAATTAGAACTGCAGGCATTGCGATCATTTTAATATAGGAGGTTTCCTTTAAAACTCAGAAATAATGTTCAAATAATGGATTATCTGTAAAGCATGACTAAACATCAGAGAGCCACCAGAGATCCTCTGAGGAATACAATCAAAAGTAGAAAAGCATCTACCACTCAAGGTAGGAAACAGAAGGAAGATTTAGCATTTTTGGATGTGCTGGGGGTTGAACGCTTGGCCTCATGCTTGCTAGGCAAGTATAAAATTCAGTGACATTAATTATATCCACACTGCTTTGTAACCATTACCTCTTTTGTGAACTATGTTTTCAATGCTGATGCAATCCACACAATCATTGAGTAACAATCACCCCAATGACCTCTCCCAGAAATTTTAATCTTCCATTTTCTCTTATGAAATTGTTTAGCCAATATGTTTCACATAAATAGTAGATTCTTTTTTGTGTCCATCCGTGACAGACATATATTAATTGCAGCCTTTTTGTGGATAAGTCATAATCCATTTATGCATACCTCATATTTTATAAACCTGTTCATCTGATAGACACTCCAGGTATTTCCAACTTCTATTGTGAAATTTGCTGTTATCATTGGCATATGAGCTATTAGTTTTTTCTCTTCAGTTGTTTTGGTTATGCAATGAACAAGGGAATTGCTCGGTAATGAGGTAATGCTCTGTTATGTTATGTTATGTTATGTTATGTTATGATATATCACTTTTCATCAGCACAAAAATGTACAAAAGGTCAATAAAATATACAAGAATATTTCAAATCTTCCACAGCTGTGCCCTAAAGTATCATTTATTTTACTTTTTACTTGTTTTTATTTAGGCCATTCAGGCCAGGAACTATGTAGCATTGTCTAGAGCTGACACAGTGTGCCACTGACACACCCTCCAAAAACATGTAATCTGGTAGTCATTTTTATTCTACAGATAAATTTTAATGATTATATGCATTTTTATTCTTTTAAAATAAGGTTTTGAATTTTAAAATGACATATATTGTAACACCTCTGTGCATTTTCTATTTATTTATTTATTTATTTTGGTCGGTCGTGGGGCTTGAATTCTGGACTTGGGTGCTGTCCCTGCACTCTTCATCTCAAGGCGAGCGCTCTCCTGCTTGAGCCACAGCCACTTCCGGTTTTCTGAGTGGTTTATTGGAGATAGGAGTCTCACGGACTTTCCTGCTGGGCTGGCTTTGAACCGTGATCCTCAGAGCACAGCCTCCTGAGTAGCTAAGATTACAGGCATGAGCCACCTGTTCCTGGCCACCTTCTTTTTAATAAGAAAAATTATATTTACAAATCATATACAAAGACAAAAAAGGCTTCTGATCAGGAAAACACATTACAATCACAGTCTAATTCTGACCCAAGAAAATAAACACAATACAAAAAATAATACTATAAGAGCTCATCTAA
Organism: Dipodomys merriami; assembly: GCF_024711535.1. Classification (NCBI taxonomy): domain Eukaryota; kingdom Metazoa; phylum Chordata; class Mammalia; order Rodentia; family Heteromyidae; genus Dipodomys; species Dipodomys merriami. Next base: position 9,796,444 of record NW_027205937.1, read on the forward strand.
AGTAAAATGAAGAGCAATGGCTGGAGACAGGAGTCAAGGGGTAGAGTACTTGCTTGCCCAGCACCAGCATCTTAATCAAAACCACAGTACTTGCAAGGGATAAAATAAAGTATTAAAACTTAAGGAAACATGCAGGTAATAGTATGATGGATAACATAGAGGTACACACCTGTAATCCCAACATTTGGGAGACTAGGCAATAGAATTATGAAGTTAAGATCAGACTTGGCTACATGAGACTGCATCTTAAAGAATAACATAGAATAAAAAAAACTATATTTGTAATAACTAGGGTGTAGCTCAAGTGTAAGTCAAGTAGTTTTGTACGTGCAAAGAACTGATACAATGCACAAGAATTACATGCTTTGATAACTACAACGTTCAGTTTTCACTGCAAGATGCCCCTTGGCTGGAATCTCTCCTGAGGAAACCTACGGCAGTTGATTCACCTGTCTTCTTGGCTGGACTATGGGTGTTGCTGGGCAAACAGTGTTTTGATCTTCATTCTAGGATCCCACTTACAACTTTTTTTTAGTAGACTACCTAGAAATATCTCCCATCTCAGTAAGAGGGCCTTCTGGCTTTCAAGTGAAGTTATCTTTGATATCAATTAGGGCTCTCCTCCCCTTTGTCTGGAACTGCTCTGGTCCTGGGTGACATTGAGCAGCTTGTTCTGAGAAGAGTGGTAACTATTTTGCTAGTCACCTCTATCAACTGCCATCTGCTCCTCAAATTAGTCTTTGGTATCAGTATGAGCCTGCTTGAGGGTAGAACCAGCCTGGGCTGGATTTGAACCATGATCCTCATATCTCAGCCACCTGAATAGCTAGGATTAAAGATGTGAGCCACTTACACCCAGCCATCATTTCTTTCTTCCAGGAAAATTTAGTGGGGTGGAAAAGCACAGCAGCACATACATTCAATAGCAAATGCCCCAGGATGAACTAGATGCTCAGAACAAACCACTGACCTTCATATTGCCTTCGGTATCCAACAGGATGTTGTTGGACTTAAGGTCTCAGTGTGTGATTCTGTTCTGGTGTGGGTAGTGAACAGCACTTACAATTTGTGTGAAAAGCTTCTTGGTTTCATCCTCATATAGGCAGCAGGATATTCAGATCCACCCCAGGAGGTATCCCCTACCAGCAAGTTCCATGATGAGATACACATACTCTTCCTTCTCCATCCCCTGGTACAAACTGATGATGTGCTGTGCCAAACCGTATTAAAAATGTCCATCTCATTCTTTATCTGATGACTGGAGAACTCTCCCTTCAGGAGTATTTTAACTGCCACTTCCATGTGTGTGAGGCAAGGATGGGCCAGCTTCACTTGCCATTGGTACCATGGTCGATGAGCTCTTTCATCTGGTATTGTTTGATTATCTCCTCCTTCCAGGATCTGGAGGATTATTCTTTGTATTCGCTGTATTCTTCCATCCTTCTGAAATGATGGCAGGTAGCAAGTCTACCTAAAATTAACTAAATAAAATAATTAAAACCCCCGAAAAAGTAAAACGAAATACCAAAATCCAAATGACAACCCGCCCCCCCCCAGCCAAAAAAAATCATGAATTTAGCTTTGAGTCAATCCAGTGGGTCACCAATCAAGAGTTCCTAGAGATGTTAACATAGGTTGGAGCACATTGGCTTCCTATAAACTCTGCATGACCTCTCAAATGGAGCTATCACAGCCCGGCATTGTGACATCATAGAGGAAATGGACCAATCAGAGTCTGGGCCAGTGAGGTCAGAGAAAAAGTGGACCAATCATAGCTTGCCAGCATTGATACTTTATCCCATAGGTTTCAAAGACTGCTGCTAAGGACTCCATGTGGGCTCTAGGTTGCTCTGTTCATTATTATGCCTTTCCTGAAACTACTAGGAGAGTGGTAAAAGTCCTCTGACTTCTAGAGGACCTCTGAGTCTCATAAATTGCTTGTATGGAGACACTATCCAAAAGCCTTCATTCTTGATGGACACATTATCCAATATCTTGTTCCAGCAATGACATGGCAAAAAGGCCTCCGTTCTTCTCAAGGACAGCTGTCATACAACTTGCTCCTGAGGGGACAAGTTTCAGGCTGGCTTTGAGCCACAATCTTCACAATTCACCTTCCTGAGTAGTTAGGATTATATATCTGAGGCATCGTTAGGTACTTAGCTCATCTCTCAAAGTTGAAGGAAGTATATATATATTTGTTAGAAAGGTTGGCATTAGATATGTCCTTTTAGCACCCTAAATTTGTTGCCTTTGCTATCCAATAGTTAATCTAGTGTCTGATGAGAAATTTGTCATAATATCACTGAAGATCACTTGTGTGTGATGAGTTCTGTTTCTGTGCTTTGGGTGGTTTTCTGTCTTTGACTGTTTAATTAGAATGTGTGTTAGTGTGGACCTGTGTAATTATGTTAATTGACTTCTTTAAGCTGCTAGAATCCTGCATAGAAGGGTTCATGATTTCAATCAAATTTGGGAAGGTTTTGGTCATTATTCCTTCAAATACTATGTATTTCTTTTTTTCTCCCTGTATATATATACGTTGTATATATATATATATACATTATGCATTATACATTATACATACATTACATATTCACATTGTATATTTGAATATCCATATATATACCTATATATTTATATTACCAATACATTTATATACATATATTTTTTCACATAACACTTTTGTGATTGTTTATGGTAGGAAATCTAGATTGATTCCAGCTACTCCATCAGAGTTAGAGTTAGAAGTTTTCCTTTTTATTTCTTGGTGAAAATATGCATTTCTTGGCAAGGATATTGAAACCAGTACAAATCAGAGCTAGCCTAGAGTTCTCTCTCTGTCTCTCTGTCTCTGTGTCTCTCTGTCTCTCTCACTGTCTCTCTCTCTGTCTCTCTGTCTCTCTCTCTCTGATTTGCTGCCTCCGTCAGGTCTCTGTGCACAGGGCCATTGTTTACCAAGTTTTTCTAGTGTGTCCTGGGCTCTTCTAGTTTGTGCACTGTCATGTTCTGCTTTAAAGGCCACCATGCCCGCACCTGGAAGAGTAGCTGCTCCAAATAAGTCTGCAGGATGTGTCTATCTCTTTCTTGAGCCCCCATAGATACTGGGGTGGCCTTAGTAGGTGCCCATATGCTGACTGTGGGCGACTCAAGCACAGCCTCTTTTTTTACCCAAGTCAGAGGTCTGCGTTGGATCCTGGGGGCACTGCCTTGTTGGTGACTGTGCTAGGAGCAAGGCAGAGGGCTGCAGAAGCCTCACTGTGGCCTGACTTCTGGGGCCCAATAGATGCCAAAGTCTTCTCTCGGTTCTTTTCAGAATATGTAGGCAAGTTCAGGAAGCAGAAGCTGAGCTCAGGGGGCCCCTAAACACAGGGTGGGCAATGGAGCTGGAAGAAGCAGGGCTGTCCAGGTTGGCAGGGGACAGGTGATGAGCCTATATTAGTAATCTGCCAGCTTCCAAATGAAAAGTTAGTCTTGCTTGCTACCCAGAAATATCCCCCAGAGAGTCCCATGATGGTGACTGGTAAAATCCCAAAGACCAAAGTAGATATACCAGGAGCACTTGGTGCTCTTGGTGGGCAATTCAATGCTGGCACTGGCAGGGGGAGCTGCAGGTTCCCTAACCCTGCAGGTCCAGGGAAGCCAGAGCCCAAGCAGACACCAGGATTGGCCACTAGACAGGCTGGAAGGTGAAACCTTGTTGGATGGCTTTGCAGTCTTCAACGTGGGCCACCTGAAGGCAAAAGAAGCATCCTAGCATCTACTCAAACAGCAGCTTTCCCAACTTGGACATGAGTGTTCAGCTCACCAGAGGATGCTGTGGTCAGTTTGGGTCTGGAAGGAGTGGCAGGCCTGCTGCTGGAGGGAGCAGATACCCCTTTCAAGGCTTCTGGGTGAAGGGGAGCCCCTGGAAATGGGCACATGGGAAGGCTGGTCTGTCTTCCCCAAAGAGAACATTTCCAGCTTGTTTGACTGTTTGCTTGGGTAGGGGGTCATCCCTTGGGATAGTGATATTAGGAGACTTTGTTCATGAGATTATACCCAAATTAATCAAACCCCTGAGGGAGCAAAAGGGTAAGCATTGCTGAACTGCCCGTAGCAGCTGGGGTTGAGGTCTTGACTGCTTCTGTCTTGAATGACCCTGAGGTTTTGTCACCAGAGGACAAGTGACTGGATGCTTGCATGCAGCCCAATAATTTTAGGAAATTTATCAGAGATCCCTACTTGGCTTGCATGTCACTCAGCAGGACTAATACTGGGTGGGGAGTTCGGGCTGTAAAGCTGGCCATCACAGCTTGATCTTTTTGAAGGACTGAGGACACATTCTGGCAGCTGTTGGAAATTTATGAGGTCTGGGTACATTATGTGAGTAGATGTGGTACTCTGAGCTTCAACCTTGGGTTGTTATGGGGCTGAGCCCTCCCTCCCTACTGTCCTGGTGCTCTCAGGAAGTGGGTTGGTGTCTAACAGGTAGTAAAGGGCAGTGTTTTTACCCTCTGAGACTCACTGTGAAGGACTACTGTTGGCAGGGAGGATTGTGTCATGTGGAGGTCTATGTGTTCTTTGAGTAAGGAAATCTATACACCTCAGAGCACATCTTGGCTTTCTCTCTGAACATTTGGTTTCTTTGGAATACTAGTTTCTGAAAGGCCTAAGAGTTCGAAGGCTTCAGAGGCTTTCTTGATTTCCAGGTATGTCCAGGGCTTGTCCTTTTTCATCTTATACAGCTCTACCTTCCTCTCTTCGTCATGGTCTACTGAGCCTTTGGCTCTGGCATAAATGAGAAAAGACAGGCAGGACTGTCTTGTTGCTAAGCAAAAGCAGACAAGGCTGTCTTGTTGCATACTTTCATTTTATTCTCCAGTGTTGTAAATAAAACCATCAGATTGGACTTCAGGTGCTGCCCAGGATCAGTGCTCCATCCCTTTTCCCTACTCTTACCTTACAGCTTTTCCATTTAAATTTATTTTCATTTTCAATTTTTGTATTGGTGATTGAATCTAGGGCTTCAATTAGCTGAGCACTGTGATGTGAACCTATAAACTTTGTTTTTGGGGGAGGATGAGACTGCAAAAATTGTGTCTTCATGTCAACCCAGGCAGAATTCTGTGAGACCTCATCTGAACAGAAGAAGCTGTGCATAGTAGTGTTCACCTCTCATCCCAGCTGTGATGGGAGAGGAAAGTAGGAGGACTGAAATCCAGTTGCACACCTGAGCAGGAAATGAGACCCTTGTCTCAAAAACAGAGCAAAAAATATACAGCTGTGGCTCAATATTAGAGTGTGTATCTAGAAAACATGACGCCCTGAGTTCAAACCTCAGTACCATAAAAAAGAAGAGAACCAGTTATTTCTGAAAAGCTTATTAAAAGCAGTCTTTTTTAAAAAATGTGTTTTGATATTCAGGCTTGAACTCTGGGCATTGACATTTTCCCTTTGCGAAATTTTCACATAAGACTAAACTTCGTTTTTTTGTGATACAGGTCGAAACAGTGTAAAAATAAGTTGTACAAAACACTAAGTTGAAAATGAACTTTACAACTTTGGTGAGGGTGGAGGTTGGGGAGGGTATTTGTGGATGTGAGAGCAAAGTAATGGTAGGGGGAAAACAAAGGAGGAAGCAACAATGATCTATAGGAAATGCACTCAGTACCTTGCTCATATAACTGTAACTCCTATGTCAAGCATTTTTACAGTAAAAAACATATTTAAAAAAACTTAACTTATACTATTGAGCCACAGCTCCACTTCTAGCTTTGTGTGTGTGTTTGTGTGTGTGTGTGTGTGTGTGTGTGTGTGTGTGTGTGTGTGTGTGTGTGTGTGTGTGTGTGTGTGTGCCAGTATTAGACTTGAACTCCAAGATTGGGCACTGTCCTTGAGCTCTTTTGTTCAAGGATAGTATTGTACCGCTTGGCTCACCACTCTCCTACTGGCTTTTTGTGGTGAATGAGATAAAAGTTTTGTGGACTCTTCTTGCCCCAGAAAGGTTTGAACCGAGATTCTCTGCTCTCTAATTCCTAAATGACTAGGGTTATGGGTGTGAATCATCAATATATGGTAGGAGAAGGGTTCTTAAGCAGAAATAATGTGGATTGCTGGCCTTCTGCAATTTGGTGGCATGCTTTCTTTTTTAGAAAGGAACTCCTTTACTGGGAGGGCAGCAATTACTCTAGAAGCTAGGAAGGCAGAGGAAATGCAATCCCCTATCTCCAGAGGCAGGACCTTTGGCATGATGGTTGTAAGAACATCATGTTCTTTATCAGAGTAGATATCTATACTAGCCTGAAGTTAACACTGTTTTCTTCATCAGCTTTGTCTTGGTTGCATTAAATAAGAAAATTACTTGATAACTCTCACCAAAATTTATCAGATAGAGGGGGAAATGAAGCTTTAAAGTGAGGCATTAGACACTACACGACTATACCGGAAGGGGCAAGGAGAAATGAGAGTTAATAAATACTGATTTTTATTTAAATAAAATAGGGAGAAAACATGAATATATGTCAGTACTGGACAAGTGTGCTCAAAGCTTTCTAATAAACTAGCATTAAGGAAGTATTTTTATGATGCAGGACTGCTCATACTACCTGTGTAGTTTCTCTAATCCCTTCACTGTCCTCCCAAGCGAAGACACTGGCCCTCCACCTCAGAGCAGAGGATCTAAGACAATATATATCTACTACTGGGCAGTGGAAGACCAGTCAAACAGCTGGTGAAGTGGGACAAGATGCTCTGCTCCTGTTTCCATCAAATTCTAGACTTTGCTGTATAGAATTCATAGATCAGGGGGAATGCTTGAGAATACCGCTGGACCTACGTGTGTGTGTGTGTGTGTGTGTGTGTGTGTGTGTGTGTGTGTGTGTGTGTGTGTGTGTGTGTGTGTGTGTGTGTGTGTGTGTGTGTGTGTGTGGTGTGTATGATAGTACTCATCTGCCAGCATGGGGCTTCTTTTTGGGTCTCACAGGTAGAGTTAACTCCTTCTCCAAGTCTGTTGAAAAGATTTGTCGGTCACTGACTGATATGCAGCAGAGGAGGAAATGATCCCTGAATTCTCCACTGGTAGAACATATGGGTCCTTCTATGTGGTCTGATTTATACTAATGCTAGTGCTAATACTAACCCATGACTGGGAATATCAGCTGGCACTTTTTGTGCATTTTGGCACTAGTATTTTTTCACATGGGTTAAGCAAAAATTCTCATCAGAATATCGTGACATAAGTATAACATGCTGTATACACACCCCCATATTTGGCAGCAGTCTTCATTATGTAAAGTGTACCATGAACTGTAGAGAAGTTCAATGAATGCTTCTCATGAACAAGATCCTTGGAGCACCTTGGAGCCAGCACCTTGGAGGAGGGACTCACAGGAGCTTGGCTAACAAGTTGGAGACACGAGGATGTAGATCCTGTGCCATTGTTGGCTACCTGCCTGATCTGGAGGGACCAGGGATTTGCTACCCTAGCACTGTCCCCCATGGCCTGGCCTGGCCTGGCCTGGCCCCACCCCAACCCCACCTAATCTTTGGCACAGGAAGAACAGTTTTGTCCTTTTGGCCACACATTCATCTGACACATAAAGTTGCTCCATAGAATTTCCAGAGGACACCAGGAAGATATTTAGAAGATACATTAACTGGGGTCAAAAGGGCAAAGACTTACTGTAGGTCTCACATTCGGTTAATAGTGGGGTTTATTGACTACCTTATCTATCCCCGAGGCAGTGGAGCCTCTGATCTAGGATTCTCACAATGCTCACTTAGAAAAATAATCTAGTAGATTCAAAAACACAGAAACAATTTTAAAAATCTATATGTAATATTATTTTTTATTCTTGAATTACTAAAACGCATGCAGAACCTGTCAATTCAAGAAGCACAAAATGGCAGATGGTGTGAGCTTGGCCCCTGACCCTCTACTGTGGCTCTCTTGCTCCAACCTGGTGTGACCACTGCTACTAGTTAGTTATGAATTCCTGCATCTAAACTAAATGTTCACAAAAGGAGACATTGTCCACAGCTACCAAAGGTCCACCAAACTGCAAGCTTAGAACAAGGCCAAATTTCCTTTCACACTATAGAGATTCAAACTTCTACACTCAGGTTCACAGCCCTGAGCTAAGTCTGTGCTGGAACCACATGACTGAAAGTGATAGCTTATAATTCACCAAGGAAGAAGTCTTCAATAGCTGGAAGTCTGCCCTCTGCCTTTCCCAATAGGTCACAGTATTAGATATAAGAACTAAGCAGTTACACAAGCCTTTCAGAGATTACTAGACATTAGGGTTTTACTTTTGTAATGCCAAGTTTTGCTTCAGATCAAATATTGGGCCTGCACAACAGCAGCAGCTCAAGTGGAAGTGATGTCCAGAACTTGTGTAAATGTCTCAGACCATTTGAATTTTTTTTTTACTGAATTGTCTTTTTTCCTACAATCCACACCTGTGGCCTAATGGGGGCTTTCTTACAGCTAGCTGACAGAAGACACAACACTGGATCTAGTTTACACCTAGTTCTGCAGACTTGTTCTGGAATATGGATGGCTGCTGCAGTCTTAGATTTACAAGTCCCCTTTCTATTCCCCTCTTTTTCCCCACACTCTCTGTCCTTCAGTGAACAATTCAAATGTAATTTGTTGAAAAAGAATCTTGGAAAATTGTCTTAACATTAAACAGTAGTGTCCACCTTTCAAGTCTGCCAATATTGTTAACACAGCTGGAGAATAAGCAAGATAAAAAGTAAATGCACATACAAATGCATACACCGACACCAAAACCTACAACACATAGACACACACATACACAGAGACACACAAAAAAACCACAGGACATATAAGCCTTGTTCTGTTAATAATTTAAACAGACAAAAATATGTGATGCAGTTAGGTAATCCTTAGGGTGGGTGCACATATGTGAGCGTGCATGTGCACGCACACACACACACACACACACACACACACACACACACACACACACACACACACACACACACACACTGCCAATCCTGGAGCTTGAACACAGGACATGTGTGATGTCCCTGAGATTTTGTAATGAAAGCTATCACTTTACACATTTGTACCACAGCTCTACTTTGGCTTTTTGGTGGCCAATTGGAGATAAGAAACACATGGACTTTTCTGTCCAAGTTGACTTCAAACCACAATACTCACATGTCAGCCTCCAGACTGGTTGAACAATTTATATTCTTACTAACAGTGATAGAATTCCCTTTTGGCCACATCCATGACATCATTTAAAAAAATTTATTAGCCTTCCTTACTGGGGTGAGGTGGAATTACAGTATTGTTTTGGTTTGCTTTACCTTTATGTTCAGATTTTTTGAACATTTCTTCATGTATTTTTGGCCTTTCTTACTTCTTCTGAGAAGTTTTATTTTAGGTCATTACTCCATTTAGTAATTGGGGTGTTATTTGAGGGTTTCTTTGGAGCCAATTTTTTGTGCTCTTTGTATATTTTTTCTATTAGGCCCTTGTCTGATGCAAGCTCATAAAATTCTTCTCCCATTCTATGGGTTTTCTATTTAGCTTGTTATGTCCTTTACCAGGTAGACAAGTTTAAGTTTCATGCAATCCTATTTATCTAGTCTTTCTTTGATTTGTCGTAATTCTGGATCTTTACTTAGAAAGTTTGGACCTGTGTTCTAGGAGCCATGGTGTTTTGCGTGCCACTTCTTGTAATCATTTCATGGTGTCTGGCCTTATATTGATGGCTTGGGATATGTGGACAGCATTAATTTGATCTGCCTACTCTTCCTTGGTTCAAAGAGACTGCAAAGTGGTACCCTTTCTTAGTAAGTTGAGGTGGTTCCTGGTGGTTTGGAAGGAGGATGGCTTCCCAGAAGCGTGAATATGGAAATCATAAGTGGTAAGCTAAGGCATTATTATTTTAATTACATATTTATTTGTAAGTACATTGAATCCTGATCAATGACACTTTTCTCATTATCTCCCCCATCCCTGAAACTCAATTTCTTCCCCTCAATTTTCCCGGTTTCATTGGATGTGCATTGACAAATATGACTTCTTTCACCTACTCCTACTTTTGAATTTTCAGTTTCTTCATATTCATTTTCTTGTACTGTTAGTTTTTTCCAAAGAATTACACAATTTAAAGTCTTTCTTACATATACTGTACTTTGTGCAATATGTTTATGTATATATGCACAAAACCTTGTATGTGTTTACTTGTATATTTAAAAAGTAGACGTATCTTCCACATGTGAGAGAAAACATGCATCCGGATTTCACAAAAATTTTTCCAGGTCTATTCACTACTTTACAAATGATGTAAAAATCTAATTGAAGAGCAAAAGTCCTCTGTGTATATATACCAAATTTTCTTAATCTATTCATTTGTTGAAGGCATTTGTGCTATATCTATACCTTGACAATGAACTGTTATACGGGTGGCCTTCCTTTACCCTGATTTGTAGTCTTTTGGGTAAATGCCCAACACTGGTAGTTTTAGACCACAAGGTAGTCCTAGTTTGTTTGTTTTTTTAGTGTGGTTCAACAAGTTCACATTCCCACCAGCCCTGTTTGATGTTCCTTTGCCTGCACATCTGTGACAGCATCTATTGTATTTTTCTTGTGTGTATTGTTGGTAATGATCATTCTAAATTGAGATGGAATCTCAAGTGTTTTGATTTGCATTTCCTTTATGGCCAGAGAGTTTAAAGATTTCTTTATATGATTACTGGCCAATTTTATGTTTTCTGAGAAGTCTCTACTTATCTTGTTTGCCCATTTGTTAATTGGGTTGTTAATTCTTTGCTAGTATAATTTATTGAGCTCTTTGTATATCCTGATGTATAGCTAGTAAAGATCTCTCCTTCTTTGGGCTTTTATTAGCTTGCTAATGGTGTCCTTTACCATGCAGAAACTTCTTAGTTTGGCACAATCCCATTTGTTAGTTCTCTCTTTGAGTCCAGGCATTATTGATAGGGAACTCTATATTCCTGTTCAGCAGGAGCCTAGGATAGCAAGGCTTATACTCTTGGAACACTCCTTTTTAGATTTCGATCCTAGTGATGGACAGGTATGGTTGCCCTCATTTTACAGGGAGCAAGTTCAAAACCTAACATTTCCCTGATTCTTTAAGCCACATATCTAGTCAAATGACAGTATAGAAAATAGATTATTGTATAGTCTCAAGATAGGTTATCCTAGTGGGCTTCTTTTTTCACATTTCGTCCTTACCTCTGTACGTCTGGTGTACAATATGATGGTTACTGACCACATGGAGTTCCTAAGCACTGTAACTTGCAGTTTGTTGTATTGGTTTTGCTGTAAAGACAATGAGAACCATGGAGTTGGAACACTACATAAAAAGCAATTGGAGGAGCTACTTTTATGTTTGCTTTTCCAGTCCTGGGGCTTAAACTCAGGGCTTAGACACTGTACCTGGGGGTCTTTTGCTCAAGGCTAACCAGCACTCTACCACTTAAGCCACAGCATTACTTCCAGTTTTCTGTTTAAGTGGCACTGAGGAATCAAACTCAGGCCTTCATAAATGTTAGGCAAGCACACTACCTCTAAGCCACATTCCAATCCCTTGGGTTATCTTTTAAATGCCAATTTTATCATGAGTTTCCTACTGTCTTGCTCATTCTGGCTTTGTACTGTGATCCTCAGATCTCAGCTTTGTCTAGTCTAAAAGTAGATGCAATAATCCTAGGATGCTGATTGACCTTAATTAATAGTTTATTAAGCATGAAAAGAATAATATTTCAATGGCGATATAATCAATACCGAAGAGTTGGTAGGGAGGTAGTAGATGTCATTCAATCATAGACATTTCTGGCACTTTTTACCAACATATATTTATTTGTATACCACCATCTGCCTATCTCAGCACATAGGAACCAACTGACAGCTTCATTGGCTAGAGGCTGCTGTGCTCACACTCACCCATTCATGAATTGGGCCTTCTAGGCCCTGAGTTCAGATCCCAGCACTGCCAAAAATTTAATCTTGGATTAAGAGACCGAGTGTGACACATGATTTCCTTTTGTGGGAGAGTCCTGGGTGTCAGGCATGATGGAGAACACATCTACAAATCTAGTTGCTATGTGACAGGATGTAAACAAAGTAATAAATGGTATAGGTGCCATCAAGTCATTAAAATAAACAATTTATAAATGAATAACACAAGAAATAAAATGAATAACCACACCAAACACCATATGGACTGAACATTTGTATGGAAGTATAAATCGTACCACACCAAACATGATATGTACTGAATATCAGTATGGAAGTATAAATCCTACCTTTAAAATGTATATAAGAAGTAGGTTTTCCACGCCTGAGGCTTGAATTAAGCCCCTCTATGAGTAGGCAATGGCGGGAAATCCTGAGAAATTGTTTCTGGACCAGAAAGAGTCATGGAATGTGATCGAGCTCATCCTTGAATGAGTATTTCATGCAGGATGTGAGTAGAAAATGATAGGCAGAACTCATGTGGTATTGATTATTTGTAAAGAAGTGTCGATTAAGCGTGACAATAATCATCACATTCACGAAATGGAAGCATCTGGAAAGATCCAAGAATCAGTAGACACATGGTAGATTTTCCATCAGAGGTCACCGTCTCCCCTGCTCGATACAAATATGTACTTATTTGCATACTACCTTCAGCTTATGAATCGATGACGGCTGTGTGCTGACCCCTCACCCCCACACCTGGGGGCTCCATCTCAGGTCCTGGGAATGGCTTTGCTCCTTAGTGATTCACAGGCTGGTGTGCTCACATGGACCCATTTGCCAATTGGGCCTGCTAAGCCTCAAGTTCAGATCCCAGCACTGCCAAAAGATTCATCCTGATGTCAGAAGCCAATTGTTGCACCTGTTTTCCTTTCCTGTGCAAGTCCTGGTTCTCAGCTGGGATGGAGAATGCATGGGACACCCTGTGGCCATAAGAATAGATTGTCATCCATGTCAGCCCAGTTATATCTGTCATCATATACTCAAGAAAATATGCAATACATCAATGAATAGCCTTCAAAATAGAATAACTACATGAAATGCACAATGCAGTGTCGCTACCACCTCGACCAGCAAGGAAGACGCGACACCGGACTCTTCTCTCTGCAGTTTATTCAGAACCTTTGAGTAATCTTCTGACCCCAACCCCGGGGAGAATTCCCCACAGCCTTAAGTACCCACTGGGTAGCCAACCCTGATACGCCACGTGGGAACCACCAATAGGTTCAGGTGCGCATAAGCAAGCCAGATTCTTTGCCTTAGCCATATAAGGAGTTGTTTACCACGAGAGCACTCGCCATCGGGAAGGTGGAGGGCAGAAGCCGGCGCCATCTTCCAGGTGCGGCCTCTGGCAGCTCTCTACAGTTCCCCCTTTTTTGTTTAAAGAACACAGATGAGAACAGAGGTCTGAGCCCTGTTGTGCAATGCAAGGACTGCATACAAGCCTTCTCCCAGAGGGTACCTTCTCTAGGGATGACTCAGCCTATCCATTGATTCGTTTTTCACAAGGACGGGAAAAGGCGAATCGAACCCGTGTGCAATCAAACATGCTCTCCTCGAGGGCAAAACTCATGCCTCTCGACTGCAGTACTTTGACTTTGCAATCTGTGTTCATTGTTTTAGGGTGGCAAGCCACGCTTGGAGGGACTGACCTGCTCCAATGACTGTAAAGGCTTGGGTAATCATGGCTGCACTGCGATGCTGAGAACCTCTAATTTGGCAAATGCACCACAGACATACCAAGGAGGCTAACACCAGAAGGCCTCTCAGGGCTCCTAAACCCGCCCATTCCTTAAGATGATTCATAGCAGTGGAGATCCATGAACATAACCCTTCCGCCAATCCGGCATCCACTCAGGTCGAGTTCACCATGACGATGGCAACCCTGAGCTGTTCCATCAGGCTGTCGAACTCCCCAGTTCAATTACCTAAAAGATAACTAGACAACTGTTTAGACAAATTTGCAGCGTTTTTTAAATAGGTTTTTTCCTGGGCCTGAACTCTGGGCCTGGGCGCTGTCCCTCAGCTCTTCAGCTCAAGGCCAGCGCTCTACCACTTGAGCTACAGCGCCACTTCCGGCTTTTTTCTCTTCTTTTTGCTTATATGGTACTGGGGAATCGAACCCAGGGCCTCATGAATGCAGAGGAAGTGCTCTACCACTGAGCCACCTTCCCAGCCCCTCTCCTTAAGATGATTGGGTCATAGCATTAGGAGCATCCTCAGGCACAGGCACCCAACGAGGCATGCGGGTAACTAAAGCATATTTAAACTTTGAGGCATTCCAGCATTGGTTTACTGCACGAGGTAAGTTCTTCCATGCTCACAATGAACAAAAATGGGGGATACACGCACACAGAGGTAGGCCTGTGAGTAATAGAAGATTTAGGTTTAACACTTTGGCTGCCGCAACCCGTAGCAGTTGCCACAACACCAGACACGGTACCAGAACCCGAAGAGGCTGTAATCAAGGAAACAGTTATGCATCATGTCTTACGGGCATCGGTCTCGGGAACACAGACAGGGTTCCCCATCTCGGTACTGGTCTTCCCGGTTGCACCATCGCAAGGATGAGCAGGAGGACCATCACCCCCCGCATCTCGTGCCTCTTCACACTGGGCTTTTCTAGTGAGGCATTCAGGCACCCACACCAGATCTTGTTGGTCCTGAGGAAAAACACAAACAGAGCCTCGTGCCCATGTCAGTACGGGATCGGGCCCACGCCAGAGCCCTGTCAAGACATCCTTCCATTTTACCATACCTTTTGCTGGGCCATAAGGTTCATTATGTCTATCTGCTGCGGATTGACTCTGAGCATCCAAATTTAAAAAATTAATAGTAAATAAAGCAAGAGAAAGTCTTTCCTTTGGGGTACGGCCATGGCCAATTCCCCCCTTTTGTTTTTGTAGGCACTCTTTTATCGTGCGGTGAGCACATTCCACAATGCCTTGGCCTTGGGGATTGTAGGGCAAACCATGTATAAGTTGCACCTCCATTTGATGACAAAAGGAGGCAAACTGTTGTCCTGTGTACGCAGGTCCATTGTCAGTCTTAAGTTGATAAGGTTTTCCCCAGGCTGCCCAGGCCTCCAAAAAATGGGCAATAACATTGCGTGCCTTTTCTCCACCTGAACAGGTGTCCACAGACACATGTATATATTTTTGGTGTCCAAACTCAGAGATGTGAGTCACATCCATCTGCCAAACTTTTAGCGGGAGCAAACCCCGGGGATTAACCCCAACACTAGGCGGATGCTGATAAATTACACATCGAGGACAGTCTAATATCACCTGTCTCGCATCGGCTCGAGAAATTTGAAATTTTTGTTGTAGTGCTTTTGCATTAACATGAAATGTTTTATGAAAGGTTTTGGCTCTGTCTAAGACAGAGCTAATAAATACCCATTCTTGTCTGGTCCATTGATCCACTACATCATTTCCTTTGCCCAGGGGTCCTGGCAGGCCCGTATGAGCCCGAATATGCAAGGGATAAAAGCATGATTTTCTCTGCCAAATCAACTGTTGTAATTGTTGAAACAATGGACCAACCGGACTGGAACTCTTAATAGGTCCGGCAACCTCTAAAACCTTGAGAGCATTAATAACATAAGCAGAATCAGATATTAAATTAAAAGAAAACGGGCATGCTTCAAAAACTTTTATAACAATTTTCAACTCTACCATCTGAGGAGCACCGGGCTGAAACTGGTGTTGTACCGGTCGTTGTGCCTCAACCATGTATACACCACATCCCGTTTTTGAGCCATCAGTAAATACATTAGGGGCACTTACAATAGGTTGAGAAGTCGTTACCTTAGGAAAGATAATTGGGTGTTCCTTGAAAAACCCCAAAAGGGGATGTTTTGGAAAGTGGTTGTCTATTTGTCCAGTAAAGCTACATTGTAAAATAGCCCAATCATCTATAGTAGCACACAAAGTTTGAACTTGATGGCTGGTGTAAGGAACTATAATGGTAGACGGGGCAATTCCAAAATACTGTAAGAATTGTTGAATTCCAGAGAGTGCAACACCAGCCACAGCAGTAGGGTAATATTCAATGGACTTGGCCGGTGATATTTTCGGGTGAATCCAAAACAACGGGCCTTCTTGCCACAACAACCCAGTAGGTTGAGACAAGGTAGGGAGTATACACAGGGTAATACTCTTGTCTTCCTGTATTCTCTGTAAGCAGGCATTTTGTAATCTCTCTTCTATCTTATGTAAAGTCTCTCTTGCCTCTGGTTAACTGTCTAGGAGAATCCAAAGCAGAGTCTCCTTGTAATATAGCATAAAGGGGTCTCAACTCATAATTTGGTAGCTTTAAATAGCTTCTAACCCAATTAATATCTCCTAACAATTTTTGAAAATTATTTAAGGTTTTTAGATTATCTTTTCTCAACTCTACCTTTTGTGGAGTAACGCAATTTTTACATATTTTCGCTCCTAAGTAATCTATAACCTGGTCCTGCTGTACCTTTTCAGGAGCTATAAACAGTCCTCTGTACTTTAGCATCTCAATCAAATCCACATATGCCTTTTCCAGCATATGTTTACTCTTTGCTGTTAGTAAAATATCATCCATATAATGAATGCATCTTAATTTGGGATATTTTTGTCTAAGAGGGGCAAGAGTTTCATCCACATAAAGTTGGCACATAGTAGGACTATTGGCCATCCCCTGAGGCAAAACTACCCACTCATATCTTTTATCTGGCTCCTCATGATTGCAGGAGGGAATAGTAAAAGCAAACCTCACACTGTCTTGATCATGTAGGGGAATGGAAAAAAAAAATCCTTTATATCAATCACAATAATGGGCCAAAAGGCCGGCAGGGAAGAAAGCAAAGGTAGGCCTCGTTGTATGGGGCCCATAATTTGCATCTGGTTATTGATGGCTCATAAATCGTGTAACAAACGCCATTTTCCAGACTTCTTTTTAATAACAAAAATGGGTGTATTCCACGGGGATACTGATGGTTTAATGTGTCCTTGGGTTAACTGTTCCTGTACTAATGTCCTGGCAGCATTTAATTTTTCAGAGGAAAGTGGCCACTGAGGCACCCACACCGGCTCCTCCGTTTTCCAGGATATGGGGATCCCTCCCCCAGTGGCCCCTAGGAAAAACCCAAGCCCTGCCTGTGATTTCTCTGGTACACTTTAATAGGCTCCTTGTTCCCTCGTAGAAATTTACCTAGTCCAAAACTGGGGTGATAACCCATACGCACCATCATGTCCTGTGATGCAGGGGAATAGTCATTACTTAATTTAAATCCCATTTCTTTCATAAGGTCTCTGCCCCATAAGGAAACCGGGAGCTCTAACACATAAGGCTGTATTATACCGGAATGTCCTTCTTCATCACTCCAGTGCAGCTGTCTCGCACTCGTGTCAGGGGCCTTAGCATATCCCAGACCTTGTAAGGTTTGGGAGGACGCTTGTACAGGCCATCCTGATGGCCAATCATTTCTGGCAATAATGCTCCTGTCTGCCCCAGTATCCAAAAGGCCCAAAATTTTCTTATTATCAACATTGAGTTCAAGAACTGGTCTTTGGTCCAAATCAAGAGACAGGAATGTTAAGTCTGTTCCCGTGGATCCAAAACCCCCTTTTCCTCTTAGCTTGGGCTGAGCCGCAAAATGGTCATGTAAACTGGGTAAAATCAAAAGCTGAGCAATTCTATCTCCTGGGGAGATGGCTAAAATTCCTTTAGGAGATTCAACCATAATCTTTACAATTCCAGTATAGTCTGGGTCAATCACACCAGGATGCACCTTAAGGCCCCGCAGAATTGTGGATGACCTCCCTATCAACAATCCCACCGTGCCAGGCTCAAGGGGTCCTTGGAAGTCTGTGTCAACTAACTGGACCCCCATTCGGGGAGTTAATACGAGTCTGGTGGTGGCACGGAGGTCCAGTCCTGCTGAGCCCGCAGTGGCTCTCCGCGGTCCTTGGGGTGGCAGAGGGTCGGCCACTGTTCTGGGTAGTAGCTCCTGTCCTGGTTCTTGACTGCCCCATATATTTGCGGGCCCTGAGGGCGGGGGCCCTGCTGCCCGTTTTTTGAATGGGCCTGCGTTAAGGTTCGACCGTTGATGTCTTTCACAGATCGGCATTCAACTGCCCAGTGCTTCCCCCTTTTACATCTAGGGCAGGCTGCTTAGGCTGTTGTCCCTTTCCTGTTTCTATCACACTTCCTCTTTCAGGGCAATTACGCTTTATGTGTCCCATCTTGCCGCATCTAAAGCATGCACCTGAGCCTCCCCCTTTCTTCTGGGTTAATTGCACCACAGCAGCAGCTAATCCAGCATTAGTTAGTGGTCTGCCCAGCTCTGCAAACTTTCATCCATGCTTCTAGTACCCTATTCTTATATGGGGTTATGGCGGCTCTGCATTCCTTAGTGCACTGCTCGTAAACAAGCTGTTTAATTAATGGCATGGCTGCATCTGGGTCACCAAAATTTCTGCCAGCGGCCTCGACCATACGGGCAACAAAGTCCGAAAATGGCTCCATAGAGCCCTGCAGGATTTTGGTGAGATTGCCATTCACCTTGCCTTTATTTGGTAAGGCCTTCCATGCCTTTATGCCAATTTTATTGATTTGTTCATAAACTTGAACCGGGTAGCCTATCTGCTGATTGGCGAATCTCCCCTGTCCAAGCAGCATATCTCTGTCCCAAGCTGGGTTTCCCCCAGCCTGATTGGCCGCAGCCTCTTCACTAGCAAATTCAATCAAAAATGCCTTCCAATCTAAATACTGACCTGGGCTCAAACAAGCTCGTGCGAGCCCACTCCAATCACCAGGTGTCATGCAATGTCTGTTTAGGGCCTCCACCTGGGCTACAGTAAAGGAGGCTGTGATTCCGTATGTCCGCACAGACTCAGCTAAAGATTTATAACCTTAAAATCTAAGGGTTCATGATACCGCCGTCCCTGTGGATCCTGAAATATTGGACAGGGTAGATGTAACTCGGTTCTGACCGCTTTCCACATGCCTGGGCTGAAAGAATAGCCGGGGCTGCCACTTCCGGGGTCCTCCGCATAGAGTGGAGGGGCCAAAGGTGTGGGGTGGTGCACAGAGGGCGTGCATTCGTCTTTATCTGGGTCCTCTCTCTCTTTCCCTTTCCTCCTCTTTCTTATCTTTGTTTTTTCTATTTGTTCTATGAGTGATTGTAGTTCCTCTGAGTCTGTAGACTCAGAGGTCTCTAGTTCGGCAAAATCAGGGTATAACCCCCCCCCCCCCCCCGCTCTCCTCCTTTTCGCTGTCTGCCCTTTCTGATCTTTCTTCCTGCAGCATTTCTAGGGCGGCCTGACCATTCTCTACCGCCTCACTGCAATGCTAGTCCTCGAGACAGCCTCTTATCAGTTTCCATATTGGTCTCACTCCGCTCTTAAGCGTTCCTTCTTCAGAGGCAAAATCTAGGTCCCTCCCTAGTTTCTCCCAAGAGGCCACCGTGAGGCTTCCGGAGACAGCAAACCACGGGGCAACGATGTCACATTCATTCAAAAATCTCTCTAAAGTATTCTTTTTTATTTTTAACTTTTGTGAGTGCAGTAGCTCATTGAGAGCCAAAAGAATTGGGTGCGAAGAAGAAGCGCCCATGTTTTAAACATTTAAAGCTGGTAAACAAACTTTTACTTTCACTTTTGGCTACTCTATTGACTAGCCCCGGGTTCTCACTCTTTCCCTATCTTACAGAGAAGAGCAAAAATCCCCCCCCACTCTTGTCGCGGATTCCCCTTTTACCTGGGAACTTACCAGTGCACCACCCTGACCGCAGAGAGTTCTGAGTCCTCGTTGGGGTTATGGCTGAGTCCCCATACGGGCCACCACGTGTCGCTACCGCCTCGACCAGCAAGGAAGACGCGACACCGGACTCTTCTCTCTGCAGTTTATTCAGAACCTTTGAGTAATCTTCTGACCCCAACCCCGGGGAGAATTCCCCACAGCCTTAAGTACCCGCTGGGTAGCCAACCCTGATACGCCACGTGGGAACCACCAATAGGTTCAGGTGCACGGAAGCAAGTCAGATTCTTTGCCTTAGCCATATAAGGAGTTGTTTACCACGAGAGCACTCGCCATCGGGAAGGCGGAGGGCGGAAGCCGGCACCATCTTCCAGGTGCGGCCTCTCGCAGCTCTCTACAATGCAGTCCACACACGGATGTGAAAAGGCATCCCATGTTTCAATGATGCATTGAGGACTATTGTGGCCACCCTGGGGATCAATCTCTGTTCCTCGGAATGGCCCAGCTCCTTAGTGGCTCACAGGCTGATGTACTCACGTGGACCCATTGGGCAGTTGGGGCTCCTAAGTCCTGAGTTCTTATTCCAACACTGCCAAAAATTCACCCTGATGTGAGAAGCCAGTAGTTGCACCTGTTTTACTGTGCTGTGCAAGCCTAGGTCTCAGCTAGGATGACGAATGCATAGGCAACTCTAAACTCAGGGGAATAGGCTATGATCTAGGTCACCACAGTTATATCTGTCATCCTATACTCAACAAAATACACAATACATTAATGAATAAGACACAAAATAAAGAGAATGACTATACTTTACTCAAGTTGCTGCCCACCCATGTATGGAAATATAGATCCTCTGTTTAAAATTTGAATTTATGACTATATTGGCCCCCACCAGGGCTTGATCTCAGGTCCTGGGAACAGCCTAGCTCCTTAGTGGCTCACAGGCTGGTGCGTTCACCATGACCCATTCAACAATTGGGCCTGCTAGGCCTTGAGTTCAAATCCCAGCACTGCCAAAAGAATCACCTTGATGTGAGAAGCCAATCGACCCACCTGTGTTACTGTCCTGTGAAAGTCCTGGGTCTCAGCAAAGATGGAGAATGCTATAAAGGCAACTCTATAGCCATGGAAATAGGTTGTCATCCATGCCAGTACAGTTATATTGGTCACCATGCTCAATAAAATACACAATATATCCATGAATAAGACACCAAATAAAAAGAATAACTACACTGAATGCAAGATGCATACCATATCTGTAGGTAAAGAGTGATCCTATGTTTAAAAAAGGTGGGCTTGTTATTTTGTCCAGTGCTAAGGATTCAAATTAGGCCCTGGACCAGGCCTGACATTGTAGTCTTCAAAGATGGTGAGCTTCCTCTTCCCTCACAGTAAAACAGAGCTACCCAGACCTCAGTTCAAATCCCAGCACTAACAAACGTTTCATTCTGTTGTCAGAAGCCAGTCGTTGCACATGTTTTCCTGTCCTGTGAAGGTCCCGGGTCTCAACTAGGATGGAGAATGCATAGGCAACCCTATAACCATGGGAACAGATTTTCATCCATGTCCGCAGTTGTACCTGTCACCATACTCTGTAAAACACAAAATACCTCCATGAATTAAACACAAAATAAGGAGAAGTGCACCGAATGCAAGATGCTGTGCACACATGTGTGTAAATATAAATCCTATGTTTAAATAATGAATTTATGACTATCATGGCCCACCCTGGGGACCAATGTCAGATCCTGCGAATGGCCTAACTGCTTAGTTGCTCACAGGCTGGTGTGTTCACCTTGAACTGTTTGCCAATTGCTATTGCTATGCCCTGAGTTCAGATCCCAGCACTACCAACAATTGGATCATGCAGTAAGAAGCCGAATGTGAAACTTTTTTCCCTTTTCTCTGGGAGTCCTGGGTGTCAGGCATGACAGAGAACACGTCTACAAATCTAGATGCCATGTGATAGGATGTCATCAATGTAATAAATGGAATGGGTGTCATAATAGTAAAAATCAATGGTAAATAAATGAATAAAACAAATACAAGGAACAACCACACCAAACGTGTATGGACTGAACATCCATAGGTAAGTACAAATACAGTCTTTACAATGTATATAAATAGTATGTTTTCCAGGGCAGGGGCTTGAATTCAAGTCTAGAGTTCAGGCCTGACTTTCTTATCTTCAAGTATTGGGAGCTTCCCCTTCTTCCACAATGCTGTAAATTTACCCAGAACCTGAGTTCAAATCCAAAGCCTGACAGAATAAATGAGGTGAATTTGCTCTGCAGGGGGCTTCAACTCAGGTTGTGACAACTCTGCCTCAGCTTTGATCATCCTATGCTGGAGTGTAGCCACTGGACCCACAGTTGATCCTGGGATCCTAGACCCCCAGGCCTTGTGTGAAAAAAAAATGCACAGAAAATATGCGGCAAGATGGTCTTTTTACATTTTCTTCCTTTGCACGATGACCCTCCTGGGTCTGAATGACACTGCTGCAAAGGGTACTTCACCTTGCATTGCTGAAGATTGGTGGACTATTGGGGAAGCCATAGGCCCACGCAGCAATGTAGGCCCTGATTTCGAAACCCCGTCCTGAAACTAACCAGTGGCAGGAGATACTGAGACTCGTTCCCATCCATAGGAATAACAATGGAATGCTATCAATGTCACCGTTGAATGAGTTGATCGTGAATGATGCGCAGGAGACTGAGCATGATTTCAGGAGACTGATTTTATTTAGTATTTATGAAGCCTTAAAAGAATAGTATTACTTACAGGAATGCGATAATTTCAGGACACTGATTGATTTACTTATTAGTTTGTTAAGGATGAAAACAATCACATTAATTACATGGAGGCATAATAAATACCTAAGAATTGGTAGGAATGTAGTCTATGTAACAGTATAATAGATAGACATCTCTCGCACTGTATAAAGATATATATTTATTAGCATACTACCATCTGCGTGTCAATCTGTTCTTGTTTTGTCAACACCTGGGGCTCGATCTCAGGTGCTGGGAACTGTGTGTCAGCTCATTTTGCCCCAGAATGGCATGCAGACACTCACCCATCCCTGAACTTGGCCTTGCAGGCTGTGAATTCAGATGCCAGCACTCCCAAAAATGAATTGTGGAGTAAGAAGCTGATGGTGACACAGGTTTTCCTTTTCTGTGAAAGTCCTGGGTGTCAGGTATGAAGTGAAAAACATATGCAGACCTATATCCTATGTAATCAATGTAATCACTCTTCTATGTCTCATAATAGGCAATAAAATAAACAGTCAAGACATGAATAAAACAAAAAGTAAGGCGAATAACTACACTGAACGCAATATGTAGTCAACATATGTATATAAAGATAAATCATATATTTAAGATATACACAAATTTCAGGCCTAAGGAACAGACTTGAATTTCTTGACTTCAAGGAGGCAAGCTTCCCCGTTCCACACTGTGCAACAGTGTTACCCAGACCATGAGTTCAAATCCCAGGCCTGGCAGAAAAAATGGCACCTTTATGCTATGTGACGCCCAGTTCTTAGGTATTCCATTATGCCTCCATTTAATGAATGTAATAGTTTAAATGCATCATAAAGTATTAATTAAAATTGATCAGTGTTCTATAATATAATTGTGTGTAATTTTACCCTAGAATCATTCAAGAACTGCCCATTTAATCATGACATACATCACATTCCATTGGTAATCATATGAATAGGAATGAGTTTCTTAGGATCTCCTGCCATTTGGAAGTTGGATTCAAACTGTGGGCTACAGCTCCCACCTCTTCAACCCGACGGTAGGGAACTCAACGGTCTGTCCAAGAACATCAGAAAGACCAATGATTAGGCAGGCTCCAGTGGCTCTCAGCAGTCCTCCTTGATACTTACAAGGCTGTGATAGGAGGATCATGGTCAAAGTCATCCTAGGCAGCAACGTCGTTGAGACCCCTGTCCAATTACAAGTACCAACAAAGCCAGAAGTAGAGCCGTATGGCTCCAATGGTAGAGGGCTAGCCTTGAGCAAAAGCAGCTCATGGACTGTGTCCAGATCCTGAGTTCAAGGACCGGGACTGGCAACATACAGACATACACAACAATCTGTGCAGCCATCTGGCTAAAGCAGATCATCCTCTTTTCCCCAACTGTATTGGACAGAGTTTCCTGGGAAAGGAGTTGCTGTTATCTTGACTCCATCCATTTGCCTGCATCACAGGATTCTGGCCACACCCCTATTCCGGAATGGTTCTTTTTGACCAACGGGATACAAGAATGGTGGGCACGCCCACATTCCATGTTGCCTGGTAGCACCTGGATACTCTCTGTTGGTTGACACCACTAGCAACAGTTGAAGAAGGTAGAGGTGGCTGAGTGGTGATCAAGAGACTCGAGGCCTAGGAGGAGAGGCCTTGCTCAGCCCCACCACATGCTTGGCCGGGCCCCAGCCCCCTCCCCTCTTTCCCTCTGGAGCAGCGTTTCAAACCTGGTGCTGCTGGCTTGGACATGAGGTGCCTCTTGGAGTCCTCAGGTAATGGTGCATCACCACCCGGTTTGCAGCCCTGACCTGGTCCTGACCCCCCTCTTCTCTGCTCCAGGCCTGAGTGTCCACCAAGGCTCTGCCAGCATTGCTCGCCCCACCTGGGGCAGCCACCAACAGCTTCTCCTAGCAGCACATGTGAGTGGCTGCCCCACAGGACCTCACCCTGCGACCCCATTCCCCCCCCACAGACCTAGACCTGCGCCTCCCCCATGCCCAACAGTCCAGCCAGGACTCTGCCACAAATGCACCCCAGGGGTGAAGGTGTGTGTTGGCCCGATGATCCCACCCCCATCGCTAGTGGCCAGTATCCCAGGAAACAGGGAGATACAGGGTTGAATGAGGAGTGGGCACTACAGAGCTCCTGGCCTGGAGCTGTGGGAGCCACACAGCAGCACATCTGCACCCTTTCTCTCCCCGGTGGGAACCTGGTGTCTTTAGTCTGAGTTGGGGAGAAGCATGTCCACACCTGCCTTCTGGAGTCTTTTCCTATTTTCTGGGGATGGGGGTGTTGAATGCAGAAGATAGGCCCCGCTTGCTGTGTGAGCCCTTGTCTTCTGTGCTCAGTCACCCTTTCACCTGAAGAGGGTCTCAGAAAAGCCCGGTAGGGAGGTGAGGTTGCTGGGGGGTCATAGCAAAAGGTGAATATCTGGGAGCAGTACCCTCCCCCCACACATACACCCAGCCTGTCCTCCCCTCCTCCAGCTGGCAACAGTTCTTATGGAGTGATCACATTTCCCAGCTCTGCCATCTTCTGCTGGTACTCCTGGTCCATCTGGTCTCCAACAAACTCAGGAGAGGCACTGCTCTGAGTCTGTGTATATGTGTGTGTGTTTGTGTGTGTGTGTGTGTGTGTGTGTGTGTGTGTGTGTGTGTGTGTGTGTGTGTGTGTGTTTGTGTGTGTGTGACAGAGAGAAAGAAAAAACAGAGACACAGAGACAGAGACAGAGAGAGAAGGAGAGACAGAGAGACACAGAGACACAGAGAGAAAGACACAGAGAAAGACAGAGAGAGATCATCTTTCTCCTTGTATAGACTGACTGTGCTCAGGTGAGTGATCAGTTGGTAAATTGCAGGTGCTGCATGGACGAGTCTTCTGTCACCGGTCTGGATGTGTGTGTGTGTGTGTGTGTGTGTGTGTGTGTGTGTGTGTGTGTGTGTGTGTATGTGTGTAGAAGTGGGGTGTAACAAGGAGGCTGGATGCTTTGTTAACTTCTACCTGCTATTTTTGGGGAGTGCATGGGCTTTGCAGGTGAGTTCTGGGTGCCTGGAAGGGTGAGACGCTTGAAGGGGACTCAGCACTATTTAATTACAAGAACAAGGGATCTCTGTGGCCTGGAGCTTTGTACTCCCTTGGGCCTGGTTGGTGGCTTGCCAGGGGGACAAAGATCATGGCCAGTACTTAGTGAGTATATGAGCCCTGCTAGTATGTAGAGCAACAGCGTAGGTCAGACTCTAGGTCTTCTCATCAGGATGTCTGATGGGAGAGGCCAACCCTATTTTTTAAGTCTTCAGCTGTGATCTTCAGATCTAAGCCTCCTGATTAGTAGGATTATAGGCATGAGCTCTGGCACTGGGCCTCTGGTTCTTTCTGGTATATTAGAGTTTGACCTCAAGGCCTTAGGCTTGCCAGTCATGTCTTCTACCATGAAAGCCAAGCTTTTCTGTCTTGGGCATTTCCGAGATGGAGACTTAATATGTGCTCAGGCTGGGCTGGATGGAGGTCCTCCTATCTGTGGCAGGCATGCGCCACCAGGCCTGGTCCCCTGTAGTTGGGATGGTAGACATGTGGAGCCATGCTTAGTCATTGATTTATATGGATTGTCCCTAACTCAGTCCATGGCAGCCAATTCATGACCACAGGTGAAGCTCTGGGTTGGGCCTCGAACATAGGCCCTCAATCTCCTCATGGGACAGTTGTCAGGAAACAAGGGATTAATACACAGGGCTCTCTGGAGAGGGCCAGGCACAGAGGGAGCTGCTGTCAGATACGGTTCTCAGGAATTCTGTGAGCATATGACAGAAAGTTACCTGGAAAGGGCTATGATGGGGTCTGTTATTTATCGTGCAACAGGTGTGGGATTATGAAACAAAACATGGCTGTCTTTCTTCATTACCCTACCCACCTGAGGAAGGGGATCCTTTACTGTATTCAATTTTGCCCCTGGGGAAAACGAGGCATGGAGAATACGGGTGACCTACTCATGACATCCTGCTAACAGGAAGCTCAGCCTAACTTCTCTGCCATGCTCCCTAGGACAGTGGGTGCTATTCAGTCCACGTCTTGTGGTGCGAAGTCCACTTCTTGTCAGTCGTGGGGCATGAACTCTGGGCCTGGGAGCTGTCCCAGAGCTCCTCAGCTCAAGGCTAGCATTCTACCACTTGAGTCACAACACCACTTTTGGTTTTCTGGTGGTTCTTTGGAGATAAGAGTTTCACAGATGTTCCTGTCCAGGCTGGCTATGAACCATGATCCTCATATCTCAGCCTCCTGTGTAGTTA
Organism: Dipodomys merriami; assembly: GCF_024711535.1. Classification (NCBI taxonomy): domain Eukaryota; kingdom Metazoa; phylum Chordata; class Mammalia; order Rodentia; family Heteromyidae; genus Dipodomys; species Dipodomys merriami. The sequence goes on from NW_027205937.1 coordinate 9,823,231, forward strand.
GGGTTAGAGTCCTGAGCCATCGGCACCTGGCTTAAGTGTAATTCTGACCCTCTCTCTCTCTCTCTCTCTCTCTCTCTCTCTCTCTCTCTCTCTCTCTCTCTCTCTCTCTCTCTCTCTCTCTCTCTCTCTCTCTCTCTCTCTCTGTGTGTGTGTGTGTGTCTTTGTTTCTGTATTTCTCTGTCTCTCTCTCTGTCTCTGTCTCTGTCTCTGTCTCTGTCTCTGTCTCTGTCTCTGTCTCTCTCTGTCTCTCTCTGTCTCTCTCTCTCTCTGTCTCTCTCTCTCTCTCTCTCTCTCTCTCTCTCTCTCTCTCTCTCTCTCTCTCTCTCTCTCACACACACACACACACACACACACACACACACACACACACAGAGAAACTTATTGAATGGGTGCTGGAGGAGGTGGTCCAGCGTCCCCATGTTGCTGGAACCAAGGTGGCCTTCTCATTCTGGAGGTGGGCTGTGGGTTAGGAGCTCTCTCGCTCAGTCTGTTATACCAGCTTCATGAGGTAAGCCCCTCTGTGCACTGGCTAGACCATAAGGTTATTCATTTTCCATCTAGCCTTATTGGAATTAGTATTGTGTTCTACGTCCTTTTCTGGCAAAAATTTCTGGCCAAAATTATGATACAAATTTATGGAATGAAAATGTAATACCATCTTAAGCAAGTTATTTAGGGCTCTGGGAATGTGGCTTCATGGTACACTGATTGCCTAGCATGCATGAAACCCTGGGTTCAATTCCTCAGTACCACATAAACAGAAAAAGAAACACTGTAAGTGATGCCGTGCCTCAAGTGGTACAGTGTTAGCCTTGAGAGAAAACAAAACCTGAGGAATAATTCCCTATCTCTGAGTTTAAGCCCCAGTCCTGGCAAAACAACAACAACAACAACAAACATTTAGTTAATAAATGCAAAATAAAGAGCCCATACTTGGAATATATAATTGCTCTTTCCATACTGATTCCTGACAATAGTCCCTAATTCATGTATTTTACCTATATTAGGATACTGTGTTATAAAAAAAGAAGTTTTGTTCATTAGGTAATGGAAATTAATACCAGGAATGTGCTTAGATGTCAGGTGAAGATTAATTCTGGAAATTCAAGGATTCCAGACTTTTGAGTGGTCACTGCAAATCACAATGAGAAGGGTAGTCTAAGTGAGATTTGGGAAACTTTTTGGCCGGTCATGGCACCAAAAAGCAAAGGCTAATTAACAGTTGTGACAGAAGAGAAAGAGGAACTCCAGATGGAAGGAATAAATGATAGTAACTAAGGTATAGCAGAAGCCATTCCAGGAAACCATTTGTGGTTATTGAAGAACTAGTTATCAACTAGGCTTATTCTTCATTGTCTTTAGCAATCTAAATCTCTTAGGCTAGTTCTTAATCTCTGTGTGATAAATGTATCTCCTTCTATGCTGTTCTTTCATACCTGATTTCCCTTGCTCTCTAAAAATCTGTCTTTCTCTATTTCCCTATGAACACTACCTGATACTAAATACACCTACACAGATGGAAGAGGATGCTAATGTAAGGGTCCCATAGCTCATGAGTCATTAATGTAACAAAATGGAAAATGAGGACATATTTATTTTCTTTTAATTTAATTTTATTTTATTTGAGAACATAATGTACAGAGGGGTAACAATTACATTGGCAGGATAATGCATACATTTCTTACCAAGCATTGCAGCCTCATCCTTTGTTTACCCTTCACCTCCCTTCCCAGCCTCCCCCCTTCCCCCCACCCAATCATACCCCCCTCCCCCCCCACACCGACATTGTAAAGATTGCTTTGACATGACATTTTGTAATTCTCCTTGTTGCAACAGGTCCACCTGAATCCTTAAGCGACTAGTTTGTCCCCATCTCCTCCACATGTTATACTGACATCAAATAAGGTGAAAGCGGGGGTTACACTGTGGGGGAAGGACATACAAAGCAACAAAGACATAATCTTATAAATGCGATAGAAACACATGCGTGAAATAAACGAAAACATTAAAATGCATATTTAAGGGTTCGTTTTCCTAACATCACATTATCTGACCTTTTCCGCTTGACTCATACCTATACTAGATATTGCAAATAAGGGAAACCATGGGACCTATGTTTCTTCGGGCCTGGCTTACTTCACTTAATATAATTTTTTCCAAGCCTTTCCATTTCCGAACAAATGGGGAAATGTCATTCTTTCTGATGGAGGCATAGAATTCCAATGTGTATATATACCACATTTTCTTGATCCATTCATCTACTGAGGGGCTTCTGGGTTGGTTCCATATCTTAGCTATGGTAAATAATGCTGCAATAAACATAGTTGTGCTGGTAGCTTTAGTGTGGTCTTGTTTGTAGACATTTGGGTAAATGCCCAAAAGTGGGATTGCTGGGTCATAGGGGAGCTCTATGTGAAGTCTTTTGAGGAACCTCCACAGTGCTTTCCAAAGTGGTTGAACAAGTTTACATTCCCACCAACAATGAAGTAAGGTTCCTTTCTGTCCACATCCCCTCCAGCATCTGTTGTTGTTAGAGTTCTTGATTTTTGCTGTTCTAACTGGAGTGAGGTGATATCTCAATGTCGTTTTGATTTGCATTTCTTTTATGGCTAGGGATGTTGAATATTGCTTCATGTGTCTATTGGCCATCCTTCTTTCTTCTTCAGAGAAGATTCTCTTTAAGTCTTTCGCCCACTTATTTATTGGGCAGTTGTTTCTTTGAGGATTTGTTGTTGGGGGGTTTAATTTTTTCAGTTCCAAGTATATTTTAGATATGAGACCCTTGTCCGTTGTATGGCTAGTAAAGATCTTCCCCCAATAGGTGGGCTTTCTATTGATCTTGCTAGCTATGTCATTTGCCCTGCAGAAGCTCTGCAACCTTATGCAATCCCATTTGTCCAACCTTTCTTTGATTTGTTGTGCTTCCGGGTCTCTATTCAGAAAATTTCGACCTGTGCCAAGGAGACCTAGGGTTTCTCCTATTCCATCCTGTAATGTTTTCAGAGTGTCTGCTTTGAGTTCAAGGTCTTTGATCCATTTGGAGTTGATTCTGGTGCAGGGTGATATATAAGGATCTAGCTTTAGTTTTCTACATGTAGTTAACCAATTTTGCCAGCACCATTTACTGAAGAGGCTGTCTTTCTTCCATTCTATTGTTTTAGCTCCCTTATCGAAGATTAGATGGCTATAGGTCTGTAGGTTCATTTCTGGGTTTTCAATTCTATTCCATTGGTCCTGAGGTCTGTTCTTATGCCAATACCAAGCTGTTTTGATTACTATAGCTTTATAGTAGAGTTTGAAATTTGGTATTGATATTCCTCCAGCAAGGTTCTTTCCGTTGAGAAGTGTTTTTGCTATTCAGGGTCTTTTATTGTTCCATATGCATTTTTGGATTACCTCTTCTATTTCCTTGAAGAATGAGGGTGGAATTTTGATAGGTATTGCGTTGAATTTGTAGATAGCCTTGGGAAGTATTGCCATTTTCACGATGTTAATCTTGCCAATCCAGGAGCATTGGAGGTTTTGCAATTTTTTAGTTCTGTGTTGATTTCCTTTTTCAAGATTTTAAAGTTTTCATCATAGAGGTCCTTCACTTCTTTAGTTAAGTTAATTCCTAGGTATTTTATTTTTTGTGGGGCTATTACAAATGGAGTTGCTTTCCTAATTTCAGCCACACTTTTCTCATTGTTGGCATAAAGAAAAGCCATTGATTTTGGGGGGTTAATTTGATAACCTGCTACTTTGCCGAAGTTTTGAATCAGCTTGAGTAATTTGGGAGTGGAGTCTATGGGATTCTTTAAATACAAGATCATGTCATCTGCAAAAAGGGAGAGTTTTATTTCTTCTTTCCCTATTTGGATCCCCTTTATGTCTGCATCTTGTCTTATTGCTGTAGCTAGTCATTCTAATACTAGATTGAAGAGAAGTGGAGAGAGTGGGCATCCTTGTCTTGTTCCTGAGTTAAGAGGAAATGGCTTTAGTTTTTCATCATTGAGTATAATGCTGGCTGTAGGTTTGTCATATACAGCCTTTATTGTATTGAGGAATGTTCCATGGATTCCTAATTTTTCCAAAACCTTCATCATAAAGGGGTGTTGGATCTTGTCGAATGCTTTTTCTGCGTCTATTGAGATAACCATGTGGTTCTTGTTCTTGCTCCTGTTGATGTGATGAATAATATTAATTGATTTGCATATATTGAACCAGTTTTGCATCCCTGAAATGAATCCTGTTTGATCGTGGTGTATGATTTTTTGGATGAATTGTTGAATTCGATTGGCCAAAATTTTGTTGAGAAGTTTTGCATCAATGTTCATCAATGAAATGGGTCTATAGTTCTCTTTCTTTGATGAGTCCGTGCCTGGTTTTGGGATGAGGATTATGATGGCTTCATAGAATGTGTTCGGTAGAGAGCTTTCTCTTTCAATTTCATTGAAGAGTTGGAGGAGTATTGGTGTGAGCTCTGCTTTGAAGGCCTTGTAAAATTCCACTGTAAAACCATCTGGTCCTGGACTTTTCTTAGCTGGGAGGTCTCTTATTGCTGTTTCTATTTCAATGCTTGATATGGGCCTGTTAAGACAGTTTAACTCATCTTGGTTTAGTTTTGGCATGTCAATATTTGCTAGGAAAAAGTCCATTTCTGTCAAGTTCTCAAACTTATTAGCATAAAGTTTTGAGAAGTATTCCCTTATAAAGTTCTGAATCTTGGTTGTTATCGTGGTGATGTTTCCATTCTCATCTCTGAGTTTATTAATTTGGGTGTGTTCTCTTCTTTTTCTGATAAGATTTTCTAAGGGTCTGTCAATTTTGTTAAGTTTTTCAAAGAACCAACTCTTTGTTTTGTTGATTTTTCCTATAGTTTTTTTGGATTCTAGTTCATTTAATTCTGATTTAATTTTGATTATTTCTTTCCGTCTACTGGATTGGGATTTATCTTGCTGCTCTTTTTCAAGGAGGTTTAGATGTGTCATTAAATGGCTAGTTTCCGATCTCTCCAATTTTTGATGTAGGAGCTCAGAGCTATAAACTTGCCTCTGAGTACTGCCTTTGCTGTGTCCCAGAGGAGCTGGTAATTTGTGTGTTCATTTTTGTTGAATAGCATGAACATTTGAATTTCCTTTCTAATCTCTTCCATGACCCACTCTTAATTCAGCAGTGTGTTATTTAGCCTCCATGTGATACCGTTCTTTCTTTGGTGGCTTTTGGTGTTGAGTTCTAATTTTATTCCCTTGTGGTCAGAGAGAATGCAGGGTATAACCTCAATGTTTCTGAATTTAGACAAGTTTGCTTTGTGGCCTAGAATGTGGTCTATTTTAGAAAACGTTCCATGTGCTGCTGAGAAGAACGTGTATTCTGAGGCTGCTGGGTGAAATGTTTGGTAAATGTCTGTTATGTCTAGTTGATCTATGCAGCTGTTTAGATCTGCGGTTTCTCTGTTGAGTTTTGCCGAGTTGATATGTCTAGTGGGGAGAGTGGTGTGTTAAAATCCTCAACAATTAATGTCTTTGGATCTATATGGCATTTGAGGGAAAGTAGTGTTTCTTTGATAAATTTGGGTGCTCAATTGTTTGGCGAATAGATATTTAGAATTGTAATATCCTCCTGAAAGAGAGATCGTTTAATTAGTATGTAGCGACCTTCTTTATCTCTTCTCACGATTTTTAATTTGAAGCCTATTTTATCTGATATTAGGATTGCAACTCCCGACTGTTTATCAGGGCCATTTGCTTGGTAGATTTTGTTCCAGCCTTTAACATTGAAAATGTGTTTGTTTTTACGGGCAAGATGTGACTCCTGCAGGCAGCAGATAGAAGGGTCTTGTTTTTTAATCCAACTAGAGAGTCTATGTCGCTTAATTGGAGAGTTCAGTCCGTTAACGTTAAGAGATAGAACTGAGAGGTATTTGGGAGTTCCTGCCATGTTATCTACCTTCTTGGGGGCTGCGAAAACTGGGTTCTTCCTATGGTTCTTGGATTCTCAGTTTGGGTGCAGTTTGTTGGCCTTTATTGTGGTCTTGTTGGTTTTCTATGTGTAGGACATCTTTAAGAAACTTTTGTAGGGCTGGTTTGGTGGAGATGTATTGTTTCAATTTTTCTTTGCTGTGGAAGGTTTTTATTTGGCCTTCAGTTATGAAGGAGAGTTTAGCTAGGTACAGTATTCTTGGTTGATAGTTGTTTGTTTTTAGGGCATGGCATACATCATTCCAGACTCTTCTTGCTTTGATTGTCTCTGCTGAGAAATCTGAGGTGATTCTAATTGGTTTCCCTTTATAGGTGATTACCCTTTTCTCCCTGACAGCTTTAAAGATCTTTTCCTTGTTCTGAGTTGATCCTGTGTGGATTATAATGTGACAGTGGGATGTCCTATTCTGGTCTGGTCTATTTGGGGTTCTAAAGGCTTCTTGTATCTGAATAGGTCTATATTATTGCATGCTTCGGAAGTTCTCTGCTAGGATCCTGTTAAACAAATTTCCTAGACCATTAACTTCTGTTTCTAGGTGCTCCTCTACACACATTATCCTTAAGTTAGGCGTTCTGATGGTGTCTTTCAGGTGTTGGATAGATCTATCATATTTCTTGGACTTGTCTTGGATGGTTGTATGTTCTTTCTCTATAATATCTAGGCTGTCTTCAATCCCTGAGATTCGATCTTCTGCATGGTCTAACCTGCTGTGAAGACTCTCTACTTTGTTTTTAATCTCTTTTGTTCTAATTGGTCAGCTTTGATGGCTTCAATTCTTTGTTGAATCTCTGTTTTAGGTCTTGTATGAATCTCTTTACTTCCTTAATTTGGTGTTCAGTGTTTGTCCTCAAATCACTTAGTTGATTGGATATGGTTTCTTTGGACTCCCATTCCTTCTGTTGGGTTCCATTCAGCATTCCCTTTGTGGTCTCCCTGACTTCCTTCATCTCTTTGTTAATGGATTCTATGGATGCCTTTAGTGATCTTTGTGTGTTCTCTACCTGGTCTCTCAATTCCTGTATTACTCTTTGTTTAGCTTCCTCTCGTTTGTGGGATTTCTGCAGTTCTCTTTGAGTGTTTTCAGCCTGCTCAGGCTATTCCTCCCTTTCTATTTGCGTATTCTCACGTTGTTCACGCAAATCCTGTATCAGTTTTTGAGTAGCTTCCCCACGCTTATGATATTCCAGTATAAACTTCTGGGATGCCTCCTCTCTCTCCCTATCACGCTCATGGAGAGTCCTTTGTAAGTTGTCAAACTTCTCATTTATCATGTTTGCCACCAATGTTTGTAGAGCTATTTGGCAACTCTCCTCTGGATTGTTCATTATCTGATCTGACCCCTGATTATCAAGATTGGGAATTGAGATACCCGAATTTGCCATTTTTCTTGTGTTTTTCTGGCTTACTCTGCCAATTTGAGATGAAGATAGCACCTGTTTTTTGCTAGAACACTATCTTAAGGCAACCATCAACCAAAGTTTGCATTTGTACAGTCAATAGTCTACAGATACAATCTAGTTCAACAGATACATCTATTCAACATCAAACAACTGTATTTTGAAGGACTTCGAACCGCAGAAAAGAATTTGGAAAACCAGAAATGATTAGGTTTAGGGAGAGATGTGGGTGAAAAATAGGAATAGATTGGTGTGGGGAGGCACAGGGAGAGTTAACTATGTCCTAATAACAATGCAGGAAATGGGTTGGGTAGGATGCAAGTAGAGAGAGAGAGAAAAAGAAGAGAGGGATAGGGGAATGAAAAGAGACCAGAAAAAAAATAGAAACGTAAAAATTAATGTTATTGTAGAGATTAAAAGACCATCTATTTAGAGAGGAATGTGAATATGTTGAGAGAAGGGGAGGGACATAGAGGAGATGTGAAAGACTTTAAGGATGGGAAAGGGAGAAGAAAAGATCAGAAGTTCAGTAGAGGTAGACAAAATACAAAAAGATAATTATGAAAGAAAAAAAAGAGAAAGAAGATAAGAAAAGAAAGGAAAACGCTCATTTACATATTCCTAAAATAAAAATTATAAGAGGAGAAAAAAAAGTTACTGGAAATCAATTATTTTTTCAGAAGAGGCAAAAATTAAAGATTAATAAAAGTTTTAAAAGAGAAAAAAAAATTATATATATATAAGGTAACAAAAAACAAAAAACAAACAAAAAAAAAGAAAAAAAAAAAAAGAAAAAAAAAGTCCTTTGATTTTTTTGGGGGGCGGAGGGGTGGGAAGAATCCTGTATCTCCCTTTTGTCTGTAACCATCCTTTTGTTGGAGTCTCTCGTCAGCTTGAGGTCCTGTGGCTTGATTGGTTTCTTAAGTTGGTTTGTTGGAAGAGGCAGAAAAATGCTCTGCTTTACCCAAGATTTTGAGATCCCCCTCCCAGGTTAGTTTTCTAGGAGGGTGATCTGCTTTGAGAATCACAAAAGAGGGGGATGCAGTGGTGAGGCTAGGTTCTGGGTAGTGTTGAGGCCTTTCAACAATCAGTAGCTTTTTCCTGGGGCTGTTTTGTGCAAAAAAAAAAAAATCTCCCAGAGCCCAGCCTGGAGCCGTTCTGAGGGATTCTGTTTTTCAATTGATTGTTGAGGCTGCTAGAGGGAGGGGCAGCCTCTGGCTCTGGTTACCCAGTGAGGGAAGCCGCTCCAATGGCTGGCGCCTGAGCTGGGTGACTTTTCCCTGGATGGAGCCGAGTCTGGCAGGTCACTTTGCCGTTAAGTTCTTGTGACCTGCTAAATGACTTGTTTTATTCCAAGGCCTGGATTGGAGCTGGCAGCTCCTCCGAGCTTTGTTGGTATCCAAGATGGAGATCACCGGTGCTGGGGGGGGAGGGGTGGCCTTCCCTCCTCTGCTCCCTGAGAAGGCGTGAGGATGTCGGGCTTCTACTCACGCTGAGTCTTGGATCCTGGGTCGTCTCTGGTCTGCCAGCTGCAGGATGAAGATGTCCGCTCTTTGTTGCTTCTTGCTGGTGTTGAGTAGAATCTGCTCGCCCGCTGTGTCTGGCTCCTTTGTCCCGCACTCTCTGTGTGAGCGCTCAGGTATGGCCCCCGGCTGCGGTCTCCGCCGCTTTCGACCCTGCCACCGCCGCCTCCGCGGCTGCTGGCGAGCACTCAGGTGTTTCTTTTTGCCTTGTCTTCCCTCTCTTGTCTAACTCTCTGTCCTGTGATGGCACACTTGGTGTGATTCTCTGGCTTAGGACTGTTCACTGGAACTCTAAAACTGCTTTCTATGCGAGAGCTTGTTCAGATTACAGCTTCTCCTCCGCCATCTTCCCGGAACTCTGGAGGACATATTTATTGCTCCCTCAATTATTCTGAAAAGCTGCAATGTCACATCATTTGATTCAGATTTCCATTGTTTGTCTACTTAGTGTCATTTACTGCACTAAATGCAAATATGAGCCGGGTGCTCGTGGCTCATTCTTGCTACTTAGGAGGTTGAGACCAGAAGATTGTGGTTCAAGCCAACCTGTTAAGGAAAGTATATGAGACCCTTATATTCAATTAACCACCAGAAACCCAGAAGTGGTGCTGTAGCTAAAGTGGCAGAGTGTTCAACTTGAGCTGAAGAGCTGAAGGACAGCGTCCAGGATCCAAGTTCAAATCCCACAACCAACAAAAAAGTGCAAATATGACTTTAACTTTCCCCCAAAGTATTGATGAAGTCAATAGTAATCCTCCCAAATAGAGAAAAGTATTCCAAAATGATTCAGTGTACCTACTTTTGCTGAGTTATTTAAGTTATGGCTTACTTGCTGGACATAATCTCTTCTTTTAAAATTGTCAAATATTATCTTTATAATAACCTTCATCTAATATTTCTTGGTTCAAAAGAGAAGTCCATAGAGTAGATGTCACTTGACTTTCTTACTGTCTTAGTTCGAAGCCAACCCAGGAAGAAGGAGACTCTTTCAAACTTTTATCTGTAATTAAACACCAAATAAGTGGAGTTTTCGCTAAAGCAGTAGAGTACTAGCTTTGTGGGCAGGTGGCAGGAAAGTCAATTATACAGGGGCAGGGTCCAGCCCCTGAGTTCAAGCCCCAGAACCAGCACCAACTAAACAAACAAGTAAACAAAATAAAATCCAAGTATTTCTTTGGGACCCTCCTTACAGGAATACTGGTCTGAGAAGAGGCTGCTTTTGCTGATCATACTCAATGGATCCTCCTGTTTTGGAATCCTTATTGCTATGGAAAACTCAGGACCAGACTAAAGGAATTGATAACTGACTCCTGCAACAAGAGAATCATTTCAGGAGTGAAACATGCCAAGACGCTTTAAGACCTCCATATCTTAGTTTCTTTGCAGTAGAACACTTTTAAAACAAAGTTATTTCCTTTAGTTCTATGCTGGCCTTCAAATGGCACATTGTTTCCTTTTTAAATACTCTCAACTATAAGTTTACAGACAAGTTTTATATGAGTAAAGAACACTCAAAAAAGTCAGGGACAGAGTTTCCTTCAAGCCTTGTATTCTTTTCTTGTACAGTATAAAGGAAAGCACAAGTTAACTTGAACTTTGTCATTCCTTAATGTTCAATTCCTCTCCTGGGATCAGTTTCCACATCCAGTATCAGTAACTTCCACTTACTTCCAGTAACAATCTATGGTGCTGCTCCAGATAAAATGAATGTTTTCTGGCTTCATTGAAATAGCACAAGGACACCTTTGAACATGAGGTAACACGTGTTTCAGAGACAACTTAATAAAGAGAAAATATTAAATTTATGTTGCTTATGAATACATTATCCCTGAGTACATTGAGTTCAAACTTCTTTAGTCCTCTGTAAATTAAGGTGAATTTTAAATGGGAAGGGGGTTCTCAGATCATTTTTTCTGAATGTATGTGCTGTGCATTAATTTATGATTTAACAGTATGATTTAACAGTAAGAAACAATAGCAATAATAGAGAAATTCTGTGTTTAAGTATAAGCGTTCAATACAATATAGAAGACTCTACAAATAAGGCAACATTGAAACAATAAAGCCACGTACAGTATGTAGATTTATGGGAGTGATAAAGCATTACTCTTAAGTGGAATATGAAGCATGAGGCCACTCCCTTTCTAAATCATGCTTGCTAATCACGTAAATTGGTAAAAAAAAAAAGTAGAATGGAAGAATGATTCTGTTTCCAATGTAAGTCAGATATAAGAGTATGGACTTAACTGGAAAAAGAGTCCATCTTGAGAGAACAGGGATAATACTAGCAATGAACCTAAGATCACATTTCTTTTCTTTCCTTTTCTTATATTCTTTTTTTGTGTTGTTTTTCGTGGCGCTTGAACTCTGGGACTGGGCGCTGTCCCTCTGATACTCAACTCAAGGCTAATGCTCTACCACTTGAGCTACAGTGGCACTTCCAGTTTTCTAGTAATTATTTGAGAAAAGAGTTTCCAGGACTTTCCTACCCAGGTTGGCTTTAATCCCCAATCCTCAGATCTTATTATCAATCAGCTTGTGATCACATTTCTAACAGTGTACACTCAGGATATATAATGTGCACATTCATCTATCTTTATATGAATTCTTGAGTTAAAAATATGAGCTACAGCTTAGTCTTTATAATCGCAAAAATGTTTCTAGTTTAAAAGTTGATACTCCTGGAAAGATAATACCTAAGAATGTAAAGAAGTCTGGGAAGTTCAGTTTGCATCCAGCCTGGGCAGACCAGGCTTTGAGACACTACCTATAATTAACCAGCCAAAAGGTAGAATACCAATCATGAGCAAGATTACTGATTAAGAGCTTGAGGCTTTTGTGTACATAGATACAAACATGCACATACACACAGAGGCACTTATATGTGCACACATGAATACACAAATGAGACAACTCTCAGAATATGTAGAAAAGTTAGAAAACAATGGAAAATATATCCTGAGTAAGACAAGAATCAAGTGATAATTTTTAATATTAGAAAACCCTCCAGTGAACTTTGTTCAAGAAAGTTGAGACTATTACAAAGGGAGGGACCAGAGATAGTAAGAGAGTCAAGTATTCATTATTAACGGGATGAGATCCATGGAGGAAGGAATCAGAGACCCCTGCAGGTGCATCTGAAAATTTTCATATCCTGTGTCAAATATTAGAACATCTTTGAAAATAGTATATAAACAGTCTGAGCAGTCAGTCTAGTGGATAAGATTATAAGAGAAGTTCAGATTTGCTAGTCTGTTTCTAGATTAAATAAACCAACAAACTATGACAGGACAATGTGATACAAGTCTGGAATTCTAGGACTTAGACTAAGACAGGAGATTAGAGAGTGGAATTACATAGCCATACCTTCCATGGACCAGGTAGTATAATTTTGTCTCAATAAAACAAGCCAAACAACAAGAAAGGAATACACAGTTCAGTTTTGGGCTAATTTCGTCATTATGTTTCAAAAGGTCAAGTTTCCTATTGAAATGCAACTCATATATAGTCCTCAGTTGTGTTTTAAATGCTCTCTTCATTACAGAACATTCCTAGATGCAAATTGGTTCATGATTCCCATCCAAAAATTTGCAAAAGTAAGTAAGCATCATTATGTTGGATTCCAAAAAAATGATGAAGGATTACAAAAGCTTAAACCTGGAGAAATAGCAAAGTTCATCTAATGTAGGACTTTGTAGACCTTGCTAAATTATAATTTAGATTTAAAATACATATTTTGATTTTGTTTGTAATTTGATATTCTATAGGATACTACAAAATTCTTTTTAAGGAGAAGGTTTAATTGACATTCACAAATGATTCTGACATTCTATTTTCCTAGAATATACTTTCAAGAGAGTTATAATTAGAACTTAGTTAATAGATAATTCGAACATTCATGTATAATATGATAATGTGAATAATTTAGACAGAGTTGCCAGCAAATGGATGATATTAATTTATAAATTTAGAAAAACTGCAATTTTTGAGGGTTTGGTATAATATGGTATGAAGAGAGTAATTGTGTGACATCTTCTTTCTTCTACCTATATGTAACACAGGAAGCAATTTCCTTAGTTACGTGCCTCTGTATACATTGAGAAAAATGCTAGGTTTGGGGTTTGTTTTCATTTTTGTTTTTGTTTCATTGGTTTGTCCTAGAGCTTGAACTCTGGGCTTGGACACTATCTGAGCCTGGTTATGCTCAAGGCTCGTGCCCTACCTCATCAACCTCAGTGGCACTTGTGTCTGGCTTTTTCTGAGAAGTTTATTGGAGATAAGATTCCAAGAAACGTTCCTGCCTGGGTGGGCTTTAACCATAAATTTCTTATCTTAGCATCCTGAATATCTATGATAGTTTAAAAAGTATAAATATAAATAATATTTGCAAGTGTTCTGATCTCAAGAATACCACTGGGGAAAAATGATGCAGCTCAGTTTATTGTGTTGTTCTTTCCATAACAAGGAGAGCATCACATTAGCAGAGGTGTAGTATTTTTTCACAATAGAAATAAGCTATTCATGATGTGAAAGAAGGAATTTTAAGGTGCAGCTTACAAGTTGGAAACTGTTGGGGTAGGATGACATTATGGTATAAATCTTGGGATTGATGGTCATAGAAATAATAGCTTACTCTGATAAACAATTGCTTACTCTTGAAGAATTAATTATTACAGATGCTTCATAGTTGTATCCTCTACCAGAATGTGACTATTTTTCTGTTGATTTCTCAATCTGTAACACCCCATTGGAAACTGCATCTGTTGCAGAATTTCATACATGCAAACGTACTGTTTTGAATCTCTCAGGTATGGAAGTTGAGAATTTAAAAATGAGAAGTTATTAGTCGTAGGAATTTTGAAGAACACATATATTCTGTCTTCTTAACAACTTATTTACTTTTTAAAGTTATGGGTTTCGATAGAATTAAACTGTTTTCAGTTTTAGTATGAGAAAGTACTAAATTTATTCTTTTTTCAAAATATTGGGAAGTATATTGTGAAAATTTTGTTTAGTTGGGTTACATTCAAGTTGATGACCCTCTGATAAAGAAGGGGTAATTAATTCAAATTAGATGCCAAATAGTATTGGTTTTTAAGAAGTTACTACATAAAGAATAATATTTATTATACCAAGACAGTGAAATTATAATTTATGCAGCTTATTTTTAAATTTTTATCAAAGTGATGTACAGTGGGGTTACAGTAATTGTAAGGTAGTGAATACATAACTTTTCAAACTTGTTACTCCTCCCTCATTTTTCTCACAGTTTTCCTTTACCCCTTCACCTCTCACAAGTTGTAATGTACATTTCCAACATATTGTCTTGTGAGTATTGCTATTACATTGGTTTTCCCCTTGTCCTTTGTATCACCATTTTGTTGTTACTCTTCCCTTCCCTAATTAAGGTAAATGTATACACAATACAAAATCAAATATAGCAGGGATAAACCATATGTTAAAACTCAATGAAAACAGAAATCACATAGTACATCAAAAACAACAACCACAAATGAAAAAATCTGTTTCCATATTTTGGAGTTCATTTTGTTCAGCATATGCTTATATGGTCATATACGCATAACAAAGTGACTAGAAAATAATAGTTGCATGAATACTATATCATGACAACAACATGTTAACTTTTTGATGGTTAAGGTAGAATGAGGATAGGTGAATTTGCAGTTCTGATAAAGGAATTTCAAAGGAGTTTTAAAGTTACGACAGGTAAATTTTAATCTTTCATAATTTTTAACAACCCAGCCAATTAAGAAAATTTAAAATTGCCTGGGAGAATAGGCTTTCATGCAAAGAAATCCATGGAGACTTAGTAAAGAGGGTGCAATGTGGGTGAAGATGGCTCTTTTTCACACTAAACAAACAAACCTCTGAAACCCTGCTGTAAATCCTGAAGGTTCCCTTGAGAATTGAACTAACACAGGAAATATACTCTCACTGTGTGAGACAAGGTTGTAGTGGAATTTGAATTCAAAGTTCTTAAAAAAAAAGACATAAAATATGTGAATTAACCTTTAATTACCACACAGTAATTCTCTGAAAAACATAATTTGGGCCAAAATATTTAGGAAGAAATTGTCCTCCACAATGAAAGAAGGTATTGGGTTTACACTTTTCTGTTTGTAACACTTTCTACAATGTCTTTGCACGTGAAGCAGTGAAACACAGAAAAAAATCTGATTGGATACTTCAAACCAATTATTTCACATTTCTAAGTAGCTCACAAAAAATAATATCCTTATTAACATGAGATAGTGAAGATTTCTCTTATTACATAAGCAAAAAGTTTTGGGTTCAGAAAAGAATTGAACAGGGCTGCGAAGGTGGCTCAGTGGTACAGCCCTTGCCTTGCATACATGAGGCTCTGGGTTCGATTCCCCAGCACCACATATGCAAAAAGAAAAATAAGCCAGAAGTTGCACTGTGGTTCAAGTGTTAGAGCACTAGTCTTGAGCTGAAGAGCTGAGGGACAGCACACAGGTCCAGAGGTCAGGCCCCACGACTGGACCCCCGCCCCTAAAAATGCAACACAACAACAACAAAGAAAAGAATTGAGTAAATGGAAAAGGTAAGAAAACAGTGTTCTTAGAAGCCGTAGGTGAGCATACTGCTTTCAGCAGTTGAGTGAGGCCAAAACTTTTGATATACATTGTGTTAATATTTTTGCTACCTAAAGTGATTTTACAGAGCTGAATTAGCT
The DNA here is from genome assembly GCF_024711535.1 of Dipodomys merriami. NCBI lineage: Eukaryota > Metazoa > Chordata > Mammalia > Rodentia > Heteromyidae > Dipodomys > Dipodomys merriami. Next base: position 9,838,830 of record NW_027205937.1, read on the forward strand.
CATTACAATGCAGAACAGACTGAATGAAGACATGAAAATAAATTCCAGGCAGTTCCGGGAAGATGGCGGAGGATAAGCTGGAGGCTAAACAAGCTCTCACATAGAAAGCAGTTTTAGAGTTCCAGTGAACAGTCCTAAGCCAGAGAATCACACCAAGTGTGCCTTCACAGGACAGAGAGATAGGCCAGAGAGAGAAAATACAGGCAAGGAGACAGCCCTGAGCAATTGCCAGCAGCCGCAGAAGGCGGTGGCAGAGGTGGGGGTGGCCACTGCAGCCACCATACCTGATTCACAGAGAGTCTGGGACGAAGGAGCCAGACGCGGCGGGCAAGCAGATTCTACTCAACACGAGCAAGAACCGACAAGAAGCAGACACCTTCATCATACACTTCACAGACCAGAGACGACCCAGGAACCAAGACTTGGTGGGAGTAGAAGCATGATGTCCTCACTCCTTCTCAGGAACCAAAGGGGGGAAGGCCACCCCTCACCCCCCCCCAGTACCGGAGATCTCCATCTTGGATACTGACAAAGCTCGGAGGAGCTGCTAGTTCCAACTCAGGCCTTGGAAGAAATCTAGAGTCATCTAGCAGGTCACAAGAGCCTAACCTGACCTGCCAGACTCAGCTACACCCAGGGAAAAGTCACCCAGGTCAAGGTGCCAGCCCCAGGAGTGGCTTTCTTCACCTGGTAATAAGAGCCAGAGGCTGCCCCTCCCTTTAGCATCCTCGACAATCAATTGAAATTCAGTAAACATAAATCATGAGAGTGGCTCCAGGCTGGGCTCTGTGAGTTTCTCACAAAGCAGCCCCCGAGAAAAGCTACTGTTTGCTGAAAGGCCTCAACTCTACCCAGAACCTAGCCTCATCACAGCATCTCCAAACACGAGGAAAAAGCCATCTCCCTCTTTTGTGGGTACTCAAAGTAGATCTCCCTCCCACTGAACTAACCTGGGAAGAGGATCGCAATACACTGGAGAAAGCAGAGCATTTTTCTGCCTGTTCAAAGAAACTGACTTAAGTAAACAACCAAGCCACAGGAACACGAGCAGACCAGAGACTCCAACAAGAGGCTGGTTATGGACACAAGGGACATACAGGATTTTTCCCACCCCTCCCAAAAAAATCAAACAATTTTGTGTTGTTGTACTTTTTATAAAAAATTTTTTTTCTAAAAATTTTTTAATCTTTAATTTTTACCTTTTTTGAAAAAAAATATTTTCTAGTAATTTTTTTTCCTCTTAGAATTTTATTTCAGGGGTATAAGTGTGTGTGCGTTTTTCTTTCTTTTTTTTCCTTGTTTTTTTTTTTATTTTGTTTTTGTTTAGCTCTACTGAACTTCTGATCTTTTTTCTTTCTTTCTTATCCTTTTCACCTTTTCTTCTCTTTCATTCTTATTTATGTGACTTAATTGCTATTCTGCACATCCTCAGATAAACCCTTAGTCGATTATTAGACCTTATACCCCATTGTGTACACACTTAATCCACAAATTTATTACTCAATTCAAAACCTCTTAGAATTAAATTCCTTAATAGCAGTAGTACCCCTTTATACCTATATAATATTTTAAGTATTTTTATTTTTAAGTTTTTCACATCTCCTTTATATCCCTCCCCTTGTCTCATTATATTCATGTTCTTCTCTGAATAGTTTATTTTAGAATCTCTATAATATTTTAAATTTTTACGTTTCCATTTTTTCTGGTCTCTTTTTCTCCACCAAACCAGCCCTACAAAAGATTCTTACAGATGTCCTACCCATAAAAAACCAACAAGACCACAATAAAGGAAAAGAAACTGCACCCAATCGCTGAATCCAAGAACCATAGGAAGAACCCAGTTTTCGCAGCTCCCCAGAAGGTGGATAACATGGCAGGAACTCCCAAATATCTCTCAGTCCTATCTCTTAACATTAACGGATTTAACTCTGCAATTAAGCGACATAGACTGTCTAGTTGGATTTAAAAACAAAATCCATCTATTTGGTGCCTTCAGGCGTCACATATTGCCTGTAAAAACAAAAACATTTTCAATGTTAAAGGCTGGAGCAAAATCTACCAAGCAAACAGCCCCCATAAACAGGGGGGAGTTGCAATCTTAATATCAGATAAAATAGACTTCAAATTAAAATTTGTGAGAAGAGATAAAGAAGGTCCTTACATACTAATTAATGGATCTCTCCTTCAGGAGGATATTACAATTCTAAATACCTATTCGCAAACAACAGAGCACCCAAATTTATCCAAGAAACACTACTTTCCCTCAAATCCCACATAGATGCAAAGACATTAATTGTTGGGGATTTTAACACACCACTCTCCCCACTAGATAGATCAACTCGGCAAAAACTCCACAGAGAAACCACAGATCTAAACAACTGCATAGATCAAGTAGATTTAACCGATATCTACTGAACATTTCAACCAGCAGCATCAGAATACACGTTTTTCTCAGCAGCATATGGAACATTTTCTAAAATAGATCACATTTTAGGCCACAAAGCAAACTTGTCCAAATTCAGAAACATTGAAGTTATACCTTGCATTCTCTCTGACCAAAAGGGAATAAAGTTAGAACTCAACACCAAAAGCCACCAAAGAATGTCTGGTAACACATGGAGGCTGAACAACACACTGATGAATCACGAGTGGGTCAAGGAGGAGATTAGAAAGGAAATTCAAATGTTCATGCTATTCAACAAAAATGAGCACACAAATTACCATTTCCTCTGGGACACAGCAAAGACAGTACTCAGAGGCAAGTTTATAGCCCTGAGTTCCTACATCAACAAATTGGAGAGATCTAAAACCAACAAGTTAATGAGACATCTGAACCTCCTTGAAAAAGAGCAGCAAGATAAACCCCAATCCAGTAGATGGAAAAAATAATTAAAATTAAATCAGAATTAAATGAATTAGAATCCAAAAAACTACAGAAATAATCAACAAAACAAAGAGTTGGTTCTTCAAAAATATTAACAAAATTGACAGACCCTTAGCAAATCTTAACAGAAAAAGAAGAGAACACACCCAAATAAACAAACTCAGAAAGTAGAATGGAAACATCACCACAGAAACAACAAGATTCAGAACATTTTAAGGGAATACTTCTCAAAACTTTATGCTAATAAGTTTGAGAACTTGGCAGAAATGGAACTTTTCCTAGCAAATATTGACATGCCAAAACTAAACCAAGATGAGTTAAACCATCTTAACAGGCCCATATCAAGCATTGAAATAGAAACAGCAATAAGAGACCTCCCAGCTAAGAAAAGTCCACGACCAGATGGTTTTACAGCCGAATTGTACAAAGCCTTCAAAGCAGAGCTCACACCAATACTCCTCCAACTCCAATGAAATTGAAAGAGAAAGTTCATTACCGAACACATTCTATGAAGCCATCTTAACCCTCATCCCAAAACCAGGCAGGGACTCATCAAAGAAAGAGAACTATAGACTCATTTCTTTTTTTTTTATTGTGAAAATACTATACAGAGGGGTTACAATTACATGGGCAAGATAGTGTACATTTCTTATCGAGCATTTTGGCCTCCTCCTTTGTTTACCCTTCCCATCCCTTCCCATCCTCCCTCCTTCCCCACTCAATCCTCCCCCCCCCCAAGTTGTAAAGTTCATTTTTGACATGACAACTTGTACTTCTCATTGTTGCAACAGGTCCACCTTTATCCTTATTTAAGCGACTTGTTTTTCCACTTCCCCTCCACATATTATACGGACATCAAATACAGTGAAAGCATGGGTTATACTATGGGGGAGGGACATAGAAACCAAAAAAGAAATAATCTTACAATTGCGTTATAAACAAATGCATGAAAGAAAAAATGTTAAAATACATATCTTAGGGATCATTTTCCTAACATCACCTTATCTGACCTTTTCTGCTTGATTCAGACATATACTAGTTATTACGAATAATGGAAACCATGGGAACTATGTTCCTTTCGGCCTGGCTTACTTCCCTTAATATAATTTTTTCCAAGTCTTTCCATTTCCTAACAAATGGGGCAATGTCATTCTTTCTGATGGAGGCATAGAATTCCATTGGGTATATATTGGACATTTCCTTGATCCATTCAACTACAGGAGGCATTGGGGTTAGTTCCATATCTTACCTATGGTAAATAATGCTGCAATAAACATAGTTGTGCGGGCAGCTTTAGTATGATCTTGTTTGTGATCATTTGGTTAAATGCCCAAAAATAAGACTGCTGGGTAATACTGGAGCTCTATGTGGAGTCTTTTGAGGAATCTCCATACTATTTTCCAAAGTGGTTGAACAAGTATACACTCCCACCAACAGTGCAGTAAAGTTCTCTTCTGTCCACATCTCCTCGAACATTTGTTGTTATTAGAGTTCTTTATTTTAGTCATTCTAACTGGATTGAGGTGGTATCTCAATGTTTTGATTTGCATTTCTTTTATGGCTAAGGAGTGAGCATTTCTTCATGTATCTACTGGCCATCCTTCTTTCTTCTTCAGCGAAGTTTCTCTTTAAGTCTTTAGCCCCGTTATTTATTGGGCAGTTGTTTCTTTGAAGATTTGTTGTTGGGGGATTTAATTTTTTGAGTTCAAGGAATATTTTAAATATGAGACCCTTGTCCGAAGTATGGCTAGTGAATATCTTCTCCCAATCCATGGGCTGTCTATTGATGTTGCTAGCTATGTCCTTTGCCATGCAGAAGCTCTGCAATTTCATGTAATCCCATTTGTCCAACCTTTCTTTGATTTGTTGTGTTTCTGGTTCTCTAGTAAGAAAATTTCGGCCTATGCCAAGGAGACCTAATGTTTCTCCTATTCCATCCTGTAATGTTTTCAGAGTGTCTGCTTTGACTCTGAGGTCTTTGATCGATTTGATTCTGGAGTTGATTCTGGTGCAGGGTGATATATAAGGATCTAGCTTTAGTTTTCTACAAATAGTTAACCAATTTTGCTAACACCATTTACTGAAGAGGCTGTCTTTCTTCCATTGAATTTTTTTAGCTCCCTTCTCGTAGATTAAGTCCCTATAGATTTGTGGGTTCATTTCTGGGTTGTCAATTCTATTCTATTGGTCCTGAGATCTGTTCTTGTGCCAGTACCAAGCTGTCTTGATTACTGTGGCTTTTTAGTAGAGTTTGAAATTTGGCACTGATATTCCTCCAGCACTGTTCTTTCTGTTAAGGATTGTTTTTGCTATTCGGGGTCTTTTATTGTTCCATATGAATTTTTGGATTGCCTCTTCTAATTCCTTGAAGAATGTGGCTGGAATATTGTGATAGATATGGCATTGAATTTGTAGATAGCCTTGGGAAGTATTGCCATTTTCATGATGTTGATCCTTCCAATCCAGGAGCATGGGAGGTTTTCCAGTTTCTAAGTTCTGTTTTGATTTCTTTTTCAGGTTTTTAAAATTTTCATCATAGAAGCCCTCCACTTCTTTGGTTAAATTAATTCCTAATATTTTATTTTTTGTGGGGCTATTATGAATGGAGTTGCTTTCCTTATTGCATCCACACTTTTCTCTTTGTTGGCATATACAAAAGCCATTTATTTTTGAGGGTTAATTTTTACCCTGCTACTTTTCCAAAATTTTGAATCAACATGAGTGATTTGGGAGTGGAGTCTGTGGGATTCTTTTGTTGTTGTTGTTGTTGTTGAAAACTTTTGCTATTTAATTGTATTTGTTTCTATGTACTTTTTGATTGTGAAAATACTGTACAAAGGGGTTACAATTACATGAGCAAGATAGTGAGTACATTTCTTATCAAACATTGTAGCCTCCTCCTTTGTTTCCCCTTCCCATCGCTGTTTGCATCTTTTCTAATTGCTGTAGCTAGGCATGCTAATACTAGATTGAAGAGAAGTGGAGAGAGTGGACATACTTGTCTTGTTCCTGAGTTAAGAGGAAAGGGCTTTCGTTTTGTACCATTAATTATAATGCTGGCTGTAAGTTTGTCCTATACAGCCTTTATTGTATTGAGGAATATTCCATGATTCCTAATTTTTCCAGAACCTTCGTCATAAATGGGTGTTGGATCTTGCCAAATCCTTTTTCTGCATTTATTGAGATAACCATGTGGTTCATATCCATCCTTGCTCTTGTTGATATGATGAATTATATTAATTGATTTGCGTGTATTGAACCAGCTTTGCATCCCTGAAATGAATTCTGTTTTATCGTGGTGTGTGATATTTTGGATGAATTGTTGAACTCGATTGGCTAAATTTTCTTGTTTTTGGATCCTGTCATGGTGTCTGAAGTCTGGTCCTGGGAGCTGTCCCTCAGCTCTTCAGCTCAAGGCTAGCGCTCTACCACTTGAGACATAGCGCCACTTCTGGCTTATTTCTTTTTGCTTATGTGGTGCTGGGGAATCCAACCCAGGGCCTCAGGCATGCAAGGCAAGCGCTCTACCCCTGAGCCATCTTCTCAGCCCCCTCAACTGGACAAAATTTTATTGAGAAATTTTACATCGATTTTCATAAAACAAATGGGTCTGTAGCTCTCTTTCTTTGATGAGTCCTTGCCTGGTTTTGGGATGAGGATTATGATGGCTTCATAGAATGAGTTTGGTAGTGAACATTCTCTTTCAATTTCATTGAAGTGTTGGAGGAGTATTGATGTGAGCTCGGCTTTGAAGGCCTTGTAGAATTCTGCTGTAAAACCATCTGTTCCTGGGCTTTTCGTAGATGGGAGTTCCCGTATTGTCGTTTCTATTTCAATGCTTGATATGGGCCTGTTAATATGGTTTAACTCATCTTGGTTTAGTTCCTGCATGTTGATATTTGCTAGGAAAAGGTCCATTTCTGCCAAGTTCTCAACCTTATTTGCATAAAGATTTGAGAAGTATTCCCTTATAATGTTCGGAATCTTGGTTGTTTCTGTGGTGATGTTTCCATTCTTATTTCTTATTTATAAGATTCATAACATTTGCTACGGGTCTATCAATTTTGTTAATATTTTTGAAGAATCAACTCTTTGTTTTGTTGATTTGATATGATTTTTGGATTCTAATTCATTTAATTCTGGTTTAATATTAATTATTTCTTTCCATCTACTGGATTGGGGTTTTCCTGCTGCTCTTTTTCATGGAGGTTCAGATGTCTCATTAAATTGTTGGTTTCAGATCTCTCCAACTTGCCTCTGAGAACTGCCTTTTCTGTGTCCCAGAGGAGATGGTAATTTATATGTTCGTTTGTGTTTAATATCATGAAAATTTAATTTCCTTTCTAATTTAATCCATGACTCACTGGGGATTCAGCAGTGTGTTGTTCAGCTTCCATGTTTAACAGGACTTTCTTTGTTGGCTTTTGGTTGAATTCTAATTTCATTCCCTTGTGGTCTGAGAGAATGCAAGGTATTACTTCAATGTTTCTTAATTTGGACGTTTGCTTTGTGACCTAAAATGTGGTCTATTTTTGAAAATGTTCCATGTGCTGCAGAGAAAAACATATGTTCTAATACTGCTGGGTGAAATATTTGGTAGATGTCTGTTAAATCTTGTTGATCTATGAAGTTGTTTAAATCTGTGGTTTCTCTGTTGAGTTTTTGCCGAGTTGGTCTATCTAGTGGGGATTGAGGTATTTTAAAGTCCCCAACAATTAATGTGTTTGGATCTCTGTGAGATTTGAAGGAAAGTAGTATTTCTTGGATAAATTTGGGTGCTCCATTGTTTGATTAATAGAGATTTAGAATTGTAATATCCTCCTGAATGAGAGATCCCTGAATTAGTAGGTAGCCAGCTTCTTTACCTCTTCTCACTAATTTTAATTTGATCTCTATTTTATCTGATATTAGGATTGTAACTCTTGCCATTTTATGGGGGTCATTTGCTTGGTACATTTTGTTCCATCCTTTCACTTTCAAAATGTGTTTGTTTTTATGGGCAAGGTGTGACTTCTGAAGGCAACAGATACAAGGCTTTTGTTTTTTAATCCAACTAGACAGTCTATGTCGCTTAATTGGAGAGTTAAGTCCGTTAATGTTGAGAGATAGGACTGAGAGGTATTCGGGAGTTCCTGCCATTTTATCCATCTTCTTGGGAGCTATGATAACTGGGTTCTTCCTATGGTTGTTGGATTCTCCGATTGGGTGTGGTTTCTTGGCCTTTTTTGTGGTCTTGTTGGTTTTCTATGTTTAGGGCATCTTTAAGTATCTTTTGTAGGGATGGTTTGGTGCAGATATATTGTTTCAGTTTTTCCTTACTATGGAAGATTTTTATTTGACCTTCGGTTATGAAGGAGACTTTAGCTGGGTACAGTATTCTTGGTTGATAGTTGTTTGTCTTTAGAGCATGGCATACGTCATTCCAGGCTTTTCTTGCTTTGATTGTCTCTGCTGAGAAATCTGAAGTGATTCTAATTGGTTTCCATTTATAGGTGATTGGTCTTTTCTCTTTGACAGCTTTAAGGATCTTTTCCTTGGTCTGAATTGATCCTGTGAAGTTTATAATGTGACGGTCGAATGTCCTGTTCTGGTCTGGTCTATTTGGAGTTCTAAAAGCCTCTTGTATTTGAATAGGCCTATCTTTTTGCATGCTTGGGAAGTTCTCTATTAGGATCCTGTCAAAAACTATAAAACATAAATGTAAAAATTCATGATATTGGATCAGTAAAGGTTTCTAAAAAGTTGACATGGAAAGCATTAGTGGCTAAAGAAAAGCAAGAATAAACTGGTTAATATCAACTGATAACCTTTCATAATTCTATTAAAGAAGTGAAAACATATCCAACAGATAGAGGGCACATATTCCTTAATGCTACAGTGTTAATTCTACAATGATCCTGAGTCTTAAGTACTTTTATATCTTTGAATTTTATATAAATTTTTTCCCAAACAGGATATTTCTTTAAAGAATATATGTAAATTGATAGTCAATAGAAGGAGCATATGAATTAAGCTCCTCTGTAGTATGTAAAAAAATAAAAATAAAATTCATTAGTATGACCATAATATAAAAAGATGACACAAAATATAGTAATGCATTTGTGGATAAATTGATATACTCCACATAGCAGAATGATTTGCATAATACTACAATCATTTTAGCAATTAAGTTTTCAAGTCTTCAAGAGGTCAAAGGGAATTGTATACTTCTATGTATGTATTAAAGAGAAGTATAAAACTTGTTTGAACATTGTATGTGGTTCATTGACTGCACTTGAATAGTATGTTTGAGACCCTGGAAATAATCCCCAAAAACAAATTTTGAAAACTCTCCCTATAGAAGATGTATGCTGGACAAATTCCTGTAACTGAATTTTATATCTATTTTAATGTCTGTTCTAAAATTTATAACAATTCTATTTGAACAAATGCAAGTTTGTGAAAATTAGGCTTGGAAAATCTATGATTGTTCAATTCACTTCCAAAGCACTAAAATGTATACAATAAAAGGAGATAATACATTGCATGTGAATTTCATGTCAGCAAAAAAAAAAAAAAAAAAAAAAAAAAAAACTCTTGTTAAAAATACTTCACAAAAATCGCAGAATACCTAAAAAGATGTTTTTGGTGTTGTCTAAAAATTCTTTGTAAACTACAACTTTTAAAACAAAGATATAATTTGTTTACTTTGAGATTTTTTGGTCTGTTTTCCTGAGTTTATGCAAAGATAACTCAATCCAAAAGTGTATGTGATAGCTGGAATATCTAGGAATTGTGCATCACTTATAAGTATTTGATAGCCTTTTCTGGTAGAAACTTTTAGCAAATGACAGAACCTAAATCTATGCATCTGCATTTTATGAAAGCCATATGTTACTTGCTGAATCCAATTGCTTTTCTCTATTTTGCTAGGACAGAAATTATTCTCAAGATAAGAGCCAATCGCAGTGAAAGCATAATCATTTTTTTTGTTAAAATAACACACAAAATAAAACAATTCCACTTAAGCGACTCTAATATTAGTACTTATGAAGATGTTCCTGAATGCCAATATCCACTGAATTTTTGGAATTTAAATTTCTACCAACATATGAAAACTAGAACAAGAAAACAAATATAGTCTTAGAGCAAACCAGCCTTGCAATAATTTTCTTAATGGTTTTGAAATTACAAAAGAATTGATACCATTAAGAAAATGATCCTTTCCTATAGAAATCATTTAAAAATGTTTATCACTTATTATAATTCAAATACCAAACAAGAGTAATTTTATATAATCAGTACAAATATCGTTTTATTACTATCATAAAATAGAATAAAAGACCAGTCCCAATATATTATCATTAGTCTTAATTCCTAATCATTACATAAATATCTTAAACAAAATCTAAATACTCATTTCTTTAACATAGATATAAATAGTGTATACTTTTCATTAGATTTTTCCAGAGACATGTATTCATGTTTCTAAGAAATGTTCACAGCAGTTAAAAGATGCTTTTGTGAAATTAATGTGATATATTTTGTTGTTGTTGTTGTTTGTTGTTGTTGTTGTTTGCAAGGCCTGGGCATTATCCCTAAGCCTTTTTATGCTCAATGCCAACACTCTACAACTTGAGACACAGAGCTATTTCCTGTGTTTAGTAGTTAATTGGAGATAAGAATATAACAAGTACTTTTCTGTCTGGTCTAGTTTTGAGCAGAATTCTAAGATCTCATTACCAAGAATAGCTTGAATTATAGGTGTGAGTCACTGGCACTTGGTTTGATGTATTTTTTAATTTTACTTATGTTTTAATATTTTTGTTTCTCTATAATGTACATCATTCTACACATAAATTTAGATATATGTATATATTTCTGATGACAAATAATCTCTAAAAAGATATGTCTTTATACACATTATATATATGTGTGTGCATATATATATATATATATATATATATATATATATATTTCTGAAGACAGACTCCTAAAACTTTTATGCTACTATTGTTTTACCTTTTTCATTTCAAAGATAGACAATCTATTGTATAGTAAGGAAAACCCTCAATATTATATTTTATGCCATATTTCAGATTGGGAAGCTTTGTCTGTGTGAATAAGTTTATTTCTTTTGTTTCTGCTTTCCTATTCATAATTCTGTTTCTCATAGTATTGTTCTAAGGACTTTTTCTTTATCCCAATTTGGGGCTTGGACATAACTCATGTTCAGTTTGCTAACAGTAGTCATTTTACCATTTGAACCATGCCTCCAGCCCAGAAATTTTTGTAGTTAATTGGAGATATAACCTCATGAATGGTCCTACCAGCCTGAAAACCATTATCGCCCAAGTCTCATCTTTCTTAATCACTAGTATTATAGAGGTGAGTCATGGACCCCAAGAGTCAATGACGTTTCAGGTCTTATAGATTCCACATGTTTACTAGTAATTGTAATAATAAAATACCACAGATTGGGTAGTGTTAACACTGTAAATACATTGCTTCTGTGTTGGTGGAACTAAAACGCCAAGATCAGAGTTGACTTCTTCTAAGTCCTCTTTCCTTGGCATATTCAAGGCCTTCTGCTTCTCTTGGAGGAGACTTCAACTTAAATTCTACCTTCGAGATTCTGTTTCCAAATGCAGTCACTTTCTAATGCAATGGGTTTTTGATCGTTAGTGTGATTTCAGTGGGACATTATCGAACACATAACATATTACTTAATGGATAGGAGAAAATATCTAATAGGAAATTATTTGGTTTGGGCATGGAAGTTATGCTATATTTAAAAAATAGCAAAAGAGAGAAAGGTTTTATTAGAGCTTGTAAAATGAGGATGAACTCTTGACCTCAGACATGCCAAATTCTTACCCTGTCACACACTTAAATGCTTAGTGGTACTGGAAGATTTTACCCAAAAACCTATACTTGTGAAACAGTATCTCTACTACTGCCATACCAGCAGATTGTAATTTGATTGCTTATTTTGAGGTAGTATTACTATGCCTGGGCCTACTTGGACAGTGGTCCTCCTAACACAAGCAAAAGACATTGTACCCAGCAAATGGTTAGCGTTTCTGAAACATTTTTTTTTGGCTGGGCTTGCCTGGAACTGCAATTCTCTCATCTCTATTTTCTAAGTAGATAATATTGTAGGTTATAGCCACTTTATCCAGCAAAATTATACAATTTCAAGATATCTTGATATTGCCTGTATTTGTGCTTAACATATATAGCTATCCTTAATTTTCTCCATCTTTTGTTTAGTACTCTGAGTGGAAATTTTGTATCCCCTCTGTACAGTGTGTTCACAAAAAAATTAATTAAAAAATTAAAAAAACTCCTGTATATCAATTTTAAAATAAAAAATGCATGAACAAAGAAAAAAAAAGAAAACATTGACTTTCTTGATATACATGGCTTTGTTTGTATGGAATCCCATCACAATCCAAAAAATCTCCCAAAAGTTTATGTCCAGAATCATGGAAAAGAAGGCTTCAGGTTGGAAAAAAAACACTGATCCTTAACTTATAATTGCACTATATTTATAGTGTTAGTCAATGCTTTCTAAAGTATGAGAAGAGAAGGAAGGCATAAATGTGAAAGATGTCAGGTCTCTGTAGAATTTCTGTAGTTGTCATTTCATGTTATCTTTCTTCCTTAAAGCATGCTTTATTAAAACCCTCTGGGTGGATATTGGTTGGACTAATTGGTAACCTTCCCCGGGAAATGAAGCTGATTTTAGACTGCCGATGATTTGGTAAATAAAAGAATGATGAGAATGAGCACAGATATTGTCACAAAATAAGCCGACAAAGTTCAATTGCTGAACAGCAAACAAAGCAGCTTCAAGTCCGATGATCCACATTGGGACATATATTGATAGATACATATGTATACATATACACACATACGTGAAAAAGTAAATATCCAGTAGAAGATAGAGAAACTTGGTGTGACAAGTACTAAACTATATCAAACTGGTTGCAGTAAAGGTACAGTAAAATGTCAATAGTTTAGCATAGATTTTGCATAGATTTTTTAAAGGATGAAAATTTTTCCTTCATTTTATACTTTACAAATGTCCTTAGTATGTATTAAGTTTTTTTATATTGTAGTTGGAGCATCTATACAATGCTGAGAATTGGGATTACATAAAGTATGCAACATGAATAGGCCAGCCTGAATAGATAAATTCATTAGATTCTTATTTCCATTTAACTACCAGGAAAAATGGAGTTCAGTTCAGATTTTATGTAGAGCACTGGCCTTGAACACAAAAGCACCATTCACGCCGTGAGTTTAAGCCCTAGGATCTACAGAAACAAAAACACTAAATACAACTTGGAGTTAGATATTTTATAATGAAGCATTTTTTATATGCTCTACCTTGTTAGAAAGACTAGATTTCTGTGTTAGCTTTATAACCTACCATAATAAGTGATATTGTCCATTTAGTAAGCAGAAAGGCTTACACTGATTTATAAGTTTGAAGGTTTCAGTGTATGTTCAGTTGGTTTTATTGCTTTGGTGTCCTGTGGCAAGACAATGTCAAGGTGGGGAGTATGTCAAAAAGAAATGTTTTTGACCTAGAATGATTAACAGATAAAAGAACAAAGTAGATGAGAGTCCATGTTCTCATAGGTTTCACTCTGAAGAACTTAATCTCCAAAAGAACTATTCAGGTATTCTCCACAGTCTGGGAGGAAATGTAAAGTCAATTTTGTTTAACATATAGGTCTTTCTGGGGCATTCTAAATTTAAATGGCAACACCTTCACCAATGATAATGACTTGTCCAGGGGTGGAAGCAACTAGATATTGCTATAAATTCTAATCAGATATCAGCAGACTAAATATTTTATGGAATTCCTATTAAAACTTTTTCTTGCAGGCTGACTGGGTTTTCATACTACACATGTGTATATCTGTGTGTATGTGTGTGTGTGTATTTGAATAAACTAATATAGCAATGTAACAGATAAAATTATTAGTATGGCCTTTTTCTTCTCATACCATGAAAGCCTGCCACAAATCCAATCAAATCCCGTTCAAGATTCAAACATTAATGCTGTCCCAAAAGTTCTGTACACAAACCCATGTACATACACTTCATTTAAGACGGCAATGGTATATGAAAATTTTAAGTCTTCCAATTACGTTGTCACCAAGGAAACAACGTACAATATTTCCTTTAAAAATATCTAGATTGTAGAACACTTTAGCCAGAAAATTGAAGCACTATACATTACAGGATTTAATTTAAATATTTAGTCACTGAAATGGATATTCAATATCCACAACTTAGAGTTCTTTTAAAACACATAATTGCAAACCTCATCTATTACCATCTTCCGTGAAGACAGTCCTTGCTGAAAACGAACCAAATGTGGTAAACCAATTAAAATGTATGCCATTGTTAAATGCTATTGTTTTAAAGCATGGAAGTGACAGAGCAATTAATGCCAGTGAACAGCCGGTTCTAAGAAGTATGAAAAGTGATTATTTTGTACTCTAGGTGGAAAACTCCACAGATGTTTCAGATTGTGCTTCGTTCTAGGCATTTGTGAGATACATTTTGGAAAGCACAATGAATGAAAACATATTGTTTTATAAAGATTTGCTGGCTGAGAAACCAGGGAAAGAAAACTTATTGAAGTGTTTCAAATGAGAATACAGACAATAGGGTGGGTAAGATGTGATATTCAGCTTTAAATACAGATTGAAGCAAACCAAAGAATGGGATTTTTTTCCCGTAACAAATGCTTTCTCGGTATATTGAGCTATACACTATAATGAAAAGTCAGGAAAAAACACTGACGCCTGTTGAATTTCTTTCTTAAGAGAATCTTAAATGACAAAGGTGAAGAAATTTAAGTATGTTAATAAAACATTATCAAGTATTTAATTTTTGATTAAAAGTTAAAACAAACTGACAATTAGTCCATTAAGATTTATGTTTCCTGTCATATTTTGTTTTCTCTTTGTTCCTCCTTTTTGGGTGGTGATTTTTTTTCAGAAATGCAACCTAGTCTTAATCATTACCCACAAAATTTATGCTGTCATAGAATCAGAGAGTTTTATTTATTAAATTAAGACTAGAATAGGCTCGGGAAGGGAGGTGAAGGGTAAACAAAGGAGGAGGCTGCAATGCTTGGTAAGAAATGTATGCATTATCCTGCCCATGTAATTGTAGCCCCTCTGTACAGTATGTTCTCAAATAAAATAAAATAAAATTAAAAAAAGACTAGAATAGGCTCATTTTATGTTAACCCAAAATATTAACACCAAAATAATTTTTCACTAAAAAAAATTCATAAAAAATTATGAGGACTTGGTGGAAGATGGAGGAGGAGAAGCTGGAGGGTAAATAAGCTCTTGCACAGAAAGTAGTTTTAGTGTTCCAGTGAACAGTCGTAGGCCAGAGTCACACCAAGTGTGCCATCACAGTACAGAGAGTTTGGCCAGAGAGGGAAAATCCAGGCAAGATGACAGATCTGAGCACTTGCCAGTAGCCACAGCTATGGTGGCAGTAGGGACAGTTCCAGTGGCTGTAGCCACCATACCTACAGAAAGAGTCCATGACAAAGGCCCCAGACGTGGCCTGTGAGCAGATTCTACTCACCAGCAAGAACTGACAAGGAGCAGATCTCTTCATCCTGCAGATAACAGACCAGAGACGACCCAGGAACCAACACTCTGGCATGAGCAGAATCCTGACATCCTCACTCCTTCTCAGGGGGCAGAGAAGAGAAGGCCATCCTTTCCCCACCACCAGAGATCTCCATCTAGGACTCTTACCTATGTAAGGCTGAGCAGCTAGCTCCAACTCATTCCTTGGAAGAAAACAAAGGAGTCATTTGGCAAGTCACAGGAAGTAGACATGACCTGCCAGGCTCAGCTCCACCCAGGGGAATGTCACCCCACCCAGCCAGTGGCAGCTCTGTCCTTGGAGGAGTGATTTCCTTCACAGGGCAAACAGAGCCAGAAGCTGCCCCTCCCTACAACAGTCTAGACAAACATTTGAAACTCAGGAAACATAAATCCTGAGAATGGGCTTCCCAAGTGTTTCAGGAGTTGCCCCTCAGGGAAAAGCTACTGTTTCTGAAAGGCCTCAACTACCCAGAACCTAGCCTCATCACAGCATCTCCACACTGGAGGAAACAGCCATCTCCCTCATTTGTGATACTCAAAGCAGATCTCCTTCCCATTGAAGTAGCCTGGGAGGAGGATCACAAAATCCTGAGTAAAGCAGAGCATTTTTCTGCCTGCCCCAAAAAATTGACTTAAGAAACCAATCAAGCAAAACGAAAACTAAACACCACAAGCACACCAGACTCCACCAAGAGACTGGTTATGGACACAGGGGAAATACAGGATCTTCCCATTCCCTCCCACCAAAAGAACCCAAAAATCAAATCAAAGAACTCTTTTTTTTATCTTTTTTTTTTCAATTTTAATTTTTTAAAAAGTGTTTGATGTTAATTTTTTCTCATAATTTTTATTTTTGGTGTGTGTGTGTGTGTGTGTGTGTGTGTGTGTGTGTGTGTGTGTGTGTGTTTAAACTCTTTTGACCTTTTGGTCCTTTATATTGTTTTCATTTTTCTCTATTTATTCTTTTTTGTTTGACTTAATTGCTGTTCTGCTCATCCCCCGATACATACCTGCGGTCGATAATTAGATGTTATTCTCCATTCTTTACATAATCCAGAAATTTATTTATTACTCGATTCAAAAGTTCTTAGGCTGAACTTCTTGAACAGCAGTATTATTTTTTTACACCAATATAATTTTCAAGTACGTAATTTTAATTTTTTTTATTTTTTAGTTTTCCATGTTTCCTTTCTATCCCTCCTTTCATCTCATCCTATCCTTTTCTTCTCTCAATATCATTTCTTTAAACTTACATAATTTTTAAGTGTTTCACTTCTTAAATTTAAATTTTTGTTTATCAATTTCTTATTTATTGTTTAAAAAAATCTCTCTGTTATCATTCTGTCCAATCCATTTCCTGCTCAGACATAAGGACTTGGTTAAATTCACTCTTCTCTTACCTCTCCACATCCCTCTAATCCTATTTTTCTCCACATTTCTCCCTAAACCTAATAATTCCTGCTTTTATTAGCCCATTCGTCCATGGTTGTTTGCAGTTGAATAGATTGTATCTGATGAACTAGATTGTATCTGCAACCATTTTGACTGTGCAACTACAGGACTCAGGTTGATGCTTGCCTTAAAATAGTGTTCTAGCGTAAAATTGGTTTTACTTTCATACTAAATGGGAAGAACAAGCGGAAAAACACAAGAAAAATGGCAAGTCTGGGTATATGAATTCCCAATCATGATAATCAGGTGACAGAATATTTAATGAATAATCCAGAGAAGAGTTCCCAAAAATCTCTACAAACACTAGTGGTAAACATGGTGAATGAATAGATTGAAAACTTGGAAAGGATTCAGTGTGAGCATGATAGAGAGCGAGAGGGGGTAAACCAAAGATTAATACAGGAATCTTGTGAGCATGAGGAAGCTACTCAAAGATTAATACAGCAATTGCATGAGCAGATTGAGAACAGTCAAAGAGAGATATAGTAATCGCATGAGAAGGCTGAGACAGTCAAGGAGAAAGAGGAATTGCATGATTGTGAGGAAGCTAATCAAAGAGTAATACAGGACTTGCGAGAGAGGGTGAGAATAGACCAAGATCAATAAAGGCATTCATGGAATCCATGAACAGACAGCTGAATGAATTCAGGGAGACCACAAAGGGAATTCTCAGTAGAGCCCAAGAAAAGGACTGGGAGTCCAAGTAAACCATAACGAATCAACTAAGTGATTTGAGAAGAAATACTGAACGCCAAATTAAGGAAGTAAAGTTCATACAAGACCTAAAACAAAGCTCCAACAAAGATTTGGAGCTATCAAAGCCAAACAATTAGAAGGAAAAGAAATTTTAAAAACCAAGTAGAAAGTCTTGACAGTCG
This sequence comes from Dipodomys merriami, assembly GCF_024711535.1. Taxonomy (NCBI): domain Eukaryota; kingdom Metazoa; phylum Chordata; class Mammalia; order Rodentia; family Heteromyidae; genus Dipodomys; species Dipodomys merriami. The sequence continues at coordinate 9,856,682 of NW_027205937.1, forward strand.
GTTAGACCATGCAGAAGATTGAATCTCGGGGATTGAAGACAGACTAGATATTATAGAGAAAGAATGTATAACTATCCAAGACAAATCCTAGAAATATGATAGATCTATTCAACAATTGGAAGGCACCATCAGAAGACCTAATCTGAGAATAATGGGTGTAGAGGAGCACCTAGAGACAGAAGTTAATGGTTTAGGAAATTTATTTAACAGAATCTTACTAGAGAACTTCACAAACATGCAAAAAACAGGCCTATTGAGATATAAGAAGCTTTTGGAACCACCAAACCAGACTTACAAAAGGTACTTAAAGATGTCCTACACATAGAAAACCAATAAGACCACAATAAATGCCAAGAAACAGAATCTAAGGGAATAAAATTAGAACTCAACACAAAAAAGCCACCAAAGAAAGTCCTGTAACACATGGAAGCTGAACAACACACTGTTGAGTCACCAGTGGGTCATGGAAGAGATTAGAAAGGAAATGCAAAGTTCATGATATTCAAAAAAAAAGAACACATAAATTACCACCTCCTCTGGGACACAGGAAATGCAGTACTCAGAGGCAATTTTATACCTCTGAGTTCCTACATCAACAAATTAAAGAAATCTGAAACCAACAATTTAATGAGACATATGCCCCCCCTTGAAAAAGAGCATCAAAATAAGCCCTAATCCAGTAGATGGGAAAAAATAATTAAAATTAAATCAGAATTAAATGAATTAGAATCCAAAAAAGCCATAGAAAGAATCAACAAAAGAAAGCTTTGGTTCTTCGAAAAAATTAACAAAAATTGACAGACGCCTAGCAAATCTTATCAGAAAAAGAAGAGTACATGGAAATAAACAAACTCAGAGAGGAGAATGGAAACATCACCACAGAAACAACCAAGAACCAGAACATTATAAGGGGATACTTCTCAAACCTTTATGCTAATAAGTTTGAGAACCTGGTAGAAATTGACCATTACCTAGCAAATATTGATATGCCAAAACTAAACGAAGTTGAGTTAAACCAACAGGCCAATATCAAGCATTGAAATAGAAACAGCAATAAGAGAACTCCCATCTAAGAAAAACCCAGGACCAGATGGATTTACAGTAAAATTCCACAAGGCCTTAAAAGCAAAGCTAACACCAATACTCCTCCAATTCCTCAATGAAATTGAAAGAGAAAGTGCACTATCGAACTCATTCCATGAAGCCATCATAACCCTCATCCCAAAACCAGGCAGGGACTCATCAAAGAAACAGAACTATAGACCCATTTCTTGATGAACATTGATGCAAAATTTCTCAACAAAATTTTGGCCAATCGACTTCAACAATTCATCCAAAAAATCATACACCACGATCACACAGAATTCATTTCAGGGTTGCAAAGCTGAATTAATATATGCAAATCAATTAATATAATTTACAACAACAACAAGACCAAGGATAAGAACCACATGGTTATCTCAATAGATGCAGAAAAAAGCATTTGACAAGTTCCAAAACCCCTTTATGATGAAGGCTCTGGAAAAATTAGGAATCCAGGGAACATTCCTCAATACAATAACGGCTGTATATGACAAACATACAGCCAGCTTTATACTTAATGGTGAAAAACTAAAGCCATTTCCTCTTAGGAAAGAGACAAGGATGTCCAATTTCTCCACTTCTCTTCAATGTAATATTAGAATGTGTAGCTACAGCAATAAGACAAGATGCAAACATTAAAGGATCCAAATATGGAAAGATGAAGTAAAACTCTCCATCTTTTTAGATGACATGATCTTATATTTAAAGAATCCCACAGAATCCATTGCCAAATTACTTATGCTGATTCAAAACTTTGGCAAAGTAGCACGGTATAAAATTAACCCTCAAAAATAAATAGCTTTACTGTATGCCAACAACGAGAAAGGCATGGCTGACATAAGGAAAGCAACTCCATTCGTAATAGCCCCACAAAAAATAAAATATCTAGGAATTAGTTTAACCAAAGAAGTGAAAAATCTCTATGATGAAAACTTAGAAAACCTGAAAAAGGAAATCCAAACTGAACTTAGAAAGTGGTAAAAACCTCCCATGATCCTGGATTGGAAGGATCAACATCATGAATCTGGCAATACTTCCTAAAGCGATGTAAAAATTCAATGTGATACCTGCGAATATTCCGACCTCATTCTTCAAGAAAATAGAAGAGGCAATCCAAAAATTCATATGGAACAATAAAAGACCCCGAATAACAAAAACAATTCTCAACAGAAACAACAGTGCTGGAGGAATATCAATAGCAAATTTCAAAATCAACTACAAAGCCATAGTAATCAAAACAGCTTGGTACTGGCACCAGAACAGATCTCAGGACCAATGCAATAGAATTGAAAACCCAGAAATTAACCCACTGACATATAGATCCAATCTTCGCTAAGGGAGCTAAAAATATTAGAATGGAAGAAAGACAGCTTCTTCAGTAAGTGGCTGGCAAAATTGCTTAATCACTTGTAGAAAACTAAAGCTAAATCCTTATATATCACCCTGGACCAGAATCAATTCCAAATGGATCAAAGACCTGGAGTCACAGAAGACACCCTAGGTCTCCTTGGCACAGGCTGAAATTGTCTTAATAGAGACCCAGAAACACAACAAATCAAAGAAAGGTTGGACAAATAGGATTACATGAAATTGCAGAGCTTCTGCATGGCCAAGGACATAGATAGCAAGATCAATAAAAATCCCACCGATAGGGAGAAGATCTTCACTAGCCATACAACAAACAAGGGTTTCATATCTAAAATATACCTGGAACTCACAAAAGCAAATCCAACAACAAATCCTCAAAGAAAGAAACAACTGCCCAAAAATAAGTGGGCTAAAGACTTACAGAGAAACTTCTCTGAAGAGGAAGGAAGGATGGTCAATAGACATATGAAGAAATGCTCAACCTCCCTAACCATAAAAGAAATTCAAATCTCAACAACATTGAGATACCACCTCACCCCAGTCAGAATGGCTATAATCAAGAACTCTAATAACAACAGAAGCTGGAGGGGATGTGGAGAGAAGGGTACCTTGCTGCATTGTTGGTGGGCGTATAAACTTGTTCAACCACTTTGGAAAGTAGTATGGAGGTTCGTCAAAAGACTCCACATAGTGCTCCCCTATTTCCCAGCTATCCCACTTTTGGGCATTAACCCAAATGATCACAAACATGACCATACTAAAGCTTCCAGCGCAACTATGGTTATTGCAACTGTATTTACCATAGCTAAGATATGGAACCAACCCAGATGGCCCTCAGGAGATGAATGGATCAATAAAATATGGTATATATACACAATGGAATTCTAGGCCTCCATCAGAAAGAATGACATTGCCCCATTTGTTAGGAAATGGAAAGACTTGGAAAAAATTATATGAAGTGAAGTAAGCCAGGCCCAAAGAAATATAGGTCCCATGGCTTCCCTTATTTGCAAGAACTAGTATATTTGTGAGACAAGCAGAAACGGTAAGATAAGTTATGTTAGGCAAAATGAACCCCAAGATAAGGAATCAAATGGTTTTTTTCTCTCTTGCTATTGTTCATAGCATATTTATAAGATGATTTCTTTGTTGCTTTGTAAGTCCTTCCCCCATGGTATAACCCCTGTTTTCACTGTATTTGATGTTGTTATAATTTGTGGAGGAGTAGGGAAAAACAAATTCTTTAAATAGGGATACAGGTGGACCCATTGCAACAATCAGATGTACAACACGTTATGTTAGCGCATGCATGGGTTGGTTAGGGGGGGAGATGGGAAGGCATGGTAAGGGAAAACAAAGGAGGAGGCAACAATGCTTGATAAGAAATGTAATCATTACCGTACTCATGTAATTGTAACCCCTCTATATGTATTTTCACAATAAAAAATCATGAAATAATAAAGTAAAAATTAATGTCAAATTTTTTGTTATTGTTGTTGGTCATGGGGCTTTAACTCTGGGCCTGGGCAATGTCTCTCAACTCTTCAGTTCATTGATACCACTGTACCACTTGAGCCACAGTGTTGTTTCTATTTTACAAGTGGGTTATTGGAGATAAGAGTCTCACAGACATTTCTGCCCAGGCTGGTTTTGAACCACTATCCTCAATCTCAGACTCCTTAGTAACTACGATTAGAGGCATGAGCCACCAAAGCCCAAACCATGTCAATTTGTAAAAAGCCAGCTTATTGTAACTTCTGTTTTTTTTTCCAATAAACAATCTTACTTTTTAGCATTAGTTTATAACTATGAGTTATTTTTAGATGTAACTGTGAAATTTTTAATAGAATCAAACATATTTTTAATATTTCTCAGTACCTCACAAAATCCCTTGTAATTGACTTTCCCCAAAGTCAATTATTACATACTACATTACTCACTATTATTACACTCTGTATTACATATAGTGTGAAGCAAAAATAGTTTGGACCATTTTATTTAAATTATTAGATGGTATTTTAGCATTATAAATTCGCATCTGTGATTTTAAAAGAAGGAAAGAAGATTTTAGAGTTAAAATCAAATGTAAATGCATAGTGTATCCTAATTAAAGCAAAATTTATGAGTTCACACAAACAAAATTATTTTCTTTCCACTAAAGGCTTTGAAGTAATACTATTGGAAATAGTGACGTAAGAGGAGGAAGAATTCAAATGATGTCAAAGAATGTCTGTTATTGTGCTACCCCCTCCACTAACAAGACCTACCTGGTCCCAGATGCCACAAAACTTCAAGTATCTCTCTTAGAACTCTATTTGGAAAAGTTCTAAATAACTGATTATATATGTACTTTCTGTCATATGAAACAAAATATAGACACAAAACAATTGAAATAAAATGCACACATATGTTGAAGTCACCACAGCTGGAAAAACAACCAACAAAGTAGAACTCCCCCAGGAACAAAAACTTGTTGTGCCTGATTATTTTTAAGCACAAAAACCTCAAATACATGTTACCCTTGAGTAGATCCATAAAGATAACTGTCTCAGAAGTACGGTTGTGTTAATTTGTAATTAAATTCATCTAGATGAACCTAATATAGCAAATCACGTGAATGGATCAAATTGTTTAAAAGCTGCACATATTTAAAAGAAGAAAATAACAAAAATCATCACATACTTAAAAAATTCAGAAATGCAACCAATAAGTCCAATAGTATCCATATTGAGACCTAAATCCTACTGATTTAACAAGAACAAAATATGCAAATAATAGAATCTGAGCTGTGTACCTGAGTGTACATAATTTTAAACTACTCCAAATTACACTTTGTAGAAGACTGAATGTGGGCTATCTGAAGGAAAACATCAACCCATGATATAAATGACATTAAAAATCTCATTAAAAGAGAGAAGTAGTTTCTGGAAAATGCTATTTTAAAAAGTAGTGGTCAAAATCTTTCTAGTACTGACAAAATTGCATACCTATTTAGTTATATCCAAAAATGACACAATATACTCAAGCTGATTTGAAACTTTGAGAAAGTAGCGGGATACAACTGTAACATAATTATGGATGTGACTCTGGCATGGAATTAATTTCCTCTTTGATCTGACAAAAATATGTGAAAGAACAGAACTTCAACTAACTATCAAGACCTAACAAACATATAGCCAGAAAAGTCATCATGCAAGCTGTTTTGCAACTGGGATAAAAGAAATGTTATATACCGATTCTGTATTTATTGTAAATATTGTTTTGTTTCATATATTTCCTTTAGCTTGCATTTTTAAAACATTGTGTTAATGATGTATATCTTGGTAACTAATTTTGGATTCCTCCTTCAATTTAGTTTTGAAAATAATATCTTACTTCAGTTCCTAACCCATGAAATGATGTTGATTACAAAACAACTGCTAATAACCACTGTTTATAATACACAAAATCTCATAAGCATGACACCAGCAAGCATTGATTAACATTTGATATCATGGTCTCATGACTGATGAAGCCTATCTGCCTGAGTATAGCTGTACCAAGATTCCTCAGCCTAAATTTATCCACTGTTAAAAAATGTTTATATCTTTATTTGTCACCCATTGTAGATTAAACCTGAGTACAAAGCCTAAGGAAAATGATAAGGTGAGAATATAGCTTTTCTAGATATGAAGTAAAGAAAATGCAGCATAGAGTAACTCACTGGTTTAAAGTCAACCTATTTCTCCAAAACATTCTAAGCATTTCCTTACTATGTGTATTATTCTCAAGAAGGGAATGGGGAATACCAGAAGAGGACTAACCTAGCATTATCTTCAAATACACATAAGTTGGATTTTCCTCTTTATTTTCCTATAAGCATTTTTGATAAAAACTGTTTGAATGATTGATTTCCATGTCTGATATAATATATCCTAGTTGCATAGTCCAAAGTACATTCAGAAAATGCTATATAGCAATTAAGTCCGGGCAGAAAAAATGGCATCTCTAACTATGTGACGCCCAATTATTAGCTATTTCATTATGCCCCAATTTAATGAATGTTATTGTTTAAATCTTTATAAAGTATTAATTAAAATCGATCAGTGTCCTATAAAATAATTGTATATAATTTTATCCTAGAATCATTCAAGAACTGCCCATTCAATCATGACATACATCACATTCCATTGGTATTCATATGGATAGGAATGAGTTTCTTAGGATTTCCTGCCTGCCATTTGGAGGTGGCAGGACCAGGATTCAAACTGTGGGCTCCAGCTCCCATTACTTCAACCCAAGGATAGGAACTTATCGGTCTGTCCAAGAATATCAGCAAGACCAATGATTAGGCAGGCACCAGTGGTTCTCAGCAGTCCTCCTTGATACTTACAAGGCTGTGATAGGAGGATCGTGGTCAAAGTCACACTAAGTAGGGAAATCCTTGAGACCCCCTGTCCAACTTCATTGTCAACAAAGCCAGAAATAGAGCCATATGGCTCCAGTGGTAGAGGGTTAACCTTGAGCAAAAGCAGCTCATGGACTGTGCCCAGATACTGAGTTCAAGGTCTAGGACAGGCAACAAACAGACATACACAACAATCTGTGCAGAAATCCTGCTAAAACTGGTCACCCTCTTTTCCCCAGCTGAATTGGACAGAGTTCCCTGGGAAAGGGGCTGGGGGAGCCACTGTCATCTTGACTCGACCCATTCTGCATGCATCACAGGATTCCGGCCACATTATTTCATGGTTCTTTCTGACCAATGGGATACAAGAATTGTATTCCATGATACCTGGTAGATGGACTAGGCTCTGTTAGCACACTTGCAGGCTGAGATCCACAGAGGGAAAATCATGCCACAGGAGAGGAGGGCCTGCTGCAGGCACCCGGGGCCACCTGGCAGCTCAGTGCCAGACTGAGTTGGAGCCACAGACCCTCCATCCCATGAGCTGACACCACAGCATGCATGGGGATGGGAAGCGGGACATATGTGCCTCTGAGAAGAAAATCTGCTTCATCCATGACCTGCCTGATGAGGTGGACTTCCAGAGTCCAGCAGGTGAGCACCACCATTGATGCAGCCAGCTGTCGGCACACATCCGAACCATTGAGGAGTCCCTTGTGGTATGTAAAATGCAGATGTTGGTCCTGCATATGCTCTGTTGGGAGAATGCTGAGTGCAGGCACTGGCTGTCCCAGGAGAAGATGGAGAAGAGGACAGTGCTGCAGGAGCTGCTATTGCTCCTCGCAGGGGAAGGCACAGACAGCAGTCTCCAGATGCAAGCACAGGCTGAGCCCCCCACCACCAACACTGCTTCAGAGGCCTCAGGGCCCATGCTGGGTGAAATGAGGGAGCAGCAGAAAGATTTTGAAGAATTGAAACTTGAAGACAGCATGGAAAATGCCAGAGGAGAGGTCAGGGTTCCCGACGCCAGAGTGGACTCTCCCCGAAGGAGCACATCCTGCTACAGATGCCCCACATCCAGATCTGCCCACAGCTCCCAGGCTCAGGGGAGGAGTGCTCCCTCACTTACTTCTATAGACCGATGTGGATGATGACTTTCTATGTGACATACTGACTCTCAAATCCTTGGCAGCCACCAGAAGTAGATGGCCAGGTGGCCTTCCCTGAGGCCTCCATCTGCCGGATGATGAAAAGGTTAAACTGGGGGTTAGGTAAGGCAGAGGATGCCAGGACTTGGCCCAAACTCAAGGGACATCTAATGGCTCATTGGTGGCCAGGAAAGAGGCCCATGTTATGCTTATCACAAAGAATAAATTGTTTTCAAAACAAAAAAAAGGCCTCCAACAAAGATTTGTTCTTCCATTCTTGAGGCTTGAACTGAGGGCTTGGCCACTGTCCCTGAGCTCTTTTTGATCAAGGCAGGCGCTCTACCACTTGAGCTCCACCTCCCCTTCCACCCTTTTCTGTGTTGAATAGAACCCAGGGCTTCAGGCATGCTAGGCGACCACTCTACTACTGAGCCACATTCTCAGCTATGAAGATTCTCCCCCTTCACAAACCCATATGGCCATTCCTCAGATAAATAGTAAGTAGGGTCTAGAATGAATATGAAGCACAAGTCTGGTTCACACCAAAATACTGCCCCGCCCCCTCTTCCCACACCCTTAGTTGAAGTTTCTCTTCTACCATTGAAGGATGAGAGAGGAAGAGGGGAGTCCCAAGAGAGTACAAACAACAGTGGCCCCCTGAGTCCCACATCCTCCCCCACATAAGTGGTCCTCCAGATTCTAATCTTACCTGACTCAATGTGGAGTCTACACTGTCTCCCCACCTCTGCAAGCCTCAGGATGAAATAAAGGTCAGCCCTGGCCTCAGCCCAAACCCAGGGTGGAAGCTTCTAGTCACAGACCCACTTCCACCTCTGACTGCCCCGAGTTAGGCCGGACCCACAACTCACCACTACATTGGCAGTGATGACCTCATGGATGGATTGCAGGAAGAAGTTCTATGGCAAAGAGTAGAAGCAGCAGTGTGAGCAGGGCAGAAGGAGGTAGGGAGATTGCTCAGGGATCTTCCTTGTAGCCCACCCATACAGCCAGAGCCATGCTGACCCAAAGCACGGACCAAGCCAAGGGGTGAGATGAGATGGAGGAGCATGGGACTAAAGGAGGTACTGCTTTGCCTTGGAGCACTTGAAAATTCCAATTATATTTGGCCCATGCCAATCTCAAAGACAACACGCAATGCCTCTCCTTGTTGTTGTTGGCTGTGAGCATTGTCCCTGATCTCTTTTTCTCAAGGCTGGCACTCTACCACTTGAGTCACAGGGCCACTTTTGTTTTCTGACGGTTCATCAAGGATAAGAGTTTCACACACTGTCCTGCCCAGACTGGCTTGGCACTGTGATCCTCCAGGTCTCAGCTTCCTGAATAGCTAGGATGACAATCATGAGCCACCAGTGCCCAGTATGTGATGCCTTTTGAAGGCATCTTGGCGAGTCTGTAAAGGAGCCCCAAAAGGCCTGGATATACCATGACCCAATTAAGGAGCTTGAATAAGGGAAGGCTGACCTTCTAGCCATTCTGTTTCCCCAAAATTAAAGATGCCAGATGGTGTTGTATGCATCAAACAACTAGGCCAGCAGCCACCAGGCTTAGTGTGGAAAAAGTAGAGAATACCCAAAGATTGAAATTTAGAAATCTCTGATTTTTGAATGCATGTGGTGTGTGTGTGTGTGTGTGTGTGTGTGTGTGTGTGTGTGTGTGTGTGTGTGTGTGTGTGTGTGTGAACTCAGGGCCTAGGCTCTATCCCTGAGTTTTCTTGCTCAAGGCTAGTGCTCTGCCACTTGAGCCACAGCCCCACTTGCTTTTCTATGGTTAATTGTAGGTAAGAGTCTCAAGGACTTTCCTGCCCAGGGTGGCTTTGAAGCATGATGGGAGGCCCAGGGAAGCAAGAGTAAACACAACTCGCAGGTACAATCCTTATGGTGGGCCACTCCTGCCCCCTGGTGGCCAGATGCGAAACATGCGGCCCTGTGCCATCATCCTCTAGAGTTCAATTTGGGGAAGTGACCAGGGCCAAGCTGACTTTTGCTCACCCTGATTGCTGATGCCAGAGCAGGTTTGTTCCACCCTAGGCCAAGAGAGCTCCAGGAGGCCCGGCTTACCAGGGACACAAGGAAGGGAGAGGTCAGCGCCAGGCTGTGCTAAGAGCCTTTGCCCACGGATACCCCAACTTGGCCTTACTTATTACCATAAGACCTGTCAAAGAAAAACCCCCAAAAAACAAAATTGGAGCAGTGCCTCCAAGTGGTAGAACTCTAGCATTGAACCAAAGAGCTCAGGGAAAGGGCCCCTAAACTTTGAGTTCAAGACCCCCAGCTGACCTTCCCCCATAAAACACAAGTTGGCTAAATGTGATCTAGTAGGATTTGTGAAGTGTTTCTGAAGAATGGTGATACTGAAAAAAGCACCCTAATTCTAATGACAGCTGAACTTTTGACATACAGCTATGTGGTGAGTCCTTCAGAAGGCACTATTTGTTGGGTCCTTCCCACATGGGGGTTTTGTGCTGAGTCCTCAAAAAGGTGCTGTTTGCTGAGTCATCCCAAAGGGTGCTATGTACTGAGTCCATGAGAAGAGTGCGCCGACCTGGGTTTTTCAAAGGGTGCTGTGTGCTGAGTCCATTACACAACGTACTGTATGCCACGTCCTTCAAAAGGTGTGGTGTGCTAATTCATCCTAAAGGGTCCTGCTATGTGCTGAGCCCTTCAGAAGAGAGGGATGAGGCGAGTTTTTTGAATGTGTGTGCCAAGTCCTTTACACAGGGTGCTCTGTACTGTCCTTCAAATGGTGCTGTGTGCTGAGTGCTTCCACAGTTTGGCATGTGCTGAGTCCTTCAAAATTTTTCTGTGTGCTGAGTTTTTCGAAGGGTGCTGTGCACTGGGTGTTTCACACAGGGTGCTTCATACTCAGCCCTTCAAAGAGTGCTGTGTGTGGAGCCTTAACACAGGGTGTGATGAGTCTCTGAGAAAGAGTGCTACATGCTGAGTTTTTCAAAGCATGCCATGCATTAAGGCCTTTACACTGCGGGCTATGGACTCCCTCCTTCAAAGGATGCTGTGTGCTGAGTATTCTACCCAGTGTACTACATGCTGAGTCCTTCAAAGAGAGCTGTGTGCTGAGTCCTTTACACAGGGTGCTTTGTGCTATTTTTGGAAGTGTGCTGTGTGCTGAGTCATCCCAAAGCGTACTGTGTTCTGAGTCCTTGAGAGGTGGTTATCCCCAACAATCACACACACACAAACACAAACACACATACACACGAATGTCACCATGCACCTGTTTGGTGTGTGGAGTGGAGGGGGATGGAGGAGAGTCTCCCCCAGCCGTGGGGCTGAGGGGAGATTTGATTCCCCGGGCCGGTAGTGGGGTTGGGGGGGGGGAGTGCTGAGCTGAAGTAATGCTGCAATTGCCATGGTCTGGAAGCCTCAGGGCCCAGTCAGGGCTGCTGTGGCCAGGGGTGGGGGGCGTGGCCCAGGGGAGGAGGGGACAGGACCCAGGGACCCACTTTGGTGGCAGCAATGGCCAGGGGCCCAAGGGGCAAGGGCATGTGCAAAGCAGGAGTGGGGTGGCCCAGGAGAGGAGTATAGGGCTGAGAGAGAGCAGAGAGAAGAGAGAAGAGTGAGCATGAGCACAAGCACCAGTGGAAATGGCTTCAGTGGCTGGTGGACGCCCAGATCATAGTGTGGGTCCTGGCCGGGAACATAAAGCATGTGGAACATTCATGGCAGGCACATTGCTGCACACAGTCCTGCGGAAGCGCAGCAGCCATGGCGGCCCTGAGTCTGAGGTCCCAGTTCGGGGAGCACAGCACAGGCACTGGCTGCTGAGGCAGAGGCAGTGGCCAAGGGGAAGAGGCCGTTGAAACAGCGGCAGTGGCTGAGGAGAAAGAGCAGAGGCTTCCCACAGCCCCTCCACGCACCCGCAGATGTCCCCGCCCCCTCCCAGTAGCCCTGCGTCTCAAACATGGCGCTGCCGGCTGTGACCCACGGAGCCTCTTGCAGTCATGCGGCAGAGAGGGCCCACTCCTGGCCGACTTGTGGCCCGACTTAGTCACAGCCCCGGGTCCTCAGACTCTGGGTGCACACCTGGATTCGCAGACTACAGCTTCTCCCAGCAGCACACATGTGTGGCCGCCCTGCAGGCCCACACCCCATGACCCCTGCCCCCTGCGACCCCTCCTACTCTATGGCTTCCCCCCCCACCCCCACTGACCAGCGCCTCTGGCCTCCCCTCTCTTGTCCCACCTGCACCTCCCCCGTGCCCTACAATCCTCCCTGGCTCTGCCACAAATGCACCCCAGGGGTGGGGGGTGGAGGTGGGTGTCGACCCGGGGATCCCACCCCATCCATAGCGGCCAGTGTCGCAGGAAAAGGGGAGCTGCAGGGATGGGTGAGGAGGGGCCAACACAGAGCCCCTGTCTTGGAGCAGTTGGAGCCACACAGCCGCATATCTGCACCCTTTCTCTCCTTGGTGGAAACTTGGTGGCTTTAGTCAGAGGTGGGAAGCAGCACCTCCACACCTGCCTTCTAGGGTATTCTCCTTTTTACTGGGGAGGGGTGTGTTGGATGCAGAAGGTAGCCCCCCCCTTGTGAGCCCTTGTCTTCTGTGCTCAGTGACCCTTTCACCTGAGGACGTTCCCAGAAAAGCCCACTAGAGAGGTGAGAGCACTGTGGTCAGCTAGAAGGTGGATATTTGGGAGAAAAATGTACCCCCTCTCACAAACTTACACTCGGCCTGTACCTCCAACCCCAGCTGTCAACAGTTCTGACTGGGTGATCACATTTCCCAGCTCTGCCAACCTCTGCTAGTGCTCCCAGTACATGTGGTCTCCTCATCTTCCCCAAGAACCTGCCAAGTCACCCAGAAGTAACTAGGCTGGAAGTAGGGAGTCCATCCAATTATATAGCCTTTAGGACCCCATCAAAGTCCCCAACAACGCCCCCACCCCAGGTCAGACACTTTTCTGTAGGCACCATGACCCCTGCTTTGTTTTCTGTCCAGGCTCTGAAGAGCCACCTGTCTCCAGACTCCACCCAGTGTCCTGGCCTAGGGTTTTGGTGAATGGGGAGTCAAGGCTGGTTGTTACCAGGGGAAAGGGTCTGGCCCTGAAGAAAGGGGGAGGCAGGGTGGTTCTGCATTATTAGAACATTGTTTCACTTGGGTGGGAGCACCTGGTTCTGACAAGGGAACCCCCATGCTTGAGCTGGTACATCATCCAAATGAGAAACCAACAAACTCAGGAGAGGCACTGCTCTGAGTCTGTGTGTGTGTGTGTGTGTGTGAGAGAGAGAGAGAGAGAGAGAGAGAGAGAGAGAGAGAGAGAGAGAGAGAGAGAGAGAGAGAGAGAGAGAGAGAGAGAGAGAGAGAGAGAGAGAGAGAGAGAGAGAGAGATTGTCTTTCTCATTATACAGCCTGACTGTGCTCAGGTGAATGATCAGTTGGCAAATTGCTGGTGCTGCATGGATATGTCTTCTGTCACTGGTTTGGATTTGTATGTGTTTGTGTTTCTGTGTGTGTGTGTGTGTGTGTGTGTGTGTGTGTGTGTGTGTGTGTGTGTGTGTGTGTGTGTGTGTGTGTGTGTGTTAGGAGATCAGGGAGATAAGAACAATGAAAATATATTTAAATCACCCTGTCTAAAAAGAGCAAAAGCATTTTATTTGTTTTTCTTTATTCATTAATGCCCAGTACAAGCCCAGCCACATTTTTTGTTTTCTCTTTCACTGTTTCATGGCTCCGTTAGGAAAGGTTATAGTAGATGATCCTTTCCACCTCTTTCTTCTGCTTTCTTGCAGCCCACAGTAGCTGCTGGGCCTACATGGGTCTCCTCTAGGAGGCCTGTGTGAACCACACACCAGAGTGGACACCTGCCCTTCTGTCTTCAGCCAAAAGGCTCGTGAGGCTACTGTGACCACAGCCGCACACTTCCAGACAGACAGTCTGCTCTCGTGTGTATAGTGGGAGGTAATTCAAGGTTGGGAATGAGTCTGCCAAACATAAACAGGGAATGAGATGGGGGGAGTAGGGCAGGGGCTGTGACAAACAATGTGACAGGATAAGAGGGTTCATCACAACAAGGATGAGAGGGGAATCTTATCCAGGGTATTGACAGTGTCCGTGGGCATCTGGGCAGTGGGCTCCGGGCCCCCAATGGTGGCATGGATTCCCTCCTGGGGCAGTGCACTGGTGGGCAGTCCTCCCTGAAGTCCTGCAAAGTCCAATCTGTGTCCTTCCTGGGCTGTTTCCAGCTGGTCAATGGTAGGCAAGTATTTTCCCCCTGCTGGAGTCTGCTTGGGATCAGGACATGGCAGTTAGCTAGGGCTCTGTGAATGCCATTTTCTGTAACCTGCTGTAGGCTGTCTGCAAGGAAAAAGGGGTCTACTGACTTTGGAACCCATTAAGTTTGATTGGGACAAGTGAAAAATGCCAGCTTTTCAGAGATTTTTCTTGAAGCTGGCAATTTCTACTAATGCCTGGGATTCTGGGTCAAATTAGATGGACCATTTCAGCCACCAAACAATGATATTCAAAGCAGCACAGGCAGAGTTCCCAAGCCAGATGGTATGCTATGAATGTGGTGCCTTGACTGCCTTTCTCTGGCAGCTGCTGATTCTCCTCCGGCTTTCTCTAGGGTGATCACCACAGGCGAGGATGTCATGGGGAGCAGAGATTGTGACCTCGCCATCCACAGCCTGCCAGCTGTGAGCAGAAACAATTCCCAGCACCTGTACTGGACTCTGGGAGATTCAGAGACCCAGGATGCCTCAGGGATCCTTTCTCTGCAACATGAAACATGGGGGCTGGATGTGGTGGACCATCCTGTCTGACCCCAGGGAGTGGAGAGGAGGCCCCTTGAGCCGGGCGTTCATCTCAAGGCAACCTTATTCACAGCTAAGTGGGGAATTGAGTGCCACAGAGCTGGTCAGTGGCTGGACAGAGATCTTTGAGAAGATAGGCATCCCAGAGGCCCCTTAGAAACAAAACAGTTAAGTGCGGTGGCACCAGGAGGGTGGGAAGGGGGAGGAGGGAGAACTGTGGGAGAGCTACATCAGGCTTTACCTCCACCCAGGTTGCTTACCTGAATTGGATGGGACTTTTCTGTAGTATTGTCGTAGGCAGATGCTCATTTATTTATCCAACAAACTGTTACAGTGAGTGCCAGGTCGGGAGGGGGGGACGGGTCATAGACGATGAAAGGTTCCAGTGCTGGTTCCACAGCACATGAAGAAATCTTGGTTTGAGCTGGCTGCTGGTCCTTCACACCTGTCATCCTAGCTACTTAAGAGGATGAGATGGGAGGATTGAAGCTTCAGTCCCAGGCAGGTGGTTCAAACTGTAGACTGTTGGTTTTGAGTTAAAAAGGCTCGGGGACAGCCGGGTGCTGGTGGCTCACGCCTGTAATCCTAGCTACTCAGGAGGCTGAGATGTGAGGATCGCAGTTCAAAGCCAGTCCGGGCAGGAGAGACCGTGAGACTCCTATCTCCAATACACCACCAGAAAACCGGAAGTGGCTCTGTAGCTCAAGTGGTAGAGTGCTCGCTTTGAGCTGAAGAGCTGAGGGACAGCGCCCAGACCCAGAGTTCAAGCCCCACGACCCACACAAAAAAAAAGGCTCAGGGACAGCACCCAGGTTCTGAGTTCAAGAGGAGGAGTGACACAAAGAAAGGAAAGAAAAAGAGAGGAGGGAAGGATGCAGGGAGAAAAGGAGGAAAGGAAGGAAGAAGGGAGCATGCAAGCCTTGGTTTGGAGTCCCTGGATAAAGGGAGCCAACCATTCACAATCTCCGTGGGGACAGTTTCAGAGCCTAAAGCCAGTATGTGGAACCAAGCCACTGACTCCTTCATGACATCAGCAACTTCATGCCATCCATGATCTGTGTGGTGGCCAACTGCAGAGGGAAACAGCCTCAGGTAGACCCTAGGGCTCAGGGTGGGTCACTGAGTTTCAATCTCCCCTGGCATACCAAGTTTATTTTCTGGTCAGATAAGAAGAAAGTGTCCAAGGGCTAGGGAGGTATAGGATGAGGGAGTGTCAACAGAGGGGTGGCAAGGGATAAGCAGGAAGTTGACAGGTAGGAAAATCCCAGATCAGGTGTGTCAGGCCATTGGAACCATGACCTCACTTGAAAACCTAGACCATCAGTGATACAGACTTCGACCCAGCCACATGGCTATTAAAAGTCCTGGCACTCAGGGTTCACCATTGACAACCTGGCTGTTGTCCGCTGCAGGATGCCTGTGCAGTATATCCTTGGGGACTTGGACTTTTGCTGGCTCAATCTGAAGATGACACCCCCAGTGTTCATTCCTCGACCAGAGACAGAGGTAAACATGCCACTAGCACAGGACAGCCAGGGAATGAGGGCGGGAGTCAGACCCGTGTTGCCCAGAGACTTCCTCTAGGCGACTCCAGGGCCCCATGACTGCCATTCTCAGAGGTAGAGGTGGGTCTCTTTGCTGGCTCAGCCTTTAGTCTAGATGGAAGATGTGGGATTCAGAGAGGGCTGACTGAAGGTCGAGGCTGGTGGGAAAACCAGAGCCACTGGGCTCTGAGCAGGATTGTTTTTTTTTTTTTGATGATACTCACAACCCAGGAAAATTCCTGGGATGGATTGGCCTTTTTCTCCTTCCTGAAAGAGAGGGACCTAGAGCTCTCCAGTCTCTATCCCTTGGCTGAGAAATCCTTTCATTCCCATATCCTGTGGTTGGATAACTAGACCTCACCTGACTGCCCAGTGTCGAGGCAGGACAGTGAGAGATGTTGAGTCCTTGATGAGGTCACGGGATCCTCAGTATGAGATTGTACTTGAACGTCCTGACTTGGTGTATGGTTAGTCCCGTCTAAGACTGCCATGACCTAGGACATAGAATCTAAAGAATCAGAGCAGGATAGGGTCTATTCTGTGAGTCTTGAGTATTATGTGTGAGCTTTGAGCTCCTGTATGCTCACCTGCTTCCCTTTCTTGGGTGGGTCTATGCTAGAAAAAGCTTAGAACTAGGGTCTGTGTCACATCCCTTGTTTTATGCTCAAAGCTAGTATTCTACCATTTGAGTCACAGTTCCACTTGCAAAGTTTTTGGGTGTTTAATTGGAGATAAGAGTTCTCAATGACTTTGCTGCCAAGGGTGGCGTCCAACTGCAGTCCTCAGATCTCCGTCTCCTGAGGGGATAGGATGACAGCCATGAAAAAGCATCTTTGGTCGGGTGCCAGTGGCTCATGGCTGTCATCCTAAGTACTCAGAAGCTGAGGTCTTAGTATCACGGTTCAAAGCCAGCTTGGGAAGGAGAGACCCTCAGACTCTTCTCTCCAATAAAGCACCAGAAAATCCGAAGTGGTGCTGTGGCTCAAGTAGTAGAGTGCTGGACTTGAGCTGAAGATCTCAGGGAAGCACCTAGGCCTAGAGTTCAATCTCCACAACCAACAAAAAGAAAGTAATGCATCTTTGCTTGCAAAGGACGGTGGAGGTATGTTTGTGTATGGGGGGAGGGATGGGAGACACCTAGCGTCTTCATTTTAAATGGATTGTACCAAACTCTTAGTCCATGGCAGCACATTCTTGACCACAGGTGAAGCTCTGTGTTGGATATCGACCATCGGACCTCAGTCTCCTCACGGGACAATTGTGAGGAAACAAGGGATTAATACAGAGGGATCTCTCGAGCAGGACCAGCACAGAGGGAGCATCTGTCAGATACGGTTCTCAACAATTCTGTGCACATATGACAGGAAGTTACCCAGAAAAGGCTCAGATTGGGTCTGTTATTAATCATGCAACAGGTGTTGGATTATGAAATGAAACATGGCTGTCTTTCATCATTACCCTATCTCCATGAGGAAGGGGATCCTTCACTGCATTCAGTTTTGCAGCTGGGGAAAATGAGGCATGCAATAGCCAGGTGACCTACTCATGACCCCCAGCTGACAGGAAGCTTGGACTGACTTCTCTGCCATGCTTCCTAGGACAGTGGGTGTTCTTCAGTCCACTTCTTGTGGTGGGAAGTCCACTTCTTGTCACTCGTAGGGCTTGAATTCTGGGCCTGGATGCTGTCCCCGAGCTCCTTAGATCAAGGCTAGCAGTCTGCCACATGACACAGCATCACTTATGGTTTTCTGTTGGTTCTTTGAGGATAAGATTCTCACAGACATTCCTGCCAGGGCCCGCTATGAACCATGATCTTCACATCTCAGCTTCCTGTGTAGTTAGGATTATATGCCTGAGGCACCAGCACCTAGCTTAAGTATAATTCTGTCCCTCTCTTCCTCTCTCTCTCTCTGTGTCTCTCTCTCTGTGTCTCTCTCTCTCCCTTTCACTCTCTCTCTCCCTTTTGCTCTCTCTCTCTCCCTCTCTCTTTCCCTCTCTCTCAGGAATTGGTTGAATGGGTGCTGGAGGAGGTGGTCCAGCATCCCCATGTGCCTGGAACCCAAGGTGGCCCTCTCATTCTGGAAGTGGGCTGTGGGTCAGGAGCTGTTTCACTCAGCCGGTTGAACCAGCTTTATGAGGTAAGCCCCTCTGTACCCCGGCTAGACCGTGATGGTTATTCATTGTCCATCCCATGAGTCCTTCCCCACATCCCTCTGCTACACCATTGAAGGAAAGTGGATGAGGAGGTGTCGCCTTGTCCCCCTGCCTAGCACAATCCCATGCCTCTGACCCATACCCCCACCTATCTGGCTAGACCCTGGCTATAAGACCATGAAAACACTCCATGTCTACTACCCTTTGCTGCGGAGTTTCATTTCGGTGAGGGGGGGGGGTGCATAGGAAAGACCCCAGACCTGATAGCTCCCAGGGGACATTTGTTCTTGTGTCAGCCAAGTCATTCCTGTGGATAAGGAGGAAACCTCCATCAGACTGACCCAGAACAATGCTCAAAGATAGGTAGGCTGTTGAATTATCAAACCCACTCATGTCTGCTTCCTACTCCCAACAAGGAGGTGCAGTGTGGGTGGCCCGGCACTGGGCCTAAGGGATTATAAATGGACGGTGGCAGTCAGGAGCTCATGGCTCCCACCCATCATCCTGGCTGTTCAGGAGGCTGAGGTCTGATGGTCATGACTCAGAGCCAACCCAGGCAGGAAAGTCAGTGAGATTCTTATCTCCCATAAAATATCTCCCTCCCCAAACCCACACGCAAGCCAGAGGTGGTGCTGTGGTCAAGTGGTAGAGCCTCAGCCTTGAACAAAAGAAGCTCAGAGATAACACCCAGGCCCTGAATTTTAGCCCTAGGACCAACACAATCATAAAATAAATTAACAGTATACACCTTTTATCTGACTACCAAGAAAGATGGATTCTGTCTTCTTGCTGGTACTTGTAGCCAAAGGTAAGGGGCTCCCCTTGATGTTCCCCTAAACCTCTCCTTCTTTCCTTTATCTGTCCAGGCTTCGGTTGCAGGACAGAATTCGAATCATCCTCCTGGATGTGACCTTAGGTACCCTCTCCCACCCACCTTCCTTGGGGTCAGGATTCTGAATGCACTCCCTGCTGGAAGGATGAGACACCGCAGAGTTGAGGGTAGGTATTCCCAACACTCACACACACCCACCCACCCCCCACACACAAACACCCTTAAGCCAATTCAGACTAGCTTATTCCAAAGACACTTTATCTCCTTGGATTGACTGACTTAGCAGAGGATTTTGATCCCCTGTAACTGATTATTTTAACTTGGGCTTGCTAGTTGACAGCTGATAAATAGGAGCAAAAAAAAGCCTTTGGTGCCCGTCACCTGGGGCTGAGGCTCATGCCTGTCATCCTGGCTACTCAGGAGGTTGAGATCTGAGGATCATAGTTTGAAGCCAGTCATAAGCTGGAAAGCCCATGAGACTCTACTCTCCATGGAACCACCAAATAGCAAGAAGTGGAGCTGTGGCTCAAGTGGTAGAGCACCAGCCTTGAACAATAAAACTCAGAGAGAAAGCTCCCAGATCCTCAGTTCAAGCTCACACAAAGAAATGGCCTCATCTTGTTGCCCACAGATTGCCCGGGCCTTGAGCTCCCTCTCATGGAGTGTGATACAATACTTGTCCCTGGGTGGTATATCAGGGCTGTCAGAAATCCGGTGCTGGAATCCAGGTCTTCCCTTTTGTGTGCTCTCAACCCACACTGAATGGAAGACAGAGTATGACAAGGCCAGCAACCTGCACAGCGGAGACTCTCCAGCTCTGCCTAAGTGACCGGAATGGGCTTCTTGGAGGCAGAACTTGAAAAGTGGTTCTTGCTTAACAAGGAGGATCTGACAGGAAGCACAGAGATCAAAGGTGCTGAATATGATGGACAACATGTCCAGCCAGGGATGCTGGTGAGATACTCAGTATAGATGTGTGAGACTTGGTATAGATATGTGAGATTGTCCCGAGACAGGCCTGAGGGGTCACAAAAAAAAAGCTATCCAAGGCTGGGATTGTGTGTTAGAGGTAGAGTGCTCATCTAGCCTGCAGGAAAGCATGGGTTCTATTCCTAGGTCCTGCATACACAGAAAAGGCTGGAAGTGGCACTGTGGCTCAGGTGAAAGAGCGCTCCCCTGGAGACAAAGAAAGTGGGTGACATCGCCAGGGCCCCGAGGTCAGGCCCCAGGGCTGACACCATAAAACAGTTCTCCCAGGGACCTTGGTGACAGGTGGTTGACTATGCCCTAAAGCTCTTAGTAGATCAATCCATGCTTTCTGTCTCCATTGACAGAGGGGAGTTGGACACTCCTTCTCCCCTGGGCACCCCTGGATCCAGTTATCAGAAACCTTCCCAAAGTCTTCCACTGGGACATAGAGCAGCTGGCCCCAGAAATCCTCAGATACTGGTTGGGTTGGGCAGGAGGATATAGGGCAGGCCCCAGAACTCCTAGTGGGTCTGATCTGCCCTG